>NC_000086.7:33183986-33798986 GCF_000001635.26 Mus musculus | reverse complement strand
ACAGCCTGAAAAGGTGTCTATAAACACTAATAAGTACTTGTTGCCATATCTAGCTGGCTTAATTTCTGTAAAATCTACCTCCCAGTAGGCCCCAGATTTGTCACCCATGAGCCTCTTCCTAGGAGTATACACGGAGTGTCCTGCATTAGTCATAGCACAGGCCTTGCAGCTTTTGACTATTTCCTCTGCCAATCAGAGAGTCCTATAACATAGTAGTTGGAGGAACTAACCACACCTTTAAATTTCTTGGCCCCCCAGTGGGTCAAGTAATGTAAGTTGGTAACTTACTTGTGTTCTTCTTTCCATGGGGGGACTAGCTTTTCTTCTGTTTCTACTACCCCATACAGGGTTTCCTTTCTCAGTCCTAATTTGTCCATAATTTGATAGTCCTCAGGGGTGTATCTAAAGCTGGTCTCTCTGATATCATAATAATCTTTAGGCTCCTTTACTGCCAGGATTCTTCCTCCTTGCTGCCTGTTTGGCAGTTAGGTCTGCCATCTGATTCCCTTTAGCCACAACATCTCGAATTTTCTGGTGTCCTGGATAATGTATAATGACCACCTTTTTTGGCAACTGTAAGGCCTCAAGGAGGCTCACAATTTCCACTTTATTTTTTATGTCCTTCCCTACAGATGTCAAACAGAGCTTTGTCTGTATATTGCTCCGTGTATATGGGCAGTGGCAAATGTATACCCGATGTCAGTGTAAATGTTGAGACTTCCCCTCTGCCATTCATAGAGCTTGTATCAAAGCCACAAGTTCAGCTTTCTGAGCCTATGTCCCTTCAGGGAGGCTGCTGGCCCAGATCACTTGCTTTCTTTCTACCACTGCTGCCCGTACCTTCTGCTTACCTTCAACGACGAAGCTACTGTACCAGCTAGGACACCCAAGCCAAGGCTGATCATTCAGATCATTTCAAGTATCAGTTTCTTCTGCCAGAATGTCGGTGCAGTGATGAGTAGGTGAAGATTCATCAGTCTCGAGCAGTTGGGTAGTGGGATTGAGGACATCAGGGGGAGTGAAGGTCACTTGTTCAGTCAACAAAATGCTCTGATAATGTGTCATACAATCATTGGTCATCCATCGGTCAGGGGGCTGTCAGATAATGCTTTCAAGAGCATGGGGTAACACTACAGTTATTTGCTGTCCCAGAGTGAACTTATCAGCATCCTTGACAAGTAGAGCTACAGCAGCAATAGCTTTCAGGCAAGAAAACCAGTCACTGGCAACAGGGCCTAACTTCTTGAATAGGTAAGCCATTGGCCTATTTCAAGGTCCCAAAGTCTGAGTAAGGACTCCTCTGGCGACTCCTGTTCTCTCATCAGATAAGGCCAAGGCTGAGGCCATCAGTAGGGCCTTTTTAATTTCTTCAAAGGCTTTCTGGTGATCTGGGGTCCACACAAACACCCCCTTCCTTAGTTAGGGGCTACAACAAGGCAGCTAAGGTCACAAACCCAGGTATCCAGAGTCTGCAGAAGCCAGCAGTGCCCAATATTTCTTTTACTTGCCTCGGTGTAGTTGGTGTGAGGATCTGAGTTACATTCTTTTTTCTGGAGTCCGTTAGCCACCACTTCTCATCTCAAAGGGTGTATCCCAAATAAGTAACTTCAGTCTGACACAGCTGAGCCTTTTTAGCTGAGGCTCAGTACCCCAACTCACATAATTGTTAAGCACATTGGTCTTCTGTTGCTCAGGTTCCCTATATAGGTCCTGTCTTTTCTTTCTCTCCTACTACTGCAGCCAAAATTCTAGTCAAATTTCTCTCTTGTTTACGAACCCTCCTTTCTTCTCTTTCTTCTGCCTCCTGCCCCCTCTCTCTCTTTCTTCTCTTCCTTAGTGTCCCGCTTATGAAACACTTTCTCTGCCTCCTTAACCAAATCCAGAAAGGTATAATCCTGCAAACCTTCTAGCCAATGAAACTTTTTCTTAATATCTGATGCTGACTGCCCTATAAAGGCCATAGCCACCACAGCCTGCTGACCCTCAGAGGCTAGGTCAAAGGGAGTATAACGCCAATAAACCTCCATTAAACATTAAAGAAACACAGACGGTGGTTCAACAGGCTCATAAAAAACCTCTCTTACCTTAGCCAAATTGGTGGGGCATCTAGCAGCCCCTTTCAGCCCTGCCACAAGAACCCAAGAGTACACCTTCAGTGTACTGAAGTCCCAAGCAGTACGGTTAAGGGGAAAGCCAGCATCTATTTCATTTGAAAGATTGGCTGGCTCACTATTTGTTCTGGGGACATTTTTTCGTGCTTCCAACAGGATTCTTTCCCTCTCCTCAGTAGAAAAGAGAACCTGTAAAGCTGCTGACAATCATCCCATGTGGGTTGGTGGGAGTACATCAGAGACCCCAACAATCCTGTCAGGCTAGCAGGATTTTCTGAAAAAAGGAGGGTGATTAATTTTCCAGTTATAAATATCAGCAGAGAAAATGGTCAATACTGAAGGGGTTGGAGGTTGGGCGGGTCCACTGGAGTCTGTCTGGACTCTGCATTCTCCAGCAACGTGTACCCGCAGTGAGTCTGCCTCCTGCCACTACAAGGGATTTGGGGTTTCCCAGCATCAGGGCTTGAGGCTGTGGATAAGGCAGAGGTAGTGGAATAGGCCACTTAGGAGGCTCTCAATCTCAGGATACATTTTAGGAGGAGCTTAAGGCTGAGCTGGAGGCTTCATTTTGGAAGAAGCCTTCACATTCGATTTATTCTTTGGTGTTTCATGGAAAGCCAGGACTCGGGAGCCTGGCTTTTGCTCACACACCCAGGGTTTGACCCAGGGTGGAGTGATCTGAACCATATCTTGCCACACTGTGATGATGTATGGTTGCTGATCAGGATGGGATCCAGGTCCATCCTGAAAAACAATGGCTTTGATCTCAAAAATGATAGTTAAGTCAAAAGTACCTTCTGGAGGCCTGCTGACATCATGTAGGCCACTGCGAAGAGCAAAAATTCTGCCACAGTCCTTTTTTAACTTCTATTGACAAGTTGTGAGCCCTAGATTTAACTACACTCCAATGGTTGAGAGTCAAGCTAAGGGGGGTCATCACTGTCTGTCCCGTGATAAAACTGTAGACAAAGACACGCAAGATAAAAACTCATGAAACAGAAACCAACAGATCCAGACACAAGCTACCCTTCCATGTCCTCCCATAAACAGACAAAAGAATCAGAAGGTCATGGAGGGAGAAGCTTCTGCTTCAACGGCACAACTCGGTTCTCTGAGTGTAGGAGACCACCAGGCATTCCTGGATCTCCCCACTTCCCAGGGGCGTCCCCCAGGATGGCAGCCTGTGATCCTCCTAGTGCGTCTGCTGATCACAGTCCTCTGGTCCTTATAGCCCGAGAGGACAGCTGCAAAGAGAAAGCACATGGGTCAGTGTTGGGGCCAGCCTGTGGCTCTCATGTCCGGGTTCGAGCCTGGAAGGCAACTTGGAACTGAAAGAAAAGTGGGAGCCTAGCGGGTTGAGAAATAATGGAATCAAGACAAGTAGTCTGCTCAAGGTTCAAATGTTTAATTGCGGACATGCTTTATAAAAGGGGGGGAGGCCCATTCCCACCAATTCATCCTTGGAGCCTGGAACCAGCTGCAGGTGATGATGTGCAGGATAGGGCATAGTCTCCAGAATAGATCCAGGGCCTCTCAGCAGGTAGCAGTATCTTGCAGAGGAACAGAGACAGTGGCTGAACAATAGAGTGATCTAGGGAGGAAGGCTCCACCTTAGATAATCTCCTTAGTGGCAGCAAGGTCAAGTTCTGGCTCAGCCTGCTTCAGGCTTTTGGGAGGCTACATCTCCTCCCTGTTATTAATATTAAAAAAAAAGTTGGACTGAGGCATAAAATTTATTTATGCTCCATAGTCCTGCCTGGGAATTATGGTGGCAGGCGGCCGGGCCTCTCTTAGGGTCTCATATCCTCTTGAACCATTCAATTCTCTCATAGGAAGTTGCATGTAGCTAGTGTTATAATTTACACAAGCATGGCTCTGTGGTGTATTATCAACAGCCATGGACTTTTGGCATGTACCCCTGTCTTAGATTGGTATGATCCGGGATCTGGTTGCCTGTCATTGACTAACCTGCCCTCATAGCACACCTTATTCCCAAATCAGACCAAAGCCACAATATGTACTTAGAATTCTTCTTGATGAAAATTAATAACTGCCACCTGCGTGCTGTTGGGGGTGGGAATGCATGCCCACTGCAGTCAGGCTGAAGGGCTTTGACTGACCTGCTTGAAAAACAAAGTCCAGACAGTGAAAGGCACAGTACAAAAGCTTCTTTTGGGGAAGTCCAGGTACTCCATTCAATTGTAAATCAACAATGATCAGGCCAGACTTAGAGCTCCCGGTGTGGGGGAGGTGGTTTTGAGAATTGCAGAAAGTCTTACAGCTTCCCTGGGAGTGGCGGCTGTGCTCTAATTTAACTTTTTGGCTAAAGAGGATTTTTAGCCATGATCAAGGTTAGAGTCATACTTACTAGAAGATTCAGGATCTGTGTCTAGTTGTCGAACTAATCTCTCAGGCAGCCATCACGCTCCATCTTCTTTTTGTGAAAAAACACAGACATTCCCAGAAAAATCAGAGACTTTTCCCTTTCCCAGATTAGGACCGGGTCTGGACCCTTCCATTCATTAGTTAATGGGTCCTGCCACTTTACCATGGCATATAAACTAGAAGTAACTGGATGCCAGTGACGATCCACTACAGACTGACCTTTAACATCAGTTTGCAAAAAATTTAGAACAAATAAAGCAAAAGCAAGATGTGCCTTTGGTGACCTTGGGGGACATAACTGCCCTTGTTTTTTTTTTTTTTTAAGATATTATTTATTTATTTTTTAGATTTATTTATTTATTATATGTAAGTACACTGTAGCTGTCTTCAGACACTCCAGAAGAGGGCATCAGACTTCTTTATGGATGGTTATGAGCCACCATGTGGTTCCTGGGATTTGAACTCAGGACCTTCGGAGGAGCAGTCAGAGCTCTTAACCACTGAGCCATCTCGCGTACCCCACCTGTTTTGTTTTTAAAAGCCAATTTTTTAAAGTGCGATGAGCACGTTCAACTATTCCTTGTCCCATGGAGTTATAAGGAATTCCAGTTTTATATTTGATGCCAAACGCTCTACAAAATGAAGTACATTTTTTGCTAGAATAGGATGGACCGTTATCTGTCTTAATAAGTTTAGGCAATCCCATGGCATTAAAAGCTTGTAGGCAATGATCAATTACATTTTTGGAGGCTTCTCAAGTATGCAGAGAAGCAAAAAGAAATCTTGAACAGGTATCAATACAAACATGTATATATTTTAATTTTCTAAATTCTGCATAATGAGTTACATCCATTTGCCAAATATGATTAGGCATAAGACCTCATGGATTAACTAGTCAATGTGGCACTGGAGATAATGTAATACGTTTAGGACATTGTTTTGCAATCATTCTTGCCTGCTCTCTAGTGATCTTATGTCGAAGCCTTAAGGTGTATGGCTAGAGAGATGAAATTTTTCATGATCACATTTGGCCAAAGCAATAGGATCTGACATTAAGGCTTCTCCTATTAGAACTCTATCGATGCAATCATTGTCTTTAGCTAAAGGTCTAGGAAGACCAGAATGAAATCATATGTGGCCAATATAGAACGGGTGTTTTCGGGCAAGAATGATGTTTTGCAGTTGTGAAAACAAGGATCCTGCTGGCATATTAAAGTTAAACATACCACAGGTCTCCAATAAGGGTACCGATTGTGCAACATATAAACTATCAGTAAAAATATTAAAAGCCTCTTGTACAAACTGAAAGACATTCAGTATTGCTGTTAATTCTTCTAACTGAGCTGAGACGCCAGGAGTCTTTATGATTACCTGTTGATTATTAATAAGAAATTCAGCTTGCCCTTTAGAGGAGCCATCAGTAAACACCAGAACAGCACTGTGTAAGGGTTGAAAAGAGGTCAAATTAGGAAATATCACCTCATATACCTTTAAAAATTTTATCAACCTATCTTGAGGGTAGTGGCTGTCTATTGTTCTTTTAAATCCTATTTGACCAAGCAACCAATCTGTACTATGCTGTTTCAGCCAAGTGTCTTGACTTACGCTGTAAAGCTGAACAATAATATCTGGCTCTTTGCCAAATAAGTTAATGCCTGCTTCTTTCCAATGATAATCATCTGGGTTACTGCTTCATAATATGGCAAGATATTGCATTTAGGAGAAATCCTCGAATGTATCCACATTAGAGGAGACTTTTGCCATAACAATCCTGTAGGTACATGAATCGTATTAAAAATTAACATTTGTAACAGCAAAGAGTAATCTATATAAGTGACAAATTGCTCTTTAATAGCTTTTTTCACTTGTTGTAAGGCCAGCAATCCTTCTGAGGTTAGGGACCTAGGGGAGCTAGGATCTCTTTTAGAATATCAAAAAAAGGTTTTAACTCCCCTGTAGTGAGTTTTAAATAGGGGCAAAGCCAATTAATATCACCTAACAATTTTTGAAAATCATTCAAAGTCTTTAAGTTGTCTCTGTGAATAACTATCTTCTGGGGAAAAACAGCTTGATCAGTAAGTCTAAAGCCCAAATAATTATAAGGATTTCCTGAGTTTGTATCTTTTCAGGAGCTATGTGTAATCCTTTTTCAGCTAAGGCTTTTTGTAAAACTCTATAACACAAAAGCAAATCCTGGGGTCTTTTCCAGGCAACCCAGGACAATTTCTTAACTGTCCAAAAACAGTCCTTTTAAAGGAACAGTATTTTTTCTTATGAGTAGCACAATAGCACAAGCAATGGCAAGCTTGAGAATTAATAGCATTTGAGGGACGAACAATTTAATGCAATTGTAAGTTCATATATATATATATATATATATATATATATATATATATATATATATATGGATACAAATTAAGCTTGATTATTTAACATTTTAAAACACCATCTACAGCACACAATTTAATTATCTGTGTTGAAGCAGGGGGAAGCTCAAAATAATATGTGTGTGATCAAATTCACATATACTTTTCTCTCATAAGAGGGCTGATTTTAAACACAGTAAATGGGATGCATGTATGCATGAATTTATAGAAGATACAAAAACATGTATAAAAACAATTTTAACTTATCTTTGGGATAATGATTGTCAATTTTATTTAAAATGATGATATGCAATAGATCAAATATTAATATTCTGTAATAACCAAATTAATTGCTGTTTGGAACAAAAAGCAGACACTTAGTCAGGTTTTTAAGACACAATTTGTTATAGTTATTCCAAAATATATGAATTTATCTTACAATTCTTTGTTAGCATCACAGCAGCCTCAATAGGGTCTGAAACTTTACTTCGAGGTTAAGAAGGATGATTTTACAACAATGTTTTCTGAGCACATTTAGTAACCAATAACTAAAATAGGCAGCTAATATGTAATTACCATTGATTATAATTTATAACAACTATGAAAGCTTTCTTTATTTTCTGCAAGGCCTTTTGTCCTTTGCCAGTTAATTTGTGTCTCTCTTAATAGCACCTGACAAAGGCTTAAGTTTTCCTGTGGTGAGTTTAAGGTGAGATCTTAGCCAATTAGCATCTCCTCGAAGCTTTTGAAAATAAAATTTTGAAGCAAATCAATTTTTCTTTCTTAGATTTTGAGGACCGCAATTTTTAGTATAGCTAAAAACCTAAGTATTAAAAAATACTGCATCTGAATCTTAAGGAATCTACACTGAAGGCAGGGAGAGGTGGGTGAGGTCCCAGGAACTTCCCCAGTCACGGTTTGCAAAACAAAAGAAACAATGTCTCACAAACCTCCCTGAGGCTACTCCGAGCTGACAAGGGCAAACATTTCTCAGTCTGAGCACTCTGCCAGAGTCCTGGCCCACAGATTATCCTTATTTTGAAGTATCTTTAAAGACCTGTTTTCCTGGGTTCGCTCCTGCCACATGTAGTTTAGAATGACTCTAACACAGAGTTACTAATTTTAAGCTAACTTTCTATTACAAGCAAAAGTCTGCCTGCTCCTTTAAGAGCTGCATTTGCAATCAGCTCCCAGTAAGGCTTTTCCAGTTACACTAGCACTTTTCTAAATTTTTGCATAGCTCTAAACACATACACAAAACAGTAAACAACAGATCGAGACACATGCAACCCTTTCTCATCTTCTATGAGCAGGCAAAAGAATTAGAAGGATAAGCTTCCATTTCATAAACAAAACTTGGTCCCTCTGACCAATCTCTGGAGACTGCCAGATGTCTCTGGCTCTCTCTACTCCCCAGGGCATCCCCTGGGGAGGTAGCATTCTTCCTAGCACATCTGCTGACCACAGTCCTCTGGTCCGTACAGCCCGAAGGGACAGCTACAAATACCAAATATGCATTTCAGAAAACCCCATCGTCTATAAACACCAGAGAAACCAAACTCAGGTGGATCTAAACTCAGACTGCACTATGTTTCAGAGACACAGGACGAAACACAGACAAGAAACCAACACAACGAGCACATGTTCATTTCAGGAAACATAAGACAGACACTCAGAAAAAAGACACCTGCTGGTACACACACAAGAGTGGATTCCCCAATTTTCTCTCTGTCCCTGGGAGAGTTTCAAAATCCACTTTCCTCCCACCTGATGCAGTTTCCAACTGCGGCTATCCGCCTGATTATTAAATCTCTTTTATTAAACCCTTTTATTTCTTTCACCTAAAAAAAGCAGCTTCTGGAAGCTGTGGTCGACTGCCTTCCCTTTGAGTTCTTAGTTCCCGATAACTCACTACTGATCCTAAGTGAATCTAGCACGTGGATTTAGCACTGTTCCAGCTTAGCCTGTACCAACCTTCTCCAGTACGAATTTTCTTTAATTCTTTAATTCTTCCATGGAGCTCTAAACCAGCAGTGTTTCTTCCAAATGTCCTCTGCCTATCCCAGGCGCCACATTGGGCACCAAATTGTAGGGGCCGGCCTGGGACTCTCATGTCCGGGTTTGAGCCTTGAAGGCATCTTGGAACTGAAAGAAAAGAGGGAGCCTAGGCGGGTCAAGAAATAATGGAAGAAAACAACTCAGGGTTCAAATGTTTAATGGCAGACACACTTTATAAAAGAGAGGGGAGGCCCATTCCCGCCAATTCATGCTTGGAGCCTGGAACTAGCTGCAGGTGATGACGTGCAGGATAGGGCAAAGTCTCCGGAATAGATCAGGGGGGCTTCTCAGCAGGTAACAGTATCTTGATGAGAAACAGCAACAGTGGCTGAACAATAGAGTGATCTCGGGAGGAAGGCTCCACCCTAGATAATCTCCTTAGTGGCAGCAAGGTCAAGTTCTGGCTCAGCCTGCTTCAGGCTTGTGGGATACTACAAGTAAGAAAACAGATACTCAGAACAGACATGTCGGCCGGCATGCACACATTCAAGAGGGGATCTCCTTACCTCCAAGTCGGTTCTCAAATGAGATGGGTGGTTGCATTTCCTGGCCAATGCACCAAAAGACCCACAAAGTGAGAACTCCCCCACATTCTTACTCAGGAGAGGAGAAACCCCAAATCACTCACAAGAAATGGTCTTGATGCAAACAGCAAGAGAACTTTTTATTTCAGGCACGCTTGGGGCCCACAGTCATACACCACACAGGGGTAGAGGACTGTGGACCCAGGTAGCTGGAAAAGGGGCTATTTAAAGGAAAAAAAAACACAACCCAAGGGGGTAGGGAGGGTGTTATTGGAAAATGCCGAAAATACCAGTAAAAAATAAAAAGGGTGTTCTAAAAATCACAAGGAGAAACTCCCTGCTTCTCAAGATTGTTCTCAAGATTTTAATCTAACTTTTGTGGTCAGCCAGTTCCTGGAATAGGGTCACTGAATCGGGCTAACCTACATTCTTGGTGATAGGTGGTCTGAATTTTTTCCTGGTCTTTCACTGTGTACTGGTCCAATTGATCCCAAGGCTTATTTACTACTTCAATAGAGAGCTTCTAGATAGATGGGACAGTACCCTCTATTGAACAAGAAGGAAACCCTTCATGGTGGGTGCTCAGGGTTTCATTGCTCTTGGGACTAGGAGTGGCTGGAGTGGCTACTGGCACCTCTTCCTTGGTGCTACAAGGTCAACAGTACCAGAATCTCACGGCCGCCATAAATCTGGACATTGAGAAGATTAAAAGCAAAAATAAACAAAAACAAAAACAAAAAAAAGAAGATTGAAACATCAAATCCTGGTTCAACTCCTCACTGTGGATGAAAACTCTAATCTCCACTCTATTGGGTACCACTTTTATTTTACTGCTTATGCTAACCTTTGGTCCTTGCATTGTTAACAAGCTGATTGCCTTTGTAAAAGAATAAGAACTGGGCAGCTGATGGTTTTAAGGCAACAATATGAATCCCTAGGATCAAGAGAGGAAGAACATGATCTAGCAGAACCTTCGTAATAAGGAGAGCTCCATGTTTGGAGCTCCTATAAGAAAAACAGGGGAATGAAGGGCCCTAAGGGATTTGCCAGTCTTAACACTCCCCTATCTCTACAGCTTCTCTTCCCTCCTGGGATCAAGGCTAGGCCAAGTTCCATTCTTCACCCAGTTCTTGGGAGGAGCTGGAATATTCTTGAGAAAAACTGCAGAATGTACTGACTGATAGTCACCTGACCCTCTGGCAAGTCCCAGGTAGAGTTCAAATGCATGTCATGTTTTGCCCATGCTTGCTTGCCAATAGCTTTAAAGGTCAATATACTTTGCCAATAAGTCCAAACCTTGCTGATGTAACCTGTGCCCCTAAAAAGTATAAAAACTGCTTGTACTAGCCATTTGGGGTCGCTTTCTAGTCACTTGTCTTGGGGAATTAATTGAAGGTCAGTCGATTCCGACCACCAGAAAATAAACCTCTTGCTTTTGCATCAATCTATTGCTCTGCTCTTGGTGTCTAACTTGGGGACATCTCAAAGTAAGTTCCACTGACTGAGGATCGAGTTCTTACAATAGCAGTGTCAGAGGAGGTTTTAAAACAGCCTAGAATTGACTCTGTTGTATATCTAGTAATAGTCACACTTTCGCTGATTAGTAATGAAAAGGAATGTGCTGAACAAGAAAAAATACAAAATGTGCAGTTTGAGACGAAAAAGAACTTTCAGGAAATAGAGCTAAATCCTCAAGGAGATAAGAAGTTTAAAGAAAAAACTGATCCTGGGTGGATCAAAGGACTAGTGACCTCAGGGCAAGACTCCACCCAGCTAAGCTTCCAACTTGTGAAGAGGAATTCTTAAGTAGTAAAATCTGATGTAGATGTGATATAAAGAGGAGGCCATGTTCCAGTGTAAGACTCTGTTGAGCCTTAGCTTACTGGGGACTCACTGAATGAACAATGCAAAGCTGGAAATCAATGCAAAAAGCAAGAGAAATGTATTTTTCCAACATGTTGGGGTCGCCTTGCACATGGAGAGAGAGAACAACCATGTGCAGCCCATCCATTTTTCCTTTATAAAGTTCTCCAGGCAGCAGCCATTAGGCAAAATGTGATTGGTATGAAACACATTCGTAGATTTTGGTTCCTGGTCTAGCCTTTCCATTCTAAAGCAGTTAGAAGCTGACACATTTAAAGTGATTTTAAGAACGGGAGAAAGGAAATGTTACTGTAAATATCCCTGACCCTGCCCTATGACACACTAATCAGTTTGCTGTACTGGACAAAATAGGACAGGTCATCACTATGCTTGGTTTCTAGTGATCTGTATCAACAATGATTTCCAATGCAATTTCTGGCCTGGATGCAGCTAGGTCAAAACCCATATCCAGGCCAGAAATCGCAACAGAAATCAAGGTCATCTACACATGTGTGTTATACCATATTAAAATTGTGAATGTGAAAGAATAGTCAAACATTAAGCTGATCCAATTCTCTGAAGATTTTCGTAACTCCCCAAAAGGACACACAGCACTAGAAATGTTATATGTAGAATGGCAGTTTGAAAATGATACATTTGGGGATCCTTCCAGTCGAAGCCAATGCAGGGCCACCTTGGATTCAAGCTTGGCGAAAATTCCCAAGGTCCCAAAGGACTCTCCATTCCCCAGGCACCCTAGCATGCCCAGGATCTTAGGATCACTGGTGAGTGGAATGCAACGTCTGTTTCAACACAATTGGGAGTGCCTGGAGCCAACAGGAGCAGGGACACAGGAGCCCCCCTCTCCCCCAACCAGTGGTTCGAGTTCCTTCTGGAAAGCTCTGGACTACATTGGTTTGGAACTCAGCAGTCAGCTCCATGGTCCCCAGAGGAGATACCACTTCCAGGCACTCTAACAAACCCAGGATTGTAGGACCCCAGGATCCCAGGGGCTTGGTCACACCAGGATCTCAGAGGAATCTTGACTGCCAAGAAATTTGACACACCCAGAATCTCAGGATCAAACGATCCCGGAATGACAGGATCACAAAGAAAGCTGGCATCTGACGAGTTCTGACTCTACCAGGATTACAGGAAGGACAGGCTCCAATCAGATATACCAAGGGCAGGAAGCACGTGACAAAATCAGATGGCTGGAGACAAGTGTAATAAAAGAAGCAACAGAAAACAAGGTTACTTGGCATTGTCACAACCCAACTCTCCCACCATAGCAAGTGATGGATACACCATCACACCAGAAAAGCAAGATATGGATCTAAAGTCACTTCTCATGATGATGATGGAGGACTATAAAAAGGACATAACTCCTTTAAAGAAATACAGGAGAACACAGGTAAACAGGTAAACAGGTAGAAACCCTTAAGGAGGAAACACAAAAATGCCTTAAAGAATTACAGGAAAACACATACAAAAAGGTGAAAGAATTGAACAAAACCATTCAGCATCTAAAAGTGGAAGTAGAAACAATAAAGAAATCACAAAAGGAGACAACTCTGGAGATGGAAAATCTAGGAAAAAAGTCAGGATCCATAGATGCAAGCATCAGAAACAGAATGTAATTGATAGAAGAGTAAATCTTAGGTCCAGAAGATACTATAGAAAACATTGACACAACAATCAAAGAAAATGTGAAATGCAAAAATATCCTAACCCAAAACATCCAGGAAATCCAGGACACAATGAGAAAACCAAACCTAAAGATAATAGGTATAGACTAGAAGGAAGATTTTCAACATAAAGGGTCAGTAAATATCTTCAATAAAATTATAGAAGAAAATTTCCCCAACCTAAAGAAAGAAATGTCCATGAACATACAAGAAGCCTACAGAACTCCAAATAGATTGGACCAGAAATGAAATTCCTCTTCTCACATAAAAATCAAAACACAAAGTACACAAAACAAAGAAAGAATATTAAAAGCAGTAAGGGGAAAAGGTCAAGTAATATATAAAGAAAGACCTATCAGAATTGCATCTGATTCCCCCCCCTGCCCCCAGAGACTATGAAAGCGAGAAGATCCTGGACAGATGTCATACAGAACCTACGAGAACACAAATGCCAGCCCAGGCTACTATACCCAGCAAAACTCTCAATTACCATAGTTGGACCAAGATATTGCATGACAAAACAAAATGCATGCAATATCTTTCCACAAATCCAGCCCTGCAAAGGATAATAAAGGAAAAACTCCTACACAAGGAGGGAAACTACACCTTAGAAAAAGCAAGAAAGTAATCTTTCAACAAACCTAAAAGAAGATAACCACATGAATAGAACTCCAACTCTAACAACAACAACAACAACAAAACAGGAAAAATCAATGCTTCTTCCTTAATATCTCTTAAGATCAATGAACTCAATTCCCCAGAAAAAAGACATAGACTAAGAGACTGGTTAGGTAAAAAGGACCCAATATTTTGCTGCATACAGGAAACCTGCCTCAGTGACAATGACAGACACCACCTTAGAATAAAAGGCTAGAAAACAATTTTCCAAGCAAAAGGTCTGTCAGTTATGGTTTTACTGCTGTGAATGGACACCATGACCAAGACAAGTCTTATAAAAAAACAACATTTACTTGGGGCTGGATTACAGGTTCAGAAGTTCAGTCAATTATCATCATGGTGGGACCATGGCAGTGTCCAGGCAGGCATGGCACAGGCAAAGCTGAGAGTTCTATGTCTTCATCCAAAAGCTGCTAGTGTAAGACTGACTTCCAGGTAACTAGGGTGAGGATCTTATACCCACACCCAAAGTGACACACCTACTCCAACCAGGTCATACCTATTCCAACAAGGCCACACGTCCAAATGGTGCCACTTCCTGGTCCAAGAACATTCAAACCATCACATAGTCGAAAGAAACAAGCTGGAGTAGCCATTCTAATATCGAATAAAATCAACCTAAAGTTATCCAAAATGATAAGGAGGGAAACTTCATACTCATCAAAGGTAAAATTTATGAAGATGAACTCTCAATTGTCAACATCTATGCTCCATAAAGCTCAAAACACACATAGCACCAAACACAATAATAATGGGAGATTTCAACACCTCACTCTCATCAATGGACAGATCCTGGAAACAGAAACTGAACAGAGATAGAGTGAAACTAACAGAAGTTATGAAACAAATGGATTTATCATATATCTATAGAACATTTTTTTCCTAAAACAAAAGGATATACTTTCTTCTCAGCACTTCATGGTACATTCTCTACAAAATTGACCATATAATAGGTCACAAAAAGGGCCTCAACAGATATAAGAAGATTGAAATAATTCCATGCATCCTATCAGATCACCATGGACTAAGGCTGATCTTCAAAAACAACATAAATAATAGAAAGCCCACATACACGTGGAAACTGAACAACACTGTAATCAATGATAACTTGGCCAAAGAAGAAATAAAGAAATTAAAGACTTTCTAGAGTTTACTGAAAATGAAGACACAACAAAGATAAAATTTATGAAGATGAACATACCCAAACTTATGGGATACCTTGAAAGCTGTCCTAAGAAGAAAACTAATAGCTCTGAGTACCTCCAAAAAGAAACTAGAGAGAGCATACAATAGTGGCTTGACAAAACACCTGAAAGCTCTAGAACAAAAAGAAGCAAATTCACCCAAGAGGAGTAAACAGCAGGAAATAAACACATTCAGGGCTGAAATCAACCAAGTGTAAACAAAAAGAACTATAGAAAGAATCACCCAAACCAAGAGCTGTGTTTTTTTTTTTTTTTTTTTTTTTTTTGAGAAAATTAACAAAATAGACAAACCTTTAGCCAGACTAAATAGAAGGCACGGAGATAGCATCTTAGTTAACAAAATCAGAAATGAAAGGGGAGACATAACAAAAGAACCTGAGGAAATCTAAAAAATCATTAGACCCTACTATAAAAGCCTATATTCAACAAAACTGGAAAACCTGCATGAAATGGACACTTTTCCAGACAGATACCAGGTACCAAAGTTAAATCAGGATCAGATTAATGATTTATACAGTCCCATATACCCTAAAGAAATAGAAACTGTCATTAATAGTCTCCCAACCAAAAAAAGCCCAGGACCTGATTGGATTAATGGAGAGTTCTATCAAAAATTCAAAGAAGACCTAATACCATTATTCCTCAAACTGTTCCACAAAATAGAAACCGAAGGTACTCTACCCAATTCGTTCTATGAAGTCACAATTACTCTAATACCTAAACCACACAAAGACCCCCAAAATGAATGGGAACTTCAGACCAATATCCCTTATGAATATTAATGAAAAATACTCAATAAAATTCTCACTGTCCAAATCAAAGAACACATCAAAATTATCATTCATCATGATCAAGTAGGCTTCTTCCCAGGGAAGCAGGGATGGTTCAATATACCGAAATCCATGAACGTAATCCAATATATAAACAAACTCAAAGACAAAAACTACATGATCATCTCATTAGATACTGAGAAAGCATTTGACAAAATCCAACACCCATTCATGATAATTGTCTTGGAAAGATTAGGAATTCAAGGCCCATACCTAAACATTGTAAAAGCAATATACAGCAAACCAGTTGCCAAACATCAAACTAAATGGAGAGAAACTTGAAGCAATCCCACTAAAATCAGGAACTTGGCAAGGCTGCCCACTCTCTCCCTACCTATTCAGTATAGTGCTTGAAGTCCTAGCCAGAGCAATTAAACAACAAAAGGAGATCAAAGGGATACAAATTGGAAAGGAAGACGTCAAAGTAACACAATTTGCAGATGATATTGTAGTGTACTTAAGAGACTTTAAACATTTCACCTAAAACTCCTAAACCTGATAAACAATTTCAGCAAAGTGGCTGTATATAAGATTATTTTAAACAAATCAGTGACCTTCCTCTACACAAACGATAAACAGGCTGAGAAAGAAATTAGGGAAACAGCACTTTTCACAATCATTAAAAATAATATAAAATATCTTGGTGTGAATCTAAGCAAGTGAAAGATCTATATGATAGAACTTCAAGTCTCTAAAGAAAGAAATTGGAGAAGGTCTCTGAAGATGGAAAGATCTCCCATGCTCATGGATTGGAAGGAATAATATATTCCAAATGGCTATCTTGCCGTAAGTAATCTACAGAATCAATGCAATTCCCATCAAAATTCTAACTTCATTCTTCAAAGAGCTTGAAAGGGCCATTTAACCCAACTTCCTTCCCAGGATTGCAAGCTGGTACAACCACTCTGGAAATCAGTCTGGTGTTTCCTCAGAAAATTGGACATAGTACTACTGGAAGATCCAGCAATACCTCTCCCGGGCATATACACAGAAGATGTTCCAACTGGTAATAAGAACACATGCTCCACTATGTTCATAGCAGCCTTTTTAATACTAGCCAGAAGCTGGAAAGAACCCAGATGTCCCTCAATAGAGGAATGGATACAGAAAATTTGGTACATTTACACAATGGAGTACTACTCAGCTATTAAAAAGAATGAATTTATGAAATTCCTAGGCAAATGGATGGATCTGGAGGCTATCATCCTGAGTGATGTAACCCAATCACAAAATATCACACATGATATGCACTCACTGAGGGTGGATATTAGCCCAGAAACTTAGAATACCCAAAATACAATTTGTAAAACACATGAAAATCAAAAAGGAAGATTGAAGTGAGAATACTTCATTCCTTCTTAGAATAGGGAACAAAATACCCATGGAAGGAATTGCAGAGACAAAATTCAGAGCAGAGCCTGAAGGAATTTCCATCCAGAGACTGCCCACTTGGGGATCCACCCCATAAACAACCACCGAACCCAGTCACTAGGCAGATGCCAACAAGAGCCTGCTGACAGGACCCTGATACAGCTCTCTCCTGCAAAACTCTGCCAGTGCATGGCAAATACAGACGTGGATGATCATTAATTAAACAAATCACAAGGTCCCCAATGAAGGTGCCAGATAAATACCCAGTGAGCTGAAGGGGACTAACGCCCCATAGAGGAATATCAATATGAATTAACCAGTAACCCCAGAGCTCCTTGGAGCTATACTACCAATCAAAGAAATCACATGGTAGAACTTGTGGCTCTAGCTATATATGTAGCAGAGGATGGCCTACTTGGTCATCAATGGGAGGAGAGGCCCTTGGTCTTGTTAAGGCTTTATGCCCCAATATAGGGGAATTCTAGGACCAGGAATGGGAGTGGTTGGGTTGGGGAGCCGAGGGACTGGGGAGGGGATAGGGGATTTTCACTGCGGAAACTAGGAAAGGGAATAACATTTAAAATGTAAATTAAAAATGTCTAATAAAAAATTAAAAAAGAAAGACACATTCACAGGCACAATGCATACCATACTCAACAGAAACACACATTTACATCATCACTTGCATCACTGCACTCTACAAATAAAACACAATCACAAGCCCAATTGGTACCGCACTCTAGAGAAACACATTAAAATATCCACTGTGGTCCTGCTCTATACAGAAACATACATTCTCATGCACATTACCTAAATAATGCCTGCTTGTTTTTTTGCCAAATATATCGAACAATAAATATTCCATTTGGGGGAGAGAACCCTCCTTAAATGGTTTTACTTAAATTTCATAGAAATCATCATCATACAACATCTAATATTATTTCCAGAATTACAGACTACATACTGCAAAATATACATAAACAGAAAGTACAGAAATATGAACCTCAAACACATGAATGTGTGAGAAACTAACAGAAATTGGTTACAAATTGAAATAAGAATGACAGTGAATTAAAAGTAAAACAAGGCAGAATTTCTTCAAAACCAAGTATTCAAGTATAAAATATGCATGCATGCTGTTTTAAAGAAACATGTAACAGGTATATTTATCATTATGTTATACAAAGAATTATTCCTGTGCCTAATGTAAGTAAAATTAGCTGTACGTTTGGGATAGATATATATATATCCCAAACGTATGTGTGTGTATATATATATAGATATACATGAATATTATTTATATATTATATGTAAATTATAAAATATATGTATAATCAGACAAAAATCATTACTAGTGTATATTAATACCTTTATTTTTATGAAGGTGAACATACTGTGTATGTAAAATGACCTATTACCAAAATGTACTTATGGCAAAAATTTGTGATCTTTGTGTTTATATGTAAATTTGACCATGTAAGCTAGGAACACAGTATAGAATGGGCACTCTATGGTTAGTGGTGAAGATTTTTATTGTAGGTAAGAGACCACCCAGAGACATCTGGAAGCATCCAGAACAGTGAGAAAAATAAATGGACATAGGGCAGGAAAAGCAGGATATGGAGCAGTTATATTAGTTATAAGGTAGAAGAGAAGCTGAGGAGTAAAAGCCATGACCTGGACCAGCCTGAGATTTTAGAGTAGAGGAGGGAGTGAGACAGAACAGGATCCTAGCCCTAGCTTTGAGACCTTTAACAAGTGTGAATAGGAACTTAAATAACCTGGAGGACAGCATGGGCTTTGATATGGGATCACAGGTATCTGCCATTTGGAAAAGGAAGGAACTCCTTTTGGCTGCCAAACAAGTTTCTCTAGTTCTTGAGGAACTCTGACTTAATCTAACTACCAGCAATCATACAATATAGTTCAGTTTAAGACTACCTTAGATTCAAGTTCGGACCAAGTGGCCCTGTGCTTTGAGGGGAAAATGGGGTGCCCTCTAACTATTTGAGAAAAAAATTCATAGAATTTCAGAAGCAATGTGCCTGAAGCAAGAAAAAAAGAACTGAGGAACTAAACAGGATGAAGAAGCCAAGAGAAGACTTACCAAAAAAGAATACTGAAAGTAAAAATGTGAGAAAGACTCCAGGCATAAAACAAACCTACCAACAAAATCAATCTAAACCAACCAACCAACCAACCAACCAACCAAACAAACAAACAAAAACCTAAAACGACACCGGGCAGTGAAGAAACCAGGAAACAATAAAGCTAGGATAACATAAACCAGAGGGCACACTAATAAATACACAGAAAGAAAAATGAGCAGCAGGCTTCCACAGAATCTGCAGGTGGCAGGGGTGTTGTGTGAGCTAGACAGAAGGAAGCACGAGCCCACCAGCAGCATCAGGACAAGCGCAAGCCCACCAGCAGCACCAGGACAAGCGCGAGCTCACCAGCAGCACCAGGAAACCAGCAACGGTCACTTCAACTGCTCTGCCACCTGCTCACACAACTCTTGATGGTGAGCTCTCCATGGGCTGGACTCCTTCACCTCACCTAGGGCTTTTAGCAGAAGTGGCCACAAAGTGTCTGGAGACCCCTCTGGCAGCAACTATCTCTGGCAGCAGGACACCAGAAAGGGTAGGATAAAAGGTGGGCTTCCTGGAGCGGTGGGGGGTAGGGGGGAGGATGGGACGGAGCCCCGCAGGAGAAACTAAGTAGCAGTGGAAACAGGAGCCCAGGAGAAGACAAAGGGAGGGGGGATCTGCAGTGAGCAGCAGGAACTGGGATGTCCTTCAGAGCCAGACTGAGGTTCTGGAAAGAGCAAGGTGGAGCCTGGAGGTAGGTACCTGGAAGCAGCCAGGGAAAGCAGAGAGGACTGGGGACAGCAGGCAGGGGAGCTCAAGACACTAAAGTGGAGGGAGGAGAGGCAATTTACAGCTCTTCTGGACTTCCAAACAGATTTGCAACTATCCTATGGGGGCAGGGCTCTAGACTCAGCAGAGCACCTAGTCTCTGCGAACAGAACAGCCAGTCACTGAGGAGAGACTCTTGTTCCCCTGTTGGGGGATTCCTGATTCTATTGGACACCAGCCACCCCTTCCCCCACTCTCTAGTACTTCCTTCACAGGGGCCTTAGGGAATCCCAGAGACAGCACCACACAACCAGGTGCCAGGGCAGGTTTCAAGCTTCATCCTCAGGTTCCTGGCACCAGCAGTTAGGGACCAGCAAAAAGCATGGAAGCAATCACTGGGAAGAGTTCATCATTTACCCCCATAGTCAACTGTCTCTCCCCTTTCACACTGCAGCCTTGGAGCCCCCCAGGACCCAGGAAGCAGAAGGGCAACAAAGCTGCATAACAGGACATGGAAAGTTCAAAGCTGACCAAGAAAAGAGCTGGTCGGAAGAGGCAGAGGAGCAGATCTCCAGCCCTGCTCAAAAGGAACATCGTGGGCTGCAGAATTTCTCATAAGTGGAAAGAAGGAGATGAGTCTATCACACAGTGGAATGGAACTGTGCTGGATCAGGTGCCAGTAAACCCTTCCCTGTACCTGGTTAAATATGATGGGATTGACTCTGTGCATGCTCTGGAACTTTACAAAGATAAGAGGGTATTGTCCCTAAAAGTTATCGCCAAGAGGGTGGTATCTTCCGGAGTCACTGATTCCAGCTTTGTTGATGCCATAGTGGGCAAAGAAGTTAATCATCTATTTGAGGGTGAGCATGGCTCTAAGGAAGAGTGGAGGGGGATGGTCCGGAGCCAAGTGCCTATCTTGGATAACAGCTTTTATATTACTTATGAGAGATATCCCATATTATACACGTACCAGGTTCTGGATGACTTTAAAGAGGGTGACCTACAAATCATGGAGGGAATCAGTGACCCCCCTTCTTTAGACATCGACCTGGAGCTTGTGGATGGCCTGATAGGAAAACACGTGGAAAACACAAATGATGACGGTTCCAAGAGGGATGGCCTGATCATTTTCCAGATTGAAAAAAAACCTAGAGTGTACCTCATCAAGTATGAAGATGATGTCCATATACATGTCACTCACTTGGAGAAAGAGTTCTAATTATTTATCACGGCATTGTCACAACTGTAGAAATAAAGTTAATTTCTTTGGAAATAAAGTTGAAGTTGTAATTTCCAGATGGGCTCAGGTTGCTGTTCTTAAGTGTGTCCTGGGCTCAATGCAGGCATACCAGTTGTCTTGAAGAATGCGGGCTTCTGTGGGTATGGCATGCTGTCTGAAGCACTCTGCTGGGTGTGTTTGGTGAGTGGAAAATGGACGGATGGAGCAGCTGTCAATTCAGCCTGTGAGAAAAGTGAGCTAGTATCATAAGCAGTCATCTAAAAATGGACTGGGACTTATCTGGTCTGGTCTTGGTGGGGGAGAGGAGAAGGAACTGGAGATGAGTGGTGGAGGAGGGGGCAGAAGGATATGACTGCCCAAAGAGAGGTGGATTGAAGCCAAAGAGAGAGGGGTGGCAGAGAGAGGCTCCCTGGAAGAGGAACAGAGTGAAGAAAGAAACATAGATTGGGAAGAGGTGTGGAAGCAGGGTGAGGCATGGTGGCACCTTCTGCCTTTCAGGAAAACTAAGGAATTCAGGAAGAAGGATACACACAGCAGTGTAAAGAGGTATACAGCAAGGGTGGGCAGGGTGAGACAATCAGAGAGGACCCTGAGGAGAGGCTCAAGGACCTGGGAGTCCAGAAGAACCGATGCATACCTAGTGATGGAGACATTAAAGGGGTAACCCTGGGAGAAGCAATTCCAAGAAGAAAGGCTGTCAATGGGTGGTGAGAGATAAAGGTAGCATGGTGGGTAGGTGTGTGGGGTGGAGGAGCACGAAGGCCCAGGGAAAAAATGGCCTTATGAGGGCATGCAGGTGCACTGAAGGGACACTAAAGGCCATTTCAACAGGGACTACTTGGACAGATTCAACCACAAATCACCATTGCATATATCTCAGGCCTTTCTTTTTTCAGAGTCTGTGATAGCCAGCAGCCTGAAAAAGCTAGTAAGAGTTCCTAGCTTGCTCTGGGCAAAGGACAAGTATTTTTTCTGGGAAATGGTCCCTTACTGGATCCAGGAATAGCAGTCTTGTCACTGTCCTTTTGCTGCTGGAATTGCCCTTGCCTTCCTGGGGGGGGGGTCTGCTGATTGTGCCTCAAGTCTCCATGATATAGAGAGAACTTGCCTGTTCATGTTCTGTCACAGCTGCCTGAAGCCACAGGTGGCTCCATTCATTGCCCAGGCAAAGGGAAGCTGACCTTTCTGATTAGATGCCCTACAAAACCTATAGCTCCTGACACCTTCTAGGTACCATTTATTCAAACAAGATTTCCCTTTCTTCTAAAACTGTGAGCTAACCCTGAAGGAAATGTGTGTACCTCTCTGAAATGGAAACTTATGGGTTCTTTGGACAGTCAGTTGTGTTGCATGGTGTTTGTCTAAGGCAAACAAATGAAAGAACATTTTACTGAAGCTGACATAGGTGAAAGGATGTTCTCCTAAACAAGCACGTGAAAGGATGATGTGTGATGAGGGGCTCTTCACTAATGAAATATGTGTGTTGGTCTGCCTTACATTTTGTAGTTAGACTTTGTTTGTTGGGACCCTATGGGGAGAAACTCACTGGAGAACTTCTGGTGGTGTCAATTGGCTTCTTACCACCTCTGAGGACTCCAACTGATGGTCACAGTTATGTCAGCTGAGGGAGACTCATGCTGAGACAAGAAACATGCTGTGGCAAGGCCCATAGACATGTGATGTTTGGAGGAATTATAAGAAGGGCTAGATGGACAGGGAAGGTGGCTGAGCTTGGCTTACTTACATAGCTAAACACTTCTTGATCTTGTGACTTTGCTGATGGTATTTTCTTGAGAGAGGCACAGTGGGGAACTTTCCTTGGGTTTCTCTTGGTCCTGGTCCCTCTTGCTGACTCAAGCCAAGGCTGAGGCCTGGCTCTCTCTGCTAGTTAGTGTCACTGATACTGATTCAGGTTTGCTAGCCCAACTCTATAGAACAGGACTGCTGGTTTATCCATGAAGTGTTTGGGAGTAGACTGAGGTGCAGTTGCTGACTTGTTAACTGAACTACTGATTTCCAGAAAATATAGATGGAAGTTGCTCCAAAGAACTACTCTTAAACAGGTGCTCTTCCCCTGTATCCTTTCTTTTCTGCTACCTCTGGTGGGTTATGGGCTAAAAGGGAGATTAAAGTATTTATTAACCATGATTAAAAGCAGCCTCTTAAAAAATCAAAGTTATACCCCTCTTTAGGGAAGGGTTTTATAAATACAAAAGGGCTATGGCTGTGAACCGTTGACTTGTCCAACTAATTTTTTTGACTGTATACTGCTGATTGGAAACGTTTGCTTCCTGGGAAGAAGACTTGTCAATGCCAGCCAAGTGCTTCAGTGCTCTGCCATATATATATTCATGTAGAGTCCAGGGCATGAGTCTCTGTCCTCATGCTTTCTTTGTTTTCCTTTCCCATGCTTCTAAAGCCTCTCTGAGAATTGTGAGTGTGTCCTCTTTCCTCCTTTAGCAAACTTTGTTATTGCCTCACAAAAGAAGAATGTTTCTTGTTCCTGCTGCTGAGTTCTTCCCAAAGACACACATGGAAGAAGCAAGGTCTTCCAGACATTGAAAGAAGGTGTCAAATCTTGTTGATGCTCACTGCCTACGAAGCATTGACTCAATAAGTTCATTGCATCAAAAATGACAAAAGACCAGCACACCTCACCAGGGCAGCTGTAGTCTTCTTTTCTATATCACGTGTTTTTGCTAAACCAACACCAGCAGTTCCTCTTTCACAGACCCATTTCTGCTAGCTTAGATGGGTATTTTTGGCATTAGTGTTTTGTTGTATTTAGCATCCAATTTGACTTTTTTTAATTTTAATTTTATTTATTTTTCAAGTATTCACTTTACTTCCTTCTCCCTACTCACCTTCTTTGTCCCTCCTTGCCTCCCACAATTCTCCCACTTCCCTTTCTCCTCTGAGTGACTTGGGGCCCATTGCATATCCCTCTATCCTGGCACTTCAAGTCTCTGGGAGGCTTTGTGCATCCTCTCCTACTAAGGCCAAACAAGGCGGTACAAGTAGAAAAAAGATAACCCATGGACAGGCAACAGCTTTGTGGGTAGGTCCAGATCCAGTTGTTTGTGACCCACATGAAGGTCAAACAGCACATCTGCTAGATATTTGTGGGAAGGCCTAGGTTCAGCCCCTATGTTCTTTGGTTGGTGGTTCAGACTCCAAGATCCTCAAGGTTGAAAGTTAGTTGATTTTGTTTGTCTTCTTGGGCAGTGTCTATACCCTTTGGCCCACAATCCTTTCCCATATAAATCTATGAGTCTTCAAGCTCCATTCATTGTTTGGCTGTGGGTGCCTGTATCAGTCTTAGTAAGCTGCTGGTGGAGCCTCTCAGAGGACAACATGCACCTGCCATGTATGTATATCCTTTTAGGATTTTTTTTTTACCTCATTCAGGATGATATACTCAAGTTCCATCCATTCTGGCTACTACAAATAAACCTGCCTTAATCATTGCAGACCAAGTGTCTTTATGGGTTGTTGGAGCATCTTTCAGGTATATGCCTAGGAGAGGTATAGCTTGGTCTTGAAATAGAACTATTGCAAGTTTTCTGAGAAGCTGCCAAATTGATTTCTAGAGATTGTTCAAGTTTGCTCTCCTACTAGCAATCAAGGAATGTTCCCCTTGCTCAATATCCTTGCCAGTATGTGCTATCTCTTGACTTTTTGATCTTACCATTTCTGATGGATACAAGATGGTACCTCAGAGTTGTTGTGATTTGTATTTCCCTGATGACTAAGGACTTTGACCATTTCTTTAAGTGCTTCTTGGCCATTTGAGATTTCTCTTTTGAGAATTTTCTGTTTAGCTCTGAACTCCATATTTTAATTGAATTATTTGGTTATTTGTGAATATGGAAATTAGTTGTCTGTCAGATGTAGGGTTGGTGTAGGCCCTTTTCCCATCTATAGGCTACCGATTTGCCATTTGACACTGTCCTTTGCCTTACAAAAGCTTTTAAGTTTCATGAGGTCCCATTTATCAATATTTGATCTTAGATCCTGAGCCTTTGGTATGCTGTTCAGGCTATTGTCTCCTGCAAAAAATTCATTCAAAGGCCTTTCTACATTCTGTTCTATAAGATTTAGTGCATCCTGTTTTATGTTCAGGTCCTTGATCCACTTGAATTTAAATTTTGTGCAGAGTTATAAATATCAATCAGAGCTGGGGCGTGGTGACACATGCCTTTAATCACAGCACTTGGGAGGCAGGGGTAGGCAGATTTCTGAGTTCCACGTTTGCCTGATATACAAAGTGTGTTCCAGGACATCTAAGGCTACACAGAGATACCCTGTCTCAAAAACCCCCCCAAATAAATAAATAAATAAATAAATAAATAAATAAATAAATATGGATCAATTTTCATTCTACAGGTAGACCAGGACCATTTTTTACCACTTTGTTTTATGTTGCTGTTGTTTTGGTTTGGTTTTGTAAAGATTTATTTATTTATTTTATGTATATGGGTACACCATTGCTCTCTTCAGACACACCAGAAGAGGGCATCAAATCTCATTACAGATGGTTATAAGCCACCATGTTGTTGCTAGGAATTTAACTCAGGACATCTGGAAGAGCAGTTGGTGCTCTTAAGGGCTGAGCCATCTCTCCAGCTCCCTGAAGTTGTTTTTCAGCTGTAGTAGTTCTCTGGTGGAATTTTGGGGGTTACTTATATATACTGTCATATCATCTGAAAATAGTGATACTTTGCCTTAGTCCTTTCCGATTTGTATTCCCTTGATTTTCTTATATGGTCCACTTGTTCTAGCTAGAATTTTGAGTACTGTATTGAATAGATAAGGAAAGAGTGGGAAACCTTGTCTTGTCCCTGGCTTTAGTGGAATTGCTTTAGTTTCTCTTCATTTAATTTCATGTTGCCTGTTTATTATCAGTATATTGCTTTTATTATGTTTAGAAATGAGCCGTGAACTCCTGATCTTTCCAAGACTTTTAACATGAATGGGTGTTACATTTTATTGAAGGCTGTTTCAGCATCTAATGAGATGATCATGTGGTTTCTTTCCTTGGGTTTGTTTATATAGTATATTATGTTGAAGGAGTTGCATATACTGAACAATCCCTGTATGGGATGAAACCCACTTGATCATGGTGAATAAAGGTTTTGATGTATTATTAGATTCAGTTTGCAAGAATTTTGTTGAGTACTTTTGCATCAATATCTGTCCTGTCCAGCAGACCCAGTTATTCATGGGTGCAAGGGGGACCGCAAACCTGGAAGAGAAAAGAGCAAGAAAAAAGAACAGAGACCAAGGATTCCTGTCAATGTCTCAGTTTATTAGGCTGAAATGTCAGGTTATAAGCACACATCGAGGGGAAATAGGGAGGGGCTGAGGGGTAATTAACAAAGAACAAAGAAGTGGGCATCTGAGGACATGAAGGCCGAATTCAGATTGCAGGCGGGAGGCACTCTGAGTCTTATCTCCGGAATGTAGATTCCTCCTTAACTGTCCTGGGTTTCAGGCTGGGCTCAGCACATAACTCATGTCCTTAGAAGTCTTGGGAGCCAGGAAGAGATAGGGATAATTCAGTCTTTTTAGGGTCTTTGGTGCCAGCATGAGATAGGGAGGAGGAGGCGACCAGCTCCTTAACACAAGGCCATTTGGCTTATTAGGGTGGGAAGCTGCGAAAGGCTTCCTTTCTCACAGTATGGTCTCCAAAAAATATCCATAGGCAAGATTTGTCTGAAGTTCTTGTTCTTTGTTGGGTCTTTGTGTGATTTTACGTATCAGAGTAATTGTGGCTTCATAGAATAAGATAGGTAGTGTTCCTTTTGTTTCTATTTTGTGGACTGGTAGAATTCTGCACTAAAACTGTCAGGCTTTTTGATTGGAAGATTTTTGATACCTCTATGTATTTCCTTAGGCAATATAGGACTGTTTAGATAATTTACCTGACCTTGATTTCACTTTAGTACAGAAAGCCATCTAGATTTTTCAGTTTTGTAGAGCTAAAGGCTTTTGTAGTAGCTTCAGCTGGTTTTTTTAAATTTCCTCAGATTCTGTTATGTCTCCTTTTCATTTCTGATTTTGTTAATTTGCATACTGTCTCTGTGCCCTTTAGTTAGTTTGGCTAAGGGTATATCATATATATCTTGTTGATTTTCTTTAAAAACTAGCTCTTGGTTTTGTTGATTCTTTGTATCATTCTCTTGGTTTCTCGCTGGTTGATTTCAGCCCTGAGCCTCCAACATCCTGACATCTACTCTTCTTTGGTGCACTTTGCTTCTTTCTGTTCTAGAGCTTTTAGGTGTGCTTTTAACTCGCTTGTATAAGATCTCTTGAAATTTCTTTAGGAAGGCATTTAGTGCTTTGGATTCTTTACTTAATGCTGTTTTAATTGTGCTCCATGATATTTGGTATGGTATGTTTTCACTTCAGTTGAATTCTCTAACTTCTTGGAATTCTTTCTTATTTCAACCCTGACCAAGTATCATTCAGCAGAAAGTTTTTTAGTTTTCATGAGTATGTGGACATTCTGTTGTTTTGGTTGTTATTAACATCTAGCCTTATCCTGATGTTATCTGATAGAATGCATGTGAGTATTCCCATTTTCTTGTATCTGTTGATGCTTTTGTTTTATGACCAAATATATTATCAGTTTTGGGGAATGTTCCATGAGGAACTCAGAAGAATATATATTCTCTTGTTTTGGCATGAAATGTTCTATTGATATCTATTAAATCCATTTGGGTCAAGACTTCTGTTAGTTTTACTGTGTCTCTGTTATTTTCTTTTTCTTTTTCTTTTTTTTTTTTTTTTTTTTTTGTTAGGGATGACCTGTTTCTGCACCTTAGTGGTCTCGGCTAGAAGACTTGAAGACAGGCCAGCCCACAGATATAGGCATTTCTAATTTTATGTACTTGCAACTTGATCATACAGCATGCAAGAATGTGTTAGAGCCAATGAGATTTCAAAAAAATAATTGAAAACATAAACAAAGGCAATTAAGTACACAACTGTGTTCAAAATTTATTATTGACGGGTACTTGAGATCAGGAGTTACAAATTCATTTGATGAACTTTTACCTTGGGTTTTTTTTATACTACTCAAATCAGGCCTATCAATTTGTATTCAAGTGATGTTGTTTTGCATGTGTGTTGACACTCAGCATTCCCCTCTACAGAGACACAGTGGCTGCCTTACTCCAGAAGGATCTGTGTCTAATTTAGTTCATCTTTCTTTCTTTCTTTTTTTTCCATTTTTTATTAGGTATTTAGCTCATTTACATTTCCAATGCCATACCAAAAGTCCCCCATACCCACCCACCCCCACTCCCCTACCCACCCACTCCCCCTTTTTGGCCCTGGCATTCCCCTGTACTGGGGCATATAAAGTTTGCAAGTCAAATGGGCCTCTCATTGCAGTGATGGCCGACTAGGCCATCTTTTGATACATATGCAGCTAGAGACAAGAGCTCCGGGGTACTGCTTAGTTCATATTGTTGTTCCATCTATAGGGTTTCAGTTCCCTTTAGTTCCTTGGGTGCTTTCTCTAGTTCCTCCATTGGGGGCACTGTGGTCCATTCAATAGTTGACTGTGAGCATTCACTTCTGTGTTTGCTAGGCCCTGGCATAGTCTCACAAGAGACAGCTATATCTGGGTCCTTTCAGCAAAATCTTGCTAGTGTATGCAATGGTGTCAGCGTTTGGAAGCTGATCATGGGATGGATCTCTGGATATGGCAATCACTAGATGGTCCATCCTTTCATCACACTTCCAAATTTTGTCTCTGTAACTCCTTCCATGGGTATTTTGTTTCCTATTCTAAGAAGGGGCAAAGTGTCCAAACTTTGGTCTTCGTTCTCTTGAGTTTAATGTTTTTAGCAAATTATATCTCATATTTTGGGTATCCTAAGTTTCTGGCTAATATCAACTTATCAGTGAGTACATATTGTGAGAGTTCCTTTGTGATTGGTTTACCTCACTCAGGATGATGCCCGCCAGGTCCATCCATTTGGCTAGGAATTTCATAAATTCATTCTTTTTAATAGCTGAGTAGTACTCCATTGTGTAAATGTACCACATTTTCAGTATCCATTCCTCTGTTGAGGGGCATCTGGCTTCTTTCCAGCTTCTGGCAATTATAAATAAGGCTGCTATTAACATAGTGGAGCATGTGTCCTTCTGACGGGTTGGAACATCTTCTGGATGTATGCCCAGAAGAGGTATTGCAGGATCTTCCGGTAGTACTATGTCCAATTTTCTGAGGAACCGCCAGACTGATTTCCAGAGTGGTTGTACAAGCTTGCAATCCCACCAACAATGGAGGAGTGTTCCTCTTTCTCCACATCCTCTCCAGCATCTGCCGTCACCTGAATTTTTCATCTTAGCCATTCTGACTGGTGTGAGGGAGAATCTAAGGGTTGTTTTGATTTGCATTTCCCTGATGATTAAGGATGTTGAAAATTTTTTCAGGTGCTTCTCTGCCATTCGGTATTCCTCGGGTGAGAAATCTTTGTTCAGTTCTGAGCCCCATTTATTAATGGGGTTATTTGATTTTATGGAGTCTACCTTCTTGAGTTCTTTATATATATTGGATATTAGTCCCCTGTCCGATTTGGGATAGGTAAATATCTTTTCCCAATTTGTTGGTGGTTTTTATGTCTTATTGACGGTGTCTTTTGCCTTGCAGAAGCTTTGCAATTTTATGAGGTCCCATTTATCGATTCTCAATCTTACAGCACAAGGCATTGATGTTCTATTCAGGAATTTTTCCCCTGTACGAATATCTTCGAGGCTTTTCCCTTCTTTCTCCTCTATAAGTTTCAGTGTCTCTGGTTTTATGTGGAAATCCTTAATCCACATAGATTTGACCTTAGCACAAGATGATAGGAATGGATCAATTCGAAATCTTCTACATGGTAACAGCCAGTTGTGCCAGTACCATTTGTTGAAAATGCTGTCTCTTTTTCACTGGATGGTTTTAGCTCCCTTGTCAAAGATCAAGTGACCATAGGTGTGTGGGTTCATCTCTGGGTCTTCAATTCTGTTCCATTGGTCTACTTGTCTGTCGCTATACCAGTACCATGCAGTTTTTATCACAATTGCTCTGTAGTACATCTTTAGGTCGGGCATGGTGATTCCACCAGAGGTTCTTTTATTCTTGAGAAGAGTTTTTGCTAAACAAGGTTTTTTGTTATTCCAAATGAATCTGCCAATTGCACTTTCTAATTCGTTGAAGAATTGAGTTGGAATTTTGATGGGGATTGCATTGAATCTGTAGATTGCTTTTGGCAAGATAGCCATTTTTACTATATTGATCCTGCCAATCCATGAGCATGGGAGAACTTTCCATCTTCTGAGATCTACTTTAATTTCTTTCTTCAGAGACTTGAAGTTCTTGTCATACAGATCTTTCACTTCCTTAGTTAGAGTCACGCCTAGATATTTTATATTATTTGTGGCTATTGAGAAGGGTGTTGTTTCCCTAATTTCTTTCTCAGCCTGTTTGTCCTTTGTGTAGAGAAAGGCCATTGACTTGTATGAGTTAATTGTATATCCAGCTACTTCACTGAAGCTCTTTATCAGTCTTAGGAGTTCTCTGGTGGAATTTTTAGGGTCATGTATATATACAATCATGTCATCTACAAAAAGTGATAATTTGACTTCTTCCTTTCCAATTTGTATCCCCTTGATCTCCTTTTGTTGTCTAATTGCTCTGGCTAGGATTTCAAGTACAATGTTAAATAGGTAGGGAGAGAGTGGGCAGCCTTGTCTAGTCCCTGATTTTAGTGGGATTGCTTCAAGCTTCTCACCATTTACTTTGATGCTGGCTACTGTTTTGCTGTAGATTGCTTTTATCATGTTTAGGTATGGGCCTAGAATTCCTGATCTTTCCAAGAATTTTATAATGAATGTGTGTTGGATTTTGTCAAATGCTTTCTCAGCATCTAACAAGATGATCATGTGGTTTTTGTCTTTGAGTTTGTTTATATAATGGATTACATTGATGGATTTCTGTATATTGAACCATCCCTGCATCACTGGGATGAAACCTACTTGGTCAGGATGGATGATTGTTTTGATGTGTTTTTGGATTCGGTTAGCAAAAACTTTATTGAGGATTTTTGCATCAATATTCATAAGGGATATTGGTCTGAAGTTCTCTATCTTTGTGGGGTCATTTTGTGGTTTAGGTATCAGAGAAATTGTGGCTTCATAGAATGAGTTGGGTAGAGTACCTTCTGTTTCTATTTTGTGGAATAGTTTGTGAAGAACTGGGATTAGATCTTCTTTGAAGGTCTGATAGAACGCTGCACTAAACCCACCTGGTCCTTTTTTTGGTTGGGAGACTATTAATGACTGCTTCTATTTCTTTGAAGGATATTGGGCTGTTTAGATCATTAACCTGATCCTGATTCAACCTTGGTACCTGGTATCTGTCTAGAAACTTCTCCATTTCATCCAGGTTCTCCAGTTTTGTTGAGAATAGCCTTTTTTAGAAGAATCTGATGGTGTTTTGGTTTTCTTCGGGATCTGTTGTTATGTCTCCCTTTTCATTTCTGATTTTGTTAATTAGAATGCTTTCCCTGTGCCCTCTAGTGAGTCTGACTAAGGGTTTGTCTATCTTGTTGATTTTCTCAAAGAACCAGCTCCTCGATTGGTTGATTCTCTGAATAGTTCTTCTTGTTTCCACTTGGTTGATTTCACCCCTGAGTTTGATTATTTCCTGCTGTCTACTCCTCTTGGGTGAATTTGCTTCCTTTTGTTCTAGAGCTTTTAGGTGTGTTGTCAAGCTGCTAATGTATGCACTCTCTAGTTTCTTTTTGGAGGCACTCAGAGCTATGAGTTTTCCTCTAAGAAATGCTTTCATTGTGTCCCATAAGTTTGGGTATGAAGTGGCTTCATTTTCATTGAACTCTAAGAAGTCCTTAATTTCTTTCTTTATTCCTTCCTTGACCAAGGTATCATTGAGAAGAGTGTTTTTCAGTTTCCACGTGAATGTTGGCTTTCTATTATTTATTTTGTTATTGAAGATCAGCCTTAGTCCATGGTGATCTGATAGGATGCATGGGAAAATTTCAATATTTTTGTACCTGTTGAGGCCTGTGTTTTGACATAGTATGTGTTCAGTTTTGGAGAAGGTACCATGAGGTGCTGAGAAGAAGGTCTCTCCTTCTGTTTTAGGATAAAACGTTCTGTAGATATCTGTCAGACCCATTTGTTTCATCACTTCTGTTAGTTTCACTGTGTCCCTGTTTAGTTTCTGTTTCCATGATCTGTCCATTTGTGAAAGTGGTGTGTTGAAGTCTCCCACTATTATTATGTGAGGTGCAATGTGTGCTTTGAGATTTACTAAAGTTTCTTTAATGAATGTGGCTGCCCTTGTATTTGGAGCATAGATATTCAGAATTGATAGTTCCTCTTGGAGGATTTTACCTTTGATGAGAATGAAGTTCCCCTCCTTGTCTTTTTTTGATGACTTTGGGTTGGAAGTCAATCTTATCAGATATTAGGATGGCTACCCCAGCTTGTTTCTTCATACCATTTGCTTGGAAAATTGTTTTCCAGCCTTTCATTCTGAGGTAGTGTCTACCTTTTTCTCTGAGATGAGTTTCCTGTAAGCAGCAAAATGTTGGGTCTTGTTTGTGTAGCCAGTTTGTTAGTCTATGTCTTTTTATTGGGGAGTTGAGACCATTGATATTAAGAGACAGCAAGGAAAAGTAATTGTTGCTTCCTGTTATTTTTGTTGTTAAATTTGGCATTCTGTTCTTGTGGCTGTCTTCTTTTAGGTTTGTTGAGGGATTACCTTCTTGTTTTTTCAAGGGCGTTGTTCCTGTTCTTGTATTGGTTTTTATCTGTTACTATCCTTTGAAGGGCTGGATTCGTAAAGAGATAATGTGTGAATTTGGTTTTGTCGTGGAACACTTTGGTTTCTCCATCTATGGTAATTGAGAGTTTGGCTGGGTATAGTAGCCTGGGCTGGAATTTGTGTTCTCTTAGTGTCTGTATAACATCTGTCCAGGCTCTTCTCGCTTTCATAGTCTCTGGTGAAAAATCTGGTGTAATTCTGATAGGCTTGCCTTTATATGTTACTTGACCTTTTTCCCTTACTGCTTTTAGTATTCTATCTATATTTAGTGCATTTGTTGTTCTGATTATTATGTGTCGGGAGGAATATCTTTTCTGGTCCAGTCTATTTGGGGTTCTGTAGGCTTCTTGTATGTTCATGGGCATCTCTTTCTTTAGATTTGGGAAGTTTTCTTCAATAATTTTGTTGAAGATGTTTGCTGGTCCTTTGAGTTGAAAATCTTCATTCTCATCCACTCCTATTATCGGTAGGTTTGGTCTTCTCATTGTGTCCTGGATTTCCTGCATATTTTGAGTTAGGATCTTTTTGCATTTTCCATTTTCTTTGATTGTTGTGCCGATGTTCTCTATGGAATCTTCTGCACCTTAGATTCTCTCTTCCATCTCTTGTATTCTGTTGCTGATGCTTGAATCTATGGTTCCAGATTTCTTTCCTAGGGTTTCTATCTCCAGTGTTGCCTCACTTTGATTTTTCTTTATTGTGTCTACTTCCCTTTATAGGTCTAGTATGGTTTTGTTCATTTCCATCACCTGTTTGTATGTTTTTTCTTGTTTTTTTTGTAAGGACTTCTACCTGTTTGATTTGTTTTCCTGTTTTTCTTTAAGGACTTGTAACTCTTTAGCAGTGTTCTCCTTTATTTCTTTAAGTGAGTTATTAAAGTCCTTCTTGATGTCCTCTACCATCATCATGAGATATGCTTTTAAATCTGGGTCTAGGTTTTCGGGTCTGTTGGGGTGCCCTGGACTGGGCGAAGTGGGAGTGCTGGGTTCTGATGATGGTGAGTGGTCTTGGTTCCTGTTAGTAAGATTCCTACGTTTACCTTTCGCCATCTGGTAATCTCTGGAGTTAGTTGTTATAGTTGACTCTGTTTAGAGATTGTTCTTCTGGTGATTCTGTTACAGTCTATCAGCAGACCTGGGAGACAGATTCTCTCCTCTGAGTTTCAGTGCTCAGAGCACTCTCTGCTGGCAAGCTCTCCTCTTTCAGGGAAGTGCACAGATGTCTTGTGTTTGGACCTCCTCCTGGCCGAAGAAGAAGGCCCAAAACAGGACCTTTCTCAGAAGCTGTGTTGCTTTGGCAGGTCCCAGAAGCTGTCAGCCTCTGTGGTGCAGACTCTCACCTGTGCAGACTAAATTCCTAAGTTCAGCAGAGGCCTGGAACCAAGGTGGCGCCCGCTGTTCCTGAGGCTGAGGCCTTCCGAGCCATGCGGACACCTGTCCTCTGGTCCGGACTGTGGCCGGCTGTCTGTGGCCCGCAAAGAGTGCTGCCTCAGTGGCTCTGTGCCTCTGCCTGTCCCAGAAGCTGTCCGGGTCTGTGGCACACCCTCTCACCTGTTCAGACTAATTTTCTAAGTTCGGTGGAGTCCCGGAACCAAGGTGGCGACCACTGCTCCTGAGGCTGAGGCCTTCAGAGCCAGGCGGACACCTGTCCTCTGGTCCGGACGGTGGCTGGCTCATTATTTTCTTTTTCAATGACCTGTCGATTGGTGAGAGTAGACTGTTGAAGTCTCCCACTAATATTGTGTAAAGTTCAATGTGTGTTTTGAGCTTTAGTAAAATTTCTTTTATGGATGTGGGTGCCCTTGCATTTGGGGTATATATGCTCAGAATTGAGACTTTGTTTTTTGGTGGATTTTTTCCTTTGATGGATATGAATTCTTCCTCACCTTTTTTCTACTATTTGTGGCTGAAATATTATTTTTTGGATGTTAGGATGTCTATGATGTGGGCCTGTGTACTGTAAGCTTTCCCTGGAGATCTTTGGCCTAAACAGGTCTGAGGGTTCAGGAGAAGTGGAGAGAATGCTATCAGGAAGGAGGAATTGTCTCTGCTGTTTCCACTAATGCAGTTGCATCCACCACTGCAGTCGCTTTTGTTGCTCCAAGATGCTCTATGCTGAGTAATACCTGCCTGAGCTGGTGGGAGGCTGACTAGCCTGGGAGAGGTGGTGGGGAGCTTCTTGTGGTGTTTTGGGAGAGCAGGTTCTTTCCCTGGTGGTGGTCTTACAACTCTTATGACAGAAGCTCTCTGATAATGACAGAGTAATTCTCATACTCCTTTATTTATTCTCAATAGGATTTTTATATACCGTCTTGTGGTGGTTCACAGTATGACAGTAGGTGTTTACTATTGGCTTGGTCTATGAGGTCGGGGATATCTCATCTACATGTGGGAAGGATTGGGGTGCTGTATCTATATGACTGAAAGCCACAAATCTCTCTAAAGCAAGAGTGTGGCTACATGACAGGGTCCTGGTCCAGAAGCAGGCAAAGCTTCTACTGTCCTTTCAGGGTCCCCATGGCTTTAAACCTTAGCTCAACCTTACCAGGCTTCCTCTCACTGCCCACAGCCACACTCTATTCCAGCTTGGTTCTTGTGACTGTTTGCTTGCAAAACTTTTTTCCAGCCTTTTACTCTGAGGCTTGTTTGTCACTGAGGTTTATTGTTTATATGAAGCTAAGGGCTAGATCCTGCTTATGTATCCAGTCTTTAGCCAGATCCTTTTTATTAGGCAATTGAGTTCACTGATGTTAAGAGATATTAAAGACAGATGATTAGTAGTTCCTGATAAGTTTGTTGTTGGAGATGGTATTCCGTGTTTATGATTCTCTTCCTTTGGGTTTGTTGTGATATGTTTAGTTTCTTATGTTTTCTTGGGTGTAGTTACCCTCCTTGTATTGGAAATTTTGTTTCAGTATCCTCTGTAGGGCTGGATTAGTAAAAAGATGCTATTATTTAAATTTGGTATGGTTTTGGAATATTTTGCAGGGTATAGTAACTTGTGCTGGCATATATGTTCTCTAAGGGTCTGGATGATATCTGTCTAGGATCTTCTAGCTTTTAGAGTCTCTGTTGCGAAGTATGGTGCAATTCATACAAGTCTGCCTTTATATGTATCTTGGCCTTCCCCCCTTACAGCTTTTAACAGTTTATGTGCATTTAGTGTTTTGATTATTTTGTGATGAAAGTATTTTCTTTTCTGGTCCAATTAATTTGGTGTTCTGTAGGCTTCTTGTACATTTATGACCATCTCTTCCTTTAGGTTAGGGAAGTTTTCTTCTATGATTTTGTTGAAGATGTTTTCTGGCCCTTTGAGCTGGGATTCTTCACCCTCTTCTATTCCTATTATTTTAGGTTTGGTCTTTTCATTGTTTCATGTATTTCCTGGACATTTTGGGGTTGGAGCTTTTTTTTTCCAATTTTTTATTAGATATTTACTTCACCTACATTTCAAATTCCATCCCGAAACTCCCCTATACCCTTCCCCTGCCCTGCTCCCCAATTCTCCTACTCCAAATTCTTGGCCCTTGTGTTCCCCTGTACTGGGACATATAAAGTTTGCAAGACCAAGGGGCCTCTCTTCCCATTGATGGCTGACTAGTCCATTTTCTGCTACATATGCAGCTAGAGACAAGAGCTCCGGGATACTGGTTAGTTCATATTGTTGTTCCACCCATAGGGTTGCAGACACCTTCAGCTCCTTAGGTACATTCTCTAGCTCCTCCATTGGGTTTGAAGGTTTTTACACTTTGTATTTTCTATGCCTAGGATTCTCTATTCTATCTCTCATATTCTTTTGGTAATATTTGCATCTGTAACTCCTGATATCTTGTCTAAGTTGTCCATCTCCTGGGTTTCCATATTTTGTTGTTTCCATATTGTTTCTATTTCAAATTATAGTTCTAAGACTGTTTTATTCAACTCCTTTACCTGCTCTCTCATATTTTCCAGTATTTCTTTAAGGGATTTGTTTGTTTCTACCTGTTTGCCTTTGTTTTCCTGTTTCTTTAAAGGGAGTTTGTTATATCTTCCTTAAAGGCATCTGTCATCTTCAAAAATGGGAAGTGAGGCCACTATATTGCTTTTCAGTCATGTTAGAGTATCCAGGGATTGCTCTGGTGGAAGAACTGGGTTCTGATTGTGCCAAATTGCATTGGGCTTGCCACATATGATCTTCTGCTTGACTCTGGCCATCTGGTTCACTGGTGTTAACTGGCCCGGGTGTCTCTGATTGTAACTGGTCTCCTTGGAGGCAGAGAGCTCTGTAATCTGAGTTAGGGCTGATCTCCTTGGAGACAGGCAGTGTTGCCTCTGATTAGAGTGGGCCTCCAGTGTCTCTGGTTAGGTTAGACCTTCTGTGTCTCTGGTTAATTCAGAAATCCTGTGCCCCTTTTACTTAAGATGTCCTGTGCCCTTGGTTACTATGGAGCTCCTGGGATGTTTCCAGGCTGTAGTATTTGTGCAGGTATTGGGCCACTGATCTGACCCTGGTGAGCAAAAGGTGCCGAAGGAAAGTGGAGCTTGGGGGTTGAGGTAGAAGTGGGGGGTAAGGCCCCTGTCAGCTGGGCTGTGTACATGTTCCAGCCTGTGTGGAAATTTGAGGAAGAGAGTCATCTGTTTCTTTGGTTACTTTGGACCTTCTGGGAGGTAACTAGGCTGTTACATTTGGGCAGGTATTGGGCCACTGATCTAGCCTACTTCTTCTTGATGGATCAGGTTTTTGATGCGTTCCAAGATTCAGTTTGTGAGTACTTTATTAAGTATGCTTGCATCAATGCTCATAAAAGAAATTGTCCTTAAATTCCTTTTCCTTTTAGTCTTTGTGTGGTTTAGAAATCAGGGTGGCTATGGCTTCATAGAATAAGTTTGGCAATAGACCCTCGGTTTCTATTTTGTGAAATAGTTTGAGGAGTGTTAGAATTAGCTCTTCTTTGAATGTCATATAGAATTGTGCACTAAAACCATATGGCCCTGGGCTTTTTGGTTGAGAGACTTTTGATGACTGCTTCTAATTCTTTAAGGGTTATAGGGCTGTTTAAATTGTTTAGCTGATCTTGATTTAACTTTGATATGTGATATCTGTCTAGACAATCATCCATTTCATTAAGGTTTTCCCTTTTGGATGAATACAGGTTATTGAAGCAAGATCTAATGATTCTTTGAATTTGTTCAGTGTCTCTTGTTAGATCTCTACTTGCATTTCTGATTTTGTTTATTCAGGTATTGTCTCTCTGTCTTTTGGTTAGTTTGGCTAAAGGTTTGGCTAACTTGCTAATTTTCTCAAAGAACCAGCTCTTGGTTTTGTTGATTCTTTGTACTGTTTTATTTGTTTCTAACAGATTGATTTCAGCCCTGATTTTTATTATTTCCTACCCTCTACTTCTGTTATGTGTCCTTGCTTCTTATTTTTTTTCCTACAGCTTTCAGGTGTACTTTTAAATTGCTGGTATGGGAACTTTCTAATTTCTTTATGGAGGCTCATAATATTTTGAACTTTCCTCTTAGCACTGCTTCCATTGGGTCCCATAAATTTGGGTATGTTGTGCCTTCATTTTCATTGAATTCCAGAAATTCTTTGTTTTCTATTTCTTCCCTGACTCAGAGATCATTGTGTTCTGGATAGCCCTGGTCATCTATTTTGATTCTAATTTTGCTGTCCTGGGAAATGTTGCAGATGAGGAGTGAATCACTTATCATAGGTGACTTCTTGTGTCCCTTCTACCCATTTTAACTTGTAAAATAAAGGGTAGAGCAGGTGACTGGGCATTAGAAGGGAAGGTGGAGCTGCAAATTTGGGAAAAGAAGGGAGAGAGGAAGGGAGAGACGATTATGGAGGAGGAGGGAGAGGAGGAGGTGCAAAGACAATGGTGCAGAACAATGTGGCCTGGAAAAATCAAAAGTTATAAGGAATCTCATACATGGGGAATTTAGTGATGCAGTCATAGATCTGCCCAATCTAGGAATGTAGCTTGTATTCCTATTAATTGAGTTGTGATTTCTTTGCCCTAGCTTTTCTGGGCTGGAGATTTCCTAGAACATCATTGAGTAGACAGTTGTTCAATTTCCATGAGTGTGTAAATTTTCTCATTGTTTCCGTTGTTGTTGAAGTCCACTTTAATCCATGTGGTCTCATAAGATACAAGGTTTTATTTTAATTTTCTTATATCTGTTGAGGCTTCCTTTGTGACTGACTATATGGTCAATATTGGACGAAGATCCAGGAGGTGCTGAGAATAAGGTATATTCTTTTGTGTTTGGGTGAAATATTCTATAGATGTCTGTCATGTCCTTTTGAATCATTATATCTGTTAGTTTTATTACTTCTCTGTTTAGTCTTTATCTGAATGACCTGTCAATTGGTATGAGTGGAGTGTTGAAGTTTCCCAGTATTAATGTGTGTGTATCTATGTATGATTTATGTTTTAGCAATATTTCCTTTACAAATGTGGGTACCCTTATTTGGGGGGCATAGATGTTCAGAATTGAGATATCATTTTGATCCATTTTTTTTTCTTTGATGAATATGAAATATCCTTCCCTGTCTCTTTTGCTTTTCCTTGTGCCTTTTGGTTCATTTTTGTTGATAGTCTATTTAATTAGATGCTAAAGTAGCTACATCAGCTTGCTTCTTGGGTCCATTTGTTTGGAAAAAATTAAGCCATTTTCTCTGAGGTAATGCCTATTTTTATGGCTGAGATGTGTTTCTTGTTTGCAGCACAATGATGGATCCTGTTTTCACATTTATATGTTACCTGGCCTTTTGCTCATGCTGCTTTTAATATTCTTTCTTTGTTCTGTAGATTTTGTATTTTGATTATTATTGTCTGTGAGGGCTTTTTTTTTTTCCGGTCCCATCTAATGGCATTCTATAAGGTGTTATATTTATATGTATCTCTTTCTTTAGGTTGGGAAAGTTTTCTTCTATAATTCTGTTGAGAATATGTTTTTGGACCTTGGAGCTGGGACTCTTCACCTCTTCCATTCCTATTATTCTTAGGTTAGATTCTCTCTTCCATCTCCTGCATTCAGTTGGTGCTCACATCTGTTGTTCCTGTTATCTTCCCTAGGTTTTCCATCTCCAGGATTTCCTCAGTTTGTGTTTTCTTTATTGCTTCTGTTTCTACTTTCAGGTCTTACACAATTTTATTTCCTGTATGTCTCTAATGGATTTGTTTGTTTCCTGTTTAAAGGCAACTATCATCTTTAGAAGATTGGATTTAAGGTCATTTTCTTGCGATTCACTTGTGTTAGAATATCCAAGTGTGCTGTAGTGAAGTGGCTGTGCTTTGGAGGTGTCATATTACTCTGGTTGTTGTTGATTGTGTCATTTCAGGGGCCTTTAGCCATATGGACGTTTTTGGTGCCTGCATGTTCTTGTTGTAGTAGGTTTTGGGAAGGGGTTAACCTCAATGGACCTGGTGTTGCAGACCTCTGATGAGTGTCCTTGAATTTAATGTTTCTGGACCTGTGGTCTGTATGGTTCAGGAACATCAGGTTTGCTGGAGTTGGGTGGAGACATGTCGGGAGAATGTAGTTCTCCCTTAGATAAGAGGCTGCTCAGGGCAGCTTGGTTTGGCACAGAGGGCTCCGATAGCAATGAAAATGGGTCAGGGAAGGGAAGCTTTCAGGAATGGTTCAGGAGTCTGATGAAGGGGGGGAGAGGTGGTGGGATAGTAGGAGGCTCTCTCAGATAGCAGGCTGTTCAAGGCAGCTTGGCTTGGCCCATGAGGTTCAGCAAGCAGAGAAGGTGGGTAGGAAAAGGGATGCTATCCTCTATCATCCACAAGTCTGATGAAGGTAGAGGAGAGGTGGTAGGAGAATAGAGGTCCCTCAGGAATCGCAGGCTGCTCCGGGCAGCTTGGACTGGTTGAGAGGGCTCCCCAATTTGACTTTTGATAAGTTCATACCCAATAATATGGCTGCTCTGGCAAGAGATCATAGCTAAAATTTTTCTGGGTCTATATAATCTGGCTGGAAAGTAGATATTCTAGATTACTGTATGATCTGTCTAGAATATAGACAGGCCCTTACACCTTTAATAGCCAACAATGTAGGTAAGTTTAATTTGTAGAAGGAAACCATTATGTTTGCAAGTGACATTTGATAGAGAGAAGACTAACAAATTAGAGCAAGGTTTGTCAGAATGACTCAGACAGAAGATACACCCATCTCAGGAGAACAGAACAGGAATGATATAGCTGTCAGCATCCATGGAGAAGTGGGTACCTGGAAGGAAAGCTGGGGATGGATGGGATGAGAGACAAATGAGACCAAGACAAAGTTTTTGATCAAGGCCCAATGCTTAATTCATAAGTCTTAATTTAAAGGGGGGAACTCATCCCTCACTTTGCCAGAATCTCCTCAGGAAAACAACCTCAGCTGATCAGCAGGTAGTGTTTTCTTGCAGGAAGCTGAATATGTGGCAGGACTATAGATATCACCTAGGTTGGAAGACTCCAACCTATGTGGGCTAGGCAACTGTGGCAAAACAAGGTCTGATTTAGCCTGCTCAAGGTTGCTGGAAGGGCACAGAAAGAAAGGTAACTTAAGAACATCACAGGGAGAGAGAACAAGCTAGAGCTAGACATAGGTGGCGGTGGTGGTGGTGGTGGTGGTGGTGGTGTTCCTTGTCTTGTTATGTGTGCCTGTGAGGCAATTTTCCCAGGACATTTTTACAGAGACAGTTTGCAGAGAGAACAAGCTAGACACAGAGGATGACAGGATGAGCCAGAGAATGAGAATTAGCCAGAAGATTAGAACAGACTGCCACCATTGTATGATGCCAAGCAGAGCAACTTATTGAGAAGCTGAGCGAAGTTGAATGAAATCCATCAGCTTGGAAGATTATACTGTATGGAGGCTAGAAGATTCCAAGCCTTGAACAAGAGATTATAACAGAGAAACTGTCTGCCCAAACTGTGTATCTGAAGAGCTTGGGAATGGCTCTCCTCTCAGTCCACTATCTGTGGAAATAAAGCAACATTTACAGTTCATATCATGTAATGGCTTTGGAATAGGCCTCACATTCTAAAAAAGGATAAAATCACCCTGGTATATGGAAAGGTCATTTCAACCTTGGAAAGATTTCCCTTGGCAAGCCTAGATCCTGGTGGGAAGTGCATTAATAGGTAGCTATATGGCTAGACCCAGGCATGCCTGTGTAATTTTACATGCTCAATCCCATGGATTATCACTCAGTTCATTTGTTTTACCTATGTCCCATAAACACTGTGAATGGTCTCTGCAGTGCAGTGTTTTGGACACTGCAAGGACCAGAGGCAGCAAATGAACAGATCTTATCCTCATGGAGTTCTCATCCTAGTCTGGGAAATGAGCCATATAGCCATGTAGCTATTAAGTCAGTATGAAATATTTTCATATTGGTAAGTGATGAGAGGGAGGATGACAAGGCCTAGCTTCAAGGAAATAAAATTCCAGGGTGAGCATTCTTTTCAGAGAGTCAGAATAGCCAGGAAAGTTATCAAGGAACCTTTGGGTGTGGAATGAAAACATGCAGGTAGAGTGTGGTCTCCAGCAGCAGTCAAGAGAAATATGCATTCCAGCTAAAGTGATGACAGTTGCTGAGGCTCAGTTGTCAGAGAAGACCTTGCATGCATGAGGAGAAGCAGCTGGGATAGAGGCTTGGCTGGAACTGATGGAGGGAGGCAGAGAACTGTGAGGTGATTTTCTAGAAGTCATAGTGGAGTCAGAAAGCTCAAAGCTCTGCAGGTTACAAACTCTACAGGTGAATTTTGCTTTTACCTTGAGTGAGAGAAGGAGATATTTTTGGCATTTATGCAGTTAAGCTTATTATATTTAAATAGGATCACATTAGAAACACTTAACTTGTTTAACAACTGTTTTATTATTAGGCTAATATAATTATTAATGAAATATATAATTACATCTTAGACAGATGTTTTGCTATTGATTGGGATTAAAATTAATTGTATTTCTTGTGTGTCTCCCAAGTATGTCATGCAATTTGCTATTATTTACTGTGTGCACTCTAATGGATTTTTTCTCAGTTTTCTGTATCTTTTAATGATTTTCTTCAGATAGACTCCTAAGGAAAACTGTAGATCACAGTTTAAGATTTTACTTTCCAGATTTCGTTATCTGATGGTGATGAAATGCCCAATGGATAATGAGAAAGTGATCGGAAAATGACAATAAGTCTTTTGTTTTAGGCTTTAGCTGCTTTAAAACTCTCTAGGGAATTTATGTTAGAATTGCGGAGAGTTAAGAAATGGGTTTTTGGTAATGCACCAGTGGGTAGTGAATCTAACGTTTGTCACATATAAAATATATTTCACTGTTTAAATGGCCTTATGTACAATATAAGGCTTATACTTGAATTCTATCTGAGTAAATTAGAGATCCATGTATACAGGAAATGTTCAAAGTGTGTGTGCAATGCATGACACTATTCCCTACATTCCAAGCAAAACTGATAAAAATGGAAAGGTCTACTTAGACTAACATTTATTGTTAAGCACACAGTCAATAAATCTTACTTTGTGGATGTATTGCGATTAAACAGATATGTTCTGAGTTTTCTTTTTCTTGGCATTACTGGAGGCAGATACAAGACATGCATCAATAACTTAGGTTTTCTATTGCTCTGAAGAGACATCATGACTATGCTATCAATGCTAAGTCTCATAAAAGAAAGCAATTAATAGGGGCTGGCTTACCGGTTCAGAGGGTTAGTCCATTCTCATCATGGTGGGAAGCATGCTGGAACACAGGCACAGGTGCTGGAGAAGTAGTGAGAGTTCTACATCCAGATTGGCAGGCAGCAGGAAGAATGAATGACACTGGTCCTAGCTGGAGCATTTGAAACTTCAAAGCCAGTGACACACCTACTCCAACAAGGCCACACCTCCTAATTATGCCTTTCTCTGTGAGCATATAAGGGCCATTTTCATTCAAACTACCCCAGCCAGTGCAAAGAATTTTTTTCTTTCTAACAACTGGCCACCATACATCTCTTAATATCTTCTATTTTCTTAGAGAAGCAGGGCTATCTCTGGAACGCTATTACTCTTATGACTTTCATCTCTGTTTGAATTGCAACATAGTTCAACATGAAGCCATAGTTGTGTTTCAAAGGAAAATAGAATGCATTTTACATGTTTATAACTATTTGAGATACAGACACACTAATCATAAAAGATGGAGGTCAAATATCTCTTTTATAGTTGTCAAAAAACAAATTGGACAACCTGCCTTCTGTACATTCTTCCACATGCAGAGGATAACTGTAAACCACCTTGAGAAAAAAACTTAAAGGTTTATTGCATGCCCAACTCTTCTCAACCTTATTAATGGAGAAAAATATTGACAGATATGATTTATTGAAATATGAATTTTATTGGACAATGGCGATACATAATTTGTGGCTAGAGAAAATATGATTTCACTTGGCACAGCTAGTAAATTGAATACCATATCAAAGCCCAATTTTAAATGGATTATAGTTTATGGAGTAAATACTTAAAATACTGTTTAATTCTGTAGACTTTTGAGGTCAACTGTGAACTCCCCACTTATCTCATCTCAGAAAGCAAAAACATATATTGAAAGATGTTGGACCCTCATCAAATGGGGCCGTAACACTTCTGACTTCCTGATAATCTTCCTGTCTCCATTGCAAAGAAAGTTTCACCATAAGAGAAGATAAATAAACTCGCTTGTTTAAAGGGAACTTTTAAAAAGTGAGTATATGAGGCTGGAAGTTGTGGAGCAGCCTTTAATCTCAGTACTAAGGAGGCAGAAGAAAGAATATCTCTGAGTTCAAGCACAGCCTAATCTACAGAGAGTAACAGGCCAGAACTGGCTATTTAGTGAGACCTTGTCTCAAGAAAATAATAATAATGAGTATATGAATACTGTTTCTTTAACTAAAAAAGAAAAAACTCAAAATTTTAAAAAAACATTAGGTAGAATATGTCAGACCTCCTTTCTTTCGTTTTATTGGATATTTTATTTATTTACATTTCAAATGTTATCTCCTTTCATGGTTTCCCCCTGGAAACCCCCTATTCCATCCTCCCTCTCCCTGCTTCTATGAGGGTGCTTCCCCACCCATCCACCCACCCACCCACTCCCACCTCCCCACCCTGGCATTGCCCTATACTAAGGCATCTTCAAGCCTTACCAGGACCAAGGGCCACTCCTCCCACTATTGTCCAGCAAGGCCATCCACTGCCACATATGTGGCTAGGGCCGTGGGTCCCTCCATGTGTACTCTTTGGTTGGTGATCCAGTCCCCAGGGAGCTCCAGGTGGTCTGTCCTGTTGAACTGTTGCGCCACCCCCCCATGGGCCTGCAAAACCCCTCAGCTTCTTCAGTCCCTTCTCCAACTCCTCCATCCGGGACCTGCGGTCAGTCCAATGGGTGGCTGTGAGCATCTGCCTCTGTATTTGTCAGCCTTTGGCAGACACTCTCAGGAGACAGCCATATCAGGCTCCTGTCAACAAGCACTTCTGATCATCTGCAATAGTGTCCAGGTTTGGTGACTCTATATGGGATGGATCCCCAGGTGGGGCAGTCTCTGCTCCACACTTTGTCTCTATATTTCCTCCTGTGAGTATTAGTAAGGGTTTTATTGATGTAAACAGACAACATGACCAAGGCAAGTCTTATTTGGAAAATATTTAATTGGGACTTGTTTACAAGATGATAAGTTCAGTCCACTATCATCAGAGTAGATGCATGGCAGCTTCCGGGCAAGCAAGGTGCAGGAGAAGCTGAGAGGTCTACATCTTCTTCTGAAGGCTGGCAGGCAGGTAAGACTGGTCTCTGGGCAGATAGGATGAGGGTCTGAAAGACCGCACAAACAGTGACACATTTCCTCCATCTAGGCCACACCTCCAAATATTGCCAGTCCTTGAGTCAAGAATATTCAAATTCCCATATTCCACTCCCTGGACTCTATAGACTTGTTCAACGATATGAGTCTGTGGGGGCCATACCTAGACATAGGATAATAAAAACTACATTTAGTCTGACTTCCAAAGTCCCCATGGTCTATAGCAGTTTCAACAATGTTAAAAGTTCAAAGTATTTTCTGATATTTATCCAGTCACTTAACTATAAACCCCAAAGCATGACACAAACCAGCTGGACAATTCCAAACCCTGCATCTCCATCACTGATGTCAAAGCAGCCTTCAGATCTCCACCCCTTTTCATCTTTGTTGACTACAACAATGTTCTTTCTCATAGGCTGGTTCCACTCCCTGCTAGCTGCTGCCCTCAGCAGATATCTATCCTACAACTCTGAAATCTCAAACATCTTGGGGTCTCCAAGGCAACTTCGGTGTTACAGCTTCTTCTTCTAATGTCTGGGATTCACACATGGTCTTGTGGGCTGGTGTCACTTCTCCATCTCTGTCCTCTGTAGCAATCTAAGCTCAAATTGATGCATTCCACTGCCACTGCTGTTCTTGGTGATCATCCCATGGTACTAGCATCACCAATACACTGGGGCCTTTCACTGCAACAAGGCTTCACCAATAGCCTCTCATAGGCTCTCTTCATGGTGCCAAGCCTCATCATGACCCCTTCAGTTCTGGGCTGTCATCATCAATTGAAGCTGTGTTTTCCCCAATGTCCTTCCCTAGCCTCTCACAGTGCCAAGCCTCTGGTGTTCTTCATGACCCCTTCATGCCTTCAAAACCAGTAGTACTACCTGTGTGCATCTTACACATTACTAAGTACAGTTGCAGTACAAAGTATAACCTTGGCTATCTCTGGAACACAGCTTCTTTGTGATCTCAGAAAACACTTCCCAGAAGATTTCATGTCAATGATGGTAGTCTCTCCTTAATCTCCACTAATTTCTTAGCTCCAGCTAACCAGCATCAATTGTCCCAGCTGTTTCCTTCTCTTGACTATAAATACACAGACAAATGGGTGAATCTGCTTAGTTCTGATGTTTGCTGGGGCTGGAATATGGCTCCCTTGTTCTGTTATATTATCACCAGCTTTCTTTTTTAAATGAATTTATTCTCTGCCTAAGTTTGGTTATCCTGGAACTTGCTCTCTAGATTGACTTTGAACTCAAAGATCTGCATGCCTGTCTCCTAAACTCTTGGATTAAAGGTGTGATCCACCATGCCTGGATTTAAGTTTTTCTGTACTTGGTACTTGCTCTTTACCAGGATGGCCTTGAATTTAGAGATAATCTTGCTATTGCTTCTTGGGATTAAAAGTGTGGTATTACCCTGCCTGGACATAAATTTAGCTGGGTGGTATCTTGCCCCAAGGTCACCACTCCCTTACCTCAATTTAATATTTTTGAACAAAGGATTCAGTTTCATTTCACTTCCTGGTGCCCCTTTAATTCTTGAACCATATATTTTATTTTTTTTCCTTTGTGAGCTTGCTATACTTGTTCAAAATGCTCATCACGAGACTTAGAGAAAAAAAACTCTCTGCTACGCTTTTGTGAGATTTCCTTTGTCAATGTAATTAATAAAAATCTCTTTACGTTAGCCTCAGTTCATATCAGGGCAAAAAGCAGCCACATTCTACACAAAAATACCACAAAAACAGTCTCTAGGCTGCATACTGAAATTCTTCCTCGATGAATCCTTTTGAGCCAGATCTGCATAGTTCAAATCACTCTCAGCAACAAAGTCTTCCATATTCCTACTAGGATGTCCCATTAAGCCCCCACTTAAAGCATTCCATTACTTTCCAAATCCAAAGCCTCAAAATCCACATTCTTCCAAACAAAGCATGATGAGACCTATCACAGCAATACCAGTACCTGGTACCAACTTCTCTATTCGTCAAGGTTCTCTAGAGTTAAAGAACTTATGGAATGTGTCTATATATTAACAGAATTTATTGTGATGACTTAGTCTGTAGTCCAACTAACCCAACAATGGACTGCTGTGGATGGGAAGTCCAAGAATCTAGTAGTTGCTCAGTCTCATGAGGCTAGTTGTTTCAGCTGGTCTTCTGTGGAAGTAGGTCCCAACAGATGTGCTGGCAAGTAAGTGCAAGCAGAGAGTGAATCTTCCTTCTTCCAATGTCCTTATGTAGGTGTCCCACTAAAGGTGTGGCCCAAATTAATGTAGGGGGTGGTGGTGTTCTTTTCCATCCTTATATTCCATATAGAGTGAGTAGACTAAACTAGCAAAGAGAAATATTCTTTTGTTTAGAAGTTTCTACCTTCTGTTGTGTAAATTTTCCTGAAAATATATGAACAAGTATATGTTTACTCCAAGTAGGACGTTGAGTGAAACAAAGCCAACATCATAGCACCTGATTTTAGCTTAGTGAACCAATGAGTTTGTTGAGGTCACTGAAAGGAACACAGATGATTCAATGTCAGCTCCATTACCAGAAAGCCTTACTCAGTGTTGATAATGATTAATGAAAACTACGTCCCTAGAGCTCTCTGACCAACTTTCAGGAATCCCCACTGAAGGAAACCCCTCACTCCTGCCTGCAATTGTTCACTACTTGTAGAACATTGGGGATGGCCATGTGAATTTTGTGAATTCCCAGAATTTCATTAGTCTTAAATTGTGATAGTCCTTGAGTTTTATAAACCCTCTTCCTCCTTCTAGGATGGAATGTTTTAATCTGAAAGAATATCTAACAAAACCTTCTAATGAGATCTTCAGAATGCCCCTGGGCACAGTATTCAGAGTTCATGATTCCTCAAGAAACAAATAACCCCCATATCTGGTACCAACTTCTGTCTTAGGGTTTTACTGATGAGAACACTATGACCAAGGCATCTTTTATAAGGACAACATTTAATTTGGCCTGGCTTAGATGTTCAGAAGTTCAGTCTACTATCATCTAGGCAGGAGCATGGCAGCATCCAGGCAGGCATGGTACAGGAGGAGCTGACAGTTCTACATCTTCATCTGAAGGTCAGGAGTAGAAGGCTGACTCCAATTTGATTAGGAGAAAGGTCTTAAAGCCCATGCCCACAGTGATACACTTCCTCCAATAAGGCCATACCCACAAATAGTGCTGCTCCCTGGGCCAAGCATATTCAAACTGCTATACACCTTATTAAACTGTTTTTGAAACTAATATCTTCTCATTTTAATTCTCTACATGTATTAACAAATGATCTCATTACAGCGATAAAATAACTTGAGAAAAGAACCTTAGGGAAGGAATAGGGTCACAGCTTAGCCTCACATTTCAAAGTTATCATTTACCACAGAGGAAAAACATGGGATCAGGATTATAAGGTAGATGGTCACATTTTGACATTTTTGTCCACAATCTGGAAGCAGAAAGCTATGCTTATGCTCAGTTCCTCTAGTGGTTTGAAATGAGAATGGACCCCATAGACTTACATATTTGGATACTTGGTTCCCTGTTGTTGGAACTGCTTAGGAAGGATTAGGAAGTGGTCTTATTGAAGGAAGTATATCACTGGAAGTGAGCAATGAAGTTTCAAAAGGTTATTTTATTATTGCAAGTTATTTTTCTTTACCTCCTTCATTTGATTTGAGATGTGAGCTCTCAGCTCTTCTTGCTGCCATGCCCTTGTTTCCAGTATCATGGACTCTAACCCTCTGAAACTATAATTCAAATTAAATGCTTTCTTCTGTAAGTTGCTTCAGGTATGGTGTTTACCACAGCAATAGAAAAGCAAGTCACACAGTTTTCTTTGTCCTCTTTATGTTGTCAAGGACCACAGTCGACTGAATGATGCTACCCACCTTTAGGGTGGGTCTTTCTGCCCCAAGTTACCTAAATTAGAATCTACCTCACAGACATCCCCAAAGGGTTATTTTCATGGTGTTTGCAAATATCTAGTTGATAATCAAGACTAACTATATGCTCTATAACAATAAGATGTAAAAATGTAAAGCAGATGATGTTACTTTCCTGTGTAAATACTCCAAAGACTTTGTGTAACAGATGATATAAAAATTTTTATGATAGCCTATCTCTAAAACTGGTAGATCATTTGTTCTTAATTAGAATGGCACTGTTTCTAGGCATGAAAACAGATCCTTTTTGTGGAATGTGGAAAAGCAAAAGAGCAAACCTTGCTTTGTGGCCCAAAGTTTATCTGTATTTGATAAAACCTTATTTCTTATGATTGAATTTCTTTTATGTTTTGCTTTCTTGGATATTATATGATCAACGTTTGCCAGTGAGTTCATGAATTAAACAGATGCAGCAAAAGTCCTACCAAATAATTGCAAATGGCTGAATGTACCTTTGTAACTGGGCAAAACAGTGTTAAGGTGTAAGGTTCCTTTATCTTATAGTCTTGCTGAGACCAATCCAGGTTTAACTAATCTCACATTCTGAACACTTGGGGCTATACCCAGGTCCCTAACAGGCTAGACTAAACACATTTAATTAGCTATACACGGTGTCTGAGTGGTCATCTCTGATGAGCTCTTCATACCATCTGGAGTATTTACAATTCAGTGATCATTCATTAAGTCATGCATTAACAAGTAGCTTATGTTTGTCTACTGGCTGCCCTCACCTTGTCTCATGCATTATCTTTAATGTATTTGTGCCTTATGCTTTTTACATTTTAACCAAGCAGAAGCTTTATAACTTGTCACTATTTATAAGTGATGAAGAGAAAATGTATTGACATTATATGAGTATCTAGCAATGCATTTTCTTACATTAAGCAAAATTTAAATGTTATACTTACTTAAATAATATCTAGGAAGTTAAATTTCTCCCTAAATATATTTCATTTATCTATTAAATTATCAAATAATGAATTTTAAACAATTTATATAATAATAAATTGCTAATTTTCTATTGTATACTTTTATAAATTGATAATTTATGCATACAATTTTCTGTTATAATTTACATAGATAAATAATTTGCAGTAAAGCTGTATGTCAGGTATACTTGTTGGATGACAACTCTTTAATTTTTAACTTTCAGTTTTCACTCATTTTTAGTCATAGATAAAATTTACTATTTTATAAATTAACAAACACATACAGATACAATGTATTAAAATGATACAGAACATGTTAATGGCATTACATTTTCACAAAGAAACAATTGGGAAACATATTATAAGAGCTTCTTACTTTGAGGGTTGTTTTTCTTCTTTTTGAGAGTGTACCATTATGTAGTCATGACCCTCCTGCCCTAGTCTCTCCAGAGCTAGGATTTTAATTATGTACCACTATGCAAGGTTTAAAGTACTGCTCTGGGTTATTACTTTTTTTTTGAGTGTTTATGACAGCCACACTAATGTTGCCTGTACATTCTCAAAGGTAACAAGTTTGTTTTGAATTTGAAAACTTTTGCAGTAAAAGTATTTCTTACTTATAATGCTTTTCACAACCTATCCAAGTTGATGTCTTTCCTGTCTTGACTTAAACATCACTTGCTCAAAGTTTTTTTGTTTGTGTTTTTGAGACAGGGTTTCTCGGTGTAGCGCTAGCTGTCCTGGAACTAACTCTGTAGACCAGGCTGTCCTGGAACTCAGAAGTCCACCTGCCTCTGCCTCCCAAGTGCTGGGATTATAAGTGTGTGCCACCACTGCAAGGCTTTTTTTTTTTTAAACCCATGGTCCTGTTGCTCTATTTTTCACTGTAGGACATCATGTGAATTATTTTTAATAGAATGTGGTGTGTGTGTGTATGTGTGTGTGTGTGTGTGTATGTATGTGTGCGTGTATTTAAATGTGTATAGCACATGAGTATACAAGCACATGGCCTGAAGTCATTAAGGTGTTTCCTTCAATTTCCAGATAGAATCTCTCAATGAATCTCGAGTTCACAAATTTGTTCAGAAAACTCTAGTGGTTCTCATGTCTCCACCTCCCCAGTACTGTGACTACAGATGCAAGTTGCAATGCCCAGACTTTTCTTTGGATGCTGGGGACTCAGTCTCACGTTATTACATTGTCCTGTAACTACTTTACTGGCTGAACCATCTCTATAGTGCCAGCTCATTTGTCAGTTTTACTCAAAGAAAAAATCATCTTGAGCACAACAACATTGTGTCTCATTCAGTTACATCCTAGTACCTTAAAAAGGATCTAGAACTGTGCTTCTCAACTTGTGGGTTATAACTCTTTTGACGGTCATATATCAGATACCCTGCATATCATATATTTACATTATAATTCATAATAGAAACAAATTACAGTTTTGAAGTAGCAACAAAAGTAATTTTATGGTTGAGGTCATTATAGCAAAAGGAGTTGCAGTGTTAGAAAGGTTGATAACTACTGACCTATAACATAGCCAATAATTTGTTGAATCAATGAATCATTACATGAAATTACTATATTTTAAAAATTAACTTTAGTTTTTGCCTTAGCTTACCTCAAAGATAGGCTGCAATCTGTAAACTAAACAACCGTTTCCTCATCCAAGCTGCTTTTGGTCAGTGTTTTATCACAGGAGCAAAAAGGAAATTATTAAAACAATCTGTATCCATCAGGGAAATGCAAATAAAAACATTTGTAATTTTTCTAGCTGTACTGGTTTAAATAAGAATGTCCCTCACAGGCTCATATATTTGAAAGCTTAGTCATCAGGGAGTAGAATCTTTGGTAGGGATATGAGATATGGCCTTGTTGGAGTAGTGTTGGACGCCCAACTTGCCTGCAAGTAAGACGCCACAACAGGGTCCTTCTGCACACGTTTATTGGGAGAGCTTGATTGCAGAGGCGAAAAGACCCCGAACCCAGAACTGGTGCTGCTTATATAGGCCTAAGAGAGGCGTGTCTCACACCCAGATTGGTTATGCTTACTATCTCATTTGCATGTCTCACATCTGATTGGTTAACATACCTCATTTGCATGTCTCTCATCTGATTGGTTAATTCTCAAAACCTCATCTTGGCAAAAAACTTTACTGCATATGTACACATTGGGTGTCGACCCAAACTTATGCGTGGTGGCCAGGAGTAGCCAGCACCACACTGCAATGGCACATGTGGCTTCCCACAGAGTAGGTGTGGCCTAGATGGAGGAAGTATGTCATGGGGGTGGCTTTAGACTTCAAAAGCCCATGGTAGGCCCAGTTTTCCATTTCTGCACGTGAATCAGGATGTAGTCACAGCTACTGCTCCAGTTACATGCCTAGCACCATGCTTACTGCCATGATGATAATGGACTAAGGCACTAAAACTGTAGGCAAGCCCCAATTAAATGTTTTCTTTTATAAAAGTTGCCTTGATCATGGTGTCTCTTCACAGCAATAGAATACTAACTAATCCAGACCTGAACAGACACCAGCCCACCACCATGCTAGTGGGACTCACTGTCACATGTGGCTTAGGTCCAGAGTCTTCCTAGATTTTGCTCTAGCACTCACCTAAGCCATTCCTCCCAGCCCATCTCCATTACTTTGTGCTCTCCATTCTCTTCTATTGACCCATGGCCAATATGGCTGAGACATAGGTAGGCTGCTATTGTTGAGGTACATGATAGGGAATGCCTTGGGGAACTGTGAGAGAAGCTAGAGAGGTTCCAGAGGAAAAGGAAGCGGCTGTTCCTCCCACTCCTTAGGTGGATTTTGTTCCCTGTATTTTTCTTGGATGTGATTTCATGACTCCTGTGTCAAGTATTTACATTCAATTCATAAGGCACGTTTATTCATTCATGTTAATTGCTGGAAGACAACTACAGAGCCCAGTCTGGTGGAAGGATAGGCTGAGTGTTTTCTTCAGTGTACCCTGAATCTGGTTATGGCCTTCTGCCTTGCTTTCAAGCTTTCTCAGATATAGTCTATAATAGGTGCTAGGCATTTGTGTTTAAATTGGTCTGTCTTAAGAAAGTTCTCTGAAAGAGCTGCTCGGTTAATATTTAGCATGTGCTTGCTGGCTTTTATGTTTTTCTGAACTCAAACAACCTTCCTTAAATCATTGCTTACTTTATTAAATTTGTGAATAAAAACACTGAAACTGAAATAAAGTTGTCTACAGTATTAGATTGTATTCTGCTTCATTCTTTAAAGTCTTCAAATCCTAGGTCTTACAGACAGATCTGCATAGGACAATGAATGTTGACAGGCTGGCTGTGCCTTACTTCATCTTCTTGATTCTAGTCTCTTTAAATTCCCCTTAAACCTACTCCGTGCCTGCCCACCTCAACCCCTCCTTGAAGCCCATATCCATTCCCTTGGGATTCATCACTGTAGTGGCTATTCCTGGATGTCAGCTTGATTACATTTAGAATGAACTACAATCCAGAATTGGAATACTCACCTGTGAACCTGATCTTGAGGCTGGAAGATACGAGTTTCTGACATAGATCTTGGCATGGAGATCTTGAAGCATAGTGGCTATGAGTCCCAGGAGACTAAGGCAAGGAGATCTCTTAGTTCAAGGTCATTTGGAACAAAGCAAATCCCAGATTCAGGAATGGTGACACATACCTTTAATCTGAGCCACACCTTCTGCTGGAGACCTACATAAGGACAATGGAAGAAGGAAGATCCTCTCTTCTTCACCTGCTTGCCTTGTAGGACTGAGAAACTGTTAGATCCTTGGACTTCCATTCACAGGTGCTGCTGACCATTGTTGGGGAGTTGGACTACAGACTGTAAGTCATCAACAAATTCCCTTACTATACAGAGACTACCCATAAGTTCTGTGATTCTAGAGAACCCTGACTAATACAATCACTAACTGCCACTAATGTACAATAATTCTGCCTTGCCTGACCCTAAGAGCCAGATCCTAAACCCTACCTAGAAGACGTCCAGAGTCAGTCTCCACTCCTCAACTGCTAGCCTATTACCTATACAACCCACTGAATTGATCTGGGACAGCTTATGGTTTGAACACAGAGTTGCAACCAGAAAGTCCTATCCAGTACAAGTTGGAATCCGAATATTAAAATCCCGAGTGACTCAAAGAATGAGAACCAAGTATCATTCTGATGGTTGACAACTTGTCAGATAGGAGTAATAGCAACCAAAGAACTAAATGCCCACCCAAAAGGCAAAAATAGATACATATACACCAAGGAACACCATAAGAATACTAAATCTAGATATTTAGATCCCAATGCAAAAAAAAAAAAAAACCCAAAAAACAAAAAACAACAAACATAAACAGTGACGACAATATGCCTCCACCAGAAACAACCCCTTACTATAATATTCCCTAAGAAAGAATAATTTAGATTGAAGTATGTGGTAAGGACTTCAAAATAGCAATTATGCATATGTTCAAGGACCTTAAAAGGATATGAATAAATGTCTCACTGAGAACTCTGAAGACAAAAATAGTTGACTGAGGAAATGTAAACAATTCAACTATGAAAATACAATATGACAAAGAAGTAGAATGACTAAATTAACCCAAACTGAAAAAAGACTTGAATATAAAAACTCAGGAAGTCAAACAAAGACCTCAGAGAAAAGCCTAAGCAACTGATTTAATGAAGTGAAAGAATTTAATGCCTGGGGAACAACGTGGAAGGAATGGATATCTCTGACATTGGAAATATTAGATCTTAAAGATCTAGGAACAACAGTGTGGGTTGGTACCCAGGGGTTCCCCCTTCTTAGAGGACAAGGGGAGGGGGTGAGGGAAAGATTGTGAGGAAGAGACTGTGAGGAGGGGCAGCTGTGATTGGGATATAAAGTGAATAAGTAAATAAAATAAATAAGTAAATGGAAAAAATCTAGACACAAAATATCAGACTATCTGGAACACTATGTTTTGGGTGTTTGTTTGTTTGTTTGTTTGTTTGGTGTCACGGCACTCTGGTGGAGTCAGCTTGACAAAGCAAAAGCTGGGAACCTGGTTCATGAAGCAAAGAGTTTCAAGGAAACTCCCTTCCCGGGGACCTGGCATTTTCGACCTAATCTATATAAGCCATAAAATTAATTATTCCATTCCCACATTAGTCTAGTGTATGGATCCACGTGCTCTCTATATAGCATTACCTTATAGTAAATGCCTTTTAAGATTGTATTCTAACAATAGCTCAAGCCTTTTCCCAGTGTTCTTAGATTCCAGATAGCAGCAAGGAGCTTAACCCATTCAGTAACTAATTAAGCACTACCATAAAGCAATAAAGCACAGCCATTAATTCAGTTGTCTGCAAAGTCTAAAATTCTCACTGAGATAGAAATTCGTATTATAGACTACATTCCATGCCAAGAGCAAATTAGTATACTATACTGAAAATGGACAGTCTCCAGATATAGATAAGAATTAACGAGGCGTAGAGAATTTTGGGGTCAGTGACACTACATTAGTCTTGAGGCGTATCAAGAGTTAACTACCCTGAGACTATTAACTCTAAGTGTAAAACTCTTGCCTGGCAGAAAGTGCTAATCTCTAAGGTAAACATTTATCTGGTCCCTACAAATTCCCTTTGTAGTCACTCCCTTTGCATCTGTGTTAATCTCTAATGTTAAACGTTTATCTGGTTCCTTTTGAAGTCACTCCTTTTGCACCTGGAAAAATTCAATGTGCCTTTTTCTGTTATGATTTGCAATTTACTCTGTATTATAAAAGTCTGAGGCTCGACTAGAAAATTACATTCAGATTCAACACCTCTCTTGTGTGTATCTGATTGTCATTTCATCCGACTCCTTTGCCCATCTGCTTAAGTAATCCCGTTCCTCGCAGACCAGGGACCCAGAGGGTCTGCGGCAGTTTGGTTTTTGGTTTTCTTTCTTTCTTTTTTTTTTTTTTTATCGAGACAGAGTTTTTCTGTGCAGTCTTGGCTGTCCTGGAACTCACTACGTAGACCAGGCTGTCCTCAAACTCTGAAATTTTCCTGCCTCTACCTCCCAAGTGCTGGATTAAAGGCATGCACCACCACTGCCTGGCTTTATCTGGGACACTATGTACAGACCAAAATTTATGACTGATAAGTTTACAAAAAGGAAACAAAGCTCAGGTCAAAGGCACAGAAAATATTTTAACAAAATATCCTAGACATAGATAGTGCAAGAGTGAAATATCAAGGAGCAAGAGGCATATAGAACACACCCCAGACAGGACTAGAAAAGTTCACACACACACTTTCCTATGACACATAATAATGAAAACACTTAAATGTACAGAACAAAGAAATGATATGAAATCTGCAAGGGAAAAAGACCAAGTTATATATAAAGTCAGGCCCATTATAATAAAACCTGATTTTAATGGAGACTTTGAAAGCTCAAAGGGCCTGGGCAAATGGTCTACACATTATGAAAGACCAAAAAATGCCAGCCAGGACCACAACACCTAGCAAACTATCAATTATAATCAGTGGAGAAATAAGACCATTTCCTGATTTAAAAAACAAATATTATTATATTTAAGTAATATCTATCCAGCAATTCAGTACTACAGAAGAAACTAGAAAGAAAAATTCTGCATGAAAAGAAGTGTAAATACACCCAAAAAGATGCAAGGAATACACAGCCCAGACCATTTAACCAAAATAAGTTTAAGCAAGAACAAGACAACAATAATAACACAATAATAAGAATTAACAAACACTTCTCATAAATTACTCTCAATACTAATAGTTACAATTCTTCAATAAGAAGACAGGTTGACACTCCTGGGCATATATCCAGAAGATGCTCCAACTTGTAATAGGATGCATGCTCCACTATATTCATAGCAGCCTTATTTATAATAGCCAGAAGCTGGAAAAGACCCAGATTTCCCTCAACAGAAGAATGGATACAGAAAAGTGGTACATGTACCCAATGGAGTACTACTCAGCTATTAAAAACAATGAATTTATGAAGTTTTTAGGCAAATGGATGGCTCTGGAGGATATCATTCTGAGGTAACTGAATCACAAAAGAACACACATATATTCACTCACTGATAAGTGGATATTAGCCCAGAAAATCAGAATATCCAAAATACAATTTGAAAAACACATTGAAACTCAAGAAGAAGGAAAACCAAAGTGTGGATATGTTGATTCTTCTTAGAAGGGGGAACAAAATACCCATGGAAGGAGTTACAGAGACAAAGTTCAGAGCAGAGACTAAAGGAATTACTATCCAGATACTGTCTCATCTGGGGATCATCCCATAAACAACCAGCAAATGCAGACCCTTTTGCAGATGCCAACAAGAGCTTGCTGACAGGAGCCTGATATAGCTCTCACCTGAGAGGCTCTGCTAGTACCTGACTAATACAGAAGTGGATGCTCACAGTTGTCCATTAGACGGAGCATAGGGTCCCTAATAAAGGAGCTGGAAAAAGTACCCAAGTAGCTGAAGGGGGCTGCAGAACCATAGGAGTAACACCAATATGAACTAACTAGTAACCCCAGAGCTCCCTGGGAATAAACCACCAATAAAAGAAAACACAGGGAGGAACTTGTGGCTCTACCTGTAAATGTAGCAGAGGATGGCCTAGCCGTTCATCAATGGGAGGAGAGGCTCTTGGTCTTGTGAAGATTATATGTTCCAGTATAGGGGAATGCTAGGGCCAGGAAGCAGGAGTGGGTGGGTTGGGGAGCCAGGGGCGGGGGAAGAGGATAGGGGATTTTCGGAGGGGACTAGGAAAGGGAATAACATTTGAAATGTAAATAAAGTAAATATCTAACTAAAAATAAGAAACACAAAAGACTTCCCCACAGCAAAAAAAAAAGAAAAAATAAAGAAAGAAATTAAGAAATTAAGAAAGAAGGAAAGAAAGAAAGAAAAGAAAGAGAAAAAGGAAAAGAAAAAGAAAAAGAGAAAGAAAAAGAAAAAAACAAGACAATACAATCCTTACAGAGAATAGATGAGATAAAATAAACTCAGGAATGAAACTAAAGGGATAGAAACAAAAACAGTAACAAAGACAAAGAACCAATTAAATGAATAATTTGGTTTCCTGTTTTTAAAAAAAGCAAGAAGGGCTGGAGAGATATCTCAGCATTTAATTATACTAGCTGATTTCCCAGAGGTCCTGAGTTCAATTCCCAGCAACCACATGGTGGCTCACAACCATCTATACTGGGTTCTGATGCCCTTTTCTGGTATGAGGGTGTACATGCAGATAGAGCACTCATACATAAAACAAATATATATAAATAAGTCCTTTATAAAAGCACCAAGATTAACCAGCTTTTAGACAAATTAACTAAAAGAGAGTCCAAATGAATAAAAATGAAATTATGAAGTCAGAGACACCACCACAATCATCTAGAAAATTCAAAGAACCATATAGACATACTTCAAAAATGTATATCCTACTATAGTGGAAATCCTTAAAGAAACTGATAGATTTCTTGATACATATGACCTACCAAAATTAAATTAAATTGAAATAAACAATTTCAGATTGATCTATAAACATCCATTAGTGAAACAGAATTAAATATCTCCTAACCCATGGTCCAGGGACAGATTAATGTTGCACAGAATTTTACAAGATTTTCAAAGGAGAGTTCATGACAATATGCCTCAAATTATTTCACAAAATTTAAAATGAAGGGGTATGTCTTAATTTTTTCAAAGCCATTATTACTTGCCATGAACTGGACTCCGTTGGCCCCTCAACCCATGGGGAACCAAGGTCCTGGTATTCAGGGGAGCAAGGAGTCATCATGGTGAAAAACAGACACAAACACAATGGACTGTTGATCTGAATTAAATTTCTCAAAGCGAGCATCAGACTTTTAATACAGAAGAAAATAAGGAAGTTAGGTGACACATCAGCCAAGGTACATAGAGATTACCCGATGCTTAATGACTCTTTACACAAAACAGAGGAATGGATACATAAAGACTAGCAGAAACTAGACAATATAACAACTGAGACAAAGTCAGCTTTATCTAAGGTCAGCTATATACTTAGAAACCAGGTGTGAGGTCATCATGCTCCCAGGGGCATGGACTTTCAACCCCAAGTCATAGTTCTAATTAGGAAGTTCTGCTCTAACTAGACTTCTCATGAATAATGCAATACTCTGGTTCCTCCTTAAACCACAGCCTGATCTTCTTCCTAAACCCTGTAAATTCCTGTATATGGGAGTGACTTGGCTGTTATTCTAAGTGATTTTGTGGGGGACTTTCTTCTATTAAGTGATGTGGTCTGCCATACATAGCTATAATAAGAATTTTAAACTTATTTTGCTAAGCTTGCTCTGAAATTTCTAACTCTATGTAATAGATAGTAATGCCTGATTTCATCCACTAACTCTCTTTCAATATTGGAGGCAATTTGTGTGAATAAGTAACATTCTTACTAAATTGTAAGCACAGGGTCGGCTCAAGAATTGCCTAGGACATTGGTGGAGGCCAGAAAGCAAAGTTCACCCTAATTTAGGTATTTGACAAATCATTCATTGGAGGCAAATATAATAAAACAAAACTGAAAGAAAGCACACAGATCCATTCACCGACTAATGCAAGGACAAGTTTGGAGCATTCGTGCTATGGGAGGCCAATGCTCCAGGAGACTAAGTTTTTATGAAACTTTTTGGCTTGGGTCTGCGTCCAAGCTTTTGGGCTTGCCATGCAGTTTTTACTGGAGTGGGTGTGGCAATTACTGTTACCAAAACCACAAAAAGACTCAACATAAAATTATAGACCAATATCCTTTATGATCATAAATACAATTCTCAAGAAAATACTTCTAAAACATATTCAAGAATACATCAAAAGTTATCAACCATAATAAAGTTGGCCTCATCTTGGAGATTCAGAGATGGTTCAACATATGTAAATCTAATACATATCTACCACATAAACAGACTAAAAGACAAGACAGAAGATCATTTCATTAGATCTAGAAAAAAAAATTGTGTTTGTTTTATCTCATTTGTTTTTGGTTTTTTTGAGGCAGGGTTTCTCTGTGTAGTCCAGGCAGTCTTGGATCTCATTCTGTAGACCAGGATAGCCTTGAACTCACAGAGATCCAACTGCCTCTGCTTCCCAGCTGCTGGGATTAAAGATGTGCTTTACTACCACTTTGCTGCAGAAACTGCCTAAGTTTAAAATTCTTTCAAAATAACAGTCCTGAAGAAACTAGGGGTAAAACTGGATATACCTCCACACTATAAAGGCAGTTTACAGCAAGCCTATATATAGCCAATATCAATTTAAATGGAGAAAAACTCTAAGCATTTTCACTAAACAGAGGAATATAAGGATGTTTACTCTCTCCATACACACTGTGATGACTATTCTTGGTTGTCAACTTGAGTATATTTGCAATGAACTTCAATCTAGAAATGGAGGGCAAACCTGTGAGCCTGATATTGAAGCATGAAGACAATGTGCCTTTGGTTTGGATCTTGACACTGGAGTCATAGGCTTTTGTGTTAGATCTTGAAGGGGCTCCAGAGAACACTGACTAATACAATGATAATGGCCTGAACCTCTGAACCTGTAAGCCGGCCCCAATTAAATGTTGTCCTTTATAATACTTGCCATGGTCATGATGTCTGTTCACATAAATAAATCCCAACTAGGACAAAGAGTATAAACTGTCCTGAGGATTGGTGGAGTAAATATAGGATCTATGGTTGATTAGTTTCATACACTATGGGCCTTTTTATTTAAGGAGGGCTCAAAGCATGCTTTTTGGTCTAGAAAATGTTTTAGATAAAATTTGTTATTTAGGTTAGAATCCTGTTCAATGATCTAATTCAGAAATAACTCTAATAAAACATGGTACTTGGCCATATTGAATAATTGGTTCTGGTTTATGGGTGAAGAAATGATTTTTTTTTAAATCTCTCCATTTAAATGGTATTGCTTACCTATGCATTGTAGCACTGCCCTGAGACTTTGAGCATCACCTTTCCTTTCTGTCAGTGAATTCCTATAGACGTTTAGGTATTTTTAGCCATTTTTACTATATTGATCCTGTTAATCCATGAGCATGGGAGATCTTTCCAACTTCTGAGATCTTCTTTGATTTCTTTCTTCAGAGACTTGAAGTTCTTATCATACAGATCTTTCACTTCCTTAGTTAGAGTCACACCAATGTATTTTATATTATTTGTAAATATTGTGAAGGGTGTTGTTTCCCTAATTTCTTTCTCAGCCTCTTTATCCTTTGTGTAGAGAAAGGCCATTGATTTGTTTGAGTTAATTTTATATCCAGCTACTTCACTGAAGTTGTTTATCAGTTTTAGGAGTTCTCTGGTGAAACTTTTAGTATCACTTATATATACTATTATGCATATGATAGTATATATACTATGAATTTATGAAATTCTTAGGCTAATGGATGGATCTGTGAGATATAATCCTGAGTGAGGTAACACAATCACAAAAGAACTCACCTGATGTGCACTCACTCATACGTGGATATTAGCCCAGAAGCTCAGAATATCCAAGATACAATTTGCAAAACACATCAAACTCAAGAAGAAGGAAGACCAAAGTGTAGACACTTTGGTCCTTCTTAGAAGGGGAAACAAAATGCCAATGGAAGCAGTTACAGAGACAAAGTGTGAAGCAGGGACTGAAGGAATGATCATCCAGAGACTGCCCTACCTGGGGATCCATCCCCAAAACAAACACCAAAACTAGACACTATTGTGGATGCCAACAAGAGCTTGCTGACAGGAGCCTGATATAGCTGTCTCCTGAGAGGCTCTGCCAGTGCCTGACTAATACAGAAGTGGATGCTCACAGTCATCCATTAGAAGGAGCACAGGATCCCCATTGAAGCAGCTAAAGAAAGTTCCCAAGAAGCTGAAAGGATTTGCATTCCCCTAGGAGGAACAACAATATGAACGAACCAGCACCCCTGAGCTCCCTGGGACTAAACAACCAATCAAAGAAAATACAGAGAGGGCCTACTCATGCATATGCAGCAGAGGATGACCTAGTTGGTCATCAATGGGAAAAGAGGCCCTTGGTCCTGTGTTGTTCTAAGCCCCGGTACAGGGGACAGACAGTTCTAGGAAGTGGGAGTGGGTGGGTTCTTGAGCAGGGGAAAGGGGGAAGGAATAGAGTGTTTTTGGAGGGGAAACTAGGAAAGAGAATAACATTTGAAATGTAACTAAAGAAAATATCTAATAAACAAAACAAACAAGTGTTGCCACATCCTTTAGGCATTTATTCTAGAAGTAGGAAAACTTATGCGCTCTGACAAGTCTTGTATGAGTATTGACTATAACTTTATTCATGATAGTTTCAAAAATGAAAACAACCTAAATATCTTCAACAACTTTGTTAATTCATAAATGCAACACTAGTCAGCAATAATAAAGAAGAAACAATAATTGAATAAGTTTCAGGGGCATTACAGAGAGTGAAAAAAATCCAATTTCAAAATGTCTATAATTCCTTTACAATGCATTATATAGATAATGAATTTATACAGATGGAGCACAAATCATTATTGCCAGGGATCAAGAAGATTTTTAATAATGTGGGTAGGAAGAGATAGTTTGAGAGGTTGGAATATTTCTATGTGCTAACTGCAATGATGTCTGCACGAACCAAAACATGAATTGAACTATATAACCAAAAGAAAAAAAAAACCCTGATGAATACAAGTAAAAAGGTGCTTTGCTCTCAAGCAGGCTTCTTTTTAATTAATAATTCTTTGCCAATGTCCATAATTGAGATTCAATAAACTTGTGACAACGTAAAATGTTGTCATTGAGGACCTGTTATTTTAAAATATTTTTATTTGTGTTATTCTAAAGTTACCTATACAGATATCATTTAAAATTTTACCAAAGATGTCACCCACATACATTTTAAAAGAATTAAATAAAAACTTAAAGTCTACTGGTATTGTATGCTTTGGGATCATGAGCTAGACTTTGGCTGCTGATATATTTTGTTTGGCCAACAACATGTTGACCCACACAATGTTTCCAAACCACTTTTCAGTCATACTTTGAGAATGTAAAACATTAAGAGATTTATAGCAGGTTTGGATTTTAGACTTTCTGGGTTGGAACTGAGGACATGTTATTTTAGAAAATGTGTTAAACATGGAAAAGGACACTTGTGGGAGATAGAAGAGAGTAATGGAAAGTAAATATAGTCAAAGTAAGTGATATATTTAAACAAGGCAGCCTTATGAAACCCATTGCTTTATTCAATAAGTATACACTGATGAAAATTTTCTCAAGAAGTTCTGACACCTAAATTTGAGGACCAGAGCTTTAACAGATCCATAATGTAGATGAAATTCTCAGGCCTTGCCAAGCACTGACAGGAATTAAAATGACTTAAGGTTGTGGGGTTTTTAAGTTCAATTTATTTATTTTGTAAAGGTCTCGTCCCTCATGACACAAGAATGTATAACATAAACTATTTTGCTAGTCAATCAGTAGGTTGACTACTCAAAGGCAGGTCTCTTGGGGGATAGAAACAATACATTCTATTTGTGTCTTTAGTTGTCATGGAAGCAAGCACAACAAAGCCACAGCAAAACTGGTCTCCTAAGGATGTCTGCTGACAAAATATCTAGATAAGACCAGAAAGACCTGTTGGAGATTCTAATTAAATGGGTATGTTATAAAGTGGGCCACTTAAAACCCAAGGATTCTGATTTTCAATGGTTATTAGTTTGCTAACTTTTCTGGCCTCGTCTTGTCCTCCTCTGTATCAGGTCTGATGTTGCCCCCATTCTAATTTATGTCCACCCTTAATAACAAGTAATTTTCCCTTTCAGTGACGAAATTATCTACAATTGTCTTCGTTCTGTTTATCACCACTACTGACATTGGTTCATGCTTGTTTACTCATCTATATTAATAACTAACCTCCAAAGTCTCTAAACTATCCATTTCCTGCCGTCATATTGGAATGTCATTAAAATTTAGATACACAGTAAATTACATTCTTTGTACAATAAATTAATAATTCTTGAAGGATTCTAGTATGAAATTTGGATTCCCATTATATCCTGGCACTTGAGTTCTTTTCTAGCCATATCTTCAAACCCTCATCAGTTCACATAGGAGGCCATAGACTTACTCAGAGAATCACTTATATGTCAGAAATAAATAATGATCATGTGTATCTGTTGTTATTACTCAAGTAAAATCAGAAGTTAAAATCAATGTGGTGCTTTCTCTAATCTTATTTTCACAAAGATATGTATTTAGAGGTAGCATTTGCCTTTTCATTTGACAGGAGGAAATTGAAATAGTCAGACCCAAATTTTCTTTCTACCATTTCCCTTAAAACCAAATTATTTTCTGTGATCTCAAGATATGAATTTGAACATACAACAACTGAGAAACAAGAGTAAGTTGTGTAAAAATTCTAAGATAAAAATAATTGCAACATTAAATTTTAATTGTGACTCTGACTTGATTTCAAATTCCTATTTCCTCAGACTCTTTGGATACATTGATTTCTCTCCTCTGCCAGGCTTCCAGTTCTGCTAAGCTGACTGAAGATCCATCTCAGATCCCACAGTTGTGCTGGGTGATAAGCTAAAAAGTAGCAATATGTCCAACAAGTTAGAGAAGGGGAAGTCAGGCAATAAGGTTGGGTGGTCTAGTGACACTATTGACAATGAACACTTGGGCCGTCGCTCATCCAAATGTTGTTTTGTTTATGAAAAGCAACGTGCTTTTGGTGAAAGCTCCTCAGAAAGTGAAAAAGAATATGAAGACAACAGTGATGTACTCTGTGCTTGGGGTCATCAAAAGGGAAGACACAGCGATCTTTCAAGCAACCTGGTTAATACTTCATCTTCAAAGCCTCAAGACCCATCTAAATCCCTTCCTATCTCTATCATTGACTAAAGCCTCATTTTGCTTCTCCCATTCCTTAACAAGACTGAACTGCATGCAAGATGTCCTTGTTGCTACACAAGAATTAAATGCTGTTTGACTCTCTCTCTCTCTCTCTCTCTCTCTCTCTCTCTCTCTCTCTCTCTGTGTGTGTGTGTGTGTGTGTGTGTCTGTGTGTGTCTGTCTGTCTGTGTGTGTGTGTGTGTGTGTGTGTGTGTGTGTGTGTGTGATATTTTCTTTATGTGATGGGGGAGGATGTAACAATGAAGGAAAGTAGAAGGTGAAACATGGATCATATTTATTTATTTATTTATTTGTAAGCCCTGGTATGCCCCAATTGCTTGTTAACCACATAGGGCTCTCAGTTATCTAAGACATATCTATTTACTTTTTTGTGTTTAGACACCTGGACTATCTGTCCCTGTCTCTTCCTGGTCAGACCACGGTCATCACATGTAACTCCATAACTTTTCCAAGTCACCACCATGTCCATACTATATTAGTTCCTTTTCTCATAGATGTGTCAAAATAACCAACAAGAAACAATTTAAGAAAATAAGAGATGATTTTGGCAATCAGTTTAAGAAAGACAATCCATCATAGCAGAGAAGATATGGCGATAGAAATGGAAGAAACAGGAGGCTAGCTGGTCTCATTGCTTTTGCATTTAGGAACCAACAGGAGATGAGCTCAGGTACTTCACGTACTTCTTTTCATTCATTATGCAATTAGATTAGGTCTCCCTCCTTCGATAACCAAAGAAATTAACATCTCCCTGGCCCCAGGCATGCGCAAACAGTTTTCCCCAGGGTGTTTCTAGATTCTGTGAAATTATCTATCAGTATAGGCTTATCCACCCCTTGTCAATTTGGCATGTAACCATGTTATTTTAAAAATATTATTTTAGCCAGGCAGTGGTGGCATATGCCTTTAATACTAGCACTCAAGAGGCAGAGGCAGGTAGATCTCTGTGAGTTTGAGGCCAGCCTGATTTGCAAATTGAGTTCCACAACAGATGTGGCTACACAGAGAAACACTGTCTCAAACACTGTCTCATCCTTGGCTACATATGTATCTGGACAAGCTCCAGTTTTTTAAAAAGATTCTGAATCTTGGGCAACTGTTTTCTTGTAACTACTTTGCAGATTCTAAAAGTAGTTATTGTCTAAAGCTGAAAGAATTTAAGTCTCTTAGATAAACGTGTGAATGAAAGGAGGGAAATAAACAAAAAGAAAAAAAAAGAAAAACATGAGATCAAAAAAAGGAATAGGAATTTGAAGTTTATTCCAGCTATAAAATGCAAGTTATTCTGACTTTAAGGTAACATCACATGGCATACTTCTGAGTCCATTCCCAAGATATTCTGTTGTATTTATCACTATCTGTTTTAGATCTGTGAAGTCTCTGGCACTAGGAGATCATCAGGGTTTGGATCACATAGCAGTGAACAAATGGATAAGTGAACATTAGAAATAGTTAAAGCAGGAGACACTGTGATCTGAGATTATCAAGATAAATGCTGCCATTATTGTTGATATTTAGATGATAAATTTTTGTTGTAAATGCAACCTTAAGTGGCTTGAAGGTGTAGTCTAAAGGAAACTGATTTGTCAAAAACAATGTGCCTTACAGAAGCTTTGCAATTTTATGAGGTCCCATTTGTCAATTCTTGATTTTACAGCCCAAGCCATTGCTGTTCTGTTCAGGAATTTTTCCCCTGTGCCCATATCTTTGAGGCTTTTCCCCACTTACTCCTCTATAAATTTGTGTCTCTGTCAATAAGACAAAAAGGCCACCAACAGAGTGGGAAAACATTTTTCCCAACCCTAAATCTGATAGGGGACTAATATCCAATATATTAGTATTTGTATTTATATATATTTATATTATATAAACAAAGAGCTTAAGAAGCTAGACTCCATAAATTCAAATAACTCCATTAAAAATGGGGTACAGAGCTAAACAAAGAATTCTTAACTGAGGAATACTGAATGGCTAAGAAGCACCTGAAAAAATGTTCAACATCCTTAATCATCAGGAAAATGCAAATCAAAACAACCCTGAGATTCCACCACACACCAGTCAGAATGGCTAAGATCAAAAATTCAGGTGACAGCAGATACTGGCAAGGATGTGGAGAAAGAAGAACACTCCTCCATTGCTGATGGGATTGCAAGCTTGTACGACCACTCTGGAAATCAGTCTGGCAGTTCCTCAGAAAATTGGACATAGTACTACTGGATGATGCAGCAATACCTCTCCTGGGCATATACCCAGAAGATGTTCCAACTGGTAATATGTACACATGCTCCACTATGTTCATAGCAGCCTTATTAATAATAGCCAGAACCTGGAAAGAACCCAGATGCCCCTCAACAGAAGAATGGATACAGAATATGTGGTACATTTACACAATGGAGTACTACTCAGCTATTAAAAAGAATGAATTTATGAAATTCCTAGGCAAATGGATGGACCTGGAGGGCATCATCCTGAGTGAGGTAGCCCAATCACAAAAGGAGTCATTAGATATGCACTCACTGTTAAGTAGATATTAGCCCAGAAACTTAGAATACCCAAGATACTGTGGGTTATTGGGCTATGCACAGACAGGCTGGTCTCCAGTTAAGCTGAGGTCTGAACCTCAAAAATGGTGATAATTCACCTTCATGACATAGTAGGAGTGAATTTCCCTCATGCTCCTAAAACTCTGGATCCTGCCTTAGTTACAGACCCCCACAGCCCCCAGAAGAGAAGCATGGCTAGAAGTCATGTAGGCAATGGCCCAAGCTTCTGACCTTCAGGCTAAACTCCTCCCCAGTTACCTAGCAACAGTAAAGGCCATAAAAAGGGTTGTTCAGCCCCTGCTTGCTCTCTTACTTGTATCTTACTTACTTCTCACTCTCTTACCTCTTACCCCTCACTCTCAGCCTCTCTCCCCTCTCTTTGTCTTCTCCTCTCTCCTCTCCTCTTTTCTCTCCCTCTAAGTCTCTTTCTTTCTAGCCCTTTCTCTCTGTCTCTCTCTCTCTCTCTCTTCTACCTTCTCTCTTTCTCCCTGCCTTTCTACAATAAAGCTCTAAAACCATAGCCAGTCTCTGCTCATCTAGATCCGCTGTGCTCACTCTCACAGGTGTTGGGAGCCTCTTCTCTCATCCCTCTCTCCCATAACACTGGTGGCTTTAGCAAAGTAGCTCCAGGAATCCCAGGTAGGACTGCCTGCCCCTTGCCACACCCGGAAGAGTGTGTCAAAGGCTTGGATGCCCACCCGGGAATGAGTGGAAGGTAGATAGCAACCCTCCCACACCTGACTGACAAGAGCATAGGTGGAACTCTGTTAGGGTGTGGGTCTTCTCCTCCCCACTCTTTCCCCTGGGCCCCCTTTTTAGTTCCCAACAAGGTACAATTTGCAAAACACAAGAAAATCTAGAAGAAAGACCAACACGTGGATACTTCATTCCTCCTTAGAATAGAGAACAAAATACCCATGGAAGGAGTTACAGAGACAAGCTTGGAGCTGAGACAAAAGGATGACCATCCAGAAACTGCCCCACCCAGGGATCCATCCCATAATCAGCCACCAAACAGACACTATTGCATATGCCAGCAAGATTTTGCTGAAAGGACCCTGATATAGTTGTCTCTTGCGAGGCTATGCCGGTACCTGGCAAATACAGAAGTGGATATTTATAGTCATCTATTGGATGGAACACAGGGCCCCCAATGGAATAGCTAGAGAAAGTACCCAAGGAGCTCAAGGGGTCTGCAACCCTATAGGTGGAACAACAATATGAACTAACCAGTACTCCCCAGACCTCGTGTCTCTAGCAGCATATGGAGCAGAAGATGGCCTAGTTGACCCTCATTGGGAAGAGAGGCCCTTTGGTCTTGCAAACTTTATATGCCCCAGTACAGGGGAATGCCAGGGTCAAGAAGTGGGAGTGGGTGGGAAGGAGAGCAGGGCAGGGGGGAGGGTATAGGGGACTTTCAGGATACCATTTGAAATGTAAATGAAGAATATACCTAACAAAAAATTGAAAAAAATGAGATGTCTACCAATAACAAACAAACAAACAAACAAACAAACACAAAACCAATATGCCACTTGACATGGGCTGTCATTAGGTACTATAAATGTGCCTTTCCAATGAAAACATGTCATGTCCAACTGGACCTGCAAAACATTGTGCTAGAGGGTCACAGGACAAATCACTAATTGCTTTCACTGGGCTCCTCACTATCCCATTGTGTACTCAGAGTCTGGCTAAAACCTGGGGAAGGATTGTCTCCTTTTCTCATACCAGCTCTGTCAGACACAGGCTCTTGGGTTGGAGGTTGGAGGTTTTGTGAGAACCTCGTGGGAGGCCCATAGGTGCTCCAGGTCTTCAATGACTTAAGGGCAGTTTTGTGCTCTCTTCCTTGCTTTGATGAAAGGATTTTTATATTCATATACATAATACTACAGTACTTAATGGAAATAACCAATGTTCTTGAATAAATTGAAATTAATCCAGTTTCTTTTTGTTGTTGTTTTCCTTAACTTATTTGCTTATTCACTTTACATCCTGATTACAGCCTCTCCTCCCTCCTCTCCTCCCAGTCCCACTCTCATCCCCCACTCCCTTTTCTCCGGGAATACCAACTCTCCCTGGCACATCAAGTTGCAGCAGGACTAGGTGGTACATCCTCTCCCACTGAGGTCAGACAAGGCAGCCCAGCTAGGGAAAAGGATTTCAAAGGGAGATAACAGTCAGAGTAACATCTCTCCCTTACCCCACCCCACCCTACCCCTAACCCCGTCTTAGAGAGATCAGAGATGCCCCCCATTACCCTTCTTTCTCCCAAACCTCCCAAATTCCCTCCTCATACTTGATTAGAGAAACTTACCTAGACATAATCAAAGCAATATACAGGAAGCCAATAGCCAACATCAAGCTAAATGAAGAGAAACTTAAAGCAATTACATTAAAATCAGGGAAAAGACAAGACTCTCCACTATCTCCCTACATATTCAATATAGTACTTGAAGTTCTAGCCAGAGAAATAAGACAACTAAAGGAGATCGAGTAGCTACATATTGGAAAGGAAAAAGTCAAGGTATCACTATTCATGCATATAATAGTACACATAAATGATTCCCAAAATTCTACCAGAGAATTACTACAGCTGAAAAAACACCTTCAGCAAAGTGGCCAGAAACAAGCTTAGCTAAAAAATATCAATATTTCTCCTGTATAAAAATTATAAATAAATTGAGAAAGAAATTAGGTGAACAACACTCTTCACAATAGTCACAAAAAATATAAAATATTTTGGTGTAACTCTAACATATGATGTGTAAGTCCTGTATGACAAGAACTTTGTGTCTCTAAAGAAAGAAATTGAGGAAGATATTAGGATGGAAATATCTCCTTGTCCACGTATTGGTAGGAGTAACATACTAAGAATGGTCATTTTATCAAAATCAATTTACAGATTCAATGCAATTCACATCAAAATTCCAACACAATTCATTACAGACCTTGAAAGAGCATTTCTCAATTTCATATAGAAAAACAAAAAACCCAGGGTAGCTAAAACAATCCTGTATAATTAAATAATTTCTGGTGGTATCCCTATCCCTGATTGTAAGCTATACTTCAGAGCAATAGTAATAAAAATCACAAGATATTGACATAAATATAGACAGATTGATCAACAGAATAGAATCAAAGTCACAGAAATAAATCCACATACTATGGACACCTGATCTTTGGGTATATGTCCAGGAGTGGTACAGCTGTGTCTTGAGGTAGAGCTATTCCCAATTTTCTAAGAAACCACCAAATTGATTTCCAAAGTGGTTGTGCAAGTTTCCACTCTAGCACTGGAGGAATGTTCCCCTTTCTCCACATCCTCGCCTGAGTTTAGATCTTAGCCATTCTGATAGGTGTTAAGATGGAATCTCAGAGTTGTTTTGATTTGCATTCTCCTGATGACTAATAAGAATGTTGATTTTTTTTAAAAGTGCTTCTCCACTAGTAGAGATTCCTCTGTGGAGAATTCTCTGTTTAGCTCTGTACCCCATTTTTAATTGGGTTATTTGCTTTGTTGGAGTCTAACTTCTTGAGTTCTTTATATATTTTGGAGAGCCCTCTGTCAGATATAGGGTTGGTGAAGATCTTTCCCCATTCTGTAGACTGTTGTTTTGTCTTATTGATGGTGGGTTTTGCCTTACAGAAGCTTTTCAGTTTCATGAGGTCACATTTATCAATTGTTAATCTTAGAGCCTGAGCCACTGGTGTTCCGCTTAGGAGTTTGTCTCCTGTACCAACGCATTCAAGACAATTCCCACTTTCTTTTCTGTTAGATTTAGTGTATCTGGTTTTATGTTGAGGTCTGTGATCTACTTGGACTTGAGTTTTGTGCAGGGTGATAATTATGTATCTATTTGCATTCTTCTACATGCAGACATCCAGTTAGACTAGCACCATTTGTTGAAGATGTTTTCTTTTTTTTCCCCATTGTATGGTTTTGGCTTCTTTATTCGTTTAAATATCTCCTGCTTCTTTCTACCTTCCCTGTGAGTCTGAGATTCCAATTCACACTCCTGTTATGCTGACCTCTGCCTTCAGCATTATTATTTTTCTCTTCTATTCCTCTTAAACTTTATTTCTATTGTTTCTTACAAGGCTTCTGATTTGCCAATTATTCTTAAGCATAAGCTATTAAATTCATCCATTTTTTCCCTTTAATACTTTCTAGCTTATAATTTTAATTTGATATTTTTCTAATTGATATATACCTTATTATGCTGTAGATTCCCTGTTGAATTTCTGGCTTGAAATTTATTTCTTTGTACATATAAATATTTCTGTTTTATAATTTAGTATAGCAATATTTTATGGTCATTGTATATTTGTTTGTTTTTTAATGGTTTTATTTATTCTTTGAAAAATTTTATGTACGTACCCTGTTTATGTTCATCTTCCTATTGCCCCCTTCTAACTCTCCTTTTGATTCTTCCAACATATTCCATGTTCTGATGCATATATCTGCCAACTTATAAGTATAATATCCAAATTATACAGTCAGAAACTGGGAAAATAATAATAAATGGCTCACACAACAGATTAAGGTAAGCATACCATATACCAAGTGACTTGAAGAGAAGCTAGCTTTGTGTGGGTACAGAAATAGGAGAAGTTTCTTTAACAGGTCCAGGCTGCTGTGCATGTTTTTCTATGACTAGGCACATGAGGTGACAGTGGCAGATGGGGATGCTGCTTGGAGCATTTAGCAGGCCCCTACACATGTATTACAGAGGAAACCCTAGGTACTTTGGACAAATGATTTTTGCAGATAGCGATTCTCTATTTGAGTGACAGTTCTTGGCCTGATATTAGGTCTCAGTAGAAACTAAACATTTGACAATGAGCTACCAAATTGCCATGTAATCTGACCTGCATCTCATGAGCTGAGTATTATCTAACCAATGAAGCTAGAAAGTAGCTTGTGCACAGCAACAATCCATTATCAACTGGAAGTTGTACATATGTGATCAGGCTTGAGCAGGTCCTAAAAGGCACAAGCAAGTCACATGAAGAGCGGAAGTAACAGAAACCAAGGTTACATGGCATCATCAGAATAAAACTCTCCCACCATAACAACTCCTGGATACACCATCACATCAGAAAAGAAAGACATGAATCCAAAATCACTTCCAATGATGATGTTGGAGGACCTTAAGAAGGAAATACATGAAAACACAGGTAAACAGCTAGAAGCCTTTAAAAAGGAAAGGCAAAAATGTCTTAAAGAGTTACAGGAAAACAGTATCAAACAGGAGATAGAAGTGAACAAAAACATGCAGGATCTAAAAAGGAAAATAGAAAAAATAAAGAAAACCCAAAGGCAGAAAACTCTGGAGATAGAAACCCTAGGAAAGAAATCAGGAACCATAGATGCGAACATCAGCAACAAAATACATGAGATGGAAGAGAGAATCTCAGGTGCAGAAGATTCCATAGGGAACATGGACACAACAATCAAAGAAAATGCAAACTGCAAAAATATCCTAACTCAAAATATCCAGAAAATCCAGGACAAAATGAGAAGACCAAACCTATGGATAATAGGAGTAGATGAGAATGAAGATTTTCAACTTAAAGGGCCAGCAAATATCTTCAACAAAATTATAGAAGAAAACTTCCCAAACCTAAAGAAAGAAATGCCCATGAACATACAAGAAGCCTACAGAACTCGAAATATATTGGAGCAGTAAAGAAATTCCTCCCGGCACATAATAATCAGAACAACAAATGCATTAAATAAACACAAAATATTAAAAGCAGCAAGGGAAAAAGGCCAAGTAACATATAAAGGCAGGCCTATTAGAATTATTCCAGACTTCTCACCAGAGACTATGAAAGCCAAAAGATCCTGGACAGATGTTATTCAGACACAAAGAGAACACAAATCCCAGCCCAGGCTACAATACCCAGCCAAACTCTCAATTATCATAGATGGAGAAACAAAAGTATTCCATGACAAAACCAAATTCACACAATATCTTTCCAGGAATCCAGCCCTTCAAAGGATAATAACAGAAAAAGGAAAAAAAATAATCCTTCAACAAATCTAAAAGAAGACAGCCACAGGAACAGAAAGAAAATTCTAACAACAAAAATAATAGGAAGCAACAATTACTTTTACTTAATATCTCTTAATATCAATGGACTCAATTCCCCAATAAAAAGACATAGACTAACATAACTGGCTACACAAATAGAACCAAACATTTTGCTGCCTACAGCAAACCCATCTCATTGAAAAAGACAGACACTATCTCAGAATGAAAGCTGGAAAACAATTTTCCAAGCAAACTGTCTGAAGAAACAAGCTGGAGTAGCCATTCTAATATCAAATAAAATTTACTTCCAACCCAAAGTTATCAATAAAGACAAGGAGGGGCCCTTTATACCAATCAAAGTTAAAATCTTCCAAGAGGAACACTCAATTCTGAATATCTGTGCTCCAAATACAAGGGCAGCCACATTCATTAAAGAAACTTTAGTAAAGCTCAAAGCACACATTGCACCTCACACAAAAATAGTGGGAGACTTCAACACACCACTTTCATCAATGGACAGATCATGGAAACAGAAAATAAACAGGGACACAGTGAAACTAAGAGAAGTTATGAAACAAATGGATCTAACAGATATCTACAGAACATTTTTTCCTAAAACAAAAGGATATAACTTCTTCTCAGCATCTCATGGTACCTTCTCCAAATTTGACCATATAATTGGTCACAAAAGAGGCCTCAACAGGTACAAAAATATTGAAATTGTCCCATGCATTCTATCAGATCACCATGGACTAAGGCTGATCTTCAATAACAACATAAGTAATAGAAAGCTAACATTTATGTGGTAACTGAACAACACTCTCCTCAAGGATACCTTGGTCAAGAAAGGAATAAAGAAAGAAATTAAAGACTCTTTAGAGCTTAATGAAAATGAAGCCACAACATACCCAAACTTATGGGACACAATGAAAGCATTTCTAAGAGGAAAACTCATAGCTCTGAGTGCCTCCAAAAATAAAAAAATAAAAAAATAAAACAAATAGAGAGAGCACACACTAGCAGCTTGACACCACACCTAAAACCTCTAAAACAAAAGGAAGCAAATTCACCCAAGAGGAGTAGATGACAGGAAATCATAAAACTCAGGGGCAAAATCAACCAAGTGGAAACAAGAAGAACTAATCAAAGAATCAACCAAACGAGGATCTGGTTCTTTGAGAAAATCAACAAGATAGATAAACCCTTAGCCAGACTCACTAGAGGACACAGGGACAGCGACCTAATTAAAAAAATCAGAAATGAAAAAAGAGACATAACATCAGATCCCGAAGAAACCCAAAATACCATCAGATCCTTCTACAAAAGGCTATACTAAACAAAACAGGAAAACCTCGATGAAATTGGCATATCCCTAGACAGATACCAGATACCACTGTTAAATCAGGACCAGATAAATGATTTAACAATGCTAAATCCCCTAAAGAAATAGAAGCAGTCATTAATAGTCTCCCAAACAAACAAACAAACAAACAATCAAACAAAAAAACAAGCGCAGGACCAGATCAGTTTAGTGCAGAATTTTATCAGACATTCAAAGAAGTTCTAATTCCAGTTCTTCTCAAACTATTCCACAAAATAGGAACAGTAGGTACTCTACTCAGTTCATTCTATGAAGCCACAATTACTCTGATACCTAAACCACAGAAAGACCCACAAAGAGAACTTCAGACCAATTTCCCTTATGAATATCAATGCAAAAATACTAAATAAAATTCTTGCTAACCAAATCCAAGAGCACATCAAAGCAATGATCCATCCTGACCAATTAGGTTTTATTCCAGGGATGCAGGAATGGTTTAAAATATGGAAATCCATCAACATAATCCACTATATAAACAAACTCAAAGACAAAAGCCACATGATCTTCTTTTTAGATGCTGAGAAAGCATTTGACAAAATCCAACACCCATTCATGATAATTGTCTTGGAAATATCAGGAATTAAAGGCCCATACCTAAACATGTTAAAAGCAATCGACAGCAAACCAGTAGCCATCATCAAAGTAAATGGTGAGAAGCTGGAAGCAATCCCACTAAAATCAGGGACTAGAGAAGGCTGCCCACTTTCTACCTACCTATTCAATATAGTACTTGAAATTCTAGCCAGAGTGACCCTAAAAATTTAACCAGAGAACTCATAAACCTGATAAACAGCTTCAGTGAAGTAATTGGATATAACATTAACTCAAACAAGTCAATGGCCTTCCTCTACACAAAAGATAAACAGGCTGAGAAAGAAATTAGAGAAACAACATGTCTTAGGGTTTCTATTCCTGCACAAACATCATGACTAAGAAGCAAGTTGGGGAGGAAAGGGTTTATTCGGCTTACAATTCCATACTTCTGTTCATCACCAAGGAAGTCAGGACTGGAACTCAAGCAGGTCAGAAAGCAGGAGCCGATGCAGAGGCCATGGAGGGATGTTCTTTACTGGCTTGCCTCACCTGGCTTGCTCAGCCTGCTCTCTTATAAAACCCAAGACTACCAGTCCAGAGATGGCCGCACCCACAAGGGGCCTTTCCCCCTTGATCACTAATTGAGAAAATGTCTTACAGTTGGATCTCATGGAGGCATTTCCTCAACTGAAGCTCTTTCTCTGTGATAACTCCAGCTGTGTCAAGTTGACACAAAACTACCCAGTACACAACACCCTTCACAATAGTCACAAATGATATCAAATACCTTGTGGTGACTCTAACTAAGGAAGTGAAAGATCTCTATGATAAGAACCTCAAGTCTCTGAAGATACAAACCAAAGAAGATCTCCGAAGATAGAAAGATCTCCCATTATCATGGATTGGCAGGATCAATATAGTAAAAATGGCTATATTGCCAAAAGCAATCTACAGATTCAATGCAATCCCCATAAAAATTCAAACTCAATTCTTTAACAAATTAGAAAGGGCAATTTGAAAATTCATCTGGAATAAAAAAAAAAAAAAAAAAAAAAAAAAAAAAAAAAAAAAAACCTCGGAGAGCAAAAACTCTTCTCAAGGATAAAAGAACCTCTGGTGCACCATGCCTGACCTAAAGCTGTACTACAGAGCAATTGTGATAAAAACTGCATGGTAGTGGTATAGCGACAGACAAGTAGACCAATGGAATAGAATTGAGGACCCAGAAATGAACTCACACACCTATGGTCACTTAATATTTGACAAGGGAGCTAAAACCATCCAGTGGAAAAAAAGACAGCATTTTCAACAAATGGTGCTGGCACAACTGGCGGTCAACATGTAGAATAATGCAAATTGATCCATTCCTATCTCCTTGCACTCAGGTCAAATCTAAGTGGATCAAGGAGCTCCACATAAAACCAGAGACACTGAAACTTATAGAGGAGAAAGTGGGGAAAACCCTCGAAAATATGGGCACGGGGGAAAAATTCCTGAATAGAACAGCAATGGGTTGTGCTCTAAGATCGATAGTCCACATCGGACTTCATACAATTTCAAAGCATCTTTAAGGGAAAAGACACTGTCAATAAGACAAAAAGGCCACCAACAGATTTGGAAATTATCTTTACCAATCCTAAATCAGATAGAAGACTAATATCCAATATATATAAAGAACTGAAGAAGGTAGACTCCTGAAAGTCAAATAACCCCATTAAAAAAGGAGCTCAGAGTTAAAAAAATTCTCAACTGAGGAATACCGAATGGCTGAGAAGCACCTGAAAAAATGTTCAGCATCCTTCATCATCAGGGAAATACAAATCAAAACAACCCTGAGATTCCACCTCACACTAGTCAGAATGGCTAAGATCAATAATACAGGTGACAGGAGATACTGGCGAGGATGTAGAGAAAGAGGTACACTTCTCTATTTTTGGTGGGATTGCAAGCTTGTACAACCACTCTTGAAATCAGTCTGGCAGTTCCTCAGAAAATTGGACATAGTATTACTGGAGGATCCTGCAATACCTCTCCTGGGCATATATCCAGAAGATGACCCAACCGGTAAGAAGGACACATGTTCCACTATGTTCATAGCAGCCTTATTCCTAATAGTCAGAAGCTGGAAAGGACCCAGATGCCCCTCAACAGAGGAATCGATACAGAAAATGTGGTACATTTACACTATGGAGTACTACTCTGCTATTAAAATGAATGAATTTACGAAATTTCTACATAAATGGATGGACCTGGAGGGTATCATCCTGAGTGAGGTAACCCAATCACAAAAGAACACACATGATATGCACTCACTGATAGCTTAGAATACCCAAATTATGAGTTGCAAAGCCCATGAAACTCTAGAAGAACGAAGACCAAAGTGTGGACACTTTTCCCCTTCTTAGAATTTGGAACAAAACACCCTTGGAAGGAGTTACAGAGACAAATTTTGGAGCTGAGACAAAAGAATGGACCATCTAGAGACTGCCACACCTTGGGATCCATCCCACAATCAGCCTCCAAATGTGCACACTATCACATATGCCAGCAAGATTTTGTTGAAAGGACCCTGATATAGCTGTCTCTTGTGCAGCAATGCCAGTGCCTGGCAAACACAGAAGTAGATGCTCACATTCAGCTATTAGATGGAACACAGGTCCCTAATGTAGGAGCTAGAGAAAGTACCCATGGAGCTGAAGGGTTCTGCAACCCTATAGGACCCTCGGTATTGCAAACTTTATATGCCCCAGTACAGAGGAACACCAGAGCCAAGAAGTGGGAGTGGGTGGGTAGGGGAGTGTGTGTGGGGGAAGTTAAGGGGGGAATTTTGGGATAGCAAATGTATATGAAGAAAATACGAAAGAACTCAAAGACATTTTAGAACCAAATAAAATGAGTATACATCATATCTGATCTCGAACAATTGAAAGAGGTTAAAGAAAATGTACAAGCACAAAATTCCTACATAAAAATCAATCATTCAGTTAGTTATTTGATTTTAAAAATCTGGATATATCTAATATTAACAATTTAACATCACATACAAAATCTCTAAACAAAACAAAGAAATAAACCCCAAGAATTTATCTTGGGTGAGAAATTGGCAGAGGGTCCCAATGTCTCCAGAGGACTTTATATGCAGTAGGTGCCCTAGCACACCCAGGATCTTGGGATCACTGGTGATTGGAATGCAACTTTTCTTCCAAAGAATCCCGGAGTGTCTTTTGCCATCAGGCTCCGTGACAAAGGAACCCTGACCTTCCAGTAGCTGGGATTTATTCCAGTCTGCACCAGCCTCATGGTGTGAACTTGAGTGTCCCAAGGACCCCAGAGGACTCTCCACGCCACTGGTGCCCTAGCATATCCAGGATCTTGAGATCACTGCTGAGTGGAAAGCAACATCTGTTCCAAAGAATCCTGGAGGGTATTGTGCCAGCAGGAACAGGGAAAAAGGAACCCTGCCAACTAGAGTCTAGGATTCCTTCTGGTGGCTGCAGCCCCACACCATCTTGGGCATGACCTGGGCCGACCCTAGCACACCTAGGATCTTGGGATCACTGAGACCGGTCTACTTAGGATAGCACGTGGGTGGCAGAAGCAACAGTGCTTCTTGGTAAGGGTCCCTTTGAGCCTTCATGCTCAGCCAAGAGGTAGAGCTGACCCAGACCCCTGGGCACCACCCTTGCCAGAGGAGAGTTGGCCTCCAGAGAGTGCTCTGACCTTGAAACTCAGGGTGTGTATCTGAGAACCAGACTTCTGAGCATCATCCCTTCAAGAGGAGAGCTTGCCTGACCACTGGGCCTAAGGAGAGAGGTGGACTCCCAGGAGTGCTGACAGAAGCTTACAGAATCACAGGAGGAACAAGCTCCAGACAGAGACAGCTAGAACATCTAACACCAAAGATTACCAAATGGTGAAAGGCAAATGTAAGAATCTTACTAAGAGAAATCAAGACCACTCAGGATCATCAGAACCCAGCAGGTGCACCAGAGCAAGTCCTGGATACCCCAACACACCTGAAAAGCAAGACTAGAATTTAAAGTCATATCTCATGATGTTTGTAGAGGATGTTAAGAAGGGCATTAATAACTCACTTAAAGAAATAAAGTAGAACAATGCTAAACAGGTAGAAGTCCCTAAAGAATTACAGGAAAACACAGCCAAACAGGTGATGGAATTGAATAAAACCATCCACGATCTAAAAGTGGAAGTATTAACAATAAAGAAAACCCAAAGGGAGACAAATCTGGATATAGAAACTCTAGTAAAGAAATCAGGAAAAATAGATGTGAGCATCAGCAACAGAATACAAGAGATGGAAGAGAGAATCTTTGGTGCAGAAGATTCCATAGAAAACATTGAAAAAAAGAAAAAGAAAATGAAAAATGCAAAAAGATCCTAACTCAAAACATTCAGGAAATCCAGGACACGATGAGAAGACCAAACCCAAGGATAATAGGTGTAGATGAAAATGAAGATTTTCAACTTAAAGGGCCAGTAAATATCTTCATCAAGCTTATATAAGAAAACTTCCCTAACCTAAAGAAAGAGATGGCAATGAATATACAAGAAGCCTATAGAACACAAAATAGATTGGACCAGAAAAGATATTCTTCCAGACACATAATAATCAGAACAACAAATGCACTAAATAAAGACAGAATATTAAAAGCACTAAGAGAACAAGGTCAAGTAGCAAATAAAGGCAGGCCTGTTAGAATTACTCCAGACTTCTCACCAGAGACTATAAAAGCCAGAAGATCCTGGACAGATGTGACACAGACCCTAAAAGAACACAAATGCCAGCCCAAGCTACTACAACCAGCAAAACTCTCACTTACCATAGATAGAGAAACCAACGTATTCCATGACAAAACAAAATTTACACAATATCTTTCCATGAATCAAGCCCTTCAAAGATAAAAATAGGAAAACTCTAATACAAGCAGGGAAAATATGCCCTAGAAAAAGCAAGTCTCAGCACCTCACGGGACCTTCTCCAAAATTGACCATATAACTGGTCACAAAACAGGCCTCAACAGATACAAAAATATTGAAATTGTCCCATGTGTCCTATCAGACCACCATGGCCTAAGACTGATCTTCAATAACAACATAAATAATGGAAAGCCAACATTCACATGGAAACTGAACAACACTCTTCTCAATGATACCTTCGTCAAGGAAGGAATAAAGAAAGAATTTAAAGCCTTTTTAGAGTTTAATGAAAATGAAGCCACAACGTACCCAAACCTATGGGACACAATGAAAGCATTTCTAAGAGGGAAACTCACAGCTCTGAGTGCCTCCAAGAAGAAACGGGAGAGAGCATATACTAGCAGCTTGACAACACATCTAAAAGCTCTAGAAAAAAAGGAAGCAAATTCACCCAAGAGGAGTAGACGGCAGGAAATAATCAAACTCAGGGGTGAAATCAACCAAGTGGAAACAAGAAAAACTATTCAAAGAATTAACCAAACGATGAGTTGGTTCTTTGAAAAAATCAACAAGATAGATAAACCCTTAGCTAGACTCACTAAAGGGCACAGGGACAAAATCCCAATTAACAAAATCAGAAATGAAAAGGGAGACATAACAACAGATCCTGAAGAAATCCAAAACACCATCAGATCCTTCTACAAAAGGCTATTCTCAACAAAACTGGAAAACCTGGACGAAATGGACAAATTTCTGGACAGATACCATGTACCAAAGTTGAATCAGGATCAAGTTGACCATCTAAACAGTCCCATATCACCTAAAGAAATAGAAGCAGTTATCAATAGTCTCCCAGCCAAAAAAAGCCCAGGACCAGACGGGTTTAGTGCAGAGTTCTATCAGACCTTCAAAGAAGATCTAATTCCAGTTCTGCACAAACTATTTCACAAAATAGAAGTAGAAGGTACTCTACCCAATTCATTTTATGAAGCCACTATTACTCTGATACCTAAACCACAGAAAGACCCAACAAAGATAGAGAACTTCAGACCAATTTCTCTTATGAATATCGATGCAAAAATCCTCAATAAAATTCTCGCTAACCGAATCCAAGAACACATTAAAGCAATCATCCATCCTGACCAAGTAGGTTTTATTCCAGGGATGCAGGGATGGTTTAATATACGAAAATCCATCAATGTAATCCATTATATAAACAAACTCAAAGACAAAAACCAAATGATCATCTCGTTAGATGCAGAAAAAGCATTCGACAAGATCCAACACCCATTCATGATAAAAGTCTTGGAAAGATCAGGAATTCAAGGCCCATACCTAAACATGATAAAAGCAATCTACAGCAAACCAGTAGCCAACATCAAAGTAAATGGAGAGAAGCTGGAAGCAATCCCACTAAAATCAGGGACTAGACAAGGCTGCCCACTTTCTCCCTACCTTTTCAACATAGTACTTGAAGCATTAGCCAAAGCAATTCGACAACAAAAGGAGATCAAGGGGATACAAATTGGAAAAGAGGAAGTCAAAATATCACTTTTTGCAGATGATATGATAGTATATATAAGTGACGCTAAAAATTCTACCAGAGAACTCCTAAACCTGATAAACAGCTTCGATGAAGTAGCTGGATATAAAATAAACTCAAACAAGTCAATGGCCTTTCTCTATACAAAGAATAAACAGGCTGAGAAAGAAATTAGGGAAACAACACCCTTCTTAATAGACACAAATAATATAAAATATCTTGGCGTGACTCTAACTAAGGATGTGAAAGATCTATATGATAAAAACTTCAAATCTCTGAAGAAAGAAATTAAAGAAGATCTCAGAAGATGGAAAGATCTCCCATGCTCATGGATTCGCAGGATCAACATTGTAAAAATGGCTATCTTGCCAAAAGCAATCTACAGATTCATTGCAATCCCCATCAAAATTCCAACTCAATTCTTCAACGAATTAAAAGGAGCAATTTGCAAATTTATCTGGAATAACAAAAAACCTAGGATAGCAAAAAGTCTTCTCAAGGGTAAAAGAACCTCTGGTGGAATCACCATGCCTGACCTAAAGCTTTACTACAGAGCAATTTTGATAAAAACTGCATGGTACTGGTATAGAGACAGACCAGTAGACCAATGGAATAGAATTGAAGACCCAGAAATGAACCCACACACTTATGGTCACTTGATCTTTGACAAGGGAGCTAAAACCATCCAGTTGAAGAAAGACAGCATTTTCAACAATTGGTGCTGGCACAACTGGTTGTTATCATGTAGAAGAATGCGAATCGATCCTTACTTATCTCCTTGTACTAAGGTCAAATCTAAGTGGATCAAGGAACTTCACATAAAACCAGAGACACTGAAACTTATAGAGGAGAAAGTGGGGAAAAGCCTTGAAGGTATGGGAACAGGGGAAAAATTCCTGAACAGAACAGCAATGGCTTGTGCTGTAAGATTGAGACTTGACAAATGGGACCTAATGAAACTACAAAGTTTCTGCAAGGCAAAAGACACCGTCAATAAGACAAAAGGACCACCAACAGAGTGGGAAAGGATCTTTACCTATCCTAAATCAGATAGGGGACTAATATCCAACATATATAGAACTTAAGAAGGTGGACTTCAGAAAATCAAATAATCCCATTAAAAAATGGGGCTCAGAACTGAACAAAGAATTTTCACCTGAGGCATACCAAATGGCAGAGAAGCACCTGAAAAAATGTTCAACATCCTTAATCATCAGGGAAATGCAAATCAAAACAACCCTGAGATCCAACTCACACCAGTCAGAATGGCTAAGATCAAAAATTCAGGTGATAGCAGATGCTGGCGTGGATCTGGAGAAAGAGGAACACTCCTCCATTGTTGGTGGGATTGCAGGCTTGTACAACCACTCTGGAAATCAGTCTGGCGGTTCCTCAGAAAATTGGACATAGTACTACCGGAGGATCCAGCAATACCTCTCCTGGGCATATACCCAGAAGATGCCCCAACTGGTAAGAAGGACAAATGCTCCACTATGTTCATAGCAGCCTTATTTATAATAGCCAGAAGCTGGAAAGAACCCAGATGTCCCTCAACAGAGGAATGGATAAGGAAAATGTGGTACATCTACACAATGGAGTACTACTCAGCTATTAAAAAGAATGAATTTATGAAATTCCTAGCCAAATGGATGGACCTGGAGGGCATCATCCTGAGTGAGGTAACACATTCACAAAGGAACTCACACAATATGTACTCACTGATAAGTGGATATTAGCCCAAAACCTAGGATACCCAAGATATAAGATACAATTTGCTAAACACATGAAACTCAAGAAAAATGAAGACTGAAGTGTGGACACTATGCCCCTCCTTAGAAGTGGGAACAAAACACCCTTGGAAGGAGTTACAGAGACAAAGTTTGGAGCTGAGATGAAAGGATGGTCCATGTAGAGACTTCCATATCCAGGGATCCACCCCATAATCAGCATCCAAACGCTGACACCATTGCATACACCAGCAAGATTTTATCGAAAGGACCCAGATGTAGCTGTCTCTTGTGAGACTATGCCGGGGCCTAGCAAACACAGAAGTGGATGCTCACAGTCAGCTAATGGATGGATCACAGGGCTCCCAATGGAGGAGCTAGAGAAAGTAGCCAAGGAGCTAAAGGGATCTGCAACCCTATAGGCAGAACAACATTATGAACTAACCAGTACCCCGGAGCTCTTGAATCTAGCTGCATATGTATCAAAAGATGGCCTAGTCGGCCATCACTGGAAAGAGAGGCCCACTGGACACGCAAACTTTATATGCCCCAGTACAGGGGAACGCCAGGGCCAAAAAGGGGGAGTGGGTGGGTAGGGGATTGGGGGTGGGTGGGTATGGGGGACTTTTGGTATAGCATTGGAAATGTAAATGGGCTAAATACCTAATAAAAAATGGAAAAAAGGAAATGTAAATGAGCTAAATACCTAATAAAAAATGGAAAAAAATACAAAAAAAAAAAAACCAAAAAAAAAAAGAAAAAGCAAGAAAGTAATCCTTCAACAAAACTAAAAGAAGACAGCCGCAAGAACAGAACCCCAAATGTAACATCAAAAATAACAAGAAGCCATAATTGCTTTTCCTTAATATCTCTCAATATCAACAGACTCAATTCTCCTAATAAAAAGACAGAATAACAGACTGGCTATGTAATAGGACCCAACATTTTTCTGGATACAGGAAACTCACTTCAGGGAAAAAGACAGACACTCCCTTAGAGTAAAAGGTTGGAAAACAATTTTCCAAGCAAATGTTCTGAAGAAACAAGCTGGAGTAGTCATTCTAATATCGGATAAAATCGGGTTCCATCCCAAATTTATCAAAAAAGACAAGGATAGGCACTTCATACTCATCAAAGGTAAAATCTTCCAAGATGAATTCTCAATTCTGAATATCTATACTCCAAATGCAAGGACATCCACATTCATTAAGGAAATTTTAGTAAAGCTCAAAGCACACATTGCACCTCACACAATAATAGTGGGAGACTTCAACACCCCACTCTCATCATTAGACAAAACCTGTAAACAGAGACACATTGAAACTAACAGAAGTTATGAAACAAATGGATTTAGCAGATATCTACAGAACATTTTATCGTAAAACAAAAGGATATTCCTTCTTCTCAACACCTCATGGTACAATCTCCAAAAGTGACCATATAATTGGTCACAAAACCGGCCTCAAGTTAAAAAAAAAACATAATGAAATGATCCCATATATCCTATCTGATCACCAAGGACTAAGGCTGATCTTCAATAACAACATAACTAATAGAAAGTCAACATTCCCATGGAAGCTGAAGAACACTCTACTCAATGATAACTTGGTCAAAGAAGAAATAAAGAAAGAGATTAAAGGCTTTTTAGAGTTTAATGAAAATGTAGCCACAACACACCCAAAACTATGGAAAACAATGAAAGCATTCCTAACAGGGAAACTAATAGCTCTGAATGCCTCCAGAAAGAAACTAGAGAAAAAATATATTAGCAGCTTGACAGCACACCTGAAAGCTCTAGAACAAAAGGAATCAAATTCACCCAAGAGGAGTAGAAGGCAGGAAATAATCAAACTCTTGGCTGAAATCAACCAAGTGGAAACAAAAAAGAACTATACAAAGAATCAATCAAACCAGGAGCTGGTTCTTTGAGAAAATCAACAAGATAGATAAACCCTTAGCCAGGCTAACTAGAAGGCACAGGGACAGTATCATAACGAACAAAAACAGAAATGAAAAAATGAGACATAACAACAGACCCTGAGGAAATCCAAAATATCATTAGATCCTACTACAAAAGCCTATACTCAAAAAAAAAAAAAGAAAAAAAACTGGAAAACCTAGATGAAATGGACGATTTCCTAGACAGTTAAAAGATACCAAAGATAAATCATGATCTGATTAATGATCTAAACAGTCCCATTTCCCCTAAAGATATAGAATCAGTCATTAATAATCTCCCAACCTAAAAAGCCCAGGACCAGATGGATTTAATGCATAGTTCTATCAGACCTTCAAAGAAGACCTAATTCTAATTCCCCTCAAACTATTTCATAAAATAGGGACGGAAAGTACTCTGACCGATTCATTCTATGAAGCCACAATTACTCTATACCTAAACCACATAAACAAAGAAAGAGACTTCAGAACAATTTCATTTATGAATGAATATTGATGCAAAACTAATCAACAAAATCCTAACAAACTGAATCAAGAACATGTTAAAACGTTCATCCATCAAGATCAAGTAGGCTTCATCCCAAGGATGCAGGGATATCCACTATATAAACAAACTCAAAGACAAAAACCACATGATCATCTCATTAGATGATGAGAAAGTGTTTGACAAAATCCAACACCCATTTCATAATAAAAGTGTTGGAATGATCAAGAATTCAAGGCCCATGCCTAAACATAATAAAAGCAATATGCAGCAAACCAGTAACCAACATCAATCTAAATGGAGAGAAACTTGAAGCAATCTCACTAAAATCAGGGACTAGACAAAGCTGCCCACTTTCTTCCTACATAGTCATTATAGTACTTGAAGTCCTAGCCAGAGCAATCTGACAGCAAATGTTGATCAGGGGAATACAAATTGGAAAGGAAGAAGTCAAAATATCAACATTTGCTGATGATATGATAGTATATATAAGTGACCATAAAAAAAATCCACCAGAGAACGCCTAAACCTAATAAACAGTTTCAGTGTAGTAGCTGGATATAAATTTAACTCAGGGGAATCAGTAGCCTTTCTGTACACAAAGGATAAACTGGCTGATATAGAAATTAGGGAACAACACCCTTCACAATAGTCACAAATAATATAAAATATCTTGGCGCGACTCTAACTAAGAAAGTGAAAGATCTGTATGACAAGAACTTCAAGTCTCTGAAGAAAGAAATTGAAGATCTCAGAAGATGGAAAGATCTCTTATGCTCATGGATTGGCAGGATTATTATAGTAAAAATGGCTATCTTGGCAAAAGCAATCTACAGATTCAATGCAATCCCCATCAAAATTCCAACTCAACTTTTCACTGAGATACAAAGGGCAATTTGCAAATTCATCTGGAATAACAAAAAACCTAGGATAGCAAAATCTCTCCTCAAAAATAAAAGAACTTCTGGGGTAATCACCCTGCCTGACATCAAGCTGTACTACAGAGTAATTGTGGTAAAAACCACATGGTATTGGTACAGCGACAGACTGGCAGATCAATGGAATAGAATTGAAGACCCAGAAATGAACCCACACACATATGATCTCTTGATCTTTAGCAACATAGCTAAAACCATCCAACGGAAAAAGACAGCATTTTCAAGAGATGGTGTTGGCTTAACTGGCAGTTATCATGTAGAAGAATGCAAATTGATCCATTCTTATCTCTTTGTACAAAGCTCAAGACTAAGAGGATCAAGGAACTCCACATAAAGCCAGAGGCACTGAAATTTATAGAGGAAAATGTGGGAGAAACCCCTAGAAGGCATGGGCACAGGAGAAATTTTCCTAAACAGAAGAGCAATGGCCTGTGCTCTAAGATCAAGAATCGACAAATGGGAACTCATAAAATTGCAAAGCTTCTGTAGGGCAAAAGATACTGTCAATAAGACAAAAAAGGGCAACTAACAGATTGGGAAAAGATTTTTAACAATCTTAAATCTGATAGGGGACTAATATCCAATATATACAAAGAGATCAAGAAGTTGAACTCCAGAAATTCAAATAAGCTCATTAAAAAATGGGGTACAAAGCTTAACAAAGAATTCTCAACCAAGTAATACCAAAGGGCTAAGAAACACTTGAAGAAAAAATATTCAACATTCTTAATCATCAGGGAAATGCAAATCAAAACAAACCTGAGATTCCACCACACACCAATCATAATGGCTAAGATAAAAAATTCAGGTGCCAGACCATGCTGGCGAGGATGTGAGAAAGAGGAACACTCCTCCATTGCTGGTGGGATTGCAAGCTTGTACAACCACTCTGAAAATCAGTCTGGCAGTTTCTCAGAAAACTGGACATAGTACTACTGGTAAATCCAGCAATACCACTCCTGGGCATATACCCAGAAGAAGTTCCAACTAGTAATAAAGACACATGCTCCACTATGTTCAAAGCAGCCCTATTTATAATAGCCAGAACCTGGAAAGAACCCAGATGTACCTCAAAATAGGAATAGATACAGAAAATGTGGTACATTTACACAATGGAGTACCTCTCAGCTATTAAAAACAATGAATTTATGAAATTCTTGGGAAACTGGATGTATCTGGAGGATATCATCCTCAGTGAGGCAACCCAATCACAAAAGAAGTTACTTTACATGCACTCACTGGTAAGTGGATATTATCCCAGAAACCTAGAATAACCAAGATACAACTTCCAAAACAGAAGAAAATCAGGAAGGAAGAACAATTCATGGATATTTCATTCCTCCCTAGAATAGAGAGTAAAGTATCCATTGAAGGAATTGCAGAGACAACGTTTAGAGCTAAGATGAAAGGATTGACCATCCAGAGACTGCCCCACCTGGGGGTCCATCCCATAATCAGCCATCAAATGAAGACACTATTGCATATGCCAGCAAGATTTTGCTGAAAGGACTCTGATATAGCTGTCTCCTGTGAGGCTTTGCCAGTGCCTGGCAAATACAGAAGTGGATGCTCACAGTCATCTATAGGATGGAACACAGGGCCCCCAATATAGGAACTAGAGAACATACCCAAGAGCTGAAGGGGTCTGCAAGCCTATAGGTAGAACAACAATATGAACTAATCAGTACTCCCAGAACTCCTGTCTCTAGCTGTATATGTAGCAGAATATGGCCTAGTTGGCCATAATTGGGAAGAGAGGACACTTGGTTTAGCAAACTTTATATGCTCTAGTACAGGGGAAAGCCAGGGCCAAGAAGTGGGAGTGAGTGTGTAGGAGAGCAGGGCGGGGGGTGGGTATAGGGAACTTTTGGGATAGCATTTGAAATGTAAATGAAGAAAATATCCAAAAAAAAAAAGAAGAAAAGAAAAAAATCGAGAATCCCCAAATGGGACCTCATAAAATTTCAAAGCTTCTATAAGAAAAAAATATACTACCAAGAAGACAAAAAGGCCTCTAACAGATTGGGAAAGCATCTTTACCAATCCTAAATCTGGGATAGGGTCTCATATCCAATATATACAAGGAACTCAAGCAGTGGAACTCCAGAGGAATCGAATAACCCCAGTAAAAAATGTGGCACATACCTAAACAACGAATTCTCAACGGAAGAATACCAAATCACTGAGAATCACCTGAAAAAAGTACAACATCCTTAATCATCAGGGAAATGCAAATCAAAACAACCCTGAGATTCAACCTCACACAAATCAGAATGGCTAAGATCAAAAATTCAGTTGATAGCAGATGCTGGAGAGGATGTGGAGAAAGAGGAACACTCCTCCATTTCTGCAAACTTGTACAACCACTCTGGAAATCAGTGTGGCAGTTCCTCAGACAATTGGGCATAGTTCTATCAGAAGATCCAGCAATACCTCTCCTGGGAACATACGCAGAAGATGTTCCAAGTGGCAATAAGAACACATGCTCCACTATATTCATAGAAACGTTATTTGTAATAGCCAGAAGCTGGAAAGAACCCAGATGTCCCTCCACAGAGGAATGGATACAGAAAATGTGATACATTTACACACTGGAGTAGTACTCAGCTATTAAGAACAATGAATTTATAAAATTCTTAGGCAAATGGATGGATCTGGAGGATAACACCGTGAGTGAGAGAACCCAGTCACAAAAGAACTCACATGATATGCACTCACTGTTAAGTTCTTATTAGCCCAGAAACTTAGAATACCCAATATATAATTTGCAAAACACATGAAACTCAAGATGAAGGAAGACCAAAGTATGGATACTTTGCCACTCTTTAGAATGGGGAACAAAATACCCATGGAAAGTGTTAGAGAGATAAAGTTTGGAGCTGACATGGAAGGAAGGACCATCAGAGTCTGCCCCATCTGAGGATCTATACCATAATCAGCTACCAAACACAGACACTATTTGCGTATGCCAGCAAGATTTTGCTGACATGACCCTGATATAGGTGAGGTTATGCCAGTACCTGGCAAATATAGAAGTGGATGCTTAGAGTCATCTACTAGATGGAACACAGGGCCCTTAGTGGAGGAGATAGAGAAAGTACCCAAGGAGCTGAAGGGGTCTGTAACCCTATTGGAGGAACCACAATATGAACTAACCAGTACCACCTGAGCTTGTGTCTCTAACTGCATATGTAGCAGAAGATGGCCTAGTAGGCCATCATTGGGAGGAGAGGTCATTGGTCTTGCAAAGATTATATGCCCCAGTACAGGGGAATGCTAGGGCCAGGAAGTTGGAGTGGGTGCATTGGAGAACAGGACAGAGGAAGGGTATAGGGGACTTTCTGGATAGCATTTGAAATATAAATGAAAAAATATCAAATAAAAATTTTGTTAAAAAGCAAACAAAAGATTAGAAGGTAGACATAATCAAATCAGGTTTGAAATCAATTATGTTTAAGAAAGAGCACAACAGAAAGAATCAATGAAACTAAGAGTTTATTTAGAAAATCAGTAATATCAACAAATCTTTATCCAAAATAACTAACAGTCAAAGAGTACATCCAAATGAAATAAATCGAACAGACACTGAGAAAATCCAAATAACCATAAGAATATATTTGAAAAACCTGGACTCCAACAAATTGGAAATATCAAAAGAATTAGACAATTATTCTATATATATACCACATGTGTTGATAACATTTTCAAGACAGTGAGAGTGAAATTGAAGAAGATATCAGAATATGATAAGATCTGCTATATTCATAGATTAATAAAAATAGCAAACTAAAAATTACTATCCCGCCAAAGCAATCTACAGATTCAGTGTAATTCCCATCAAAATTCCAACACAAAATTTTCACAGATGATGGAAGGACAAATCGCATCATCAAATGGAAGCACCAAAATTTCAATAGAGCTAAAACAATCCCAAACAACAAAAGAACTGCTGGAAGTATCCCTATCCCTGCTTTCAAGTTATAATACAGACGAAGTATTTGTTGCATGCTGAAGACATATGGATTCTGTTTTTGAATCTAGAATAATAAAAGCAAAATTATATTGACACAAAACCAGACAGATTTATTGAACATGAAACATAATTGTAGACATAGAGAAATCGTTACAATTATGGGCACCTTCTTTTTGATAAAGAAGTCAGAAATACACACTGCAAAAAGGACAACTTTGGCAAATGGTGCTGGTCACAGGAATGCAAATAGATCCACTTAGCATCCTGCCCCCCAAAAAAGAAACCCACAAGAAAATCAAAGACCTAAACATAAAACCAGAGACACTGGTGTGATAGAAGAGAAAGTGGTGAATAGCATTGAACTCATTGGCACGGAAGACTTTCTAAGCAGAACACCTTTAGGCCAGGAAGTGAGACTTAAAAAAAAAAAACTAATAAATGGTACCTCATGAAACAAAAGGGCTTGTGTAAAGCAAAGGACACTATCGCTCCATCAAGAAGGCAGCTTACAGAATTGGAAAATATTTTCACCAACTCCACATCTGATAGAGGACTAATATGCAAACTATATAAAGAACTGAAGATGTCAAGAAAAACAAATCATCCATCTTAAAAATTTGATGTTGATCTAAATAGAATTCTCCAATGAGGAAACTCAAATAGTTGAGAAACACTTAAAGAAATGTTCAACATCCTTAGCCATCTGGGAAATGCAAATGAGAACTACTTTGAGATTTCATTTTACACCTGTCAGAATGGCTAAGATCAACAACGCAAGGGACAGCTCATCCTGGGGATACAGTAAGGGGCACATTCATCAATGGTGGGAGTGAAACTTACACAGGTACTATGAAAGTCTGTGTGATAGTTTCGCTGGAAAATGGGAAAAGATCTACCCAAAATTGAGGTTTGCCACTCTTGGGCACATAGCCAAAGGATACTTTATCCTACCCAAGAGATATTTCCTCAACTGTGCTCACTGCTGCTCTGTTCACAAGAGCCAGAAACCAGAAACAACCTAGATTCCCCTAAAGAGAACATGGATAAAGACTGTCTAGTCTGTTTCCTCCCACTAGCACAGGTTTCTAGCAGCTCCTCTCTTGAAGGTTCACACTGACCACCAGTTCTCCCTGGATGATGATTTAACTGCCTTCCTTGTCAACAATGGTTCTGGTCTGGCAAATGCCTGGTTTGCTGGTTATGATGCTCCAGGGCCATCTACCCCTCCATTATGGGGTTGCCCTAGGCACCAGGGCATCACGGTGGGTAAGAGACAGAAGGACACCTTTGTGGGTACTGAGGCCCATTGCAAGAGAGGCATCCTGATCCTGAAGTACCCCCATTGGTCATGACATTGTCACGAACTGGTTCAATATGGAGAAGATCTGGCACCAAACATTCTACAACAAACTGCATGTGGTCCTCCAAAGGAACACTGTGCTGCTCACCATTCCCCCTAGAGCCCTAAGGCCAACTGTGAAAAGATGACCCACATCATTTTTGAGACTTATAAAACCACAACCATGTAAGTAGCCATCCAGTCTGTGCTGTTCCTCTAGGCCTCTGGTCATACCACTGCGATTTTGATGGAGCCCAGAGATGGGGTCACACAGAATGTGCACATCTATGAGATAATGTGCATATCTCTGCTCTCCTTGTGCCATCCCGTGTCTGGACCTAGCTGGCCTGTACCTGACAGACTACTACATGAAGTTCATGACCACATGTGGCTATAGTTCACCAAAAAGCTGGGAGGGAAATCATGCCTAATATCAGAGAGAAGCTGTGCTATGTTGCCTTAGACTTCCAGCAAGAGATGGCCACTGATGCGTTCTCTTCCTCAGCAGACAAGAGCTATAAGCATCCAGGTCATCACTATTGTCAATAAGCAGTTCTGCTGCCCTTAGACTTTTGTTTAGCCTTCCTTCTTGGGTAATGGAATCCTGTGGCAACCACGAAACAACATTTAATTCCATCATGAAGTGTGACATTGACATTCTGTACATGTATAAATAATATTCAGATTTCTATAATCTCCCTAACCTATCTAGACTCCTGCCCACTTCTACAAACCTTTTAATCCCCCTAGTTCTGTTTCAGACATTGGTTTTGTTTGTTTGTGTTTGAGAATCCTAGAGTTTAACTAGGATTATCAGTATGACCATGAGCTCAAAACTCTTTCTTGGAGGCCAGATGCAGGACACTGGATCTGGATCACTGGATGTATGGAAGATAACGATTCTCTCTCCCTCAGAACCCACCAATATTTCACCAAAGGAGGGAAAAGTTGAAAGGGTCCTTCCCTGGCCCATTATTTACTGTGAGGAGGTTTTAGTCATGGGTAGACTTTACATATACTCACAGGTGTTGGGAAGTCGTGACTGCACTGGTGGTCCTGTAGTGAAGAAAACAGATTCCATAGCCCTCCTCTTTATGGTCCAGTTTTTTATATATTTTTCTGCTCCTTTTTTTTTCCTCTGAGGATCCATGAGGGTTCATGCCTAAACAAGATAGTAATACCATTCAGCCATCTCTTATTATCGTGCTTTGAGCAGTTATGCATATTATTCCTCACTGTAGTTTATTGCGAAAAGGGCTTCTCTGAATGAATCTTGAAGTAGAATTCCCCCTAGATATAAACATAGATACTTAGAAGGGAGCTTGACACCTTGAGACTTTACATAAACAACAGTAATAAATTCTCCCCTAGGGCCAAAGGCATTTTCTATCCTCCTGTGGAACTGGCCTCAAATCCAATCGCAGATACACTGGCTATCCCTATTACAGTGATGTCACTATTGTGTAGCTGGACACATCTTTCTTGGCAGATTGGTATTGTACATCATAAGGTTCATATCTGGGTAACTCTTTTGATGCCATTACTCTGCCAGCATCCTGAATAGCACAATCCAGAACTATGAAAGCTAACTAGATGGAAGGAAGTTTTCAGTTACATGCCAGCTCAATTTCTCTATATTTTACAACCACGATGTGGTTTGTCTTTTGTAGCAGGGTCTTATCATATATTCATGGTAGGCAAACAGAAAGAGTGTGAAGAACCTGTATTATTTTCAAGATTTCTGGGAACTTCCTGAACATACCTGGCATTGGGATTTTTTTTTTCGCTTGATTTTCAGCAGCAGTATTATGTAGACATACAGGCCATCTACCAGCTAAATATGTGTCTTTTGAGACTTTATCAATTTTATTATAAACAGTAAGTTTCCATGTGGATTTTCAAGTATATCCTTAGCTTTGTTTATCCCCTCATCCCACCAGCTTTTCTACCCTATCTCTACTTAAATTTTCCTCATAGGTTGAATATTCATATTAGTGATTGTACAAGTAATGGGCTTATGAGAGGACAAACACTTTCAAAACTTAAGCATTTCTGGGAATCTATTAGAGAAAAAAAGAATCAATATAATAATCTATCAAAAGGAGGTGGCCCTTGAGTGGGGTAAAACGCTCATGTTGCAACTGCAAGCCAATACTGATACTGACACTGTCAGGATCATACTTCCTAGTAACATTTATTGTGGTGAAACCTTCACTCTTCTCACAGATTATTCTTGTGATATCATCTAGGCATGACTAAAAGCAAACAAATTAAGGAATGTGACTTTTTATTACCCTTGAAACTATTATGAACTTAAGATTTCTGATTTCTTTGGAAAGTCGGGTACATTATATGGTGATTCTCTGGGAGAGAAAGGTTAAATGATGTTTTGCTAAGGCAGACACTGGTGAAAGGATGCTTTGATACTGAAGATGCACATGAAAGAAGGTTTGGCTGAGGCCAACATATTTGTGACAGGATGATTTGCTGAAGTAGACACAATTGAGAGGATGTTTTACAGAGGGAGATACAGGTTAGAAGATGTTTTGTTAAGACAGACTTGTGAGAGGAGAGGTGGTGTTAAGAAAGAATATAACTATGACCTCACAGACACTTGGAGGAGTGTCTTGCATTGGTTCACCTTGCTCTGCCTCGATAGACTTTGCTGGCCAGGCTCTGGGAATGGATTGCCAGCACAGAGGAATAAAAAGAAATATTTAAACATTAGACTTGGCTTCTTACAGATTGCAATTTATTAACAGTAAGGAGTCCATATAAAGTTAATATGTAAATGCAAATCAGTAAAACAAAACCATAAAACACGCATACATATGCAAGTTAAACAAATAACTAGATTTATAAGGAACTTTTAGAAATATATATATATATATGTATATATATATATATATATATGCAAAGCATACACAGAAATTGTTGATATAGGCATACAACTACTTGCATGAAATACTTCTCATTAATCCTAATCAAAAGAGGCTAACAATAAAATTAGCAATAACAATGTTTACTGTTTATATTGGCAAAAGCAGTTAGTAAGTGATTATCTCAAATACTACAGACATTTGAGTGCTCATAGTCAAGGGTCAAGGGTTGGAATATGTACAATCTTAAACACACATCAGGATGAATTTGGCCTGGTTGTTCTCTTTAAGGAAAAGAAAATTCAGCTGGCAAGGTTGAAAAACTAGGTGAACGAGGTTCTCCAGTTTGATGGAGGTCATCTTCAGCAAAATAGTGTGGCCCATTTAGAAATAGTGGGAGAAGGGAGAGGTGAGGGGAAAGGAGGAGCAGAATGGGAAAAGGAAAGGAAGAAGGAATTTAGGAATAATGGAAGGGAGGGAGGAAGGGAGATGGGAGGATGGTGGGGCAAATGTGCAAGGGAGGAAGGGGAAGGAGGAGGGAGAGGGAGGGGTTGCTATCAGGAGGCGGGGCCTGTGCTCAGGCAACACACATGTGGACAATGAAGAATGCCCTGCCTTCTCTGTGACGTCAGAATCTGTAGTAGAGAAACACAGAGAAGTCTAGGCAGGACTGGCAGACTACAGCAATGCCTCAACCAAGAAGCCTCTGCGAGAGCTTGTTCTAGGAATTTTCATCAATGGGGCTTTTAGTCAGCAGGGTCTTGAGATGCAGGGATTCCAGTCTGTTAGAGCCACAGCCAGAAGCCATAGCCGGAGCCAGCTACATTCCTGGCAGTCGCAAGCGAAAAAGAAACAGTTTGGAGGAGTTGGCAACAAGTTCTAATGTTCATGGACCTCAAAACCAGGGAATGTATCCACATCAAGTTCTCAACTACATCTACTGGAAAAGGGTTAAGATCTCATCTAATGATGCTTATCAAAACTTATTTTTGGACGGGCATGATAGCGACATTAAAATCCGTGCTCTGGGAAAAACATGGTGTTTACACAAAGTATTTTTATGTCAGTCAGGCTACTTTGCTAACATTCTCAAAGGTACTTGGAGAGAATCACACCATGGTGTTATAAATCTGATCATTAAGAATGAGGATATTGATACCCGATCTCTGCATTTTGTGTTTGGTGCTTTGTACACAGATGCGGATTTGTCAATAACACCTCTGGAAGTTCCTCAAGTTTTGGCAGCAGCATGCCTGCTTCGGGTGGATCGAGTAATTCAGCAGTGTGAAGGAATCATGAAAGAAACTATCAACAGGAACACTGTGTGCTCCTATTATTTGGCAGCAGAAACCTATAGATTAAAAGCTGTAAAGACGAGATGCTTTGAATGGCTTCTTTGCAATTTGATGGTACATCCAAGTGTGGCACTTTACAAGGAAGTAGACTTGAAGTTGATGTATGTTCTAGCACTGTCTTCTGACTTACTAGTCATACAAAAGGAGATTGATGTATATACCACACTAAAAATATGGATGTTCCTTTATCTTAATCCATGCTGGAACGGAACCATGAAACAGCTTTTACAACACGCAAACAACTGGCTTTCCACCCACATGGCATATGTTGATAACATCAGTTTTCTTGAAAGTGAAGAAGGACTAATATTTCAACCAGTGTTTAAAAAGCTGAGATTTCAGCACATTATCTGTGACTTGACTTCCACAACTATTCTTGAACAAGATCGACTAATACCTATGGCATGGTTGTCACCCATTTACAAACAACAGTGGTTGACTTTGCTGCGAACACAAGAATATGGGGTAATTGGACCACAAGTTATCAATGAACAAGAACTTGAAGAATGCACCATGAGGTGTGGTACAATGATCCCCAAGGATGGAAGATATACTTGGAAGTGGTCAGTTGGACGACTTGGCTTTCCTTTACGTGTGACCTTTACCAGGCAGTGTGTAATTTTAAGGCAATGGTGTCAGAGGTGTGATGGTTCTGCTTGCCACAACCATATCCGAAATGTCATATTCAGAATAACTTTGGTGTGTTTTGATTCCAACAAAAGAGTAACTTTCAGAAAGACAACAGGTTATAAAATCCTCACCTTTGAATATAAGGAGGAGCAAATTGTAATGAAATTGGATAGTGATGTTCTAACCTTCCCTATGTGTATATTCTGCAATTTCCTTTTTGTAAACCTAGGAAATGCAGAAAACAAGTAATCTTATCAATTATTAGACTGTAAGCATTTTACAAGTATTGAATGGTTCATTTAATATGAAGGCTGTGTAATGACTACAGTGAAGAAGACCAAAAACAAATTCAATATTCTTTGGAGTCTAGTACCACCAGAAGTGACTGCTTCCCTCCATCACCTTATTTCCATATATTTCTGAAGAAAACCTTTACTTCCAACAAAGTATTTGTCAAATCAAATAAACCTAATCTTCTGATTTAAATTTACCATCGAGATCCAAGCTTGGAATGGAAATAAGAGACTATATTTGCAAGGTAAAACATCTCAATCAATTTGTTAAGTAGATTTGGCCCTAGCTAAAATTGAGACAAAATAAAATCATGCCATTGTTGAAACTGTTGTGAACCAATGCATTCATTATGACATTATTATAAGACGTAAATCATTGGTTAAAAGGGAATATTTGAGATTACTCTCTGTGTGGGCTTTCAAATAACTAAATAATGTCGTTTGTGTTCGGAAAACATTTACTGCTGACTATGTCTAACTAACTATATATGCACACATACAGACATTTATCTTATACTTAAATTTCATGCCCTATCCTGGATAAGCAAGGGAATTATATATGCAATATATTTACATAGAACTATATATACTTATGTAATATATTTATGTATTGATGTAAGGGTAAATACCAAGAATCCAATTTTTGAAAGGGATAAACAAGATAGGAAATGGAAAATAGGCCTTCATGATACCTATCATTTGCTATCAAGGTATGAGCTGTATCATAGTATACTGATCAATTTCTCTGCCTTAATTTCTTTTACTGTTGCAGTGATTTTATGTTTTTAAAAAGACCTTATGAAATCACCTTAGGGGCAACAGTTTCAATTATCTCAGACTTTGAGTCTCTAGGCTTCTGCGGCAGGAGGTTGAAGAAACTGGTCACATGACACCTACAGTAGAAAGAGATCACCTTAATGCAAGTACATCAATAACTTTCTCCGTTGTGTAGAGTTCAAGATTAGAGTCAAGGAATAGTGCCACCCCGGATAGGTAGGTCTTCCCAAGTCACTTTATGCAATCAAGATAACCTCCAACAGGCATTCCCAGAGCCTGGACTCTCACATGATTGTAGATGCTGTCACAATTCTTCCTCTTGTCAACATGATACAGGAACACACCACTTTTAAGCCATAACCTAACAACCTTTGGTCTTCATAGGTTCACAACCATGGCATGGTACAAAATTCACTGTATCCAACTTTGAAAGTCCCATAAATAGTTCCCTTGTTCAATGTGGCTGGTTCTGTGCCAATGCCATGATGATTTTACTACTATAGCTTTGTAGTCTAATTTGAACTGGGAATGGAGTCCCCAGCAGTTCCTTTTTAATTCAGGATCGTTTTAGCTATCCTGAGTTTTCATTTTATTTTCTAGATGAAGCTGAGAGTTGTCCTTTCAAGGTCTTTACCTTATTTCTCTTGGTTACTAGGCCTCATGTGCTCATGATGCCTCCTAAGTTGACTAGGCTTCACCTATGTCTACTAGTACTCACATGTACACCATGGCTCATATGGATATTCCAGTTACCCACCATTACTGGGCCTCCCATGCATGCCAGGTACTGCAAAAGCCTTTCAGTCCTTCCAGGCTAAGGAAGCTAGAAACGTTTACCACATCTCCAGTGTTTACCAACCCTCTCAAACTCACCCAGCCACCAGGGTACTAGGATCCACCTGATTACAAAGCCTTCCATACTCTCCAGGCCTCCCTTGGTTAATGGCACTCACTTGCTTGCCAGGCCTCACATGATTACTAGGCCTCACTTGGCTACTAGGCCTCAAGTGGTTTCTATGTTTTTCATGGTTTTGAGAGCTTCCATGTATACTAAGCTGCTCATACTAACCAGGCTTCCCCTGTACACCTGGCCTAACCTGCCATCCAAGACTCTATTAGTTACTGGATCTCCAATGCTTCCTGTGCATTTTATGCTTGCTTACCAGGCCTCTCACATTTACATAACTCACATCCTTACTAGTCCTTCCAAGATTTTCAGGTCTTTCTTTGTTACTAGGTCTTCCATAGTTAGTAGTACATCCCGTTCTTGCTCAGCTAATCATGCTGTCCATGCCTCCTAAGTTTCCCAGGCCTCCGTGGCATTCAACTTTGCCAAATAGTTCTAGACCTCCCATGCTTTCCCTATCTTCCATGAGTTCTAGCATTTCTGTGTTTACTAGGCCTCCTAATTCTGACTAAGCTTCTCTTGCTCACTGAGCCTCCTAACTTTTTCAAGAATCTCAAGCTAACCAGACCTTTTGTGTCCATCAGATACCCTATTTGTACTAGGTCTCCTATGTTTCCAGGTCTTCTCTAGGTTCTAGGACTCTCCTGCTTACTAGGCTTCCCCATGCTTGGATCCATCTCATCCTTGGCAGTCCTTTTCCAGCCCTCACAGGCTTAACACTCCTCTGATGTATTTTCACACCTCCCAATCCTTCTAGACCTCCAGGGCTTTCCCCATCATTTTTGGATTCTAGCATCCCCAGGCTTAGTAATCCTGTCCTTATTCACCAGGCTTCTAATGCTTATCACACCTCCTAAGCTTTCCAGGTTCCAGGGCTTAGCAAGCCGCAAGTTTTTCTCAGAACGCCCATGCATCCCAGGTCACTCAAATTTAACAGGTATTCCAGGGAGCCATAACCTGCTTGGTCACAAGGCCTTCCATATTCTCTAGGCCTCCCTAAGTTACTAGACCTCATTTGTGTACCAGACCTCACATTTATATTAGACTTCATTTGGCTTCTGTGCTTTATAAGACTCTAATCATTATTGAGACCTTCTATGTGTACTGAGATACTCATATTACCCAGCATTCCCATGTACATCTGGCCTAACAGGCCAAGTAGGACTCTGATGTTTGCCAGGTCTCCCAAGCTTCCCCCCACATCTTATGCTCAGCAGCATAAGATGTTTATCCAGACCTCACATCCTTATTTGTTCTTCCAATATTTCCAGGCGTTTCTATGGTTCTAGAATTCCCATGGTCCCTAGGCCTTCCAATTGCTGCCAGGATACTCAAGAATTCCAGGCCTCCTAAGATTCCCAAGCCCCTTAAGAATACCCGGTTTCCAATGGTTATCAGACCTCCCATCCTTAATAGGCCTCCCATGCTTTCCAGGTCTTCCTAGGCTTCTAAGACTCCCATGCTTACTAGACCTCCCCACATTGGAGGTTGCTCATCCTTATCAAGCCTGCTGACATTTCCAGGCCTCTCAGGCTTACCGGGCCTGCCATGTTTATAAGACTTGCCATCCTTACCAGTCCTTCCATAATTTTCAGGTCTTCCATGGGTTCTGGGAATCTCATACATCCCAGGCTTCCCAATGCTTATAGGCTGCTCATGCTTACCAGACCACCTAAGATTTCCAGGCCTCCCAGGTATGACAGGCCAAAGAAGTTTTTTTCAGACGTTCCATACTTTCTAATCCTTCCATGCTTTTCAGTGTCCTTGGGTTCTAGGACAGCCATGCGTCTTGGGACTGCCCATGAACACCAGGCTTTCTGGCTTAATAGGATTACCAGGTCTTCCATATTATAGAAACTCTCATACTTAAAAGATTTTCCATGCTTTCCAGGTATTCCTTGGTTTATGTTTCCCATGATTACTAGGTCTGTCCATGAGAGCCAGTCAACTAAAACTTACCATGTTTTCTTTTTTTGCAATTGAATTGCTCTTTATTTTTTATATAATTTAAATATAAATCACATTTTTGTTCCTTTAGGATAATGAAGTTTGTATTTTCTATTATATATATATATTACATTTCAAATGTTATCCCCTTTCCTAGTTTCCCCTCCAAAAATCCACTATCCTCTCCCACCTCCCCCCGCTCCCCAAACCAAACACTCTCATTCCTGGTCCTGGCATTCTCCTATATAGGGGCGTAGAGCCTTCACAGGATCAAGGGCTTCTTCTACCATTGATGACAGATTAGGCCATCTTCTGCTACAAATATAGATAGAGCCACAAGTTCCACCATGTGTTTTCTTTGAATGGTGATATAGCTCCAAGGAGCTCTAAGGGTAATTGTTAGTTCATATTGATGTCCCTTCTATGGGGCTTCATTCCCCTTCAGCTCCTTGGATACTTTCTCTGGCTCCTTCATTGGGGACCTTGTGCTCCCTCCAATGGATGACAGTGAGCATCCACTACTGTATTTGCCAGGCACTGGCTAGAGCCTCACAGCAGACAGCTATATTCGGATCTTGTCAGCTAAATCTTGCTGGCATATGCAATAGTGTCTCGGTTTGGTGGTTGTATATGGGAGGGATCCTTGGGTAAGGCAGTCTCTGGATGTTCCTTCCTTCCATCTCAGCTACAATCTCCATCTTTATAACTCATTCAATGGGTAATTTGTTCGCCATTCTAAGAAGGAACCAAGTATCCACACTTTGGTCTTCTTTCTTCTCGAATTTATGTTTTTTACAAATTGTATTTTGGATATTTTAAGTTTCTGGGCTAATATCCACTTATCAGTGAGTGCATATCATGTGTGTTCATTTTTGATTCGGTTACCTCATTCAAGATGATATCCTCAAGATCCATCTATTTGCCTAAGAATTTGATAAATTCATTGTTTTTAATTGCTGAGTATTACTCCATTGTGTAAATGTACCACATTCTCTGTCTCCAATCCTATGTTGAGTGACATCTGGGTTCTTTCCAGCTTCTGGCTATTATAAATAAGGCTGCTATGAAACATAGTGGAGCATGTGTTCTTGTTACAAGTAGGAATATCTTCTAGGTGTATGCCCAGGAGAGGTATTGCTGGATCTTCTTGTAGTACTATGTCCAGTTGTCTGAGGAACAGCCACACTGATTTCCAGAGTAGTTGTAAAAGCTTGCAATCCCACCAGCAATGGAGGAGTGTTCCTCTTTCTCCACATCCTTGACAGCATTTGCTGTCATCTGAATTTTTGATATTAGCCATTCTGACTGGTGTGAGGTTTAATCTCAGGGTTGTTTTGATTTGCATTTCCCTGATGATTAAGGATGTTGAACATTTTTCATGTTTTTCTCAGCCATTCAGTATTCCTCAGTTGAGAATTCTTTGTTTATCTCTGTACCCCATTTTTAATGGGATTATTTGATTTTCTGGAGTCCAGATTCTTGAGTTTTTTGTATATATTGGATATTAGTCACCTATCAGATTTAGGATTGGTAAAGACCCTTTCCCAATCTGTTGGTGGGTTTTTTGTCTTACTAACAGTGTCTTTTTCTTACAGAAGTTTGCAATTTTATGAGGTCCCACTTGTCAATTATTGATCTTACAGAAAAAAAGCATGGCTGTTCTGTTCAGGAATTTTTTCCTCCGTTCCCATCCATATCTTTAAAGATTTTCCCCACTTTCTCCTCTATAAGTTTCAGAGTCTCTGCTTTTATGGGGAAGTCCTTGATCCACTTAGATTTGAGGTTTGTACAAGGAGATAAAAATGGGTCAATTCTCATTCTTCTACATGATAACCTATAGATGTTCCAACACCATTTGTTGAAAATGCTGACTTTTTCCCACTGGATGGTCTTAGCTCCCTTGTCAATACTCAAGTGTGTGGATTCATTTCTGGGTCTTCTACTCTATTCCATTGATCTACCCGGATTTTGCTGTACCAGTACCATGTAGTTTTTATCACAATTGCTCTGTAATACAGCTTGAGGTCAGGCATAGTGATTCCAACAGAGGTTCTTTAATTGTTGAGAATACTTTTTGTTATCCTAGTTTTTTTGTTGTTGTTGTTATTCCAGATGAATTTGCAAATTGCCCTTTCTAACTTAGTGAAGAACTGAGTTGGAATTTTGATGGGGATTGCATTGAATCATTAGATTGCCTTCAGCAAGATAGTCATTTTTACTATATTAATCCTGCCAATCCATGAGTATGGGCGATCATTACATCTTCTGAGATCTTCTTTGATTTCTTTCTTCAGAGACCTGAAGATCTTATCATAGAGATCTTTTACTTCCTTAGTTAGAGTCACACTACGGTATTTGATATTATTTGTGACTATTATGAAGGGTATTGTTTCCCTAATTTCTTTTTCAGGCTGTTTATCCTTTATGTAGAGAAAGACCACTGATTTTTGAGTTAATTATATATCCAGCTACTACACTGAAACTGTTTATCAGGTTTAGAAGTTCTCTGGTGGAATTTTTAGGGCCACTTATGTATATTATCATATCATTTACAAATAGTGATATTTTGACTTCTTCCTTTCCAATTTGTATCCCCTTTATCTCCTTTGTTGTCTAATTGCTCTGGCTAGGATTTCAAGTACTATATTGAATAGGTAGGAAAAAAGTGGGCAGCCTTGTCTCATTCCTGATTTTAGTGGGATTGTGTCAAGTTTCTCTCCATTTAGTTTAATGTTGGGTTTGGATTGCTGTATATTGCTTTTATTATGTTCAGGTATGGGCCTTGAATTCCTGATCTTTCAAAGACATTAATCATGAAGGGGTGTTGGATTTTGTCAAATGGTTTGTCAGCATCTAACAAAATGATCATGTGATTTTTGTCTTTGAGTTTGTTTATATAGTGGATTATGCTGATGGATATCCATATATTATACCATCGCTGCATCCCTGGGATGAAGAGTACCTAATCATGATGAATGATCATCCACCATATTGATGTGTTATTGTATTCGGTTTGCAAGGATTTTATGGAGTATTTTTGCATTGATATTCATAAGGGAAATTGGTCTGACATTCACTTTCTTTGTTGGGTCTAGTTATCAGAGTAATTGTGGCTTCATATAATGAATGGGTTAGAATACCTTGTGTTTCATTTTTGTGAAATACTATGAGGAGAATTGGAATTAAGTCTTCTTTGATGATTATGAAGTGCCACTCCTTGTCTTTTTTGATAACTTTGGGTTGGAAATCGATTTTATTCAATATTAGAATGGCTACTCCAGCTTGTTTCTTCAGACTGATTTCTTGGAAAATTTGTTTTCCAGCCTTTTTCTCTGACTTACCATGCCTTCTAATTTTGTACTTCTCATAGGCTTACCAGGTATCCCATGTATATCAGACCACCCATCCATAGTAAGGAAGACTTCAGATTTGGCTAGGCTGTAGATAATGTATTTTATGCTGCACCTTCTCAGTATGAGCTCCTGGTTTTCAACACTGTATGAAGTATTACCACAGAAACAGTGCATATGTATTTTTATTTGATCTCCCTTCATTCCCATGCCATTGGAAGCAGACTTCCAAAAAAAATCATCTTTGATGATTTCTCTTTCAACTATATCACCCCTACTTGACGATTTGCACTCCCTTAGATACCATGTGCTAGAGATTTGCAATCAGAATCAATAATCCTGGTGATGGTAATAAGATCCTATCCAGGATTTAAAGGTTTGTACATTATGAATAGATATTACATAGCAAAGTATGAAATATAAAAATAAGTATACTTTTGTGTTGATTTGAATAGGATCAAATAGATATAATCTCTTATGTATTATGTGGAAGCAGTACCTATCAATAAAATGCCTATGGTCAATGAGCTGAGGCATGATTGGAAGGTGTGACATCTGGATGGGAGAGCTAAGATTCTGGAAAATTGTCAGGACTGAAAGATTTGTCACAATCACTGAAGGAAACATTCCTATGAAAATGAGGAGAGGTAACCAAACACTTGGTTTGGCTTAGAATACAATAAATGGATAGTTAAGTTATGAGCTATTTGGTGATCATGCCAAAGCTTCTGGTCTAGGCACTTATTCAGAAATAATTCAGTTTCAAGAGTTGTTACTCTCAGAACAAAGGAGAAAGGTTCATCTCTACAGGAATAGCCCCAATAGTCTCATCTGTTTGAATACTTGGTCGTTAAGGACTGTTACTATTAGAAAGTATGTTGGAGTAGGAGTGGACTTGTTGAAGGAAGTATGTCACTGTCAGGACAATCTTTAATGTCTCCTATACCCTAGCTATGTCAGGTGTGGCATGCAATCTTCTTCTGCTGCCTGTGGATCAAGATTTTCCAGCTCCTTCTCCAAATTCACACCTGCCTGCACACAGCCATGCGTCCCACCATGACAATAATTAATTAAACTGCTGAAACTGTGAGTCAGTCGCAATTAAATATTTTCCTTTATAAAAACTTCCTTGGAGCTCGGTTTTGGTAGTGCATGCCTTTAAACCTAGTACTCAGAGGAGGTAGAGGCAGAGGTGGAGGTAAAGGCGGAGGCAGAGGCAGAGTCAGGCAAATCTCACTGAGTTTGACCTACAGACTAAGTTCCAGGACAGCCTGGGCTACACAGAGAAACCCTGCCTGTAACCCAGACACAGACATAGTCACAGACACATAATAGACAATAACACTGACAGAGACACAGACACAGAGTCAGAGACAGTCTCTCTCTCTCTCTCTCTCTCTCTCTCTCTCTCTCTCTCTCTCTCTTTCTCTCTCTTTGTCTCTCTCTCTGTCACACACACACACACACACACACACACACACACACACACACACTAGGTGCATCTCCTTCATGAGGGTAAAGGTGTGCTTACATTTCTCCTCCTCTCAACACGTTAAATTCTATAAACGTGCAAACATAGGGCATAGGACACATTAAACTTGTTCTGACAGTGACATACAAGCAAGCAAACAAACATACTACCTTGCATTATTTCATACTCAGTGGGAAGCATCAGGAAGAAAAGAGCTGGCTAATCTCAATGAACATGCAATGGAAAACTGATAATAGGGTGGACACCGAAAAATAGAAAAGAAGAGCCTCCAATGTTCCCTGATATTTAGAGGGTATATGACAAAGACGAATGCCATTTAAATAGTGCTTTTCCAGAAAGGAAGAAAATGACTTAGCTTTCATCCCTAAACTGAGTGAAGAAATATAAAAACCTGTGAATTCCACCAACTTTTCTTCCCACAATCCTTTAAGAATGAATCCTTTCACATGCTATTCTATCTTCTACAGACAAGCAACTGGGCTGTACTCCACCTAAGCACCATTTTAGTTGCTATGTTGTGAATTAGTGTTTTAGCAGGGAGCACTAGGCTGGCTTGAAATTGGTCACAAAAAGAAAGGAAGGAACATAAGTAGGAAGGAAGGAAGGAAGGAAGGAAGGAAGGAAGGAAGGAAGGAAGGAAGGTAGCTCTTGCTCTGCAAAGATTCTAAGGAAAGAACAGGTATTGGGCAAGAAAAAAACAACTCTAACTTCATAGTCGACACCTGAGAAAATAGTGAAGAATAAAAAATTACTGAACTCTTCCTCACCCCAGAGCCTGACCCCTCCCATCTAGAGAGTGTTCCCAGAACACTCCTGAACTCTTCACCCCAGAATGCATTCCTGAACTCCTCACCCTAGAGTTCGAACCCTTCCAACTAAAGACTGTTCCAAGAACATTTTTGAGATAAGGGCCTCCTGGAACAACCTCAGAATGAACCGGGTACATTGCCAAATAATAGGACATGACCCCTTAGTTACGTAGAATCCCTTGGCAGAACCCCTTGTCCCTTGGCAGAACCCCTTAGTTATGTAAACTTGTACTTTCCCTGCCCCGCTCTCCCCCCTTGAGTTTTTTCTATATAAGCCTGTGAAAAATTTGGCTCGTCGTTGATTCTCCTCTACACCACTAGGTGTATGAGTTTCGACCCCAGAGCTCTGGTCTATGTGCTTTTTTGCTGTTGCTTTATTAAATCTTGCCTTCAACATTTTGAGTTCGGTCTCAGTGTCTTCTTGGGTCCGCGGCTGTCCCGAGGCTTGAGTGAGGGTCTCCCTTCGGGGGGTCTTTCATTTGGGGGCTCGTCCGGGATCAGCGCGACCACCCAGAGGTCCTAGACCCACTTAAAGGTAAGATTCTTTGTTCTGTCTTGGTCTGGTGTCTGTGTTCTGTTTCTAAGTTTGGTGCGATCGCAGTTTCGGTTTTGCGGACGCTCAGTGAGAGTGACTGGGTGCCCATTGCATATCCCTCTATCCTGGCACTTCAAGTCTCTGGGAGGCTATGTGCATCCTCTCCTACTAAGGCCAAACAAGGCAGTCCAACTAGAAAAAAAGATAATCCATGGACAGGCAACAGCTTTGTGGGTAGGTCCAGATGCAATTGTTTGGGACACACATAAAGGTCAAACTGCACATCTGCTAGATATATGTGTGAAGGCCTAGGCTCAGCCCGTATATGTTCTTTGGTTGGCGGTTCAGACTCCAAGATCCTCAAGGGTGCAGGTTAGTTGATTGTGTTTGTCTCATTGGGGAGTTTCTATACTCTTTGGCCCACAATCCTTTCCCATATAAATCCATGAGAGTCCCCAAACTCCAGTCATTGTTTGGCTGTGGGTTTCTCTATCTGTCTTAGTAAGCTGATGGTGGAGCCTCTCAGAGAATAATATGCTCCTGTCATGTATGTATATCCTTTTAGGATTTTTTTACCTCATTCAGGATGATATACTTAAGTTCCATCCATTCTGGCTACTACAAATAAAACTGCTTTAATCATTGCAGACCAAGTGTCTTTATGGGATGTTGGAGCATCTTTCAGGTAAATAAGTAGGAGTGGTATAGCTGGGTCTTGAGATAGAGCTATTGCAAGTTTTCTGAGAAGCTGCCAAATTGATTTCTAGAGATTGTACAAGTTTGCACTCCTACTAGCAATCAAGGAATGTTCCCCTTGTTCAATATCTTTGCCAGTATGTGCTATCTCTTGACTTTTTGATCTTACCATTTCTGATGGATATAAATGAACCTCGGAGATGTTGTGATTTGCCTTTCCCTGATGACTAAGGACTTTGACCATTTCTTTAAGTGCTTCTTGGCCATTTGAGATTTCTCTTTTGAGAATTTTCTGTTTAGCTCTGCACCCCATATTTCAATTGAGTTATTTTGTTATTTGTGAATGTGGATATTATTCCTCTCTCAGATGTAGGGTTGGTGTAGGCCCTTTTCCCATCTATAGGCTGCCGATTTGCCATTTGACACTGTTCTTTGCCTTACAAAAGCTTTTCAGTTTCATGAGGTCCCATTTATCAATATTTGATCTTAGATCATGAGCCATTGGTATGCTGTTCAGGATATTGTCTCCTGCAAAAATGCATTCAAAGACCTTTCCCACTTTCTTTTCTATCAGATTTAGTGCACCCTGTTTTATGTTTAGGTCCTTGATCCACTTGAATTTGAGTTTTGTGCAGAGTTGTAAATATGGATCAATTTTCTTTCTACATGTACACATCCTGTTAGACCAGGGCAATTTTTTACCACTTTGTTTAAGTTGTATTTTTGTAAAGATTTATTTATTTATATTATGTATATGAGTATACCATTTTTTTGTTAGTTTGGATACTGTCTCTGTGCCCTTTAGTTAATTTGGCTAAGGGTATATCATATCTATCTTGTTGATTTTCTTAGCAAACCAGCTCTTGGTTTGTTGAGTTTTTGAATCATTCTCTTAGTTTCTAACCAGTTGATTTCAGCCCTGAGCTTGACAATATCCTTACATCTACTCTTCTTTGGTGCACTTTGCTGCTTTCTGTTCTAGAGCTGTTAGGTATTCTTTTAACTTGCTTGTATAGGATCTCTTGAAAATTCTTTACAAAGGCATTTAATGCTATGAATTTTTCACTTAATGCTGTTTAAATTGTGCCCCATGATATTTGGTATGATATGTCTTCACTTTAGTTGAATTCTATAACTTCTTGGAATTCTTTCTTATTTCTACCCTGACCAAGTATCATTCAGCAGAAAGTTTTTTAGTTTTCAGGAGCATGTGGACTTTCTGTTGTTTTGGTTGTTATTGACATCTAGCCTTATTCTGATGTTATCTGATAGAATGCATGTGAGTATTCCCATTTTCTTGTATCAGTTGATGCTTGTTTTATAACCAATTATATTATCAGTTTTGGAGAATGTTCCATGAGGAGCTGAGAATAATGTATATTCTCTTGTTTTGGGGTGAAATGTTCTATAGATATCTTTTAAATCCATTTGGTTCATAACTTCTGTTCATTTCACCGTGTCTGTTACTTTCTATTTCAATGACCTGTCCATTGGTGAGAGTGGAGTGTTGAAGTCCCCCACTATAATTATGAGAAGTTCAATGTGTGTTTTGAGCTTTAGTAAAATTTCTTTTATGGATGTGTGTCTTAGTCAGGGTTTCTATTCCTGCACAAACATCATGACCAAGAAGCAAGTTAGGGAGGAAAAGGTTTATTCAGCTTACACTTCCATACTGCTGTTCATCATCGAGGAAGTCAGTACTGGAATTCAAGCAGGTCAGAAAGCAGGAGCTGATGCAGAGGCAATGGAGGGATGTTGCTTACTGGCTTGCTTCCCCTGGCTTGGTCAGCCTGCTCTTTTATAGAAGGAAGACTAGCAGCCCAGAGATGGCACCACCCACAAGGGGACCTCCTCCCTTGATCACTAATTGAGAAAATGCCTTACAGCTGGATCTCCTGGAGGCATTTCCCCTACTGAAACTCCTTTCTCTCTGAGAACTACAGCCTGTGTCAAGTTGACACAAAACTAGCCATTACAAAGTGGGTGCCCTGAATTTGGGGCATAGATGTTCAGAATTGAGACTTTGTTTTGGTGGATTTTTTCCTTTGATGAGTATGAATTCTTCCTCATCTTTTTTTTTAACTATTTGTGGTTGAAATATTATTTTATTGGATATTAGGATGGCTCCAGGAAGGAGGAATTATCTTTGCTGTCTTCACTACTGCAGCTGCATTCACCACTGCTGTAGGTTTTGTTGCTCCAAGATGCATTATGCTGAGTCATACCTGGCTGAGCTGGTGGGAGGCTGACTTGCCAGGGAGAGGTGGTAGGGAGCTTCTTGTGGTGTTTTGGGAAAGCAGGTCCTTTCTCTGGTGGTGGAGTTACAACTCTTATGACAGAGGCTCTCAGATAATGACAGAGTAATTCTCATACACCTTTTTTTCTTCTCAATAGGTTTCTTATATACAGTCTTGGTGTGGGTCAGAGTATGACAGTAGGTGTTTACTATTGGCTTGACCTAAGAGGATGGGGATACCTCATCTACATGTGGGAGGGCTTGGAGTGCTGTCTTTATATGACTGAAAGCCACAAACCTCTCTAAAGTGGGTATGTGACTACATGGCAGGGACCTGGTTACGGAAGCACGCAAAGCTTCTACTGTCCCTTCAGGGTTCCCAGGGCTTTAAATCTTAGCTCAACCTTACCAGGCATCCTCTCACAACCCACAGCCACATACTATTTCAGCTTGTTTCTTGTGACTGCTTGCAAAACTTTTTTCCAACCTTTTATTCTGAGGTAGGATCTGTGTTTGTCACTGAGGTGTATTACTTGTATGAAGCAAAGGGCTAGATCCTGCTTATGTACCCAGTCTTTAGCCAGTGTCTTTTTATTAGGCAGTTGAACCCATTGATGTCAGAAGATATTAAAGACAGATGATTATTAGTTCCTGATATTTTTGTTGTTGGAGATAGTATTCTGTGTTTATGATTCTCTTCTATTGGGTTTGTTGAGAAATGTTTAGTTTCTTATGCTTTCTTGGGTGTAGTTACCCTCCTTGTATTGGAAATTTTGTTCCAATATTCTCTTTAGGGCTAGATTAGTAAAAAGATGATATTGTTTAAATTTGGTATGGTTTTGGAATATTTTGCTGGGTATAGTAACTTGTGCTGGCCTATATGGTCTCTTAGGGACTGGATGATATCTGTCTAGGATCTTCTAGCTTTTAAAGTCTCTGTTGCAAAGTATGGTGCAATTCTCACAGGTCTGCTTTTCTATGTTACTTGGCCTTCTCTTCTTCAGGGAGAAGCTTTTAAGTTTCTTCTTTCTGTGCATTTAGTGTTTTGATTATTTTGTGATGAAAGGATTTTCTTTTCTTGTCCAATTAATTTGGTGTTCTGTAGGCTTCTTGTACCTTTATGACCATCTCTTCCTTTAGGTTAGGGAAGTTTTCTTCTATTATTTTGTTGAAGATGTTTTCTGGCCCTTTGAGCTGGGATTCTTCACCCTTTTCTATTCCTATTATTTTTAGGTTTGGTCTTTTCATTGTTTACTGTATTTCCTGGAGATTTTGGGTTTGGAGCTTTTTTTTCTCATTTTTTTATTAGCTATTTACTTCACTTACATTTCAAATGCCATCCCAAAGTCCCCTATACAATCCTCCCACCCTGCTCCCCTACCCTCCTACTCCAAATTCTCAGCCCTGGTGTTCCCCTGTACTGGGACATATAAAGTTTGCACGATCAAGGGGCCTCTCTTCCCATTGACGACCGACTAGGCCATCTTCTGCTACATATGCAGCTAGAGACATAATCACTGGGGGTACTGGTTAGTTCATATTTTTTTCCATCTATATGGTTGTAGACCCCTTCATCTCTTTAGGTACATTCTCTAAATTGTCCATCTCTTGGGTTTCCTCGTTTGTGTTTTCTCTATTGTTTCTATTTCAATTTTTAGTTCTAAGACTGTTTTATTCAACTCCTTTACCTGCTTGCTCGTATTTTCCTGCATTTTTTAAGGGATTTATTTGTTTCTACCTGTTTGCCTTTGTTTTCCTGTTTCTTTAAGTAGAGTTTATTATATCTTCCTTAAAGGCATCTGTCATTTTCAAAAGATGGGATGTTAAGCCACTATCTTGCTTTTCAGTCATGTTAGAGTATCCAGGGATTGCTCTGGTGGAAGAACTTGGTTCTGATTGTGCCAGATAGCATTGGGTTCTGTCACATATGATCTTCTGCTTTCTTCTGGCCATCTGGTTCATTCTGGTGTTAATTGGCCCAGGTGTCTCTGATTGTAACTGGTCTCCTTGGAGGCAGAGAGCTCTGTAATCTGAGTTAGGGCTGATCTCTTTGGAGACATGCAGTGTTGTCTCTGATTAGAGTGGGCCTCCAATGTCTCTGGTTAGGGTAGACCTTCTGTGTCTCTGGTTACTTCAGAAATCCTGTAACCCTTTTACTGAAGATGTCCTGTGCCCTTGGTTACTATGGAACTCCTGAAAGACCTGCAGGCTGTAGTATTTGGGCAGGAATTGGGCCACTGATCTGGCCCTGGTGAGGAATAGGTCCCGTAGGAAATTGGAGCTTGGGGGGTTGAAGTGGAAGTGGGGGTAAGTACCTTGTCAGCTTGGCTGGGTGCATGTTCCAGACTGTGTGGAAATTTGGGTGAGAGAGTCCCCTGTGTCTTTGGTTACTTTGGACCTTCTGGGAGGTAACTATGCTGTTACATTTGGGCAGGTATTGGGCCACTGATCTAGCCTATATCTTCTTGATGGATCATGTTTTTGATGTGTTCCTGGATTTAGATTATGAGTACTTTATTGAGCATTTTTGCATCAATGTTCATAAAAGAAATTGTCCTTAAGTTCTTTTTCTTTTTAGTCTTTGTGTGGTTTAGAAATAAGGGTGGTATGGCTTCATAGAATGAGTTTGGCAGTGTACCCTTGGTTTCTATTTTGTGGAATAGTTTGAGGAGTATTAGAATTAGCTCTCCTTTGATTGAATTGTGCACTAAAACCATATGGACCTGGGCTTTTTTGGTTGAGAGTTTTTGATGACTGCTTCTAATTCTTTAGGTGATAAAGGGCTGTTTAAATAGTTTACATGATCTTGATTTAACTTTGGTATGTGATATCTATCTAGACAATCATCTGTTTCATTAAGGTTTTCCCATTTGGTGGAGTAAAGGTTTTTGAAACAAGACCTAATGATTCTTTGAATTTGTTCAGTGTCTCTTGTTAGGTCTGTACTTTCATTTCTGATTTTGTATATTCAGGAAATGTCTCATTCTCTTTCGGTTAGTTTGGCTAAAGATTTGTCTAACTTGTTAATTTTCTCAAAGAACCAGCTCTTGGTTTTGTTGATTCTTTGTATTGTTTTCTTTTTTCTAATAGATTGATTTCAGCCCTGATTTTTATTATTTCCTACCCTCTACTCATGTTAGGTGTGCTTGCTTCTTTTTTTTTTTTTCCCTACAACGTTCAGGTGTACTTTTAAATTGCTGGTATGGGGACTTTCTAATTTCTTTATGGAGGCTCATAATGTTTTGAACTTTCCTCTTACTACTACTTCCATTGGGTCCCATACATTTGGATATGTTGTGCCTTCTTTTTCATTGAAATCCAGAAGTTATTTAATTTCCTGTTGTGGATAGCCCTGGTCATCTATTTTGATGCTAATTTTGCTATCCTGGGGGATGTTGCAGATGAGGAGTGAATCACTCATCACAGTCAACTTCTTGTGTACCTTTTCCCCATTTTAACTTGTAAAATAAAGGCTAGAGCAGGTGACTGGGCAGTTGAAGGGAAGGTGGAGCTGAAAATTTGGCAGAACAAGGAAGAGAGGAGGGGAGAGAGGACTATGGATGAGGAGGGAGAGTAGTAGGTTTAAGGACAATGGAGCAGAACCATGTGGCCTGGAGAAATCACAAGTTTTAAGCGATCTCATAGATGGGGAATATAGTAATGTAATGATAGATATGCCCAATCTAGGAGTGTAGCTTGTATTCCTATTTATTGAGTTGTGATTTCTTTGCTCTAGCTTTTCTGGGCTGGAGATTTACTAGAACATCATTGAGTAGACAGTTGTTCAATTTCCATGAGTGTGTAAATTTTCTCGTTGTTTCCGTTGTTGTTGAAGTCCACTTTAATCCATGTGGTCTCAAAAATACAATGTGTTATTTAAATTTTCTTATATTTGTTGAGGCTTCCTTTTTGACTGACTATATGGTCAATATTGGAGAAAGATCCATGAGGTACTGCGAATAAGGTATATTCTTTTGTGTTTGGGTGAAATATTCTATAAATGTCTGTCAGGTCCTTTTGATTCATAATATCTGTTTGTTTCATTATTTCTCTGTTTAGTCTTTATCTGAATGACCTGTCAATTGGTATGAGTGGAGTGTTGAAGTTTCCCAGTATTAATGTGTGGGTATCTATGTATGATTTAAGTTTTAGCAATATTTCCTTTACAAATGTGGATAACCTTATTTGGAGGGCAGAGATGTTCAGAATTGAGACATCATTTTGATCCATTTTTTTCCTTTGATGAATATGAAGTATCCTTTCCTGTCTCTTTTGATTTTCCCTGTGTCTTTTGATTAATTTTGGTTGATGTTCTATTTAACTAGATGTTAAAATAGCTACATCAGCTTGCTTCTTGGGTCCATTTGTTTGGAAAAAATCCAGTCATTTTCTCTGAGGTAATGTCTATATTTGTGGCTGAGATATATTTCTTGTTTGCAGCACAATGATGGATCCTGTTTTTACATTTATATGTTACCTGGCCATTTTCCCTTGCTGCTTTTAACATTCTTTCCTTGTTCTGTAGATCTCATGTTTTGATTATTATTTTCTGGGAGGATTTTCTTTTCTAGTCCCATCTAATTGGTATTCTATAAGCTATTATATTTATAGGCATCTCTTTCTTTAGTTTGGGAAAGTTTTCTTCTATAATTTTGCTGAGAATAATTTTTTGGACCTTGGAGCTGGGATTCTTCACCTTCTTCTATTCCTATTGTTCTTAGGTTAGATTCTCTCTTCCATCTCCTGTATTCAGTTGGTGCTCACATCTGTTGTTCCTATTATCTGCCCTAGGTTTTCCATCTCCAGGATTTCCTCAGTTTGTGTTTTCTTTATTGCTTCTATTTCCACTTTCAGGTCTCACACAATTTTATTCCCTGTATGTTTTTAAGGGATTTGTTTGTTTCCTCTTTAAAGGCAACTATCATGTTTAGAAGATTGGATTTAATGTCATTTTCTTGTGATTCACTTGTGTTAGAATATCCACAGTGAACTGTGGTGGGGTAGCTGTGCTTTAGAGGTGTCATATTACACTGGTTGACTTTGTCATTTCAGGGGCCTTTAGCCATATGGATGGTTTTGTTCCCTGGATGTTCTTGTTATAGTAGGTTTTGGGAGGGGGTTAATCTCAATGGACCGGGTATTAAAGACCTCTGATGGGTATCCTTGGGTTAAATGGTTCTAGAACTGTGGTCTGTATGGTTCAGGAACATCAGGTTTGCTGGAGTTCGGTGGGGACATGGCAGGACAATGGTGTTCTCCCTGAGATAACAGGTTGCTCTGGGCAGCTTGGTTTGATCGAGAGGGCTCAGAGAGCATTGAAGCTGGGTCGGGGAAGGGAAGAATTCAGGAATGGTTCAGGAGTCTGATGAAGGTAGAGGAGAGGTGTTGAAGAGTAGGAGGCTCCCTGGGATAGCAGGCTATTCAAGGCAGCTTGGCTTGGCCCATAAGGCTCAGCAAGCAGGGAAGATGTGTGGGAATAGGGATTCTATCCTCTATTATCCAAGAGTCTGATGAAGGTATAGGACAGGTGGTAGTAGAATAGAAGTCCCTCAGGTATAGTGAAAGAACCTAGTGGGGAAACACCCACTCATATCCCGAGTCAGACCTCTGAGGACTATCAATAGCAGGCTGCTCCAGGCAGCTTGGATTGGCTGAGAGGGTTCCCCAATTTGATTTTTGATAAGTTCATACCCAATAACATGGCTGCTCTGGCAAGCAATCATATCCAAAGTTTTTCTGGGTCTCTGTAATCTGGCTGGAAAGTAGATATTCTGGATTACTCTATGATCTGGCTAGAATACAGACAGGTCCTTACACCTTTAATAGCAAACAATGTAGGTAAGTTTAATTTGTAGAAGGAAACCATTATGTTTGCAAGTGACTTCTAATTGAGAGAAGATAACAAATCAGAGCAAGGTTTGTCAGAATGACTTAGACAGAAGATATACCCATCTCAGGAGAACAGCACAGGAATGATTTAGCTGCCAGTGTCCATGGAGAAGTGTGTACCTGGAAGGAGAGTTGGGGATGGATGGGAAGGACAGAAGAGAGACAAATCAGACTAAGATAAAGTTTTTGATCAAGGCCATATGTTTAATTCTTAAGTCTGAATTTAAAGGGTGAAACCCATCCCCCACTTTGCCAGAATCTCCTCAGGAAAACAAGCTCAGCTGCTCAGCAGGTAGTGGTTTCTTGAAGGAAGCTGCATATGTGGCAGGACAATAGACTTCACTTAGGTTGGAAGACTCCACCCTAGGTGGACTAGGCTACTCTAGCAAAACAAGGTCTGATTTAGCCTGCTCAAGGTTGCTGGAAGGGCACAGAAAGAGTGGTACCTGAAGAACATCACAGGGAGAGAACAAGCTAGAGCTAGGCACATGTGGTCATGGTGGTGGTGATGGTGGTGGTGGTGGTGGTGATGGTATATGTGCCTGCAAGGCAATTTTCCCAGGACATTTTTACAGAGACAGTTTGCAGAAAGAACAAGCTAGACACAGAGGATGACAGGATGAGCCAGAAGATTAGAATAGACTGCCACCATTGTATGATGCCAAGCAGAGCAACATATTGAGAAGCTGAGAGAAGTTGAATGGAATCCGTCAGCTTGGGAGATTATACTGTATGGAGGGTAGAAGCTTCCAAGCTTTGGCCTAGAAATATGTATTACAGAGAAACTATCTGCCCAAACTGTGTATCTGAAGAGCTTGGAAACGGCTCTCATCTTGCCCCACTCAGTGTGATCTGACTGTGTATGTCAAACATATGTTTTTATGTATTTGTTTTAGTCAGGGTTTTACTGCTGCGAACAAACACTGTGACAGAGGAAACTCTTATAAGGACAACATTTAATTGGGTTTGGCTTACAGGTTCAGAGGTTTAGTCCATAAAAATCAAGGTGGAAACATGTCAGCATCTAGGCAGGCATGGTGCAAAAGGACCTGAGAGTTCTATATCTTCATCTAAAGGCTACTAGGAGAATACTGGCTTTTTTGCAGCAAGAAGTAGGATATTAAAACCCACTTCCAGAGTGACAAACCTACTCCAACAAGGTCATACCTACTCCAAAAGGGCAATTCCTTCTAATAGTGCCACTCCCTGGCCTGAGCATATTCAAACCATAACATTCCACTCCCAGGCCCCAGTAGGCTTGTTTGAACATATGAATCTTTGGGGCCATGCAGAAGCATAGCATAATGCAAAAAACATTTAGTCTAACTTCAAAACTCCCCATTGTCTATAGCAGTCTCAACAATTTTAAAACTCCAAAGTTCAAAGTCTCTTCTGATAGTCATCCAATCACATAACTAATCCCCAAAGCAAGAAAGGAATATACCGAGGCAAACTCCAAACTCTGCATCTCTATGTCTGATATCAAAGTGGTCTTCAGATCTCCAACCCTGTGATGGGTTGTGTGTGCTCAGTCCAGGGAGTAGCACTAATAGAAGATATGGCCCTGTTGGAGTTTGTATGTTACTTTGGGTGTGGGCTTTGATACCCTCATCCTAGCTGCCCAGAAGCCAGTACACTGCTAGCTGCTTTCAGATGAATATGCAGAGCTCCTCCTGCACCAAGCCTGCCTGAATGCCTCTATGTTCCTGCCTTGATGATAATGGATCAAACCTCTAAACCTGTAAGCCAGTCACAATTAAATGTTGTCCTTATAAGAGTTGCCTTGGTCATGGTGTTTGTTCACAGCAGTAAAATCCTAACTAAGACAGAAATTAGTAGTAGAAGTGGGGTATTGCTATGATAGGCCTGACCATGTATTTTTTTGGAAGAATGTAGATTTAGGGACTTTGGATTTGGAAAGGAGTGGAATGCGTTAAATGGGGATTACTGGGCCATCCTAATAGGAATATGGACGATTTTGTTGCTGAGAGTAATTTGTGCTGGGCTGACCTTTCCCAAGAGGTTTTAAAAAAGAAGAATTTCAGTATGTGGAATAAAGATTGTTTTGTGGTATTTTGGTGGTGAATATGCCTACTTTTTCCTCTAGTAGAAGTAATCTGCCTGAGGCTAAGGTAAATATACCAAGATTAATTACATTGACAAAGGAAGTCCCAGAAATGCCCAGAATAGACTTTGTTCTCCTTTTACGTCTCACAGTACTGGCTGGTTTTGTGTGTCAACTTGACCCAAGCTGGAGTTATCACTGAGAAAGGAGTCTTCCTTAAGGAAATCCCTCCATGAGATCCACCTGCAAGGCAGTTTCTCAATTAGTGATCAAGGCAGAGGGTCCGTTGTGGGTGGTGACATCACTGGACTGGTCTTGGGTTCCATATAGAACCAAGCTGGCCAGGCATGGTGGAGCACGTCTTTAATCCCAGAACTTGGGAGGCAGAGGCAGGTGGGTTTCTGAGTTCAAGGCCAGACTGGTCTACAAAGTGAGTTCCTGGACAGCCAGGGCTATACAGAGAAACCCTGTCTAGAAAAACCAAAAAAAAAAAAAAACAAAAAAACAAAAAAAACAAAAAAAAAACAAGCTGACCAAGCCAGGGGAAGCAACCAGTAAGTAACATCCCCCCATGGCCTCTGCATCAGCTCCTGCTTCCTGACCTGCTTGAGTTCCAGTCCTGACTTCCTTTGATGGTGAACAGCAATGTGGAAGTGTAAGCTGAATAAACCCTTTCCTCCCCACCTTGCTTCTTGGTCATGATGTTTTGTGCAGAAATTGAAACCATGACTAAGACACTCATGAAGAACATTTTAAACAAGAGTAGCAAGCCGAGAAAGGAAAAATACAAAGTATATGGTTCAAGAGTTCAATTAAAGGGGCATCAGGAAGTAGAATAGAGCTAAATATTAAGTTCTAGAAAATACTCCATTAAGGGAGTGGGACTTTGGGGCAAGATCTCTCCCAGCTAAGTTTAGGTCCACCATGTTGGTATACACCTTTAATGCCGGGTGACAAAGCCAAGGAGATCTCTGAGTTCAAGGATAGAGTGGGACAAAATAAATTGTAGATGAAGAAAAGCTTAAATCCAGGGGTAGTAACACACACCTTTAATTCCAGGAGATAAGGATGCAGATCTCTGAGTTCAAGGTCAATCTACAGATCAAGATCCAAGACAGCCAAGGTTAGTCAGTTAAGCAGGTAGAAAACAGAAAGCTAGTGATTATGTAATAGAACAAGGGGGACATGTTCCAGCTCCTGCAAGCAGCAGAACTCAGCAGCTTTGGCCATATGGGTCTGGCTTTAGAGTGAAAAATAGAAGGGACTACTGTGACAATTGATGCTGGTTAGCTGGAGCTAAGAAATTAGTGGTTATCCCGACCCATGGGACTTAGTTAGTCGTGGGATCGAGGGGGACCAACCGTGAAAAAGAAAGAGGCGAGAAAATGGTGCGAGACCATGCAAAGAGTTGTCCAAGTCTATTTAATGGAGGCTAGGAGCCTGATTATAAGCACACAATGGGAGAAAATAGGCAGGGGCCAAGAGGGAACAATAAAAGTACATAGAAAGGGATGGACATCTGGGGCAGATGCTGATTGCAGGCTTCAAACATCTTGCAGTTTATCTTGGAATTCCAGCTTTATCTAAACAGTCCCAGGTGCCAAGTGGAGACAAGAAGGTGAGGGTGACACTGCTCCCATCAAAGGGTCAGCCAGATATTCAGGGTGAGAGTTGATGAAGGTCTGGTTTCCCACAGTTTGGTCTCTCACAAGTGGTAATTAAGAAGAGACCAGCATCATTGAGTTGAAGTCTTCTGGGAAGTATTTTCTGAGAGCAGAAAGAAGCTATGCTCCAGAGATAGCCCAGGTTGTAACTTCTGTTGCAGCTGGAGTTGGTAATTTGTAAGAATCACCCAGATGGTACTGGTTTTGAAGACATAAAGGTGTCTTGGATAACAGATGAGGCTTGGCAGTAGTTGAGACTTGTAACCATGAAGAGAGCCTATGAGAGGCTATTGGTAAAGCCTAGTTGTAGCAGAAGACCCAAGAGTATTGGAGATGCCAGTACAATGGGATGATCATCAAAAACAGCAGCAGCAAACCACCCCCACAGTGACACACCTACTCCAATCAGGCCACACCACCACTCCCTGGGCCAAGCATATACAAACCATCACAGCACTATAGATGAGTTGTTTATTAGTGTTTAGGTATATCCTTACCCAGATGAGCAATCCATTTGGCAGTATCCTCATGTAGAAATAAAATGCTGAGGCAAAGAATATTGATTTTCTGGGCAATATTGCCTTTGTGAATTCATTGCTAACCCTAGTGTCCAAAGCACATGACAACAGTAAAGATCCTATCTTGCCCCTCCCACCATATGATTAACATCATTAATAAATTTTCTGCTGTCTCAAGCAAATTCATTGGAGGTTAAATACCTTAACATTCAGCTGGATGGTGATGGCTCATGCCTTTAATCCCAGAACTCAGGAGGCAAATCTAGGCATATCTCTGAGTTTGAGGTCAGCCTGGTCTATATAGTATGTCTCAGGACAGCCAGGGCTACAGGGAGAGATCCTGTCTTGGAAAACAAATAAAATAATACAAATATAAATATAAACAAAACAATGCAACATTCTTAACTGGAAAGTATTTGGCTATAGATGCTGAATGAAAGCTTTTTCTAAAGCTAAACTATATGCTGTCAGCAATTGGTAATTTATCTCCACAATACAATACTAAGAAATACTGAAACTATGTGTACTTCCGTCTGATAGCACATAAGTCATTAATATACCATACAGAATCAAAAATAATTGTCAGGGTATTCCTTCTAAATAAAATAATAATAATGAAAATAATTCCTTCTAAAGGCTCGGAATAATTTGTCCTGTGTGTCCTTTGCTTCCACTTTTTTTTTTTTCTTCAACACAACCAAAGTACTTTTCACGAAGAAAATAGTTATAAATTGGAGCCTTGGACCCTTTGTTTAATGCCTTAAATACCCCTTGAGTAGGATGGGCTGTTTTGTGAAATACTTGTGATCATTCTATTGAGCATAGATGCCTAAAATCTCTAGCTACCAAGCTCAATGGAGGCAAAGGCTACTGGAGACATGTGGGTCTTGTGTCTCATTTGGAGTGAGGATCAACATGATGTTAGTTATACACACATTAAATTATATTTCCACATCAGAGTGCATCCTACATGTACTAAGAATTGTGCCTGCATTTCTTGGCCCATGAGGAAAGTGTTTTTAGAACACTAATTCTTTGATTTCTTCCCCTTCCCATCCCTTTTTGGTTGGTTCAACAAAGAGAAAACAGAATCTCAGGAAAAGGAAAAATCAAATACTTTCTCTAATGCTTAATGAAGGTACTGGTAGGAAGAATAAAGGCTTTTATTTTCCTAAGTGCTAAAAAATCTATAACAGAAGCTGAAACCTTGAAGGAGATCATCAAATTCATTCCTGCTATGGCCTGAGCTGTTGTAGATATCATGACTATAAGTACATTTTAGAAATTGATGACACATGAAACATAGTTTTGAGCATTTATTACACCTTCTTTTTCATACTATTGCCTTCTGTGGATTATGATTTTTTCATTCACACGACAATACCTATAACATGATTCAATAGGCCTTGTTTATGAATAACATTGTTTCTAACAATTGTCCTAATGGAAATATGCTTTAAATGAAAAGTTGGTTGTTGCCACTTTCAGAGATATCCAAACACAGGTTCTTGCATCTACAAAACTACTGGCTAGATGAAAAGACCTCGATTCACAAAATTGGGGCTAAATACTTGACCATTTTCACAGGTCTGGTTCATATTTCACTAGATCAATGGTTCTCATTTTGGGGGTTGTGAGCCCCTTGGAGGGGCAAACCACCATAATATATATATATATGTTCATATGAACATATATATATATATATATATGTTCATAGGGGTCATATATCAGATATCTGACATATTAGATATTTACATAAAAATAATATAACAGTAGCAAAGTTAGTTATGAAGTAGTAACAATAATAATTTTATACTTGGAGTCACCACAACATGAAGAAGTATATTAAAAGGTCTCAGCATTAAGAAGGTTGAGAACCATTGCTCCAGTTGAAGTTTGGTATACTTTGTCTGACTAGAAGAATATTGGAAATGGACTTGTTACTGGGTTTGACACTTGGGGCTGTAAAAACTAGAAAAAAAGTCTGTTGCTACTGTCATAATGGAGTTATTAATGTATGTGATCACCACAGTAATAAAACAGCTTCTGGTGAGACTGAAATAAAGCCCCAAAATTAGTATGCACTATCTAAATTGTTAGAATTTGTGACTGGATATATCACTGTACTGGACATGGTAACAAACTGACTGGTAGGTTAAATCTCCTTCAGTGAAAAAAAAGCCAATTCAAGCCAGATTAGAGTATATAAAAGACAGCTTTATTGGAAAGTCTCTCAGGGACTTCACTGGCCCCAAGGACCAAGGCCACAGAAGTCACTTTGGTGAAAGTCGGGGGAGGGGGAAGAGAAAGAGCGAGGGTGTACTCAGAGAGAAGGGACAAAAAGTTCCCCTAGGCTGGAAAGTTCAGGGTTGGGTGCAGAGTATGCCAGGAAGGAGTTTAAGGATGATGGGAGAATCTGGAGGTCAGGTAGGGTTTGATATTTAAAATATGCACTTCAGTCCTTTGTACTGGGTCTGAAACCAGTGAATAATGGGTGGTGTTAGCATTCTGTCTACACTCCACCCCAGAGTTACTTGGCAACATCCAGGTAGGCCGGACCTACTATAAACAGGGTTGCTTGCCCCCTCCTCCGTTTCTGGATCTCTTGCTTTCTTGTTTCCCAGTTGCTACTTTCTTGCCCTCTTGGGCTCTTCCTTTCTCCCTTCCTTTCCTCATTCCCTTTCCCCTCTCTCCACATGGTAGTGGCTGGCCTCTACTTCTCTACTCTCTCCCTCTCTCTTCTTTCTCTGCCCCTACTACCCTCTTAACTCCCTTCCCCATCCCCTGAATAAACTCACGTGGCTGGTCCCTCAGGAGGGGGAGGGGGAAAGGGATGCCTTGGCATGGGCCCGTTGAGACATCCCCTTCCTGACTACACATCCATAGAACATATTCTATTTCTTTTTATCGTTTTATAAACACATCATGTGGTGTAATCATCTATAACTATTCGCTGCTTACACTGGGACATAATTCTGGAATTTGGGCAAAAATGTTGGTCATGTCAGGGAAGAACTGGTTGTTTCACTGCTGTCCAGGTTGTGGGATCATCTCCGAGAAGGAATGTGTAGGTCCAATTAAAGCAGTCTGTGAGGCTGTGAGTAGCTGTTTGGGAGCTTTCCTGGATGTAGGTTTTGAGAAAACACCTGGGTATTAGGGGACAGAAGATAAAGTTAAGAAGTTTAGGGAGAAAACCTTTTTCTTGAAACTTTTAGACCCACGGTCTTGGTAGTTGGTGGAGTCAGGGGTCCCAGGATCAGGACCAGAGAAAAGGAAACAAATCGCACTCTCTGGATTAGTCAAGTGGAGAGGGGGATAGTTCCCACAGATCGGTTTTGATATGCACCCCAGTCCCTTGTTCTGGGGTCTGAAACCAAACACTAACTGTCAAAATTGAAGTGTACAGTTCTACTCTTGACGAAGCTTACTATCCAATGCCAGATTTATGAATCTTTCCAAACTATCTACAAGTGAAATTGCCACATTGCATAAGGAATTTTGTCTCTAACACCAATTTACTGACACATTGACTATAAAAGATTTTATTTTAACTCCTATAGTGCTTACTGGTTGTGCTTTACCACTGGTATTTTATTTTATTTTTTTGTATTAACATTCTTGATCCAATCTTTTGAACTAACTCTGGATATGTTACTTTAATAAAACATCATGATCAAAATAACTTATGGAAAAATAATTTATTTTAAGGTTATGGTTCCAGAGGCTTAGTAGTCCATGATGCTGTAGTGGAGGGAGCAGGTAACAGGCAACTGAAACAGCAGTTGAGAGTGAAAGACCCCCGAAGGTAGACCCTCACTCAAGCCTCGGGACAGCCGCGGACCCAAGAAGACACTGAGACCGAACTCAAATTGTTGAGGGCAAGATTTAATAAAGCAACAGCAAGAAAGCACATAGACCAGAGCTCTGGGGTCGAAACTCATGCATCTAGTATGGTGTAGAGGAGAATCGACGACGAGCCAAATTTTTCACAGGCTTATATAGGAAAAACTCAAGGGGGGAGAGTGGGGCAGGGAAAGTACAAGTTTGCATAACTAAGGGGTTCTGCCAAGGGACAAGGGGTTCTGCCAAGGGATTCTACGTAACTAAGGGGTCATGTCCTATTATTTGGCAATGTACCCGGTTCATTCTGAGGTTGTTCCAGGAGGCCCTTATCTCAAAAATGTTCTTGGAACAGTATTTAGTTGGGAGGGTTCGAACTCTAGGGTGAGGAGTTCAGGAATGCATTCTGGGGTGAAGAGTTCAGGACTGTTCTGGGAACACTCTCTAGATGGGAGGGGTCGGGCTCTGGGGTGAGGAAGAGTTCAGTAATTTTTTATTCTTCATTCCCCACTCTTTTTAGAAAATAGCTCTAATCTTAGAGCGAGTTTTCAACCTTCTGAAGGACCCGATATTGTTGCCTTAGTACCATAACCTGTACTGCATTTATCCTTTCTCTAATAAAAGCTACTAACTTATTAAGGATGCAGGGGCCAAAAGTAAGCAAAAGCATAAGTGTAATTAAAGGTCCTGCTATGGTGGAGAGGAGAGTGGTGAGCCAAGGGGACTTATTAAACCAGCTTTCGAACCATCCTTGTTGGCTTTCTCTTTCTCTTTTACGTATATCTAGGCGTTCTCTAAGTTTGGCCATAGAATCTTTGATTACTCCTGAATGGTCAACATAAAAACAACATTCTTCTTTTAGGGCAGCACAGAGTCCTCCTTCTTTAAGGAATAATAAGTCTAATCCCCTTCTATTCTGTAGCACCACTTCGGACAGGGAAGTAAAAGATTCTTCTAATTTGGTTATAGACTGTTCTATAGTTCTAAGATCAACATCCATAGCTGCACGTAGTTCTTCATAGTATTGGGGCGTCTTAATTAAGGCAGCGGTTCCTGTACCTACTCCAGCCGCTACACCCAATCCTAATAGAACTGCCAAAGTTAAGGTAATGTGTTCTCTTCTCCAGCGGACCCGATGCTCAAATTTGTCTAAAAAGGAGCTATCATCATGATACAGGAGTCTAGGAATAAGCTGAACCAAAATGCAGAAAACTTTGGAACTATTAAAAACAGACATAGACACACAAGGAGTGAGACCGGTATTGCAAGCCCACACTGTGTCTAGGGGGGGCACTAGATACTGACCACTTTTGCTAGACTGGATGTTCTGGGTCTGATTACAGAGCTGTAGTCAATAGCCCTCGCTGCCTGTAGATGGCCCCATGGATGTGTGCGGTAGCAAAAGCATAGCGGCTGTCAGTGTAGATGTTAACGATCTTACCTTTAGCCTCTCAGAGGGCTTGTATAAGCGCTATAAGTTCAGCCTTTTGTGCCGATGTTCCTTCAGGCAAAGCGCTTGCCCAAATTACCTTTTTCCCGTCCACCACCGCAGCTCCAGCCTTTCGCTTCCCCTCTATCAGGAAACTGCTGCCGTCCGTATACCAACTGGGAGCTCCAGGCCAGGGCTGGTCAGTCAGGTCCCTTCTGGTCCCAGTTTCTTCAGCGAGGATGTCCATACATTTATGTTCTGGGACGGAATCATTTGTTAGAGGGAGAAGGGTAGCTGGGTTGAGGATGGCAGGGGGCACAAAGGTTACACGCTCATTTAGCAGCAGGCTCTGATAGTGTGTCATTTGGGCATTTGTCATCCATCTGTCAGGTGGCTGCCGCACGATACTTTCCAAGGCATGAGGGGCTACAACAGTCACCTGTTGTCCCATTGTCAATTTGTCAGCATCTTTGATCAGCAGGGCTACTGCCGCAATAGCTTTCAGACATGTGGGCCATCCACTAGCAACGGGATCTAATTTTTTTGACAAATAGGCTACAGGTCTCTTCCAGGGTCCCAGTGCTTGTGTCAACACTCCCCTGGCTACACCTGCTCTCTCGTCAACATATAGGACGAAAGGCTTAGTCAAGTCTGGTAATGCTAGCGCGGGGGAAGTCATTAGAGACGACTTGATAGCCTCAAAAGCTCTTTGGTGCTCTTCTTTCCACTCAAAAGGAACCCCTTCCTTAGTCAAAGGATATAGAGGTGCCGCTAGGGTTGCAAAGCCTGGAATCCAGAGTCTACAAAAGCCAGCAGTCCCCAGAAACTTACGTACCTGCCGTGGGGTGGTTGGCGAGGGGATCATCATAACAGTCTTCTTCCGGGCTTCTGTGAGCCATCTTTTACCCCCTCGGAGGGTATACCCCAGGTAGGTTACCTCAGTTTGACAAATTTGTGCCTTTTTAGCCGAAACTCGATACCCTAAGTCACTCAGTTCTGTGAGGAGCCTCTCAGTTCCTTCGAGGTCTCCGCGACCAAGAGATCATCTACATACTGTAGTAGGGTAAGCTGAGGGTTTTGAGCGCGAAAAGGCGCGAGATCCCGATGGAGGGCCTCGTCAAACAGGGTGGGGGAATTTTTGAACCCCTGTGGTAGCCTAGTCCAGGTTAGTTGACCAGTCTGTCCGCCCTCTGGGTCCCTCCATTCAAAGGCAAACAGGAGCTGACTCTTAGGGTGCAAACGCAGGCAAAAGAAGGCATCTTTTAAGTCCAGGACTGTATACCATGTTCTCTCGGGTGGGAGAGAGCTTAATAAATTGTACGGGTTCGGGACTGTGGGGTGAATGTCCAGGACCCTTTTGTTAACTTCCCGAAGGTCTTGCACCGGGCGATAGTCATTAGTCCCTGGTTTTCGAACCAGCAGAAGTGGTGTATTCCAGGGGGACTGACAGGCCACTAAAACTCCTTGGTCTAGCAACCTCTGGATATGAGGCCGGATGCCCTCCCTAGCTTCCTTGCTCATGGGGTATTTTCTTACCGAAATGGGGGTGGCATCAGCTTTAAGTTCTACCACAACCGGAGGCACTTGTTTAGCCAACCCCATTCCTGCTTGTTCTGCCCAGACATTGGGGAACGCAGTTAGCCAGCCTGAAGAGACTGCATTTTTGGGTTGCTCTTCATGCAACCGATACTCTTCCTCTGTGTTGAGGACAAGGCAGGCAACGGGGGCTTTTCCCCAGCTTACTTGTGGGCCTTCTGAAGTAAATTGGACTTGAGCCTTTAGCTTGGTTAGCAGATCGCGCCCCAAGAGGGAAGCAGGACACTCAGGTATCACCAGGAAGGAGTGGGTCACTATGTTCTTGTTTATCTGTAGGGCTCGTTCGGTCATCCAGGGGTAAAATTTACTACCAGTGGCTCCAATTACCATGGTCTTTTTAGAGCCTAGCTTGCCTAGGGGGCTAGTGAGTACTGAATGCTCTTTTCCGGTGTCTATCAGGAAGTTGACGGGGGTCCCATCCACGGACAAAGTTACCCTAGGCTCAGGGAGGGGGTCTGAGCCCCGACTTCCCTAATCATCTTCTAGGGTCAGGACCTTAGATCGCTCCCGGTTTTTAGGGCAGTCTCTAGCCCAGTGTCCTTTCTCTTTGCAATAGGCGCATTGGTTTTTTCCAGTGGTATCTTTCTGCCACCTGGCGGTTTCAATGCCCTGTTGCCCAGGAGACGTGTTTTACCTTTTCCTGACTGTCTATCATTTACAACTGCGGCCAAAATTTTACTCAAATTTCTCTCTTGACGGCGATCCCGTCTATTTTCCCTCTCCTCCATTTCTTTCTTCTCTCTCTCCTGCCTCTCTTCTTCTGTTTCCCTCTTATGATAGACTTTCTCTGCTTCTTTTACTAAATCTTGGAGCGTATGATCTTGGAGCCCCTCCAGCCTTTGCAGCTTTTTCTTAATGTCGGGAGCGGACTGACCAATGAAGGCCATGGCTACAGCGGCTCTCTGCCCCTCTGACGAGGGGTCAAAAGGGGTGTACCTCCTATATGCCTCCATGAGATGCTCAAGGAAGACTGAGGTTGGTTCAGTCTGCCCCTGCAAGACCTCTCTTACCTTAGCCAAATTGGTGGGCCGTCTAGCGGCTCCTCTGAGACCTGCCACTAGAGTCCAGCGATAGACAAGGAGGCGTCCCCTACCTTCCGCGGTGTTGTAGTCCCAGTTGGGGCGGTTCAAGGGGAAAGCCTCGTCCACGAGGTTAGGGAGGGCAGGGGGAGTGCCGTCCTCTCCCAGAACATTTTTTCTCGCCTCCATCAGGATTCTTTCTCTTTCTTCTGTGGTAAAAAGAACCTGCAAAAGCTGCTGACAATCATCCCAAGTGGGTTGATGGGAGAACATAAGTGACTCAAGGAGCCCAGTAAGCCCAGAGGGGTTCTCTGAGAAGGGAGGGTGGTTAGTTTTCCAATTATATAAATCAGAAGTGGAAAAAGGCCAGTACTGTAAAGGAATGAGATCATTAGGTCCTGGCGCTGGCCCTCCCACATGTGCTCTAAGTGGCAAGGCAACTGTTGAATCCGGCCCCCCTTCCTCCCCGGGGCTTCGGCCTCAGCGGCTCCGAGGCCCCCCGCTGGTCCCTGAGCCCCTCTCGCTATTGGTCCCTGTGGTGGGGTGGCTGCAGGTGGCTGCTGGGGCAGGGGGTAAGGGGGAGGTTGGGAGTCCATCCAGAGGAGGTCGTCAATTTCTGGATAAATCTTGGGGGGTGCTGACAGGCCGGACTTTCCGGCTGCATCAGACTGGGCAACCGCGACCGTCAGTTTCGAAGAATTTGGGGTCCAAGGCTTGACCCACGGAGGTGGGAATTGGACGAGATTCTGCCAGGTCACAATGTAGGGGATCTGATCAGGGTGACCCCCTTCCTCCTGAAAAACAATTCGCCTGACGGTGGCGGTTAGTGACAAGTCAAAAGCACCTTCTGGTGGCCAGCCCACTCCAAACGTCGGCCACTCGGAGGCGCAAAAGGTCTGCCACGGACCCTTTCTGACCTCCACCGTCTGGTTGTGGGCTCTGACCTGCACCTCCTTCCAATGCTCCAGAGTTAGAGAAAGGGGATTGGACACAGATTGTCCCATTTCCAGAATAATAGTAGACAGAAAAAGAGCGAACACGAGACTAAGACAAAAAAGAAACCAAAAGTGGCGGCGACTTCGCGTCGACCACAAGCAACTCAGAGAATCAGATGGCCTTTCTAAGGCCGGCCGATTGAGACCCTCTGCACGAGGTGGGACTCGAACCCACGATCCCGTAACAAAACACGAGGTGGGACTCGAACCCACGATCTCACAACCCCAGATGGTCTCTTGGCCTCCAAAGGAGTCCACCAGGCGTCCCTGGTACTCCCCTGTTCCTCCTGGGACGTCTCCCAGGGCGAACGGACGGTGGACACCTGGACACGTCTATCCTTATCCACCCCGCGTTCCCTCTTGGAGTGCGGTCTCACTGAGCGTCCACAAAACCGAAACTGCGATCGCACCAAACTTAGAAACAGAACACAGACACCAGACCAAGACAGAACAAACAATCTTACCTTTAAGTGGGTCTAGGACCTCTGGGTGGTCGCGCTGATCCCGGACGAGCCCCCAAATGAAAGACCCCCGAAGGGAGACCCTCACTCAAGCCTCGGGACAGCCGTGGACCCAAGAAGACACTGAGACCGAACTCAAAATGTTGAAGGCAAGATTTAATAAAGCAACAGCAAGAAAGCACATAGACCAGAGCTCTGGGGTCGAAACTCTTACACCTAGTGGTGTAGAGGAGAATCAACGACGAGCCAAATTTTTCACAGGCTTATATAGAAAAAACTCAAGGGGGGAGAGCGGGGCAGGGAAAGTACAAGTTTACATAACTAAGGGGTTCTGCCAAGGGATTCTACGTAACTAAGGGTTCATGTCCTATTATTTGGCAATGTACCTGGTTCATTCTGAGGTTGTTCCAGGAGGCCCTTATCTCAAAAATGTTCTTGGAACAGTCTTTAGTTGGGAGGGTTCGAACTCTAGGGTGAGGAGTTCAGGAATGCATTCTGGGGTGAAGAGTTCAGGAGTGTTCTGGGAACACTCTCTAGATGGGAGGGGTCGGGCTCTGGGGTGAGGAAGAGTTCAGTAATTTTTTATTCTTCACTATTTTCTCAGGTGTCGACTATGAAGTTAGAGTTGTTTTTTTCTTGCCCAATACCTGTTCTTTCCTTAGAATCTTTGCAGAGCAAGAGCTACCTTCCTTCTTTCCTTCCTTCCTTCCTTCCTTCCTTCCTTCCTACTTATGTTCCTTCCTTTCTTTTTGTGACCAATTTCAAGCCAGCCTAGTGCTCCCTGCTAAAACACTAATTCACAACATAGCAACTAAAATGGTGCTTAGGTGGAGTACAGCCCAGTTGCTTGTCTGTAGAAGATAGAATAGCATGTGAAAGGATTCATTCTTAAAGGATTGTAGGAAGAAAAGTTGGTGGAATTCACAGGTTTTTATATTTCTTCACTCAGTTTAGGGATGAAAGCTAAGTCATTTTCTTCCTTTCTGGAAAAGCACTATTTAAATGGCATTCGTCTTTGTCATATACCCTCTAAATATCAGGGAACATTGGAGGCTCTTCTTTTCTATTTTTCGGTGTCCACCCTATTATCAGTTTTCCATTGCATGTTCATTGAGATTAGCCAGCTCTTTTCTTCCTGATGCTTCCCACTGAGTATGAAATAATGCAAGGTAGTATGTTTGTTTGCTTGCTTGTATGTCACTGTCAGAACAAGTTTAATGTGTCCTATGCCCTATGTTTGCACGTTTATAGAATTTAACGTGTTGAGAGGAGGAGAAATGTAAGCACACCTTTACCCTCATGAAGGAGATGCACCTAGTGTGTGTGTGTGTGTGTGTGTGTGTGTGTGTGTGTGTGTGTGACAGAGAGAGAGACAAAGAGAGAGAGAGAGAGAGAGAGAGAGAGAGACTGTCTCTGACTCTGTGTCTGTGTCTCTGTCAGTGTTATTGTCTATTATGTGTCTGTGACTATGTCTGTGTCTGGGTTACAGGCAGGGTTTCTCTGTGTAGCCCAGGCTGTCCTGGAACTTAGTCTGTAGGTCAAACTCAGTGAGATTTGCCTGACTCTGCCTCTGCCTCCGCCTCTACCTCCACCTCTGCCTCTACCTCCTCTGAGTACTAGGTTTAAAGGCATGCACTACCAAAACCGAGCTCCAAGGAAGTTTTTATAAAGGAAAATATTTAATTGCGACTGACTCACAGTTTCAGCAGTTTAATTAATTATTGTCATGGTGGGACGCATGGCTGTGTGCAGGCAGGTGTGAATTTGGAGAAGGAGCTGGAAAATCTTGATCCACAGGCAGCAGAAGAAGATTGCATGCCACACCTGACATAGCTAGGGTATAGGTGACATTAAAGATTGTCCTGACAGTGACATACTTCCTTCAACAAGTCCACTCCTACTCCAACATACTTTCTAATAGTAACAGTCCTTAACGACCAAGTATTCAAACAGATGAGACTATTGGGGCTATTCCTGTAGAGATGAACCTTTCTCCTTTGTTCTGAGAGTAACAACTCTTGAAACTGAATTATTTCTGAATAAGTGCCTAGACCAGAAGCTTTGGCATGATCACCAAATAGCTCATAACTTAACTATCCATTTATTGTATTCTAAACCAAACCAAGTGTTTGGTTACCTCTCCTCATTTTCATAGGAATGTTTCCTTCAGTGATTGTGACAAATCTTTCAGTCCTGACAATTTTCCAGAATCTTAGCTCTCCCATCCAGATGTCACACCTTCCAATCATGCCTCAGCTCATTGACCATAGGCATTTTATTGATAGGTACTGCTTCCACATAAAACATAAGAGATTATATCTATTTGATCCTATTCAAATCAACACAAAAGTATACTTATTTTTATATTTCATACTTTGCTATGTAATATCTATTCATAATGTACAAACCTTTAAATCCTGGATAGGATCTTATTACCATCACCAGGATTATTGATTCTGATTGCAAATCTCTAGCACATGGTATCTAAGGGAGTGCAAATCGTCAAGTAGGGGTGATATAGTTGAAAGAGAAATCATCAAAGATGATTTTTTTTGGAAGTCTGCTTCCAATAAAATGGGAATGAAGGGAGATCAAATAAAAATACATATGCACTGTTTCTGTGGTAATACTTGATACAGTGTTGAAAACCAGGAGCTCATACTGAGAAGGTGCAGCATAAAATACATTATCTACAGCCTAGCCAAATCTGAAGTCTTCCTTACTATGGATGGGTGGTCTGATATACATGGGAGACCTGGTAAGCCTATGAGAAGTACAAAATTAGAAGGCATGGTAAGTCAGAGAAAAAGGCTGGAAAACAAATTTTCCAAGAAATCAGTCTGAAGAAACAAGCTGGAGTAGCCATTCTAATATTGAATAAAATCGATTTCCAACCCAAAGTTATCAAAAAAGACGAGGAGTGGCACTTCATAATCATCAAAGAAGACTTAATTCCAATTCTCCTCATAGTATTTCACAAAAATGAAACACAAGCTATTCTAACCCATTCATTATATGAAGCCACAATTACTCTGATAACTAGACCCAACAAAGAAAGTGAACGTCAGACCAATTTCCCTTATGCATATCAATGCAAAAATACTCCATAAAATCCTTGCAAACCGAATACAATAACACATCAATATGGTGGATGATCATTCATCATGATTAGGTACTCTTCATCCCAGGGATGCAGCGATGGTATAATATATGGATATCCATCAGCATAATCCACTATATAAACAAACTCAAAGACAAAAATCACATGATCATTTTGTTAGATGCTGACAAACCATTTGACAAAATTCAACACCCCTTCATGATTAATGTCTTTGAAAGATCAGGAATTCAAGGCCCATACCTGAACATAATAAAAGCAATATACAGCAATCCAAACCCAACATTAAACTAAATGGAGAGAAACTTGACACAATCCCACTAAAATCAGGAATGAGACAAGGCTGCCCACTTTTTTCCTACCTATTCAATATAGTACTTGAAATCCTAGCCAGAGCAATTAGACAACAAAGGAGATAAAGGGGATACAAATTGGAAAGGAAGAAGACAAAATATCACTATTTGTAAATGATATGATAATATACATAAGTGGCCCTAAAAATTCCACCAGAGAACTTCTAAACCTGATAAACAGTTTCAGTGTAGTAGCTGGATATAAAATTAACTCAAAAATCAGTGGTCTTTCTCTACATAATGGATAAACAGCCTGAAAAAGAAATTAGGGAAACAATACCTTTCATAATAGTCACAAATAATATCAAATACCGTAGTGTGACTCTAACTAAGGAAGTAAAAGATCTCTATGATAAGATCTTCAGGTCTCTGAAGAAAGAAATCAAAGAAGATCTCAGAAGATGTAATGATCGCCCATACTCATGGATTGGCAGGATTAATATAGTAAAAATGACTATCTTGCTGAAGGCAATCTAATGATTCAATGCAATCCCCATCAAAATTCCAACTCAGTTCTTCACTAAGTTAGAAAGGGCAATTTGCAAATTCATCTGGAATAACAACAACAACAAAAAAACTAGGATAACAAAAAGTATTCTCAACAATTAAAGAACCTCTGTTGGAATCACTATGCCTGACCTCAAGCTGTATTACAGAGCAATTGTGATAAAAACTACATGGTACTGGTACAGCAAAATCCGGGTAGATCAATGGAATAGAGTAGAAGACCCAGAAATGAATCCACACACTTGAGTATTGACAAGGGAGCTAAGACCATCCAGTGGGAAAAAGTCAGCATTTTCAACAAATGGTGTTGGAACATCTATAGGTTATCATGTAGAAGAATGAGAATTGACCCATTTTTATCTCCTTGTACAAACCTCAAATCTAAGTGGATCAAGGACTTCCCCATAAAAGCAGAGACTCTGAAACTTATAGAGGAGAAAGTGGGGAAAATCTTTAAAGATATGGATGGGAACGGAGGAAAAAATTCCTGAACAGAACAGCCATGCTTTTTTTCTGTAAGATCAATAATTGACAAGTGGGACCTCATAAAATTGCAAACTTCTGTAAGAAAAAGACACTGTTAGTAAGACAAAAAACCCACCAACAGATTGGGAAAGGGTCTTTACCAATCCTAAATCTGATAGGTGACTAATATCCAATATATACAAAAAACTCAAGAATCTGGACTCCAGAAAATCAAATAATCCCATTAAAAATGGGGTACAGAGATAAACAAAGAATTCTCAACTGAGGAATACTGAATGGCTGAGAAAAACATGAAAAATGTTCAACATCCTTAATCATCAGGGAAATGCAAATCAAAACAACCCTGAGATTAAACCTCACACCAGTCAGAATGGCTAATATCAAAAATTCAGATGACAGCAAATGCTGTCAAGGATGTGGAGAAAGAGGAACACTCCTCCATTGCTGGTGGGATTGCAAGCTTTTACAACTACTCTGGAAATCAGTGTGGCTGTTCCTCAGACAACTGGACATAGTACTACAAGAAGATCCAGCAATACCTCTCCTGGGCATACACCTAGAAGATATTCCTACTTGTAACAAGAACACATGCTCCACTATGTTTCATAGCAGCCTTATTTATAATAGCCAGAAGCTGGAAAGAACCCAGATGTCACTCAACATAGGATTGGAGACAGAGAATGTGGTACATTTACACAATGGAGTAATACTCAGCAATTAAAAACAATGAATTTATCAAATTCTTAGGCAAATAGATGGATCTTGAGGATATCATCTTGAATGAGGTAACCGAATCAAAAATGAACACACATGATATGCACTCACTGATAAGTGGATATTAGCCCAGAAACTTAAAATATCCAAAATACAATTTGTAAAAAACATAAATTCGAGAAGAAAGAAGACCAAAGTGTGGATACTTGGTTCCTTCTTAGAATGGCGAACAAATTACCCATTGAATGAGTTATAAAGACGGAGATTGTAGCTGAGATGGAAGGAAGGAACATCCAGAGACTGCCTTACCCAGGGATCCCTCCCATATACAACCACCAAACCGAGACACTATTGCATATGCCAGCAAGATTTAGCTGACAAGATCCGAATATAGCTGTCTGCTGTGAGGCTCTAGCCAGTGCCTGGCAAATACAGTAGTGGATGCTCACTGTCATCCATTGGAGGGAGCACAAGGTCCCCAATGAAGGAGCCAGAGAAAGGATCCAAGGAGCTGAAGGGGAATGAAGCCCCATAGAAGGGACATCAATATGAACTAACAATTACCCTTAGAGCTCCTTGGAGCTATATCACCATTCAAAGAAAACACATGGTGGAACTTGTGGCTCTATCTATATTTGTAGCAGAAGATGGCCTAATCTGTCATCAATGGTAGAAGAAGCCCTTGATCCTGTGAAGGCTCTACGCCCCTATATAGGAGAATGCCAGGACCAGGAATGAGAGTGTTTGGTTTGGGGAGCGGGGGGAGGTGGGAGAGGATAGTGGATTTTTTGAGGGGAAACTAGGAAAGGGGATAACATTTGAAATGTAATATATATATATAATAGAAAATACAAACTTCATTATCCTAAAGGAACAAAAATGTGATTTATATTTAAATTATATAAAAAATAAAGAGCAATACAATTGCAAAAAAAGAAAACATGGTAAGTTTTAGTTGACTGGCTCTCATGGACAGACCTAGTAATCATGGGAAACATAAACCAAGGAATACCTGGAAAGCATGGGAAATCTTTTAAGTATGAGAGTTTCTATAATATGGAAGACCTGGTAATCCTATTAAGCCAGAAAGCCTGGTGTTCATGGGCAGTCCCAAGACGCATGGCTGTCCTAGAACCCAAGGACACTGAAAAGCATGGAAGGATTAGAAAGTATGGAACGTCTGAAAAAAACTTCTTTGGCCTGTCATACCTGGGAGGCCTGGAAATCTTAGGTGGTCTGGTAAGCATGAGCAGCCTATAAGCATTGGGAAGCCTGGGATGTATGAGATTCCCAGAACCCATGGAAGACCTGAAAATTATGGAAGGACTGGTAAGGATGGCAAGTCTTATAAACATGGCAGGCCCGGTAAGCCTGAGAGGCCTGGAAATGTCAGCAGGCTTGATAAGGATGAGCAACCTCCAATGTGGGGAGGTCTAGTAAGCATGGGAGTCTTAGAAGCCTAGGAAGACCTGGAAAGCATGGGAGGCCTATTAAGGATGGGAGGTCTGATAACCATTGGAAACCGGGTATTCTTGAGAGGCTTGGGAATCTTAGGAGGCCTGGAATTCTTGAGTATCCTGGCAGCAATTGGAAGGCCTAGGGACCATGGGAATTCTAGAACCATAGAAACGCCTGGAAATATTGGAAGAACAAATAAGGATGTGAGGTCTGGATAAACATCTTATGCTGCTGAGCATAAGATGTGGGGGGAAGCTTGGGAGACCTGGCAAACATCAGAGTCCTACTTGGCCTGTTAGGCCAGATGTACATGGGAATGCTGGGTAATATGAGTATCTCAGTACACATAGAAGGTCTCAATAATGATCAGAGTCTTATAAAGCACAGAAGCCAAATGAAGTCTAATATAAACGTGAGGTCTGGTACACAAATGAGGTCTAGTAACTTAGGGAGGCCTAGAGAATATGGAAGGCCTTGTGACCAAGCAGGTTATGGCTCCCTGGAATACCTGTTAAATTTGAGTGACCTGGGATGCATGGGCGTTCTGAGAAAAACTTGTGGCTTGCTAAGCCCTGGAACCTGGAAAGCTTAGGAGGTGTGATAAGCATTAGAAGCCTGGTGAATAAGGACAGGGTTACTAAGCCTGGGGATGCTAGAATCCAAAAATGATGGGGAAAGCCCTGGAGGTCTAGAAGGATTGGGAGGTGTGAAAATACATCAGAGGAGTGTTAAGCCTGTGAGGGCTGGAAAAGGACTGCCAAGGATGAGATGGATCCAAGCATGGGGAAGCCTAGTAAGCAGGAGAGTCCTAGAACCTAGAGAAGACCTGGAAACATAGGAGACCTAGTACAAATAGGGTATCTGATGGACACAAAAGGTCTGGTTAGCTTGAGATTCTTGAAAAAGTTAGGAGGCTCAGTGAGCAAGAGAAGCTTAGTCAGAATTAGGAGGCCTAGTAAACACAGAAATGCTAGAACTCATGGAAGATAGGGAAAGCATGGGAGGTCTAGAACTATTTGGCAAAGTTGAATGCCACGGAGGCCTGGGAAACTTAGGAGGCATGGACAGCATGATTAGCTGAGCAAGAACGGGATGTACTACTAACTATGGAAGACCTAGTAACAAAGAAAGACCTGAAAATCTTGGAAGGACTAGTAAGGATGTGAGTTATGTAAATGTGAGAGGCCTGGTAAGCAAGCATAAAATGCACAGGAAGCATTGGAGATCCAGTAACTAATAGAGTCTTGGATGGCAGGTTAGGCCAGGTGTACAGGGGAAGCCTGGTTAGTATGAGCAGCTTAGTATACATGGAAGCTCTCAAAACCATGAAAAACATAGAAACCACTTGAGGCCTAGTAGCCAAGTGAGGCCTAGTAATCATGTGAGGCCTGGCAAGCAAGTGAGTGCCATTAACCAAGGGAGGCCTGGAGAGTATGGAAGGCTTTGTAATCAGGTGGATCCTAGTACCCTGGTGGCTGGGTGAGTTTGAGAGGGTTGGTAAACACTGGAGATGTGGTAAACGTTTCTAGCTTCCTTAGCCTGGAAGGACTGAAAGGCTTTTGCAGTACCTGGCATGCATGGGAGGCCCAGTAATGGTGGGTAACTGGAATATCCATATGAGCCATGGTGTACATGTGAGTACTAGTAGACATAGGTGAAGCCTAGTCAACTTAGGAGGCATCATGAGCACATGAGGCCTAGTAACCAAGAGAAATAAGGTAAAGACCTTGAAAGGACAACTCTCAGCTTCATCTAGAAAATAAAATGAAAACTCAGGATAGCTAAAACGATCCTGAATTAAAAAGGAACTGCTGGGGACTCCATTCCCAGTTCAAATTAGACTACAAAGCTATAGTAGAAAAATCATCATGGCATTGGCACAGAACCAGCCACATTGAACAAGGGAACTATTTATGGGACTTTCAAAGTTGGATACAGTGAATTTTGTACCATGCCATGGTTGTGAACCTATGAAGACCAAAGGTTGTTAGGTTATGGCTTAAAAGTGGTGTGTTCCTGTATCATGTTGACAAGAGGAAGAATTGTGACAGCATCTACAATCATGTGAGAGTCCAGGCTCTGGGAATGCCTGTTGGAGGTTATCTTGATTGCATAAAGTGACTTGGGAAGACCTACCTATCCGGGGTGGCACTATTCCTTGACTCTAATCTTGAACTCTACACAACGGAGAAAGTTATTGATGTACTTGCATTAAGGTGATCTCTTTCTACTGTAGGTGTCATGTGACCAGTTTCTTCAACCTCCTGCCGCAGAAGCCTAGAGACTCAAAGTCTGAGATAATTGAAACTGTTGCCCCTAAGGTGATTTCATAAGGTCTTTTTAAAAACATAAAATCACTGCAACAGTAAAAGAAATTAAGGCAGAGAAATTGATCAGTATACTATGATACAGCTCATACCTTGATAGCAAATGATAGGTATCATGAAGGCCTATTTTCCATTTCCTATCTTGTTTATCCCTTTCAAAAATTGGATTCTTGGTATTTACCCTTACATCAATACATAAATATATTACATAAGTATATATAGTTCTATGTAAATATATGGCATATATAATTCCCTTGCTTATCCAGGATAGGGCATGAAATTTAAGTATAAGATAAATGTCTGTATGTGTGCATATATAGTTAGTTAGACATAGTCAGCAGTAAATGTTTTCCGAACACAAACGACATTATTTAGTTATTTGAAAGCCCACACAGAGAGTAATCTCAAATATTCCCTTTTAACCAATGATTTACGTCTTATAATAATGTCATAATGAATGCATTGGTTCACAACAGTTTCAACAATGGCATGATTTTATTTTGTCTCAATTTTAGCTAGGGCCAAATCTACTTAACAAATTGATTGAGATGTTTTACCTTGCAAATATAGTCTCTTATTTCCATTCCAAGCTTGGATCTCGATGGTAAATTTAAATCAGAAGATTAGGTTTATTTGATTTTACAAATACTTTGTTGGAAGTAAAGGTTTTCTTCAGAAATACATGGAAATAAGGTGATGGAGGGAAGCAGTCACTTCTGGTGGTACTAGACTCCAAAGAATATTGAATTTGTTTTTGGTCTTCTTCACTGTAGTCATTACACAGCCTTCATATTAAATGAACCATTCAATACTTGTAAAATGCTTACAGTCTAATAATTGATAAGATTACTTGTTTTCTGCATTTCCTAGGTTTACAAAAAGGAAATTGCAGAATATACACATAGGGAAGGTTAGAACATCACTATCCAATTTCATTACAATTTGCTCCTCCTTATATTCAAAGGTGAGGATTTTATAACCTGTTGTCTTTCTGAAAGTTACTCTTTTGTTGGAATCAAAACACACCAAAGTTATTCTGAATATGACATTTCGGATATGGTTGTGGCAAGCAGAACCATCACACCTCTGACACCGTTGCCTTAAAATTACACACTGCCTGGTAAAGGTCACACGTAAAGGAAAGCCAAGTCGTCCAACTGACCACTTCCAAGTATATCTTCCATCCTTGGGGATCATTGTACCACACCTCATGGTGCATTCTTCAAGTTCTTGTTCATTGATAACTTGTGGTCCAATTACCCCATATTCTTGTGTTCGCAGCAAAGTCAACCACTGTTGTTTGTAAATGGGTGACAACCATGCCATAGGTATTAGTCGATCTTGTTCAAGAATAGTTGTGGAAGTCAAGTCACAGATAATGTGCTGAAATCTCAGCTTTTTAAACACTGGTTGAAATATTAGTCCTTCTTCACTTTCAAGAAAACTGATGTTATCAACATATGCCATGTGGGTGGAAAGCCAGTTGTTTGCGTGTTGTAAAAGCTGTTTCATGGTTCCGTTCCAGCATGGATTAAGATAAAGGAACATCCATATTTTTAGTGTGGTATATACATCAATCTCCTTTTGCATGACTAGTAAGTCAGAAGACAGTGCTAGAACATACATCAACTTCAAGTCTACTTCCTTGTAAAGTGCCACACTTGGATGTACCATCAAATTGCAAAGAAGCCATTCAAAGCATCTCGTCTTTACAGCTTTTAATCTATAGGTTTCTGCTGCCAAATAATAGGAGCACACAGTGTTCCTGTTGATAGTTTCTTTCATGATTCCTTCACACTGCTGAATTACTCGATCCACCCGAAGCAGGCATGCTGCTGCCAAAACTTGAGGAACTTCCAGAGGTGTTATTGACAAATCCGCATCTGTGTACAAAGCACCAAACACAAAATGCAGAGATCGGGTATCAATATCCTCATTCTTAATGATCAGATTTATAGCACCATGGTGTGATTCTCTCCAAGTACCTTTGAGAATGTTAGCAAAGTAGCCTGACTGACATAAAAATACTTTGTGTAAACACCATGTTTTTCCCAGAGCACGGATTTTAATGTCGCTATCATGCCCGTCCAAAAATAAGTTTTGATAAGCATCATTAGATGAGATCTTAACCCTTTTCCAGTAGATGTAGTTGAGAACTTGATGTGGATACATTCCCTGGTTTTGAGGTCCATGAACATTAGAACTTGTTGCCAACTCCTCCAAACTGTTTCTTTTTCGCTTGCGACTGCCAGGAATGTAGCTGGCTCCGGCTATGGCTTCTGGCTGTGGCTCTAACAGACTGGAATCCCTGCATCTCAAGAACCTGCTGACTAAAAGCCCCATTGATGAAAATTCCTAGAACAAGCTCTCGCAGAGGCTTCTTGGTTGAGGCATTGCTGAAGTCTGCCAGTCCTGCCTAGACTTCTCTGTGTTTCTCTACTACAGATTCTGACGTCACAGAGAAGGCAGGGCATTCTTCATTGTCCACATGTGTGTTGCCTGAGCACAGGCCCCGCCTCCTGATAGCAACCCCTCCCTCTCCCTCTTCCTTCCCCTTCCTCCCTTGCACATTTGCCCCACCATCCTCCCATCTCCCTTCCTCCCTCCCTTCCATTATTCCTAAATTCCTTCTTCCTTTCCTTTTCCCATTCTGCTCCTCCTTTCCCCTCACCTCTCCCTTCTCCCACTATTTCTAAATGGGCCACACTATTTTGCTGAAGATGACCTCCATCAAACTGGAGAACCTCATTCACCTAGTTTTTCAACCTTGCCAGCTGAATTTTCTTTTCCTTAAAGAGAACAACCAGGCCAAATTCATCCTGATGTGTGTTTAAGATTGTACATATTCCAACCCTTGACCCTTGACTATGAGCACTCAAATGTCTGTAGTATTTGAGATAATCACTTACTAACTGCTTTTGCCAATATAAACAGTAAACATTGTTATTGCTAATTTTATTGTTAGCCTCTTTTGATTAGGATTAATGAGAAGTATTTCATGCAAGTAGTTGTATGCCTATATCAACAATTTCTGTGTATGCTTTGAATATATATATATATATATATATATATATATATTTCTAAAAGTTCCTTATAAATCTAGTTATTTGTTTAACTTGCATATGTATGCGTGTTTTATGGTTTTGTTTTACTGATTTGCATTTACATATTAACTTTATATGGACTCCTTACTGTTAATAAATTGCAATCTGTAAGAAGCCAAGTCTAATGTTTAAATATTTCTTTTTATTCCTCTGTGCTGGCAATCCATTTCCAGAGCCTGGCCAGCAAAGTCTATCGAGGCAGAGCAAGGTGAACCAATGCAAGACACTCCTCCAAGTGTCTGTGAGGTCATAGTTATATTCTTTCTTAACACCACCTCTCCTCTCACAAGTCTGTCTTAACAAAACATCTTCTAACCTGTATCTCCCTCTGTAAAACATCCTCTCAATTGTGTCTACTTCAGCAAATCATCCTGTCACCCATGTGTTTGCCTCAGCCAAACCTTCTTTCATGTGCATCTTCAGTATCAAAGCATCCTTTCACCAGTGTCTGCCTTAGCAAAACATCATTTAACCTTTCTCTCCCAGAGAATCACCATATAATGTACCCGACTTTCCAAAGAAATCAGAAATCTTAAGTTCATAATAGTTTCAAGGGTAATAAAAAGTCACATTCCTTAATTTGTTTGCTTTTAGTCATGCCTAGATGATATCACAAGAATAATCTGTGAGAAGAGTGAAGGTTTCACCACAATAAATGTTACTAGGAAGTATGATCCTGACAGTGTCAGTATCAGTATTGGCTTGCAGTTGCAACATGAGCGTTTTACCCCACTCAAGGGCCACCTCCTTTTGATAGATTATTATATTGATTCTTTTTTTCTCTAATAGATTCCCAGAAATGCTTAAGTTTTGAAAGTGTTTGTCCTCTCATAAGCCCATTACTTGTACAATCACTAATATGAATATTCAACCTATGAGGAAAATTTAAGTAGAGATAGGGTAGAAAAGCTGGTGGGATGAGGGGATAAACAAAGCTAAGGATATACTTGAAAATCCACATGGAAACTTACTGTTTATAATAAAATTGATAAAGTCTCAAAAGACACATATTTAGCTGGTAGATGGCCTGTATGTCTACATAATACTGCTGCTGAAAATCAAGCGAAAAAAAAAATCCCAATGCCAGGTATGTTCAGGAAGTTCCCAGAAATCTTGAAAATAATACAGGTTCTTCACACTCTTTCTGTTTGCCTACCATGAATATATGATAAGACCCTGCTACAAAAGACAAACCACATCGTGGTTGTAAAATATAGAGAAATTGAGCTGGCATGTAACTGAAAACTTCCTTCCATCTAGTTAGCTTTCATAGTTCTGGATTGTGCTATTCAGGATGCTGGCAGAGTAATGGCATCAACGGAGTTACCCAGATATGAACCTTATGATGTACAATACCAATCTGCCAAGAAAGATGTGTCCAGCTACACAATAGTGACATCACTGTTATAGGGATAGCCAGTGTATCTGTGATTAGATTTGAGGCCAGTTCCACAGGAGGATAGAAAATGCCTTTGGCCCTAGGGGAGAATTTATTACTGTTGTTTATGTAAAGTCTCAAGGTGTCAAGCTCCCTTCTAAGTATCTATGTTTATATCTAGGGGAAATTCTACTTCAAGATTCATTCAGAGAAGCCCTTTTCGCAATAAACTACAGTGAGGAATAATATGCATAACTGCTCAAAGCATGATAATAAGAGATGGCTGAATGGTATTACTATCTTGTTTAGGCATGAACCCTCATGGATCCTCAGAGGAAAAAAAAAGGAGCAGAAAATATATAAAAACTGGACCATAAAGAGGAGGGCTATGGAATCTGTTTTCTTCACTACAGGACCACCAGTGCAGTCACGACTTCCCAACACCTGTGAGTATATGTAAAGTCTACCCATGACTAAAACCCCACCCCCCCACAGTAAATAATGGGCCAGGGAAAAACCCTTTCAACTTTTCCCTCCTTTGGTGAAATATTGGTGGGTTCTGAGGGAGAGAGAATCGTTATCTTCCATACATCCAGTGATCCAGATCCAGTGTCCTGCATCTGGCCTCCAAGAAAGAGTTTTGAGCTCATGGTCATACTGATAATCCTAGTTAAACTCTAGGATTCTCAAACACAAACAAACAAAACCAATGTCTGAAACAGAACTAGGGGGATTAAAAGGTTTGTAGATGTGGGCAGGAGTCTAGATAGGTTAGGGAGATTATAGAAATCTGAATATTATTTATACATGTACAGAATGTCAATGTCACACTTCATGATGGAATTAAATGTTGTTTCGTGGTTGCCACAGGATTCCATTACCCAAGAAGGAAGGCTTAACAAAAGCCTAAGGGCAGCAGAACTGCTTATTGACAATAGTGATGACCTGGATGCTTATAGCTCTTGTCTGCTGAGGAAGAGAACACATCAGTGGCCATCTCTTGCTGGAAGTCTAAGGCAACATAGCACAGCTTCTCTCTGATATTAGGCATGATTTCCCTCCCAGCTTTTTGGTGAACTATAGCCACATGTGGTCATGAACTTCATGTAGTAGTCTGTCAGGTACAGGCCAGCTAGGTCCAGACACGGGATGGCACAAGGAGAGCAGAGATATGCACATTATCTCATAGATGTGCACATTCTGTGTGACCCCATCTCTGGGCTCCATCAAAATCGCAGTGGTATGACCAGAGGCCTAGAGGAACAGCACAGACTGGATGGCTACTTACATGGTTGTGGTTTTATAAGTCTCAAAAATGATGTGGGTCATCTTTTCACAGTTGGCCTTAGGGCTCTAGGGGGAATGGTGAGCAGCACAGTGTTCCTTTGGAGGACCACATGCAGTTTGTTGTAGAATGTTTGGTGCCAGATCTTCTCCATATTGAACCAGTTCGTGACAATGTCATGACCAATGGGGGTACTTCAGGATCAGGATGCCTCTCTTGCAATGGGCCTCAGTACCCACAAAGGTGTCCTTCTGTCTCTTACCCACCGTGATGCCCTGGTGCCTAGGGCAACCCCATAATGGAGGGGTAGATGGCCCTGGAGCATCATAACCAGCAAACCAGGCATTTGCCAGACCAGAACCATTGTTGACAAGGAAGGCAGTTAAATCATCATCCAGGGAGAACTGGTGGTCAGTGTGAACCTTCAAGAGAGGAGCTGCTAGAAACCTGTGCTAGTGGGAGGAAACAGACTAGACAGTCTTTATCCATGTTCTCTTTAGGGGAATCTAGGTTGTTTCTGGTTTCTGGCTCTTGTGAACAGAGCAGCAGTGAGCACAGTTGAGGAAATATCTCTTGGGTAGGATGAAGTATCCTTTGGCTATGTGCCCAAGAGTGGCAAACCTCAATTTTGGGTAGATCTTTTCCCATTTTCCAGCGAAACTATCACACAGACTTTCATAGTACCTGTGTAAGTTTCACTCCCACCATTGATGAATGTGCCCCTTACTGTATCCCCAGGATGAGCTGTCCCTTGCGTTGTTGATCTTAGCCATACTGACAGGTGTAAAATGAAATCTCAAAGTAGTTCTCATTTGCATTTCCCAGATGGCTAAGGATGTTGAACATTTCTTTAAGTGTTTCTCAACTATTTGAGTTTCCTCATTGGAGAATTCTATTTAGATCAACATCAAATTTTTAAGATGGATGATTTGTTTTTCTTGACATCTTCAGTTCTTTATATAGTTTGCATATTAGTCCTCTATCAGATGTGGAGTTGGTGAAAATATTTTCCAATTCTGTAAGCTGCCTTCTTGATGGAGCGATAGTGTCCTTTGCTTTACACAAGCCCTTTTGTTTCATGAGGTACCATTTATTAGTTTTTTTTTTTTAAGTCTCACTTCCTGGCCTAAAGGTGTTCTCCTTAGAAAGTCTTCTGTGCCAATGAGTTCAATGCTATTCACCACTTTCTCTTCTATCACACCAGTGTCTCTGGTTTTATGTTTAGGTCTTTGATTTTCTTGTGGGTTTCTTTTTTGGGGTGCAGGATGCTAAGTGGATCTATTTGCATTCCTGTGACCAGCACCATTTGCCAAAGTTGTCCTTTTTGCAGTGTGTATTTCTGACCTCTTTATCAAAAAGAAGGTGCCCATAATTGTAACGATTTCTCTATGTCTACAATTATGTTTCATGTTCAATAAATCTGTCTGGTTTTGTGTCAATATAATTTTACTTTTATTATTCTAGATTCAAAATCAGAATCCATATGTCTTCAGCATGCAAGAAATACTTCCTCTGTATTATAACTTGAAAGCAGGGATAGGGATACTTCCAGCAGTTCTTTTTTTGTTTGGGATTGTTTTAGCTCTATTGAAATTTTGGTGCTTCCATTTGATGATGCGATTTGTCCTTCCATCATCTGTGAAAATTTTGTGTTGGAATTTTGATGGGAATTACACTGAATCTGTAGATTGCTTTGGCGGGATAGTAATTTTTAGTTTGCTATTTTTATTAATCCATGAATATAGCAGATCTTATCATATTCTGATATCTTCTTCAATTTCACTCTCACTGTCTTGAAAATGTTATCAACACATGTGGTATATATAAAGAATAATTGTCTAATTCTTTTGATATTTCCAATTTGTTGGAGTCCAGGTTTTTCAAATATATTCTTATGGTTATCTGGATTTTCTCAGTGTCTGTTCGATTTATTTCATTTGGATGTACTCTTTGACTGTTAGTTATTTTGGATAAAGATTTGTTGATATTACTGATTTTCTAAATAAACTCTTAGTTTCATTGATTCTTTCTGTTGTGCTCTTTCTTAAACATAATTGATTTCAAACCTGATTTGATTATGTCTACCTTCTAATCTTTTGTTTGCTTTTTAACAAAATTTTTATTTGATATTTTTTCATTTATATTTCAAATGCTATCCAGAAAGTCCCCTATACCCTTCCTCTGTCCTGCTCTCCAACGCACCCACTCCAACTTCCTGGCCCTAGCATTCCCCTGTACTGGGGCATATAATCTTTGCAAGACCAATGACCTCTCCTCCCAATGATGGCCTACGAGGCCATCTTCTGCTACATATGCAGTTAGAGACACAAGCTCAGGGGGTACTGGTTATTTCATATTGTGGTTCCTCCAATAGGGTTACAGACCCCTTCAGCTCCTTGGGTACTTTCTCTATCTCCTCCACTAAGGGCCCTGTGTTCCATCTAGTAGATGACTCTAAGCATCCACTTCTATATTTGCCAGGTACTGACATAACCTCACCTATATCAGGGTCATGTCAGCAAAATCTTGCTGGCATACGCAAATAGTGTCTGTGTTTGGTAGCTGATTATGGTATAGATCCTCAGGTGCGGCAGACTCTGATGGTCCTTCCTTCCATGTCAGCTCCAAACTTTATCTCTCTAACACTTTCCATGGGTATTTTGTTCCCCATTCTAAAGAGTGGCAAAGTATCCATACTTTGGTCTTCCTTCATCTTGAGTTTCATGTGTTTTGCAAATTATATATTGGGTATTCTAAGTTTCTGGGCTAATAAGAACTTATCAGTGAGTGCATATCATGTGAGTTCTTTTGTGATTGGGTTCTCTCACTCAAGGTGTTATCCTCCAGATCCATCCATTTGCCTAAGCATTTTATAAATTCATTGTTCTTAATAGCTGAGTACTACTCCAGTGTGTAAATGTATCACATTTTCTGTATCCATTCCTCTGTGGAGGGACATCTGGGTTCTTTCCAGCTTCTGGCTATTACAAATAACGTTTCTATGAATATAGTGGAGCATGTGTTCTTATTGCCACTTGGAACATCTTCTGGGTATGTTCCCAGGAGAGGTATTGCTGGATCTTCTGATAGAACTATGCCCAATTGTCTGCGGAACTGCCACACTGATTTCCAGAGTGGTTGTACAAGTTTGCAGAAATGGAGGAGTGTTCCTCTTTCTCCACATCCTCGCCAGCATCTGCTATCAACTGAATTTTTGATCTTAGCCATCTGATTTGTGTGAGGTTGAATCTCAGGGTTGTTTTGATTTGCATTTCCCTGATGATTAAGGATGTTGTACTTTTTTCAGGTGATTCTCAGTGATTTGGTATTCTTCCGTTGAGAATTCGTTGTTTAGGTATGTGCCACATTTTTTACTGGGGTTATTTGATTCCTCTGGAGTTCCACTGCTTGAGTTCCTTGTATATATTGGATATGAGACCCTATCCCAGATTTAAGATGGTAAAGTTGCTTTCCCAATCTGTTAGAGGCCTTTTTGTCTTCTTGGTAGTATATTTTTTTCTTATAGAAGCTTTGAAATTTTATGAGGTCCCATTTGGGGATTCTCGATTTTTTTCTTTTCTTCTTTTTTTTTTTTGGATATTTTCTTCATTTACATTTCAAATGCTATCCCAAAAGTTCCCTATACCCACCCCCCGCCCTGCTCTCCTACACACTCACTCCCACTTCTTGGCCCTGGCTTTCCCCTGTACTAGAGCATATAAAGTTTGCTAAACCAAGTGTCCTCTCTTCCCAATTATGGCCAACTAGGCCATATTCTGCTACATATACAGCTAGAGACAGGAGTTCTGGGGGTACTGATTAGTTCATATTGTTGTTCTACCTATAGGCTTGCAGACCCCTTCAGCTCTTGGGTATGTTCTCTAGTTCCTATATTGGGGGCCCTGTGTTCCATCCTATAGATGACTGTGAGCATCCACTTCTGTATTTGCCAGGCACTGGCAAAGCCTCACAGGACACAGCTATATCAGAGTCCTTTCTGCAAAATCTTGCTGGCATATACAATAGTGTCTTCATTTGGTGGCTGATTATGGGATGGACCCCCAGGTGGGGCAGTCTCTGGATGGTCAATCCTTTCATCTTAGCTCTAAACGTTGTCTCTGCAATTCCTTCAATGGATACTTTACTCTCTATTCTAGGGAGGAATGAAATATCCATGAATTGTTCTTCCTTCTTGATTTTCTTCTGTTTTGGAAGTTGTATCTTGGTTATTCTAGGTTTATGGGATAATATCCACTTACCAGTGAGTGCATGTAAAGTAACTTCTTTTGTGATTGGGTTGCCTCACTGAGGATGATATCCTCCAGATACATCCAGTTGCCCAAGAATTTCATAAATTCATTGTTTTTAATAGCTGAGAGGTACTCCATTGTGTAAATGTACCACATTTTCTGTATCTATTCCTATGTTGAGGTACATCTGGGTTCTTTCCAGGTTCTGGCTATTATAAATAGGGCTGCTTTGAACATAGTGGAGCATGTGTCCTTATTACTAGTTGGAACTTCTTCTGGGTATATGCCCAGGAGTGGTATTGCTGGATTTACCAGTAGTACTATGTCCAGTTTTCTGAGAAACTGCCAGACTGATTTTCAGAGTGGTTGTACAAGCTTGCAATCCCACCAGCAATGGAGGAGTGTTCCTCTTTCTCACATCCTCGCCAGCATGGTCTGACACCTGAATTTTTTATCTTAGCCATTATGATTGGTGTGTGGTGGAATCTCAGGTTTGTTTTGATTTGCATTTCCCTGATGATTAAGGATGTTGAATATTTTTTCTTCAAGTGTTTCTTAGCCCTTTGGTATTACTTGGTTGAGAATTCTTTGTTAAGCTTTGTACCCCATTTTTTAATGAGCTTATTTGAATTTCTGGAGTTCAACTTCTTGATCTCTTTGTATATATTGGATATTAGTCCCCTATCAGATTTAAGATTGGTAAAAATCTTTTCCCAATCTGTTAGTTGCCTTTTTTTGTCTTATTGACAGTATCTTTTGCCCTACAGAAGCTTTGCAATTTTATGAGTTCCCATTTGTCGATTCTTGATCTTAGAGCACAGGCCATTGCTCTTCTGTTTAGGAAAATTTCTCCTGTGCCCATGCCTTCTAGGAGTTTCTCCCACATTTTCCTCTATAAATTTCAGTGTCTCTGGCTTTATGTGGAGTTCCTTGATCCTCTTAGTCTTGAGCTTTGTACAAAGAGATAAGAATGGATCAATTTGCATTCTTCTACATGATAACTGCCAGTTAAGCCAACACCATCTCTTGAAAATGCTGTCTTTTTCCGTTGGATGGTTTTAGCTATGTTGCTAAAGATCAAGAGATCATATGTGTGTGGGTTCATTTCTGGGTCTTCAATTCTACTCCATTGATCTGCCAGTCTGTCGCTGTACCAGTACCATGTGGTTTTTACCACAATTACTCTGTAGTACAGCTTGATGTCAGGCAGGGTGATTACCCCAGAAGTTCTTTTATTTTTGAGGAGAGATTTTGCTATCCTAGGTTTTTTGTTATTCCAGATGAATTTGCAAATTGCCCTTTGTATCTCAGTGAAAAGTTGAGTTGGAATTTTGATGGGGATTGCATTGAATCTGTAGATTGCTTTTGCCAAGATAGCCATTTTTACTATAATAATCCTGCCAATCCATGAGCATAAGAGATCTTTCCATCTTCTGAGATCTTCAATTTCTTTCTTCAGAGGCTTGAAGTTCTTGTCATACAGATCTTTCACTTTCTTAGTTAGAGTCGCGCCAAGGTATTTTATATTATTTGTGACTATTGTGAAGGGTGTTGTTCCCTAATTTCTATATCAGCCAGTTTATCCTTTGTGTACAGAAAGGCTACTGATTCCCCTGAGTTAAATTTATATCCAGCTACTACACTGAAACTGTTTATTAGGTTTAGGCGTTCTCTGGTGGATTTTTTTTATGGTCACTTATATATACTATCATATCATCAGCAAATGTTGATATTTTGACTTCTTCCTTTCCAATTTGTATTCCCCTGATCAACATTTGCTGTCAGATTGCTCTGGCTAGGACTTCAAGTACTATAATGACTATGTAGGAAGAAAGTGGGCAGCTTTGTCTAGTCCCTGATTTTAGTGAGATTGCTTCAAGTTTCTCTCCATTTAGATTGATGTTGGTTACTGGTTTGCTGTATATTGCTTTTATTATGTTTAGGCATGGGCCTTGAATTCTTGATCATTCCAACACTTTTATTATGAATTGGGTGTTGGATTTTGTCAAACACTTTCTCAGCATCTAATGAGATGATCATGTGGTTTTTGTCTTTGAGTTTGTTTATATAGTGGATATCCCTGCATCCTTGGGATGAAGCCTACTTGATCTTGATGGATGAACGTTTTAACATGTTCTTGATTCAGTTTGTTAGGATTTTGTTGATTAGATTTGCATCAATATTCATTCATAAGGGAAATTGTTCTGAAGTCTCTTTCTTTGTTTATGTGGTTTAGGTATAGAATAATTGTGGCTTCATAGAATGAATCGGTCAGAGTACTTTCCGTCCCTATTTTATGAAATAGTTTGAGGGGAATTAGAATTAGGTCTTCTTTGAAGGTCTGATAGAACTATGCACTAAATCCATCTGGTCCTGGGCTTTTTAGGTTGGGAGATTATTAATGACTGATTCTATATCTTTAGGGGAAATGGGACTGTTTAGATCATTAATTAGATCATGATTTATCTTTGGTATCTTTTAACTGTCTAGGAAATCGTCCATTTCATCTAGGTTTTCCAGTTTTTTTTTTTTTTTTGAGTATAGGCTTTTGTAGTAGGATCTAATGATATTTTGGATTTCCTCAGGGTCTGTTGTTATGTCTCATTTTTTCATTTCTGTTTTTGTTCGTTATGATACTGTCCCTGTGCCTTCTAGTTAGCCTGGCTAAGGGTTTATCTATCTTGTTGATTTTCTCAAAGAACCAGCTCCTGGTTTGGTTGATTCTTTGTATATTTCTTTTTTGTTTCCACTTGGTTGATTTCAGCCAAGAGTTTGATTATTTCCTGCCTTCTACTCCTCTTGGGTGAATTTGATTCCTTTTGTTCTAGAGCTTTCAGGTGTGCTGTCAAGCTGCTAATATATTTTTTCTCTAGTTTCTTTATGGAGGCATTCAGAGCTATTAGTTTCCCTGTTAGGAATGCTTTCATTGTTTTCCATAGTTTTTGGTGTGTTGTGGCTACATTTTCATTAAACTCTAAAAAGCCTTTAATCTCTTTCTTTATTTCTTCTTTGACCAAGTTATCATTGAGTAGAGTGTTCTTCAGCTTCCATGGGAATGTTGACTTTCTATTAGTTATGTTGTTATTGAAGATCAGCCTTAGTCCTTGGTGATCAGATAGGATATATGGGATCATTTCATTATGTTTTTTTTTTTTTTTTATCTTGAGGCCGGTTTTGTGACCAATTATATGGTCACTTTTGGAGATTGTACCATGAGGTGTTGAGAAGAAGGAATATCCTTTTGTTTTACGATAAAATGTTCTGTAGATATCTGCTAAATCCATTTGTTTCATAACTTCTGTTAGTTTCAATGTGTCTCTGTTTACAGGTTTTGTCTAATGATGAGAGTGGGGTGTTGAAGTCTCCCACTATTATTGTGTGAGGTGCAATGTGTGCTTTGAGCTTTACTAAAATTTCCTTAATGAATGTGGATGTCCTTGCATTTGGAGTATAGATATTCAGAATTGAGAATTCATCTTGGAAGATTTTACCTTTGATGAGTATGAAGTGCCTATCCTTGTCTTTTTTGATAAATTTGGGATGGAACCCGATTTTATCCGATATTAGAATGACTACTCCAGCTTGTTTCTTCAGAACATTTGCTTGGAAAATTGTATTCCAACCTTTTACTCTAAGGGAGTGTCTGTCTTTTTCCCTGAAGTGAGTTTCCTGTATCCAGAAAAATGTTGGGTCCTATTACATAGCCAGTCTGTTAGTCTGTCTTTTTATTAGGAGAATTGAGTCTGTTGATATTGAGAGATATTAAGGAAAAGCAATTATGGCTTCTTGTTATTTTTGATGTTACATTTGGGGTTCTGTTCTTGCGGCTGTCTTCTTTTAGTTTTGTTGAAGGATTACTTTCTTGCTTTTTTTTTTTTTTGGTTTTTTTTTTGTATTTTTTTCCATTTTTTATTAGGTATTTAGCTCATTTACATTTCCTTTTTTCCATTTTTTATTAGGTATTTAGCCCATTTACATTTCCAATGCTATACCAAAAGTCCCCCATACCCACCCACCCCCAATCCCCTACCCACCCACTCCCCCTTTTTGGCCCTGGCGTTCCCCTGTACTGGGGCATATAAAGTTTGCGTGTCCAGTGGGCCTCTCTTTCCAGTGATGGCCGACTAGGCCATCTTTTGATACATATGCAGCTAGATTCAAGAGCTCCGGGGTACTGGTTAGTTCATAATGTTGTTCTGCCTATAGGGTTGCAGATCCCTTTAGCTCCTTGGCTACTTTCTCTAGCTCCTCCATTGGGAGCCCTGTGATCCATCCATTAGCTGACTGTGAGCATCCACTTCTGTGTTTGCTAGGCCCCGGCATAGTCTCACAAGAGACAGCTACATCTGGATCCTTTCGATAAAATCTTGCTGGTGTATGCAATGGTGTTAGCGTTTGGATGCTGATTATGGGGTGGATCCCTGGATATGGAAGTCTCTACATGGACCATCCTTTCATCTCAGCTCCAAACTTTGTCTCTGTAACTCCTTCCAAAGGTGTTTTGTTCCCACTTCTAAGGAGGGGCATAGTGTCCACACTTCAGTCTTCATTTTTCTTGAGTTTCATGTGTTTAGCAAATTGTATCTTATATCTTGGGTATCCTAGGTTTTGGGCTAATATCCACTTATCAGTGAGTACATATTGTGTGAGTTCCTTTGTGAATGTGTTACCTCACTCAGGATGATGCCCTCCAGGTCCATCCATTTGGCTAGGAATTTCATAAATTCATTCTTTTTAATAGCTGAGTAGTACTCCATTGTGTAGATGTACCACATTTTCCTTATCCATTCCTCTGTTGAGGGACATCTGGGTTCTTTCCAGCTTCTGGCTATTATAAATAAGGCTGCTATGAACATAGTGGAGCATTTGTCCTTCTTACCAGTTGTGGCATCTTCTGGATATATGCCCAGGAGAGGTATTGCTGGATCCTCCGGTAGTACTATGTCCAATTTTCTGAGGAACCGCCAGACTGATTTCCAGAGTGGTTGTACAAGCCTGCAATCCCACCAATAATGGAGGAGTGTTCCTCTTTCTCCACATCCACGCCAGCATCTGCTGTCACCTGAATTTTTGATCTTAGCCATTCTGACTGGTGTGAGTTGGATCTCAGGGTTGTTTTGATTTGCATTTCCCTGATGATTAAGGATGTTGAACATTTTTTCAGGTGCTTCTCTGCCATTTTTTATGCCTCAGGTGAGAATTCTTTGTTCAGTTCTGAGCCCCATTTTTTAATGGGATTATTTGATTTTCTGAAGTCCACCTTCTTGAGTTCTATATATGTTGGATATTAGTCCCCTATCAGATTTAGGATAGGTAAAGATCCTTTCCACTCTGTTGGTGGTCCTTTTGTCTTATTGACGGTGTCTTTTGCCTTGCAGAAACTTTGTAGTTTCATTAGGTCCCATTTGTCAAGTCTCAATCTTACAGCACAAGCCATTGCTGTTCTGTTCAGGAATTTTTCCCCTGTGCTTATACCTTCAAGGCTTTTCCCCACTTTCTCCTCTATAAGTTTCAGTGTCTCTGGTTTTATGTAAAGTTCCTTGATCCACTTAGATTTGACCTTAGTACAAGGAGATAAGTAAGGATCGATTCGCATTCTTCTACATGATAACAACCAGTTGTGCCAGCACCAATTGTTGAAAGTGCTATCTTTCTTCCACTGGATGGTTTTAGCTCCCTTGTCGAAGATCAAGTGACCATAGGTGTGTGGGTTCATTTCTGGGTCTTCAATTCTATTCCACTGGTCTACTGGTCTGTCTCTGTACCAGTACCATGCAGTTTTTATCAAAATTGCTCTGTAGTAAAGCTTTAGGTCAGGCATGGTGATTCCACCAGAGGTTCTTTTACCCTTGAGAAGACTTTTTGCTATCCTAGGTTTTTTGTTATTCCAGATAAATTTGCAAATTGCTCATTTTAATTCGTTGAAGAATTGAGTTGGAATTTTGATGGGGATTGCAATGAATCTGTAGATTGCTTTTGGCAAGATAGCCATTTTTACAATGTTGATCCTGCCAATCCATGAGCATGGGAGATCTTTCCATCTTCTGAGATCTTCTGTAATTTCTTTCTTCAGAGATTTGAAGTTTTTATCATATAGATCTTTCACTTCCTTAGTTAGAGTCACGCCAAGATATTTTATATTATTTGTGTCTATTGAGAAGGGTGTTGTTTCCCTAATTTCTTTCTCAGCCTGTTTATTCTTTGTATAGAGAAAGGCCATTGACTTGTTTGAGTTTATTTTATATCCAGCTACTTCACCGAAGCTGTTTATCAGGTTTAGGAGTTCTCTGGTAGAATTTTTAGCGTCACTTATATATACTATCATATCATCTGCAAAAAGTGATATTTTGACTTCCTCTTTTCCAATTTGTATCCCCTTGATCTCCTTTTGTTGTCGAATTGCTTTGGCTAATGCTTCAAGTACTATGTTGAAAAGGTAGGGAGAAAGTGGGCAGCCTTGTCTAGTCCCTGATTTTAGTGGGATTGCTTCCAGCTTCTCTCCATTTACTTTGATGTTGGCTACTGGTTTGCTGTAGATTGCTTTTATCATGTTTAGGTATGGGCCTTGAATTCCTGATCTTTCCAACACTTTTATCATGAATGGGTGTTTGATCTTGTCGAATTCTTTTTCTTCATCTAACGAGATGATCATGTGGTTTTTGTCTTTGAGTTTGTTTATATAATGGATTACATTGATGGATTTTCGTATATTAAACCATCCCTGCATCCCTGGAATAAAACCTACTTGGTCAGGATGGATGATTGCTTTAATGTGTTCTTGGATTCGGTTAGCGAGAATTTTATTGAGGATTTTTGCATCGATATTCATAAGAGAAATTGGTCTGAAGTTCTCTATCTTTGTTGGGTCTTTCTGTGGTTTAGGTATCAGAGTAATAGTGGCTTCATAAAATGAATTGGGTAGAGTACCTTCTACTTCTATTTTGTGAAATAGTTTGTGCAGAACTGGAATTAGATCTTCTTTGAAGGTCTGATAGAACTCTGCACTAAACCCGTCTGGTCCTGGGCTTTTTTTGGCTGGGAGACTATTGATAACTGCTTCTATTTCTTTAGGTGATATGGGACTGTTTAGATGGTCAACTTGATCCTGATTCAACTTTGGTACCTGGTATCTGTCCAGAAATTTGTCCATTTCGTCCAGGTTTTCCAGTTTTGTTGAGTATAGCCTTTTGTAGAAGGATCTGATGGTGTTTTGGATTTCTTCAGGATCTGTTGTTATGTCTCCCTTTTCATTTCTGATTTTGTTAATTGGGATTTTGTCCCTGTGCCCTTTAGTGAGTCTAGCTAAGGGTTTATCTATCTTGTTGATTTTTTCAAAGAACCAACTCATCGTTTGGTTAATTCTTTGAATAGTTTTTCTTGTTTCCACTTGGTTGATTTCACCCCTGAGTTTGATTATTTCCTGCCGTCTACTCCTCTTGGGTGAATTTGCTTCCTTTTTTTCTAGAGCTTTTAGATGTGTTGTCAAGCTGCTAGTATATGCTCTCTCCCGTTTCTTCTTGGAGGCACTCAGAGCTATGAGTTTCCCTCTTAGAAATGCTTTCATTGTGTCCCATAGGTTTGGGTACGTTGTGGCTTCATTTTCATTAAACTCTAAAAAGGCTTTAAATTCTTTCTTTATTCCTTCCTTGACGAAGGTATCATTGAGAAGAGTGTTGTACAGTTTCCATGTGAATGTTGGCTTTCCATTATTTATGTTGTTATTGAAGATCAGTCTTAGGCCATGGTGGTCTGATAGGACACATGGGACAATTTCAATATTTTTGTATCTGTTGAGGCCTGTTTTGTGACCAGTTATATGGTCAATTTTGGAGAAGGTCCCGTGAGGTGCTGAGACTTGCTTTTTCTAGGGCATATTTTCCCTGCTTGTATTAGAGTTTTCCTATTTTTATCTTTGAAGGGCTTGATTCATGGAAAGATATTGTGTAAATTTTGTTTTGTCATGGAATACGTTGGTTTCTCTATCTATGGTAAGTGAGAGTTTTGCTGGTTGTAGTAGCTTGGGCTGGCATTTGTGTTCTTTTAGGGTCTGTGTCACATCTGTCCAGGATCTTCTGGCTTTTATAGTCTCTGGTGAGAAGTCTGGAGTAATTCTAACAGGCCTGCCTTTATTTGCTACTTGACCTTGTTCTCTTAGTGCTTTTAATATTCTGTCTTTATTTAGTGCATTTGTTGTTCTGATTATTATGTGTCTGGAAGAATATCTTTTCTGGTCCAATCTATTTTGTGTTCTATAGGCTTCTTGTATATTCATTGCCATCTCTTTCTTTAGGTTAGGGAAGTTTTCTTATATAAGCTTGATGAAGATATTTACTGGCCCTTTAAGTTGAAAATCTTCATTTTCATCTACACCTATTATCCTTGGGTTTGGTCTTCTCATCGTGTCCTGGATTTCCTGAATGTTTTGAGTTAGGATCTTTTTGCATTTTTCATTTTCTTTTTTTTTTTTTTCAATGTTTTCTATGGAATCTTCTGCACCAAAGATTCTCTCTTCCATCTCTTGTATTCTGTTGCTGATGCTCACATCTATTTTTCCTGATTTCTTTACTAGAGTTTCTATATCCAGATTTGTCTCCCTTTGGGTTTTCTTTATTGTTAATACTTCCACTTTTAGATCGTGGATGGTTTTATTCAATTCCATCACCTGTTTGGCTGTGTTTTCCTGTAATTCTTTAGGGACTTCTACCTGTTTAGCATTGTTCTACTTTATTTCTTTAAGTGAGTTATTAATGCCCTTCTTAACATCCTCTACAAACATCATGAGATATGACTTTAAATTCTAGTCTTGCTTTTCAGGTGTGTTGGGGTATCCAGGACTTGCTCTGGTGCACCTGCTGGGTTCTGATGATCCTGAGTGGTCTTGATTTCTCTTAGTAAGATTCTTACATTTGCCTTTCACCATTTGGTAATCTTTGGTGTTAGATGTTCTAGCTGTCTCTGTCTGGAGCTTGTTCCTCCTGTGATTCTGTAAGCTTCTGTCAGCACTCCTGGGAGTCCACCTCTCTCCTTAGGCCCAGTGGTCAGGCAAGCTCTCCTCTTGAAGGGATGGTGCTCAGAAGTCTGGTTCTCAGATACACACCCTGAGTTTCAAGGTCAGAGCACTCTCTGGAGGCCAACTCTCCTCTGGCAAGGGTGGTGCCCAGGGGTCTGGGTCAGCTCTACCTCTTGGCTGAGCATGAAGGCTCAAAGGGACCCTTACCAAGAAGCACTGTTGCTTCTGCCACCCACGTGCTATCCTAAGTAGACCGGTCTCAGTGATCCCAAGATCCTAGGTGTGCTAGGGTCGGCCCAGGTCATGCCCAAGATGGTGTGGGGCTGCAGCCACCAGAAGGAATCCTAGACTCTAGTTGGCAGGGTTCCTTTTTCCCTGTTCCTGCTGGCACAATACCCTCCAGGATTCTTTGGAACAGATGTTGCTTTCCACTCAGCAGTGATCTCAAGATCCTGGATATGCTAGGGCACCAGTGGCGTGGAGAGTCCTCTGGGGTCCTTGGGACACTCAAGTTCACACCATGAGGCTGGTGCAGACTGGAATAAATCCCAGCTACTGGAAGGTCAGGGTTCCTTTGTCACGGAGCCTGATGGCAAAAGACACTCCGGGATTCTTTGGAAGAAAAGTTGCATTCCAATCACCAGTGATCCCAAGATCCTGGGTGTGCTAGGGCACCTACTGCATATAAAGTCCTCTGGAGACATTGGGACCCTCTGCCAATTTCTCACCCAAGATAAATTCTTGGGGTTTATTTCTTTGTTTTGTTTAGAGATTTTGTATGTGATGTTAAATTGTTAATATTAGATATATCCAGATTTTTAAAATCAAATAACTAACTAAATGATTGATTTTTATGTAGGAATTTTGTGCTTGTACATTTTCTTTAACCTCTTTCAATTGTTCGAGATCAGATATGATGTATACTCATTTTATTTGGTTCTAAAATGTCTTTGAGTTCTTTCGTATTTTCTTCATATACATTTGCTATCCCAAAATTCCCCCCTTAACTTCCCCCGCACACACTCCCCTACCCACCCACTCCCACTTCTTGGCTCTGGTGTTCCTCTGTACTGGGGCATATAAAGTTTGCAATACCGAGGGTCCTATAGGGTTGCAGAACCCTTCAGCTCCATGGGTACTTTCTCTAGCTCCTACATTAGGGACCTGTGTTCCATCTAATAGCTGAATGTGAGCATCTACTTCTGTGTTTGCCAGGCACTGGCATTGCTGCACAAGAGACAGCTATATCAGGGTCCTTTCAACAAAATCTTGCTGGCATATGTGATAGTGTGCACATTTGGAGGCTGATTGTGGGATGGATCCCAAGGTGTGGCAGTCTCTAGATGGTCCATTCTTTTGTCTCAGCTCCAAAATTTGTCTCTGTAACTCCTTCCAAGGGTGTTTTGTTCCAAATTCTAAGAAGGGGAAAAGTGTCCACACTTTGGTCTTCGTTCTTCTAGAGTTTCATGGGCTTTGCAACTCATAATTTGGGTATTCTAAGCTATCAGTGAGTGCATATCATGTGTGTTCTTTTGTGATTGGGTTACCTCACTCAGGATGATACCCTCCAGGTCCATCCATTTTTGTAGAAATTTCGTAAATTCATTCATTTTAATAGCAGAGTAGTACTCCATAGTGTAAATGTACCACATTTTCTGTATCGATTCCTCTGTTGAGGGGCAACTGGGTCCTTTCCAGCTTCTGACTATTAGGAATAAGGCTGCTATGAACATAGTGGAACATGTGTCCTTCTTACCGGTTGGGTCATCTTCTGGATATATGCCCAGGAGAGGTATTGCAGGATCCTCCAGTAATACTATGTCCAATTTTCTGAGGAACTGCCAGACTGATTTCAAGAGTGGTTGTACAAGCTTGCAATCCCACCAAAAATAGAGGAGTGTACCTCTTTCTCTACATCCTCGCCAGTATCTCCTGTCACCTGTATTATTGATCTTAGCCATTCTGACTAGTGTGAGGTGGAATCTCAGGGTTGTTTTGATTTGTATTTCCCTGATGATGAAGGATGCTGAACATTTTTTCAGGTGCTTCTCAGCCATTCGGTATTCCTCAGTTGAGAATTTTTTTAACTCTGAGCTCCTTTTTTAATGGGGTTATTTGACTTTCAGGAGTCTACCTTCTTCAGTTCTTTATATATATTGGATATTAGTCTTCTATCTGATTTAGGATTGGTAAAGATAATTTCCAAATCTGTTGGTGGCCTTTTTGTCTTATTGACAGTGTCTTTTCCCTTAAAGATGCTTTGAAATTGTATGAAGTCCGATGTGGACTATCGATCTTAGAGCACAACCCATTGCTGTTCTATTCAGGAATTTTTCCCCCGTGCCCATATTTTCGAGGGTTTTCCCCACTTTTTCCTCTATAAGTTTCAGTGTCTCTGGTTTTATGTGGAGCTCCTTGATCCACTTAGATTTGACCTGAGTGCAAGGAGATAGGAATGGATCAATTTGCATTATTCTACATGTTGACCGCCAGTTGTGCCAGCACCATTTGTTGAAAATGCTGTCTTTTTTTCCACTGGATGGTTTTAGCTCCCTTGTCAAAGATTAAGTGACCATAGGTGTGTGAGTTCATTTCTGGGTCCTCAATTCTATTCCATTGGTCTACTTGTCTGTTGCTATACCACTACCATGCAGTTTTTATCACAATTGCTCTGTAGTACAGCTTTAGGTCAGGCATGGTGCACCAGAGGTTCTTTTATCCTTGAGAAGAGTTTTTGCTCTCCGAGGTTTTTTTTTTTTTTTTTTTTTTTTTATTCCAGATGAATTTTCAAATTGCCCTTTCTAATTTGTTAAAGAATTGAGTTTGAATTTTTATGGGGATTGCATTGAATCTGTAGATTGCTTTTGGCAATATAGCCATTTTTACTATATTGATCCTGCCAATCCATGATAATGGGAGATCTTTCTATCTTCGGAGATCTTCTTTGGTTTGTATCTTCAGAGACTTGAGGTTCTTATCATAGAGATCTTTCACTTCCTTAGTTAGAGTCACCACAAGGTATTTGATATCATTTGTGACTATTGTGAAGGGTGTTGTGTACTGGGTAGTTTTGTGTCAACTTGACACAGCTGGAGTTATCACAGAGAAAGAGCTTCAGTTGAGGAAATGCCTCCATGAGATCCAACTGTAAGGCATTTTCTCAATTAGTGATCAAGGGGGAAAGGCCCCTTGTGGGTGGGGCCATCTCTGGACTGGTAGTCTTGGGTTTTATAAGAGAGCAGGCTGAGCAAGCCAGGTGAGGCAAGCCAGTAAAGAACATCCCTCCATGGCCTCTGCATCGGCTCCTGCTTTCTGACCTGCTTGAGTTCCAGTCCTGACTTCCTTGGTGATGAACAGAAGTATGGAATTGTAAGCCGAATAAACCCTTTCCTCCCCAACTTGCTTCTTAGTCATGATGTTTGTGCAGGAATAGAAACCCTAAGACATGTTGTTTCTCTAATTTCTTTCTCAGCCTGTTTATCTTTTGTGTAGAGGAAGGCCATTGACTTGTTTGAGTTAATGTTATATCCAATTACTTCACTGAAGCTGTTTATCAGGTTTATGAGTTCTCTGGTTAAATTTTTAGGGTCACTCTGGCTAGAACTTCAAGTACTATATTGAATAGGTTGGTAGAAAGTGGGCAGCCTTCTCTAGTCCCTGATTTTAGTGGGATTGCTTCCAGCTTCTCACCATTTACTTTGATGATGGCTACTGGTTTGCTGTCGATTGCTTTTAACATGTTTAGGTATGGGCCTTTAATTCCTGATATTTCCAAGACTATTATCATGAATGGGTGTTGGATTTTGTCAAATGCTTTCTCAGCATCTAAAAAGAAGATCATGTGGCTTTTGTCTTTGAGTTTGTTTATATAGTGGATTATGTTGATGGATTTCCATATTTTAAACCATTCCTGCATCCCTGGAATAAAACCTAATAGGTCAGGATGGATCATTGCTTTGATGTGCTCTTGGATTTGGTTAGCAAGAATTTTATTTAGTATTTTTGCATTGATATTCATAAGGGAAATTGGTCTGAAGTTCTCTTTGTGGGTCTTTCTGTGGTTTAGGTATCAGAGTAATTGTGGCTTCATAGAATGAACTGAGTAGAGTACCTACTGTTCCTATTTTGTGGAATAGTTTGAGAAGAACTGGAATTAGAACTTCTTTGAATGTCTGATAAAATTCTGCACTAAACTGATCTGGTCCTGCGCTTGTTTGTTTGTTTGATTGTTTGTTTGTTTGTTTGTTTGGGAGACTATTAATGACTGCTTCTATTTCTTTAGGGGATTTAGCATTGTTAAATCATTTATCTGGTCCTGATTTAACAGTGGTATCTGGTATCTGTCTAGGCATATGCCCATTTCATCGAGGTTTTCCTGTTTTGTTTAGTATAGCCTTTTGTAGAAGGATCTGATGGTATTTTGGGTTTCTTCGGGATCTGATGTTATGTCTCTTTTTTCATTTCTGATTTTTTTTAATTAGGTCGCTGTCCCTGTGTCCTCTAGTGAGTCTGGCTAAGGGTTTATCTATCTTGTTGATTTTCTCAAAGAACCAGATCCTCGTTTGGTTGATTCTTTGATTAGTTCTTCTTGTTTCCACTTGGTTGATTTTGCCCCTGAGTTTTATGATTTCCTGTCATCTACTCCTCTTGGGTGAATTTGCTTCCTTTTGTTTTAGAGGTTTTAGGTGTGGTGTCAAGCTGCTAGTGTGTGCTTTCTCTATTTGTTTTATTTTTTTATTTTTTTATTTTTGGAGGCACTCAGAGCTATGAGTTTTCCTCTTAGAAATGCTTTCATTGTGTCCCATAAGTTTGGGTATGTTGTGGCTTCAATTTCATTAAGCTCTAAAGAGTCTTTAATTTCTTTCTTTATTCCTTTCTTGACCAAGGTATCCTTGAGGAGAGTGTTGTTCAGTTACCACATAAATGTTAGCTTTCTATTACTTATGTTGTTATTGAAGATCAGCCTTAGTCCATGGTGATCTGATAGAATGCATGGGACAATTTCAATATTTTTTACCTGTTGAGGCCTCTTTTGTGACCAATTATATGGTCAATTTTGGAGAAGGTACCATGAGATGCTGAGAAGAAGTTATATCCTTTTGTTTTAGGAAAAATGTTCTGTGGATATCTGTTAGATCCATTTGTTTCATAACTTCTCTTAGTTTCACTGTGTCCCTGTTTATTTTCTGTTTCCATGATCTGTCCATTGATGAAAGTGGTGTGTTGAAGTCTCCCACTATTTTTGTGTGAGGTGCAATGTGTGCTTTGAGCTTTACTAAAGTTTCTTTAATGAATGTGGCTGCCCTTGTATTTGGAGCACAGATATTCAGAATTGAGTGTTCCTCTTGGAAGATTTTAACTTTGATTGGTATAAAGGGCCCCTCCTTGTCTTTATTGATAACTTTGGGTTGGAAGTAAATTTTATTTGATATTAGAATGGCTACTCCAGCTTGTTTCTTCAGACAGTTTGCTTGGAAAATTGTTTTCCAGCTTTCATTCTGAGATAGTGTCTGTCTTTTTCAATGAGATGGGTTTGCTGTAGGCAGCAAAATGTTTGGTTCTATTTGTGTAGCCAGTTATGTTAGTCTATGTCTTTTTATTGGGGAATTGAGTCCATTGATATTAAGAGATATTAAGTAAAATAATTGTTGCTTCCTATTATTTTTGTTGTTAGAATTTTCTTTCTGTTCCTGTGGCTGTCTTCTTTTAGATTTGTTGAGGGATTATTTTTTTTCCTTTTTCTGTTATTATCCTTTGAAGGGCTGGATTCCTGGAAAGATATTGTGTGAATTTGGTTTTGTCATGGAATACTTTGGTTTCTCCATCTATGATAATTGAGAGTTTGGCTGGGTATTGTAGCCTGGGCTGGGATTTGTGTTCTCTTTGTGTCTGAATAACATCTGTCCAGGATCTTTTGGCTTTCATAGTCTCTGGTGAGAAGTCTGGAATAATTCTAATAGGCCTGCCTTTATATGTTACTTGGCCTTTTTCCCTTGCTGCTTTTAATATTTTGTGTTTATTTAGTGCATTTGTTGTTCTGATTATTATGTGTCGGGAGGAATTTCTTTACTGCTCCAATATATTTGGAGTTCTGTAGGCTTCTTGTATGTTCATGGGCATTTCTTTCTTTAGGTTTGGGAAGTTTTCTTCTATAATTTTGTTGAAGATATTTGCTGGCCCTTTAAGTTGAAAATCTTCATTCTCATCTACTCCTATTATCCATAGGTTTGGTCTTCTCATTTTGTCCTGGATTTTCTGGATATTTTGAGTTAGGATATTTTTGCAGTTTGCATTTTCTTTGATTGTTGTGTCCATGTTCCCTATGGAATCTTCTGCACCTGAGATTCTCTCTTCCATCTCTTGTATTTTGTTGCTTATGTTCGCATCTATGGTTCCTGATTTCTTTCCTAGGGTTTCTATCTCCAGAGTTTTCTGCCTTTGGGTTTTCTTTATTTTTTCTATTTTCCTTTTTAGATCCTGCATGTTTTTGTTCACTTCTATCTCCTGTTTGATACTGTTTTCCTGTAACTCTTTAAGACATTTTTGCCTTTCCTTTTTAAAGGCTTCTAGCTGTTTACCTGTGTTTTCATGTATTTCCTTCTTAAGGTCCTCCAACATCATCATTGGAAGTGATTTTGGATTCATGTCTTTCTTTTCTGATGTGATGGTGTATCCAGGAGTTGTTATGGTGGGAGAGTTTTATTCTGATGATGCCATGTAACCTTGGTTTCTGTTACTTCCGCTCTTCATGTGACTTGCTTGTGCCTTTTAGGACCTGCTCAAGCCTGATCACATATGTACAACTTCCAGTTGATAATGGATTGTTGCTGTGCACAAGCTACTTTCTAGCTTCATTGGTTAGATAATACTCAGCTCATGAGATGCAGGTCAGATTACATGGCAATTTGGTAGCTCATTGTCAAATGTTTAGTTTCTACTGAGACCTAATATCAGGCCAAGAACTGTCACTCAAATAGAGAATCGCTATCTGCAAAAATCATTTGTCCAAAGTACCTAGGGTTTCCTCTGTAATACATGTGTAGGGGCCTGCTAAATGCTCCAAGCAACATCCCCATCTGCCACTGTCACCTCATGTGCCTAGTCATAGAAAAACATGCACAGCAGCCTGGACCTGTTAAAGAAACTTCTCCTATTTCTGTACCCACACAAAGCTAGCTTCTCTTCAAGTCACTTGGTATATGGTATGCTTACCTTAATCTGTTGTGTGAGCCATTTATTATTATTTTCCCAGTTTCTGACTGTATAATTTGGATATTATACTTATAAGTTGGCAGATATATGCATCAGAACATGGAATATGTTGGAAGAATCAAAAGGAGAGTTAGAAGGAGGCAATAGGAAGATGAACATAAACAGGGTACGTACATAAAATTTTTCAAAGAATAAATAAAACCATTAAAAAACAAACAAATATACAATGACCATAAAATATTGCTATACTAAATTATAAAACAGAAATATTTATATGTACAAAGAAATAAATTTCAAGCCAGAAATTCAACAGGGAATCTACAGCATAATAAGGTATATATCAATTAGAAAACTATCAAATTAAAATTATAAGGTAGAAAGTATTAAAGGGAAAAAATGGATGAATTTAATAGCTTATGCTTAAGAATAATTGGCAAATCAGAAGCCTTGTAATAAACAATAGAAATAAAGTTTAAGAGGAATAGAAGAGAAAAATAATAATGCTGAAGGCAGAGGTCAGCATAACAGGAGTGTGAATTGGAATCTCAGACTCACAGGGAAGGTAGAAAGAAGCAGAAGATATTTAAACGAATAAAGATGCCAAAACCATACAATGGGAAAAAAAAGAAAACATCTTCAACAAATGGTGCTAGTCTAACTGGATGTCTGCATGTAGAAGAATGCAAATAGATACATAATTATCACCCTGCACAAAACTCAAGTCCAAGTAGATCACAGACCTCAACATAAAACCAGATACACTAAATCTAACAGAAAAGAAAGTGGGAATTGTCTTGAATGCATTGGTACAGGAGACAAACTCCTAAGCAGAACACCAGTGGCTCAGGCTCTAAGATTAACAATTGATAAATGTGACCTCATGAAACAGAAAAGCTTCTGTAAGGCAAAACCCACCATCAATAAGACAAAACAACAGTCTACAGAATGGGGAAAGATCTTCACCAACCCTATATCTGACAGAGGGCTCTCCAAAATATATAAAGAACTCAAGAAGTTAGACTCCAACAAAGCAAATAACCCAATTAAAAATGGGGTACAGAGCTAAACAGAGAATTCTCCACAGAGAAATCTCTACTAGTGGAGAAGCACTTTTAAAAAATCAACATTCTTATTAGTCATCAGGAGAATACAAATCAAAACAACTCTGAGATTCCATCTTAACACCTATCAGAATGGCTAAGATCTAAACTCAGGCGAGGATGTGGAGCAAGGGGAACATTCCTCCAGTGCTAGAGTGGAAACTTGCACAACCACTTTCGAAATCAATTTGGTGGTTTCTTAGAAAATTGGGAATAGCTCTACCTCAAGAGGCAGCTCTACCACTCCTGGACATATACCCAAAAAATCAAGTGTCCATAGTATGTGGATTTATTTCTGTGACTTTGATTCTATTCTGTTGATCAATCTGTCTATATTTATGTCAATATCTTGTGATTTTTTATTACTACTGCTCTGAAGTATAGCTTACAATCAGGGATATGGATACCAACAGAAATTATTTAATTATACAGGATTGTTTTAGCTACCCTGGGTTTTTTGTTTTTCTATATGAAATTGAGAAATGCTCTTTCAAGGTCTGTAATGAATTGTGTTGGAATTTTGATGTGAATTGCATTGAATCTGTAAATTGATTTTGATAAAATGACCATTCTTAGTATGTTACTCCTACCAATCCATGGACAAGGGAAATATTTCCATCCTAATATCTTCCTCAATTTCTTTCTTTAGAGACACAAAGTTCTTGTCATACAGGACTTACACATCATATGTTAGAGTTACACCAAAATATTTTATATTTTTTGTGACTATTGTGAAGAGTGTTGTTCACCTAATTTCTTTCTCAATTTATTTATAATTTTTATACAGGAGAAATATTGATATTTTTTAGCTAAGCTTGTATCTGGCCACTTTGCTGAAGGTGTTTTTTCAGCTGTAGTAATTCTCTGGTAGAATTTTGGGAATCATTTATGTGTACTATTATATGCATGAATAGTGATACCTTGACTTTTTCCTTTCCAATATGTAACTACTCGATCTCCTTTAGTTGTCTTATTTCTCTGGCTAGAACTTCAAGTACTATATTGAATATGTAGGGAGATAGTGGAGAGTCTTGTCTTTTCCCTGATTTTAATGTAATTGCTTTAAGTTTCTCTTCATTTAGCTTGATGTTGGCTATTGACTTCCTGTATATTGCTTTGATTATGTTTAGGTAAGTTTCTCTAATCAAGTATGAGGAGGGAATTTGGGAGGTTTGGGAGAAAGAAGGGTAATGGGGGGCATCTCTGATCTCTCTAAGACGGGGTTAGGGGTGGGGTGGGGTGGGGTAAGGGAGAGATGTTACTCTGACTGTTATCTCCCTTTGAAATCCTTATCCCTGCCTTGTCTGACCTCAGTGGGAGAGGATGTACCACCTAGTCCTGCTGCAACTTGATGTGCCAGGGAGAGTTGGTATTCCCGGAGAAAGGGGAGTGGGGGATGAGAGTGGGACTGGGAGGAGAGGAGGGAGGAGAGGCTGTAATCAGGATGTAAAGTGAATAAGCAAATAAGTTAAGGAAAACAACAACAAAAAGAAACTGGATTAATTTCAATTTATTCAAGAACATTGGTTATTTCCATTAAGTACTGTAGTATTATGTATATGAATATAAAAATCCTTTCATCAAAGCAAGGAAGAGAGCACAAAACTGCCCTTAAGTCATTGAAGACCTGGAGCACCTATGGGCCTCCCACGAGGTTCTCACAAAACCTACAGCCTCCATCCCAAGAGCCTGTGTCTGACAGAGCTGGTATGAGAAAAGGAGACAATCCTTCCCCAGGTTTTAGCCAGACTTTGAGTACACAATGGGATAGTGAGGAGCCCAGTGAAAGCAATTAGTGATTTGGCCTGTGGCCCTCTAGCACAATGTTTTGCAGGTCCAGTTGAACATGACATGTTTTCATTGGAAAGGCACATTTATAGTACCTAATGACAGCCCATGTCAAGTGGCATATTGGTTTTGTGTTTGTTTGTTTGTTTGTTTTTTATTGGTAGACATCTCTTTTTTTTCAATTTTTTGTTAGGTATATTCTTCATTTACATTTCAAATGGAATCCTAAAAGTCCCCTATACCCTCCCCCCCTGCCCTGCTATCCTTCCCACCCATTCCCACTTCTTGGTCCTGGCATTCCCCTGTACTGGGGCATATAAAGTTTGCAAAACCAAAGGGCCTCTCTTCCCAATGAGGGTCAAGTAGGCCATCTTCTGCTACATATGCTGCTAGAAACACGAGCTCTGGGGAGTACTGGTTAGTTCATATTGTTGTTCCACCTATAGGGTTGCAGACCCCTTGAGCTCCTTGGGTACTTTCTCTAGTTATTCCATTGGGGGCCCTGTGTTCCATCCAATAGATGACCATGAGCATCCACTTCTGTATTTGCCAGGCACTGGCATAGCCTCGCAAGAGACAACTATATCAGGGTCCTTTCAGCAAAATCTTGCTGGCATATGCAATAGTGTCTGTTTGGTGGCTGATTATGGGATGGATCCCTGGGTGGGGCAGTTTCTGGATGGTAATCCTTTTGTCTCAGCTCCAAGCTTGTCTCTGTAATTCCTTCCATGGGTATTTTGTTCTCTATTCTAAGGAGGAATGAAATATCCACGTGTTGGTCTTTGTTCTTGATTTTCTTGTGTTTTGCAAATTGTATCTTGTTGGGAACTAAAATGGGGTCCCAGGGGAAAGAGTGGGAAGGAGAAGACCCACACCCTAACAGAGTTCCACCTATGCTCTTGTCAGTCAGGTGTGGGAGGGTTGCTATCTAGCTTCCACTCATTTCCGGGTGGGCATCCAAGCCTTTGACACACTCTTCTGGGTGTGGCAAGGGGCAGGCAGTCCTACCTGGGATTCCTGGAGCTACTTTGCTAAAGCCACCAGGGTTATGGGAGAGAGGGATGAGAGAAGAGGCTCCCAACACCTGTGAGAGTGAGCACAGCGGATCTAGATGAGCAGAGACTGGCTATGGTTTTAAACTTTATTGTAGAAAGGCAGGGAGAAAGAGAGAAGGTAGAAAAGAGAGAGAGACAGAGAGAAAGGGCTAGAAAGAAAGAGAGTTAGAGGGAGAGAAAAGAGGAGAGGAGAGAGGAGAAGACAAAGAGAGGGGAGAGGGACTGAGAGTGAGGGGTAAGAGGTAAGAGAGTGAGAAGTAAGTAAGATACAAGTAAGAGAGCAAGCAGGGGCTGAACAACCCTTTTTATGGCCTTTACTGTTGCTAGGTAACTGGGGAGGAGTTTAGCCTGAAGGTCAGAAGCTTGGGCCATTGCCTACATGACTTCTAGCCATGCTTCTCTTGTAAGGGCTGTGGGGGTCGGTAACTAAGGCAGGAGCCAGAGTTCCAGGAGCATGAGGGAAATTCACTCCTACTATGTCATGAAGGTGAATTATCACCATTTTTGAGGTTCAGACCTCAGCTTAACTGGAGACCAGCCTGTCTGTGCATAGCCCAATAACCCACAGTATCTTGGGTATTCTAAGTTTCTGGGCTAATATCCACTTACCAGTGAGGGCATATCTAGTGACTTTTGTGATTGTGCTACCTCACTCAGGATGATGCCCTCCAGGTCCATCCATTTGCCTAGGAATTTCATAAATTCATTCTTTTTAATAGCTGAGTAGTACTCCATTGTGTAAATGTACCACATATTCTGTATCCATTCTTCTGTTGAGGGGCATCTGGGTTCTTTACAGCTTCTGGCTATTATAAATAAGGCTGCTATGAACATAGTGGAGCATGTGTACTTATTACCAGTTGGAACATCTTCTGGGTATATGCCCAGGAGAGGTATTGCTGCATCATCCAGTAGTACTATGTCCAATTTTCTGAGGAACTGCCAGACTGATTTCCAGAGTGGTCGTACAAGCTTGCAATCCCATCAGCAATGGAGGAGTGTTCTTCTTTCTCCACATCCTTGCCAGTATCTGCTGTCACCTGAATTTTTGATCTTAGCCATTCTGACTGGTGTGTGGTGGAATCTCAGGGTTGTTTTGATTTGCATTTTCCTGATGATTAAGGATGTTGAACATTTTTTCAGGTGCTTCTTAGCCATTCAGTATTCCTCAGTTAAGAATTCTTTGTTTAGCTCCGTACCCCATTTTTAATGGGGCTATTTGAATTTATGGAGTCTAGCTTCTAAGCTCTTTGTTTATATAATACAAATATATAAATACAAATACTAATATATTGGATATTAGTTCCCTAACAGATTTAGGGTTGGGAAAAATCCTTTCCCACTCTGTTGGTGGCCTTTTTGTCTTATTGACAGAGACACTGAAATTTATAGAGGAGTAAGTGGGGAAAAGCCTCGAAGATATGGGCACATGTGAAAAATTCCTGAACAGAACAGCAATGGCTTGGGCTGTAAAATCAAGAATCGACAAATGGGACCTCATAAAATTGCAAAGCTACAGTAAGGCACATTGTTATTGACAAATCAGTTTCCTTTAGACTACACCTTCAAGCCACTTAAGGTTGCGTTTACAACAAAAATTTATCATCTAAATATCAACAGTAATGGCAGCATTTATTTTGATAATCTCAGATCACAGTGTCTCCTGCTTTAACTATTTCTAATGTTCATTTATCCATTTGTTCACTGCTATGTGATCCAAACCCTGATGACCTCCTAGTGCCAGAGACCGCACAGATCTAAAACAGATAGTGATAAATACAACAGAATATCTTGGGAATGGACTCAGAAGTATGCCATGTGATGTTACCTTAAAGTCAGAATAACTTGCATTTTATAGCTGGAATAAACTTCAAATTCCTATTCCTTTTTTTGACCTCATGTTTTTCTTTTTTTTCTTTTTGTTTATTTCCCTCCTTTCATTCACATGTTTATCTAAGAGACTTAAATTCTTTCAGCTTTAGACAATAACTACTTTTAGAATCTGCAAAGTAGTTACAAGAAAACAGTTGCCCAAGATTCAGAATCTTTTTAAAAAACTGGAGCTTGTCCAGATACATATGTAGCCAAGGATGAGACAGTGTTTGAGACAGTGTTTGAGACAGTGTTTCTCTGTGTAGCCACATCTGTTGTGGAACTCACTTTGTAAATCAGGCTGGCCTCAAACTCACAGAGATCTACCTGCCTCTGCCTCTTGAGTGCTAGTATTAAAGGCATATGCCACCACTGCCTGGCTAAAATAATATTTTTAAAATAACATGGTTACATGCCAAATTCACAAGGGGTGGATAAGCCTATACTGATAGATAATTTCACAGAATCTAGAAACACCCTGAGGAAAAATGGTTGTGCATGCCTGGGGCCAGGGAGAAGTTAATTTCTTTGGTTATCGAAGGAGGGAGACCTAATCTAATTGCCTAATGAATGAAAAGAAGTGAAGTACCTGAGCTCATCTCCTGTTGTTTCCTAAATGCAAAAGCAATGAGACCAGCTAGCCTCCTGTTTCTTCCATTTCTATTGCCACATCTTCTCTGCTATGATGGATTGTCTTCCTTAAACTGATTGCCAAAATCATCTCTTATTTTCTTAAATTGTTTCTTGTTGGTTATTTTGACACATCTATGAGAAAAGGAACTAATATAGTATGGACATGGTGGTGACTTGGAAAAGTTATGGAGTTACATGTGATGACCTTGGTCTGACCAGGAAGAGACAGGGACAGATAGTCCAGGTGTCTAAACACAAAAAAGTAAATAGATATGTCTTAGGTAACTGAGAGCCCTATGTGTTTAACAAGCAATTGGGGCATACCAGGGCTTACAAATAAATGCTCTATATGATCCATGTTTCACCTTCTACTTTCCTTCATTGTTATATCCTCCCCCATCACATAAAGAAAATATCACACACACACACACAAACAGACAGACAGATAGACAGACACACACACACACACACACAGAGAGAGAGAAAGAGAGAGAGAGAGAGAGAGAGAGAGAGAGAGTCAAACAACATTTAATTCCTGTGTAGCAACAAGGACATCTTGCATGCAGTTCAGTCTGGTTAAGGAATGGGAGAAGCAAAATGAGGCTTTAGTCAATGATAGAGGAAGGAAGGGATTTAGATGGGTCTTGAGGTTTTGAAGATGAAGTATTAACCAGGCTGCTTGAAAGATCGCTGTGTCTTCCCTTTTGATGACCCCAAGCACAGAGTACATCACCGTTGTCTTCATATTCTTTTTCACTTTCTGAGGAGCTTTCACCAAAAGCATGTTGCTTTTCATAAACAAAACAACATTTGGATGAGCGATGGCCCAAGTGTTCATTGTCAATAGTGTCACTAGACCACCCAAATTTATTGCCTGACTTCCCCTTCTCTAACTTGTTGGACATATTACTACTTTTTAGCTTATCACCCAGCACAACTATGGGATCTGAGATGGATCTTCAGTCAGCTTAGGTGTTGAGTCTTCCATAGCAGAACTGGAAGCCTGGCAGAGGAGAGAAATCAATATATCCAAAGAGTCTGAGGAAATAGGAATTTGAACTCAAGTCAGAGTCACAATTAAAATTTAATGTTGCAATTATTTTTATCTTAGAATTCATACACAACTTACTCTTGTTTCTCAGTTGTTGTTTGTTCAAAGTCATATCTTGAGATCACAGAAAATAATTTGGTTATAAGGGAAATGGTAGAAAGAAAATTTGGGGGGGCGAGAGCCACAGAGCCTCTGAGGCGGCGCCATTTTCGGCTACAGACAACCTGCCACCTTCCTGGTCAGAGCACAGGTGTCCGCACAGCCCGGGAGGCTTCTGCCTCACTTTCCGCGGGGGTCACCTTGGTTCTGAGACGCCGCGGCCAGCGGTCTGCGGGTGAGAGTGTGGAACACAGAGGCCAGCAGCTTCTGGAACGGGCAAGAGCCACAGACCCTCTGAGGCGGCGCCATTTCCGGCTCCAGACAACCGGCCACCTTCCTGGTGAGAGCACAGGGGTCCACCCGGCCCGAGAGAGAAATCTGGAACCATAGATGCGAGCATCAGCAACAGAATACAAGAAATGGAAGAGAGAATCTCAGGTGCAGAAGATTCCATAGAGAACATCGGCACAACAATCAAAGAAAATGGAAAATGCAAAAAGATCCTAACTCAAAACGTCCAGGAAATCCAGGACACAATGAGAAGACCGAACCTACGGATAATAGGAGTGGATGAGAATGAAGATTTTCAACTCAAAGGACCAGCAAACATCTTCAACAAGATTATTGAAGAAAACTTCCCAAATCTAAAGAAAGAGATACCCATGAATATACAAGAAGCCTACTGAACTCCAAATAGACTGGACCAGAAAAGAAATTCCTCCCGACACATAATAATCAGAACAACAAATGCACTAAATAAAGATAGAATACTAAAAGCATTAAGGGAAATAGCTCAAGTAACATATAAAGGCAAGCCTATCAGAATTACACCAGATTTTTCACCAGAGACTATGAAAGCCAGAAGAGCCTGGACAGATGTTATATAAAGACACTAAGAGAACACAAATTCCAGCCCAGGCTACTATACCCAGCCAAACTCTCAATTACCATAGATGGAGAAACCAAAGTATTCCACGACAAAACTAAATTCACCCATTATCTCTCCACGAATCCAGCCCTTCAAAGGATAATAACAGAAAAAAACCAATACAAGGATGGGAACCACACCCTAGAAAAAACAAGAAGATAATCCCTCAACAAAACTAAAAGAAGACAGCCACAAGAACAGAATGCCAACTTTAACAACAAAAACAACAGGAATCAACAATTACATTTCCTTAATAACTCTTAATATCAATGGTCTCAACTCCCCCATAAAAAGACATAGACTAACAGACTGGCTACACAAACAGGACCCAACATTCTGCTGCTTACAGGAAACCCATCTCAGGGAAAAAGACAGACACTTCCTCAGAGTGAAAGGCTGGAAAACAATTTTCCAAGCAAATGGTCTGAAGAAACAAGCTGGAGTAGCCATTTTAATATCGGATAAAATCGACTTCCAACCCAAAGTTATTAAAAAAGACAAGGAGGGACACTTCTTACTCATCATAGGTAAAATCCTCCAAGTGGAACTATCAATTCTGAATATCTACACTCCAAATGCAAGGGCAGCCACATTCATTAAAGACACTTTAGTAAAGCTCAAAGCACACGTTGCACCTCACACAATAATAGTGGGAGACTTCAACACACCACTTTCATCAATGGACAGATCGTGGAAACAGAAACTAAACAGGGACACAGTGAAACTAACAGAAGTTATGAAACAAATGGACCTGACAGATATCTACAGAACATTTTATCCTAAAACAAAAGGATATACCTTCTTCTCAGCACCTCACGGGACCTTCTCCAAAATTGACCATATAATTGGTCACAAAACAGGCCTCAACAGATACAAAAATATTGAAATTGTCCCATGTATCCTATCAGACCACCATGGCCTAAGACTGATCTTCAATAACAACATAAATAATGGAAAGCCAACATTCACATGGAAACTGAACAACACTCTTCTCAATGATACCTTGGTCAAGGAAGGAATAAAGAAAGAAATTAAAGACTTTTTAGAGTTTAATGAAAATGAAGCCACAACGTACCCAAACCTATGGGACACAATGAAAGCATTTCTAAGAGGGAAACTCATAGCTCTGAGTGCCTCCAAGAAGAAACGGGAGAGCACATACTAGCAGTTTGACAACACATCTAAAAGCTCTAGAAAAAAAGGAAGCAAATTCACCCAAGAGGAGTAGACGGCAGGAAATAATCAAACTCAGGGGTGAAATCAACCAAGTGGAAACAAGAAGAACTATTCAAAGAATTAACCAAACGAGAAGTTGGTTCTTTGAAAAAAATCAACAAGACAGATAAACCCTTAGCTAGACTCACTAAAGTGCACAGGGACAAAATCCTAATTAACAAAATCAGAAATGAAAAGGGAGACATAACAACAGATCCTGAAGAAATCCAAAACACCATCAGATCCTTATACAAAAGGCTATACTCAACAAAACTGGAAAACCTGGACGAAATGGACAAATTTCTGGACAGATTCCAGGTACCAAAGTTGAATCAGGATCAAGTTGACCATCTAAACAGTCCCATATCACCTAAAGAAATAGAAGCAGTTATCAATAGTCTCCCAGCCAAAAAAAGCCCAGGACCAGACGGGTTTAGTGCAGAGTTCTATCAGACCTTCAAAGAAGATCTAATTCCAGTTCTGCACAAACTATTTCACAAAATAGAAGTAGAAGGTACTCTACCCAACTCATTTTATGAAGCCACTATTACTCTGATACCTAAACTACAGAAAGACCCAACAAAGATAGAGAACTTCAGACCAATTTCTCTTATGAATATCGATGCAAAAATTCTCAATAAAATTCTCGCTAACCGAATCCAAGAACACATTAAAGCAATCATCCATCCTGACCAAGTAGGTTTTATTCCAGGGATGGTTTAATATACGAAAATCCATCAATGTAATCCATTATATAAACAAACTCAAAGACAAAAACCACATGATCATCTCGTTAGATGCAGAAAAAGCATTTGACAAGATCCAACACCCATTCATGATAAAAGTCTTGGAAAGATCAGGAATTCAAGGCCCATACCTAAACAGGATAAAAGCAATCTACAGCAAACCAGTAGCCAACATCAAAGTAAATGGAGAGAAGCTGGAAGCAATCCCACTAAAATCAGGGACTAGACAAGGCTGCCCACTCTCTCCCTACCTTTTCAACATAGTACTTGAAGTATTAGCCAGAGCAATTCGACAACAAAAGGAGATCAAGGGGATACAAATTGGAAAAGAGGAAGTCAAAATATCACTTTTTGCAGATGATATGATAGTATATATAAGTGACCCTAAAAATTCTACCAGAGAACTCCTAAACCTGATAAACAGCTTCGGTGAAGTAGCTGGATATAAAATAAACTCAAACAAGTCAATGGCCTTTCTCTATACAAAGAATAAACAGGCTGAGAAAGAAATTAGGGAAACAACACCCTTCTCAATAGTCACAAATAATATAAAATATCTTGGCGTGACTCTAACTAAGGAAGTGAAAGATCTATATGATAAAAACTTCAAATCTCTGAAGAAAGAAATTACAGAAGATCTCAGAAGATGGAAAGATCTCCCATGCTCATGGATTGGCAGGATCAACATTGTAAAAATGGCTATCTTGCCAAAAGCAATCTACAGATTCATTGCAATCCCCATCAAAATTCCAACTCAATTCTTCAACGAATTAAAATGAGCAATTTGCAAATTTATCTGGAATAACAAAAAACCTAGGATAGCAAAAAGTCTTCTCAAGGGTAAAAGAACCTCTGGTGGAATCACCATGCCTGACCTAAAGCTTTACTACAGAGCAATTTTGATAAAAACTGCATGGTACTGGTATAGAGACAGACCAGTAGACCAATGGAATAGAATTGAAGACCCAGAAATGAACCCACACACCTATGGTCACTTGATCTTCGATAAGGGAGCTAAAACCATCCAGTGGAAGAAAGACAGCATTTTCAGCAATTGGTGCTGGCACAACTGGTTGTTACCGTGTAGAAGAATGCGCATCGATCCATACTTATCTCCTTGTACTAAGATCAAATCTAAGTGGATCAAGGAACTTCACATAAAACCAGAGACACTGAAACTTATAGAGGAGAAAGTGGGGAAAAGCCTTGAAGATATGGGCACAGGGGAAAAATTCCTGAACAGAATAGCAATGGCTTGTGCTGTAAGATCGAGAATTGACAAATGGGACCTAATGAAACTCCAAAGTTTCCGCAAGGCAAAAGACACCGTCAATAAGACAAAAAGACCGCCAACAGATTGGGAAAGGATATTTACCTATCCTAAATCAGATAGGGGACTAATATCCAACATATATAAAGAACTCAAGAAGGTGGACTTCAGAAAATCAAATAACCCCATTCAAAAATGTGGCTCAGAACTGAACAAAGAATTCTCACCTGAGGAATACCAAATGGCAGAGAAGCACCTGAAAAACTGTTCAACATTCTTAATCATCAGGGAAATGTAAATCAAAACAACCCTGAGATTCCACCTCACACCAGTCAGAATGGCTAAGATCAAAAATTCAGGTGACAGCAGATGCTGGCGTGGATGTGGAGAAAGAGGAACACTCCTCCATTGTTGGTGGGATTGCAGGCTTGTACAACCACTCTGGAATCAGTCTGGCGGTTCCTCAGGAAATTGGACATAGTACTACCGGAGGATCCAGCAATACCTCTCCTGGGCATATATTTAGAAGATGCCCCAACTGGTAAGAAGGACACATGCTCCACTATGTTCATAGCAGCCTTATTTATAATAGCCAGAAGCTGGAAAGAACCCAGATGCCCCTCAACAGAGTAATGGATACAGAAAATGTGGTAACATCTACACAATGAAGTACTACTCAGCTATTAAAAAGAATGAATTTATGAAATTCCTAGCCAAATGGATGGACCTGGAAGGGCATCATCCTGAGTGAGGTAACACATTCACAAAGGAACTCACTGATAAGTGGATATTAGCCCAAAACCTAGAATACCCAAGATATAAGATACAATTTCCTAAACACATGCAACTCAAGAAAAATGAAGACTGAAGTGTGGACACTATGCCCCTCCTTATAAGTGGGAACAAAACACCCTTGGAAGGAGTTACAGAGACAAAGTTTGGAGCTGAGATGAAAGGATGGTCCATGTAGAGACTTCCATATCCAGGGATCCACCCCATAATCAGCATCCAAACGCTGACACCATTGCATACACTAGCAAGATTTTATCGAAAGGACCCAGATGTAGCTGTCTCTTGTGAGACTATGCCGGGGCCTAGCAAACACAGAAGTGGATGCTCAGAGTCAGCTAATGGATGGATCACAGGGCTCCCAATGGAGGAGCTAGAGAAAGTAGCCAAGGAGCTAAAGGGATCCGCAACCCTATAGGCGGAACAACATTATGAACTAACCAGTACCCCGGAGCTCTTGACTCTAGCTGCATATGTATCAAAAGATAGCCTAGTCGGCCATCACTGGAAAGAGAGGCCCATTGGACACGCAAACTTTATATGCCCCAGTACAGGGGAACGCCAGGGCCAAAAAGGGGGAGTGGGTGGGTAGGGGATTGGGGGTGGGTGGGTATGGGGGACTTTTGGTATAGCATTGGAAATGTAAATGAGCTAAATACCTAATAAAAATGTGAAAAAAAAGAAAATTCGGGTCTGACTATTTCAATTTCCTTCTGTCAAATGAAAAGGCAAATGCTACCTCTAAATACATATCTTTTTGAAAAGACTAGAGAAAGCACCACATGGATTTTAACTTCTGATTTTACTTGAATAATAACAACAGATACACATGATCATTATTTATTTCTGCCATATAAGTGATTCTCTGAGTAAGTCTATGGCCTCCTATGTGAACGGATGAGGGTTTGAAGATATGGCTAGAAAAGAACTCAAGTGCCAGGATACAATGGGAATCCAAATTTCATACTAGAATCCTTCAAGAATTATTAATTTATTGTACAAAGAATGTAATTTACTGTGTATCTAAATTTTAATGACATACCAATATGACGGCAGGAAATGGATAGTTTAGAGACTTTGGAGGTTAGTTATTAATATAGATGAGTAAATAAGCATGAACCAATGTCAGTAGTGGTGATAAACAGAACGAAGACAATTGTAGATAATTTGGTCACTGAAAGGGAAAATTACTTGTTATTAAGGGTGGACATAAATTAGAATGGGGGCAACATCAGACCTGATACAGTGGAGGACAAGACCAGGCCAGAAAAGTTAGCAAACTAATAACCATTGAAAATCAGAATCCTTGGTTTTTAAGTGGCCCACTTTATAACATACCCATTTAATTAGAATCTCCAACAGGTCTTTCTGGTCTTATCTAGGTATTTTGTCAGCAGACATCCTTAGGAGACCAGTTTTGCTGTGGCTTTGTTGTGCTTGCTTCCATGACAACTAAAGACACAAATAGAATGTATTGTTTCTATCCCCCAAGAGACCTACCTTTGAGTAGTCAACCTACGGATTGACTAGCAAAATAGTTTACCTTATACATTCTTGTGTCATGAGGGACGAGACCTTTACAAAATAAATAAATTGAATTTAAAAACCCCACAGCCTTAAGTCATTTTAATTCCTGTCAGTGCTTGGCAAGACCTGAGAATTTCATCTACATTATGGATCTGTTAAAGCTCTGGTCCTCAAATTTAGGTGTCAGAACTTCTTGAGAAAATTTTCATCAGTGTATACTTATTGAATAAAGCAATGGGTTTCATAAGGCTGCCTTGTTTATATATATCACTTACTTTGACTATATTCACTTTCCATTACTTTCTTCTATCTCCCACAAGTGTCCTTTTCCATGTATAATACATTTTTTAAAATAACATGTCCTCAGTTCCAACCCAGAAAGTCTAAAATCCAAACCTGCTATAAATCTTTTAATGTTTTACATTCTAAAAGTATGACTGAAAAGTGGTTTGGAAACATTGTGTGGGTCAACATGTTGTTGGCCAAACAAAATATATCAGCAGCCAAAATCTAGCTCATGATCCTAAAGCATACAATACCAGTAGACTTTAAGTTTTTATTTAATTCTTTTAAAATGTATGTGGGTGACATCTATGGTAAAATTTTAAATGATATCTGTTTAGGTAACTTTAGAATAATACAAATAAAAATATTTTAAAATAACAGGTCCTCAATGACAACATTTTACATTGTCACAAGTTTATTGAATCTCAATTATGGACATTGGCAAAGAATTATTAATTAAACAAGAAGCCTGCTTGAGAGCAAAGCACCTTTTTACTTGTATTCATCTGGGTTTTTTTTTTCTTTTTGTTATATAGTTCAGTTCATGTTTTGGTTCATGCAGACATCATTGCAGTTAGCACATAGAAATATTCCAACCTCTCAAACTATCTCTTCCTACCCACATTATTAAAAATCTTCTTGATCCCTGGCAATAATGATTTGTGCTCCATCTGTATAAATTCATTATCTATATAATGCATTGTAAAGGAATTATAGTCATTTTGAAATTGGATTTTTTTCACTCTCTGTAATGCCCCTGAAACTTATTCAATTATTGTTTCTTCTTTATTATTGCTGACTAGTGTTGCATTTATGAATTAACAAAGTTGTTGAAGATATTTAGGTTGTTTTCATTTTTGAAACTATCATGAATAAAGTTATAGTCAATACTCATACAAGACTTGTCAGAGAGCATAAGTTTTCCTACTTCTAGAATAAATGCCTAAAGGATGTGGCAACACTTGTTTGTTTTGTTTGTTTATTAGATATTTTCTTTAGTTACATTTCAAATGTTATTCCCTTCCCTAGTTTTCCCTCCAAAAACACTCTATTCCTTCCCCCTTCCCCCTGCTCAAGAACCCACCCACTCCCACTTCCTAGAACTGTCTGTCCCCTGTACCGGGGCTTAGAACAACACAGGACCAAGGGCCTCTTTTCCCATTGATGACCAACTAGGTCATCGTCTGCTACATATGCATGAGTAGGCCCTCTCTGTATTTTCTTTGATTGGTTGTTTAGTCCCAGGGAGCTCAGGGGTGCTGGTTCATTCATATTGTTGTTCCTCCTAGGGGAATGCAAATCCTTTCAGCTTCTTGGGAACTTTCTTTAGCTCCTTCAATGGGGATCCTGTGCTCCTTCTAATGGATGACTGTGAGCATCCACTTCTGTATTAGTCAGGCACTGGTAGAGCCTCTCAGGAGACAGCTATATCAGGCTCCTGTCAGCAAGCTCTTGTTGGCATCCACAATAGTGTCTAGTTTTGGTGTTTCTTTTCGGGATGGATCCCCAGGTAGGACAGTCTCTGGATGATCATTCCTTCAGTCCCTGCTTCACACTTTGTCTCTGTAACTGCTTCCTTTGGCATTTTGTTTCCCCTTCTAAAAAAGACCAAAGTGTCTACACTTTGGTCTTCCTTCTTGAGTTTCATGTGCTTTGCGAATTGTATCTTGGATATTCTGAGCTTCTGGGCTAATATCCACGTATGAGCGAGTGCACAACAGGTGAGTTCTTTTGTGATTGTGTTACCTCACTCAGGATTATATCTTCCAGATCCATCCATTAGCCTAAGAATTTCATAAATTCATAGTATATATACTATCATATGCATAATAGTATATATAAGTGATACTAAAAGTTTCACCAGAGAACTCCTAAACCTGATAAACAGCTTCAGTGAAGTAGCTGGATATAAAATTAACTCAAACAAATCAATGGCCTTTCTCTACACAAAGGATAAAGAGGCTGAGAAAGAAATTAGGGAAACAACACCCTTCACAATAGTTACAAATAATATAAAATACATTGGTGTGACTCTAACTAAGGAAGTGAAAGATCTGTATGATAAGAACTTCAAGTCTCTGAAGAAAGAAATCAAAGAAGATCTCAGAAGATGAAAAGATCTCCCATGCTCATGGATTAACAGGATCAATATAGTAAAAATGGCTAAAAATACCTAAACGTCTATAGGAATTCACTGACAGAAAGGAAAGGTGATGCTCAAAGTCTCAGGGCAGTGCTACAATGCATAGGCAAGCAATACCATTTAAATGGAGAGATTAAAAAAATCAATTCTTCACACATAAACCAGAACCAATTATTCAATATGGCCAAGTACCATGTTTTATTAGAGTTATTTCTGAATTAGATAATTGAACAGGATTCTAACCTAGATAACAAATTTTATCTAAAACATTTTGTAGACCAAAAAGCATGCTTTGAGCCCTCCTTAAATAAAAAGGCCCATAGTGTATGAAACTAATCAACCATAGATCCTATATTTACTCCACCAATCCTCAGTTTATGCTCTTTGTCCTTGTTGGGATTTTATTTATGTGAACAGACATCATGACCATGGCAAGTATTATAAAGGACAATATTTAATTGGGGCCGGCTTACAGGTTCAGAGGTTCAGGCCATTATCATTGTATTAGTCAGTGTTCTCTGGAGCCCCTTCAAGATCTAACACAAAAGCCTATGACTCCAGTGTCAAGATCCAAACCAAAGGCACATTGTCTTCATGCTTCAATATCGGGCTCACAGGTTTGCCCTCCATTTCTAGATTGAAGTTCATTGCAAACATACTCAAGTTGACAACCAAGAATAGTCGTCACAATGTGTATGGAGAGAGTAAACATCCTTATATTCCTCTGTTTAGTGAAATTGCTTAGAGTTTTTCTCCATTTAAATTGATATTGGCTATATATAGGCTTACTGTAAACTGCCTTTATAGTGTGGAGGTATATCCAGTTTTACCCCTAGTTTCTTCAGGACTGTTATTTTGAAAGAATTTTAAACTTAGGCAGTTTCTGCAGCAAAGTGGTAGTAAAGCACATCTTTAATCCCAGCAGCTGGGAAGCAGAGGCAGTTGGATCTCTGTGAGTTCAAGGACATCCTGGTCTACAGAATGAGATCCAAGACTGCCTGGACTACACAGAGAAACCCTATCTCAAAAAACCAAAACCAAATGAGATAAAACAAACACAATTTTTTTTCTGCATCTAATGAAATGATCTTCTGTCTTGTCTTTTAGTCCGTTTATGTGATAGATATGTATTAGATTTACATATGTTGAACCATCTCTGAATCTTCAAGATGAGGCCAACTTTATTATGGTTGATAACTTTTGATGTATTCTTGAATATGTTTTGGAAGTATTTTCTTGAGAAGTGTATTTATGATCATAAAGGATATTGGTCTATAATTTTATGTTGAGTCTTTTTGTGGTTTTGGTAACAGTAATTGCCACACCCACTCCAGTAAAAACTGCATGGCAAGCCCAAAAGCTTGGACGCAGACCCAAGCCAAAAAGTTTCACAAAAAATTAGTCTCCTGGAGGATTGGCTTCCCATAGCACGAATGCTCCAAACTTGTCCTTGCATTAGTCGGTGAATGGATCTGTGTGCTTTCTTTCAGTTTTGTTTTATTATATGTGCCTCCAATGAATGATTTGTCAAATACCTAAATTAGGTTGAACTTTTCTTTCTGGCCTCCACCAATGTCCTAGGCAATTCTTGAGCTGACCCCGTGCTTACAATTTAGTAAGAATGTTACCTATTCACACAAATTGCCTCCAATATTGAAAGAGAGATAGTGAGTGAAATCAGGCATTACTATCTATTACATAGAGTTAGAAATTTCAGAGCAAGCTTAGCAAAATAAGTTTAGAATTCTTATTATAGCTATGTATGGCAGACTACATCACTTAATAGAAGAAAGTCCCCCACAAAATCACTTAGAATAACAGCCAAGTCACTCCCATATACAGGAATTTACAATGGTTTAGGAAGAAGATCGGGCTGTGGTTTAAAGAGGAACTAGAGTATTGCATTATTCATGAGAAGTCTAGTTAGAGCAGAACTTCCTAATTAGAACTATGACTTGGGGGTGAAAGTCCTTGCCCCCGGGAGCATGATGACCTCACACCTGGTTTCTAAGTATATAGCTGACCTTAGATAGAGCTGACTTTGTCTCAGTTGTTATATTGCCTAGTTCCTGCTAGTCTTTATGTATCCATTCCTCTGTTTTGTGTAAAGAGTCATTAAGCATCGGGTAATCTCTATGTACCTTGGCTGATGTGTCACCTAACTTCCTTATTTTCTTCTGTATTAAAAGTCTGATGCTCGCTTTGAGAAATTTAATTCAGATCAACACTCCCTTGTGTTTGTGTCTGTTTTTCACCCTGATGACTCCTTGCTCACCTGAATACCAGGACCTTGGTTCCCCACAGGTTGAGGGGCCAACGGAGTCCAGTCCATGGCAAGTAATAATGGCTTTGAAAAAATTAAGACATACCCCTTCATTTTAAATTTTGTGAAATAATTTGAGGCATATTGTCATGAACTCTCCTTTGAAAATCTTGTAAAATTCTGTGCAACATTAATCTGTCCCTGGACCATGGGTTAGGATATATTTAATTCTGTTTCACTAAGGGATGTTTATAGACCAATCTGAAATTTTTTATTTCAATTTAATTTAATTTTGGTAGGTCATATGTATCAAGAAATCTATCAGTTTCTTTGCGGATTTCCACTATAGTAGGATATACATTTTTGAAGTATGTCTATATGGTTTTTTGAATTTTCTAGATGAATGTGGTGGTGTCTCTGACTTCATAATCTCATTTTTATTCATTTGGACTCTCTTTTAGTTAATTTGTCTAAAAGTTGGTTAATCTTGGTGCTTTTATAAAGGACTTATTTATATATTTGATTTATGTATGAGTGCTCTATCTGCATGTACACCCTCATACCAGAAAAGGGCATCAGAACCTAGTATAGATGGTTGTGAACCACCATGTGGTTGCTGGGAATTGAACTCAGGACCTCTCGAAAATCAGCTAGTATTCTTAACTGCTGAGATATCTCTCCAGCCCTTCTTGCTTTTTTTTTTAAACAGGAAACCAAATTCTTCATTTAATTGGTTTTTTGTCTTTGTTACTGTTTTTGTTTCTATCCCTTTAGTTTCATTCCTGAGTTTATTTTATCTCATATATTCTCTGTAAGGATTGTATTTTCTTGTTTTTTTCTTTTTCTTTCTCTTTTTCTTTTCCTTTTTCTCTTTCTTTTCTTTCTTTCTTTCTTTCTTAATTTCTTAATTTCTTTCTTTATTTTTTCTTTTCTTTTTTTTTTTCTGTGGGGAAGTCTTTTGTGTTTCTTATTTTTAGTTAGATATTTACTTTATTTACATTTCAAATGTTATTCCCTTTCCTAGTCCCCTCTGAAAATCCCATCTCCTCTTCCCCCGCCCCCGGCTACCCCAACCCACCCACTCCTCCTTCCTGGCCCTGGCATTCCCCTATACTGAAACATATAATCTTCACAAGACCAAGAGCCTCTCCTCCCATTGATGAACGGCTAGGCCATCCTCTGCTACATTTACAGGTAGAGCCACAAGTTCCTCCCTGTGTTTTCTTTTATTGGTGGTTTATTCCCAGGGAGCTCTGGGGTTACTGGTTAGTTCATATTGGTGTGACTCCTATGGTTCTGCAGCCCCCTTCAGCTACTTGGGTACTTTTTCCAGCTCCTTTATTAGGGAACCTATGCTCCGTCTAATGGACAACTGTGAGCATCCACTTCTGTATTAGTCAGGTACTAGCAGAGCCTCTCAGGAGAGTGCTATATCAGGCTCCTGTCAGCAAGCTCTTGTTGGCATCTGCAAAAGGGTCTGCATTTGCTGGTTGTTTATGGGATGATCCCCAGATGAGACAGTATCTGGATAGTAGTTCCTTTAGTCTCTGCTCTGAACTTTGTCTCTGTAACTCCTTCCATGGGTATTTTGTTCCCCCTTCTAAGAAGAATCAACGTATCCACACTTTGGTTTTCCTTCTTCTTGAGTTTCAATGTGTTTTTCAAATTGTATTTTGGATATTCTGAGTTTCTGGGCTAATATGCACTTATCAGTGAGTGAATATATGTGTGTTCTTTTGTGATTCAGTTACCTCAGAATGATATCCTCCAGAGCCATCCATTTGCCTAACAACTTCATAAATTCATTGTTTTTAATAGCTGAGTAGTACTCCATTGGGTAAATGTACCACTTTTCTGTATCCATTCTTCTGTTGAGGAAAATCTGGGTCTTTTCCAGCTTCTGGCTATTATAAATAAGGCTGCTATGAATATAGTGGAGCATGCATCCTATTACAAGTTGGAGCATCTTCTGGATATATGCCCAGGAGTGTCAACCTGTCTTTTTATTGAAGAATTGTAACTATTAGTATTGAGAGTTATTTATGAGAAGTGTTTGTTAATTCTTATTATTGTGTTATTATTGTTGTCTTGTTCTTGCTTAAACTTATTTTGGTTAAATGGTCTGGGCTGTGTATTCCTTGCATCTTTTTGGGTGTATTTACACTTCTTTTCATGCAGAATTTTTCTTTCTAGTTTCTTGTGTAGTACTGAATTGCTGGATAGATATTACTTAAATATAATAATATTTGTTTTTTAAATCAGGAAATGGTCTTATTTCTCCACTGATTATAATTGATAGTTTGCTAGGTGTTGTGGTCCTGGCTGGCATTTTTTGGTCTTTCATAATGTGTAGACCATTTGCCCAGGCCCTTTGAGCTTTCAAAGTCTCCATTAAAATCAGGTTTTATTATAGTGGGCCTGACTTTATATATAACTTGGTCTTTTTCCCTTGCAGATTTCATATCATTTCTTTGTTCTGTACATTTAAGTGTTTTCATTATTATGTGTCATAGGATAGTGTGTGTGTGAACTTTTCTAGTCCTGTCTGGGGTGTGTTCTATATGCCTCTTGCTCCTTGATATTTCACTCTTGCACTATCTATGTCTAGGATGTTTTGTTAAAATATTTTCTGTGCCTTTGACCTGAGCTTTGTCTCCTTTTTGTAAACTTATCAGTCATAAATTTTGGTCTGTACATAGTGTCCCAGATAAAGCCAGGCAGTGGTGGTGCATGCCTTTAATCCAGCACTTGGGAGGTAGAGGCAGGAAAATTTCAGAGTTCGAGGACAGCCTGGTTTATGGAGTGAGTTCCAGGACAGCCAAGACTGCACAGAAAAACTCTGTCTTGATAAAAAAAAATGAAAGAAAACCAAAAACCAAAAACCAAACTGCCGCAGACCCTCTGGGTCCCTGGTCTGCGAGGAACGGGATTACTTAAGCAGATGGGCAAAGGAGTCAGATGAAATGACAATCAGATACACACAAGAGAGGTGTTGAATCTGAATGTAATTTTCTAGTCGAGCCTCAGACTTTTATAATACAGAGTAAATTGCAAATCATAACAGAAAAAGGCACATTGAATTTTTCCAGGTGCAAAAGGAGTGACTTCAAAAGGAACCAGATAAACGTTTAACATTAGAGATTAACACAGATGCAAAGGGAGTGACTACAAAGGGAATTTGTAGGGACCAGATAAATGTTTACCTTAGAGATTAGCACTTTCTGCCAGGCAAGAGTTTTACACTTAGAGTTAATAGCCTCAGGGTAGTTAACTCTTGATACGCCTCAAGACTAATGTATTGTCACTGACCCCAAAATTCTCTAGGCCTCATTAATTCTTATCTATATCTGGAGACTGTCCATTTTCAGTATAGTATACTAATTTTCTCTTGGCATGGAATGTAGTCTATAATACGAATTTCTATCTCAGTGAGAATTTTAGACTTTGCAGACAACTGAATTAATGGCTGTGCTTTATTGCTTTATGGTAGTGCTTAATTAGTTACTGAATAGGTTAAGCTCTTTGCTGCTATCTGGAATCTAAGAACACTGGGAAAAGTCTTTAGCTATTGTTAGAATACAATCTTAAAAGGCATTTACTATAAGGTAATGCTATATAGAGAGCATGTGGATCCATACAATAGACTAATGCGGGAATGGAAAAATTAATTTTATGGTTTATATAGATTAGGGAGAAAATGCCAGGTCCCCGGGAAGGGAGTTTCCTTGAAACTCTTTGCTTCATGAACCAGGTTCCCAGCTTTCGCTTTGTCAAGCTGACTCCACCAGAGTGCCGTGACACCAAAAAAACAAACAAACAAACAAAAACCTAAAACATAGTGTTCCAGATAGTCTGATGTTTTGTGTCTAGATTTTTTCCATTTACTTATTTATTTTATTTACTTATTCACTTTATATCCCAATCACAGCTGCCCCTCCTCACAGTCTCTTCCTCACAATCTTTCCCTCACCCCCTCCCCTTGTCCTCTAAGAAGGGGGACCCCCTGGGTACCAACCCACACTGTTGTTCCTAGATCTTTTAGATCTAATATTTCCAATGTCAGAGATATCCATTCCTTCCACGTTGTTCCCCAGACCTTAAATTCTTTCACTTCATTAAATCAGTTGATGAGGCTTTTCTCTGAGGTCTTTGTTTGACTTCCTGAGTTTTTATTTTCAAGTCTTATTTCAGTTTGGGTTAATTTAGTCATTCTACTTCTTTGTCATATTGTATTTTCATAGTTGAATTGTTTACATTTCCTCAGTCAACTATTTTTGTCTTCAGAGTTCTCAGTGAGACATTTATTCATATCCTTTTAAGGTCCTTGAACATATGCATAATTGCTATTTTGAAGTCCTTACCACATACTTCAATCTAAATTATTCTTTCTTGGGGAATATTATAGTAAGGGGTTGTTTCTGGTGGAGGCATATTGTCGTCACTGTTTATGTTTGTTTGGTTTTTTTTGTTTTTTTTGTTTGTTTGTTTGTTTTTTTTTTTGCATTGGGATCTAAATATCTAGATTTAGGATTCTTATGGTGTTCCTTGGTGTATGTGTATCTATTTTTGCCTTTTGGGTGGGCATTTAGTTCTTTGGTTGCTATTACTCCTATCTGACAAGTTGTCAACCATCAGAATGATATTTGGTTCTCATTCTTTGAGTCACTCAGTATTTTAATATTCGGATTCCAACTTGTACTGGATAGGATTTTCTGGTTGCAACTCTGTTCAAACCATAAGCTGTCCCAGATCAATTCAGTGGGTTGTATAGGTAATAGGCTAGCAGTTGAGGAGTGGAGACTGACTCTGGATGTCTTCTAGGTAGGGTTTAGGATCTGGCTCTTAGGGGCAGGCAAGGCAGAATTATTGTACATTAGTGGCAGTTAGTGATTGTATTAGTCAGGGTTCTCTAGAATCACAGAACTTATGGGTAGTCTCTGTATAGTAAGGGAATTTGTTGATGACTTACAGTCTGTAGTCCAACTCCCCAACAATGGTCAGCAGCACCTGTGAATGGAAGTCCAAGGATCTAACAGTTTCTCAGTCCTACAAGGCAAGCAGGTGAAGAAGAGAGGATCTTCCTTCTTCCATTGTCCTTATGTAGGTCTCCAGCAGAAGGTGTGGCTCAGATTAAAGGTATGTGTCACCATTCCTGAATCTGGGATTTGCTTTGTTCCAAATGACCTTGAACTAAGAGATCTCCTTGCCTTAGTCTCCTGGGACTCAGAGCCACTATGCTTCAAGATCTCCATGCCAAGATCTATGTCAGAAACTTGTATCTTCCAGCCTCAAGATCAGGTTCACAGGTGAGTATTCCAATTCTGGATTGTAGTTCATTCTAAATGTAATCAAGCTGACATCCAGGAATAGCCACTACAGTGATGAATCCCAAGGGAATGGATATGGGCTTCAAGGAGGGGTTGAGGTGGGCAGGCAAGGGGTAGGTTTAAGGGGAATTTAAAGAGACTAGAATCAAGAAGATGAAGTAAGGCACAGCCAGCTTGTCAACATTCATTGTCCTATGCAGATCTCTCTGTAAGACCTAGGATTTGAAGACTTTAAAGAATGAAGTAGAATACAATCTAATACTGTAGACAACTTTATTTCAGTTTCAGTGTTTTTATTCACAAATTTAATAAAGTACGCAATGATTTAAGGAAGGCTGTTTGAGTTCAGAAAAACATAAAAGCCAGCAAGCACATGCTAAATATTAACCGAGCAGCTCTTTCAGAGAACTTTCTTAAGACAGACCAATTTAAACACAAATGCCTAGCACCTATTATAGACTATATCTGAGAAAGCTTGAAAGCAAGGCAGAAGGCCATAACCAGATTCAGGGTACACTGAAGAAAACACTCAGCCTATCCTTCCACCAGACTGGGCTCTGTAGTTGTCTTCCAGCATTTAACATGAATGAATAAACATGCCTTATGAATTGAATGTAAATACTTGACACAGGAGTCATGAAATCACATCCAAGAAAAATACAGGGAACAAAATCCACCTAAGGAGTGGGAGCAACAGCCTCTTCCTTTTCCTCTGGAACCTCTCTAGCTTCTCTCACAGTTCCCCAAGGCATTCTCTATCATGTACCTCAACTGCAGCAGCCTACCTATGTCTCAGCCATATTGGCCATGGGTCAATAGAAGAGAATGGAGAGCACAAAGTAATGGAGATGGGCTGGGAGGAATGGCTTAGGTGAGTGCTAGAGCAAAATCTAGGAAGACTCTGGACCTAAGCCACATGTGACAGTGAGTCCCACTAGCATGGTGGTGGGCTGGTGTCTGTTCAAGTCTGGATTAGATAGTATTCTATTGCCGTGAAGAGACACCATGATCAAGGCAACTTTTATAAAAGAAAACATTTAATTGGGGCTTGCCTACAGTTTTAGTGCCTTAGTCCATTATCATCATGGCAGTAAGCATGGTGCTAGGCATGTAACTGGAGCAGTAGCTGTGACTACATCCTGATTCACGTGCAGAAATGGAAAACTGGGCCTACCATGGGCTTTTGAAATCTAAAGCCACCCCCATGACATACTTCCTCCATCAAGGCCACACCTACTCTGTGGGAAGCCACATGTGCCATTGCAGGGTGGTGCTGGCTACTCCTGGCTACCACGCATAAGTTTGGGTAGACACCCAATGTGTAAATATGCAGTAAAGTTTTTTGCCAAGATGAGGTTTTGAGAATTAACCAATCAGATTAGAGACATGCAAATGAGGTATGTTAACCAATCAGATGTGAGACATGCAAATGAGATAGTAAGCATAACCAATCTGGGTGTGAGACACGCCTCTCCTAGGCCTATATAAGCAGCACCAGTTCTGGGTTCGGGGGCTTTTCGCCTCTGCAATCAAGCTCTCCCAATAAACGTGTCCAGAAGGACCCTGTTGTGGCGTCTTACTTGCAGGCATGTTGGGCGTCCAACACTACTCCAACAAGGCCATATCTCATAACCCTACCAAAGATTCTACTCCCTGATGACTAAGCTTTCAAATATATGAGCCTGTGAGGGACATTCTTATTTAAACCACTACAGCTAGAAAAATTACAAATGTTTTTATTTGCATTTCCCTGATGGATACAGATTGTTTTAATAATTTCCTTTTTGCTCCTGTGATAAAACACTGACCAAAAGCAGCTTGGATGAGGAAAGGGTTGTTTAGTTTACAGATTGCAGCCTATCTTTGAGGTAAGCTAAGGCAAAAACTAAAGTTAATTTTTTAAATATTGTAATTTCATGTAATTATTCATTGATTCAACAAATTACTGGCTATGTTATGGTCAGTAGTTATCAACCTTTCTAACACTGCAACTTCTTTTGCTATAATGACCTCAACCATAAAATTACTTTTGTTGCTACTTCAAAACTGTAATTTGTTTCTATTATGAATTATAATGTAAATATATGATATGCAGGGTATCTGATATATGACTGTCAAAAGAGTTATAACCCACAACTTGAGAAGCAGAGTTCTAGGTCCTTTTTAAGGTACTAGGATGTAACTGAATGAGACACAATGTTGTTGTGCTCAAGATGATTTTTTCTTTGAGTAAAACTGACAAATGAGCTGGGACTATAGAGATGGTTCAGCCAGTAAAGTAGTTACAGGACAATGTAATAAAGTGATACTGAGTCCCCAGCATCCAAAGAAAAGTCTGGGCATTGCAACTTGCATCTGTACTCACAGTACTGGGGAGGTGGAGACATGAGAACCACTAGAGTTTTCTGAACAAATTTGTGAACTCGAGATTCATTGAGAGATTCTATCTGGAAATTGAAGGAAACATCTTAATGACTTCAGGCCATGTGCTTGTATACTCATGTGCTATACACATTTAAATACACGCACACATACATACACACACACACACACACACACACATACACACACACACCACATTCTATTAAAAATAATTCACATGATGTCCTACAGTGAAAAATAGAACAACAGGATCATGGGTTTAAAAAAAAAGCCTTGCAGTCGTGGCACACACTTATAATCCCAGCACTTGGGAGGCAGAGGCAGGTGGACTTCTGAGTTCCAGGACAGCCTGGTCTACAGAGTTAGTTCCAGGACAGCTAGAGCTACACTGAGAAACCCTGTCTCAAAAACACAAACAAAAAAACTTTGAGCAAGTGATGTTTAAGTCAAGACAGGAAAGACATCAACTTGGAAAGGTTGTGAAAAGCACTATAAGTAAGAAATACTTTTACTGCAAAAGTTTTCAAATTCAAAACAAACTTGTTACCTTTGAGAATGTACAGGCAATATTAGTGTGGCTGTCATAAACACTCAAAAAAAAAGTAATAACCCAGAGCAGTACTTTAAACCTTGCATAGTGGTACATAATTAAAATCCTAGCTCTGGAGAGACTAGGGCAGGAGGGTCATGACTACATAATGGTACACTCTCAAAAAGAAGAAAAACAACCCTCAAAGTAAGAAGCTCTTATAATATGTTTCCCAATTGTTTCTTTGTGAAAATGTAATGCCATTAACATGTTCTGTATCATTTTAATACATTGTATCTGTATATGTGTTTGTTAATTTATAAAATAGTAAATTTTATCTATGACTAAAAATGAGTGAAAACTGAAAGTTAAAAATTAAAGAGTTGGTATCCAACAAGTATACCTGACATACAGCTTTACTGCAATTTATTTATCTATGTAAATTATAACAGAAAATTGTATGCATAAATTATCAATTTATAAAAGTATACAATAGAAAATTAGCAATTTATTATTATATAAATTGTTTAAAATTCATTATTTGATAATTTAATACATAAATGAAATATATTTAGGGAGAAATTTAACTTCCTAGATATTATTTAAGTAAGTATAACATTTAAATTTTGCTTAATGTAAGAAAATTCATTGCTAGATACTCATATAACGTCAATACATTTTCTCTTTATAACTTATAAATAGTGACAAGTTATACAGCTTCTGCTTGGTTAAAATGTAAAAAGCATATGGCACAAATATATTAAAGATAATGCATGAGAAAAGGTGAGGGCAGCCAGTAGACATACATAAGTTACTTCTTAATGCATGACTTCATGAATGATCACTGAATTGTAAATACTCCAGATGGTATGAAGAGCTCATCAGAGATGACCACTCAGACACCGTGTATAGCTAATTAAATGTGTTTAGTCTAGCCTGTTAGGGACCTGGGTATAGCCCCAAGTGTTCAGAATGTGAGATCAGATTCTAGTTAAACCTGGATTGGTCTCAGCAAGACTATAAGATAAAGGAACCTTACATCTTAACACTGTTTTGCCCAGTTACAAAGGTACATTCAGCCATTTGCCATTATTTGGTAGGACTTTTGCTGCATCTGTTTAATTCATGAACTCACTGGCAAACGTTGATCATATAATATCCAAGAAAGCAAAACATAAAAGAAATTCAATCATAAGAAATAAGGTTTTATCAAATACAGATAAACTTTGGGCCACAAAGCAAGGTTTGCTCTTTTGCTTTTCCACTTTCCACAAAAAGGATCTGTTTTCATTCCTAGAAACAGTGCCATTCTAATTAAGAACAAATGATCTACCAGTTTTAGAGATAGACTATCATAAAAATTTTTATATCATCTGTTATACAAAGTCTTTGGAGTATTTACACAGGAAAGTAACATCATCTGCTTTACATTTTTACATCTTATTGTTATAGAGCATATAGTTAATCTTGATTATCAACTAGATATTTACAAGCACCATGTAAACAACCCTTTAGGGATGTCTGTGAGGTAGATTCTAATTTAGGTAACTTGGGGCAGAAAGACCCATCCTAAAGGTGGGTAGCATCATTCAGTGGACTGTGGTCCTTGACAACATAAAGAGGACAAAGAAAACTGTGTGACTTGCTTTTCTATTGCTGTGGTAAACACCATACCTGAAGCAACTTACAGAAGAAAGCATTTAATTTGAATTATAGTTTCAGAGGGTTAAAGTCCATGATACTGGAACAAGGGCATGGCAGCAAGAAGAGCTGAGAGCTCACATCTCAAATCAAATGAAGGAGGTAAAGAAAAATAACTTGCAATAATAAAATAACCTTTTGAAACTTCATTGCTCACTTCCAGTGATATACTTCCTTCAATAAGACCACTTCCTAATCCTTCCTAAGCAGTTCCAACAACAGGGAACCAAGTATCCAAATATATAAGCCTATGGGTTCCGTTCTCATTTCAAACTACTAGAGGAACTGAGCATAAGCATAGCTTTCTTCTTCCAGATTGTGGACAAAAATGTCAAAATGTGACCATCTACCTTAAACTTCTGATCCCATGTTTTTCCTCTGTGGTAAACGATAACTTTGAAATGTGAGGCTAAGGTGTGACCCTATTCCTTCCCTAAGGTTCTTTTCTCAAGTTATTTTATCGCTGTAATGAGATCATTTGTTAATACATGTAGAGAATTAAAATGAGAAGATCTTAGTTTCAAAAACAGTTTAATAAGTTGTATAGCAGTTTGAATATGCTTGGCCTAGGGAGCAGCACTATTTGTGGGTATGGCCTTATTGGAGGAAGTGTATCACTGTGGGCATGGGCTTTAAGACCTTTCTCCTAATCAAATTGGAGTCAGCCTTCTACTCCTGACCTTCAGATGAAGATGTAGAATTGTCAGCTCCTCCTGTACCATGCCTGCCTGGATGCTGCCATGCTCCTGCCTAGATGATAGTAGACTGAACTTCTGAACCTCTAAGCCAGCCCAAATTAAATGTTGTCCTTATAAAAGGTGCCTTGGTCATAGTGTTCACATCATTAAAACCCTAAGACAGAAGTTGGTACCAGATACGGGGTTTATTTGTTTCTTGAGGAATCATGAACTCTGAATACTGTGCCCAGGGGCATTCTGAAGATCTCATTAGAAGGTTTTGTTAGATATTCTTTCAGATTAAAGTATTCCATCCTAGAAGGAGGAAGAGGGTTTATAAAACTCAAGGACTATCACAATTTAAGACTAATGAAACTCTGGGAATTCACAAAAGTCACATGGCCATCCCCAATGTTCTACAAGTAGTGAACAATTGCAGGCAGGAGTGAGGGGTTTCCTTCAGTGGGGATTCCTGCAAGTTGGTCAGAGAGCTCTAGGGACGTAGTTTTCATTAATCATTATCAACACTGAGTAAGGCTTTCTGGTAATGGAGCTGACATTGAATCATCTGTGCTCCTTTCAGTGACCTCAAAAAACTCATTGGTTCACTAAGCTAAAATCAGGTGCAATGATGTTGGCTTTGTTTCACTCAACATCCTACTTGGAGTAAACATATACTTGTTCATATATTTTCAGGAAAATTTACACAACCGAAGGTAGAAACTTCTAAACAAAAGAATATTTCTCTTTGTTAGTTTAGTCTACTCACTCTATATGGAAAATAAGGATGGAAAAGAACAAGACCACCCCCTACATTAATTTGGGCCACACCTTTAGTGGGACACCTACATAAGGACATTGGAAGAAGGAAGATTCACTCTCTGCTTTCACTTACTTGCCAGCACATCTGTTGGGACCTTCTTCCACAGAAGACCAGCTGAAACAACTAGCCTCATGAGACTGAGCAACTACTAGATTCTTGGACTTCCCATCCACAGCAGTCCAGTGTTGGGTTAGTTGGACTACAGACTAAGTCATCACAATAAATTCTGTTAATATATAGACACATTCCATAAGTTCTTTAACTCTAGAGAACCTTGACGAATAGAGAAGTTGGTACCAGGTACTGGTATTGCTGTGATAGGTCTCATCATGCTTTGTTTGGAAGAATGTGGATTTTGAGGCTTTGGATTTGGAAAGTAATGGAAGGCTTTAAGTGGGGGCTTAATGGGACATACTAGTAGGAATATGGAAGACTTTGTTGCTGAGAGTGTTTTGAACTATGCAGATCTGGCTCAAAAGGATTCATCGAAGAAGAATTTCAGTATGCAGCCTAGAGACTGTTTTTGTGGTATTTTTGTGAAGAATGTGGCTGCTTTTTGCCCTTATATGAACTGAGGCTAAGGTAAAGAGATTTTTATTAATTACATTGACAAATGAAATCTCACAAAATCCTAGCAGAGAGTTTTTTTTTCTCTAAGTCTCATGATGAGCATTTTGAACAAGTATAGCAAGCTCACAAAGGAAAAAGAATAAAATATATGGTTCAAGTATTAAAGGGGCACCAGGAAGTGAAATTAAACTGAATCCTTTGTTCAAAGATATTAAATTGAGGTAAGGGAGTGCTGACCTTGGGGCAAGATACCACCCAGCTAAATTTATGTCCAGGCAGGGTAATACCACACTTTTAATCCCAGGAAGCAATAGCAAGATTATCTCTAAATTCAAGGCCATACTGGTAAAGAGCAAGTACCAAGTAAAGAAAAACTTAAATCCAGGCATGGTGGATCACACCTTTAATCCAAGAGTTTAGGAGACAGGCATGCAGAACTTTGAGTTCAAAGTCAATCTAGAGAGCAAGTTCCAGGATAACCAAACTTAGGCAGAGAATAAATTCATTTAAAAAAGAAAGCTGGTGATAATATAACAGAACAAGGGAGCCATATTCCAGCCCCAGCAAACATCAGAACTAAGCAGATTCACCCATTTGTCTGTGGATTTATAGTCAAGAGAAGGAGACAACTGGGACAATTGATGCTGGTTAGCTAGAGCTAAGAAATTAGTGGAGATTAAGGAGAGACTACCATCATTGACATGAAATCTTCTGGGAAGTGTTTTCTAAGATCACAAAGAAGCTGTGTTCCAGAGATAGCCAAGGTTATACTTTGTACTGCAACTGTATTTAATAATGTGTAAGATTCACACAGGTAGTACTACTGGTTTTGAAGGCATGAAGGGGTCATGAAGAACACCTGAGGCTTGGCACTGTGAGAGGCTAGGGAAGGACATTGGGGAAAACACAGCCTCAATTGAAGATGACAGCCCAGAACTGAAGGGGTCATGGTGAGGCTTGGCACCATGAAGAGAGCCTATGAGAGGCTATTGGTGAAGCCTAGTTGCAGTGGAAGGCCCCAGTGTATTGGTGATGCTAGTACCATGGGATGATCACCAAGAACAGCAGTGGCAGTGGAATGCATCAATTTGAGCTTAGATTGCTACAGAGGACAGAGATGGAGAAGTGACACCAGCCCACAAGACCATGTGTGAATCCCAGACATTAGAAGAAGAAGCTGTAACACCGAAGTTGCCTTGGAGACCCTAAGATATTTGAGATTTCAGAGCTGTAGAATAGATATCTGCTGAGGACAGCAGCTAGCAGGGAGTGGATCCAGCCTATGAGAAAGAACATTGTTGTAGTCAACAAAGATGAAAAGGGGTGGAGATCTGAAGGCTGCTTTGACATCAGAGATGGAGATGCAGGGTTTGGAATTTGTCCAGCTGTTTTGTGTCATGCTTTGGGGTTTATAGTTAAGTGACCGGATAAATATCAGAAGATACATTGAACTTTTAACATTGTTGAAACTGCTATAGACCATGGGGACTTTGGAAGTCAGACTAAATGTATTTTTTATTATCCTATGTCTAGGTATGGGCCCCACAGACTCATATGGTTGAACAAGTCTATAGAGTCCAGGGAGTGGAATATGGGTATTTGAATATTCTTGACTCAAGGACTGGCAATATTTGGAGGTGTGGCCTAGATGGAGGAAGTGTGTCACTGTTTGTGCGGACTTTCAGACCCTCATCCTATCTGCCCAGAGACCAGTCTTACCTGCCTGCCAGCCTTCAGAAGAAGATGTAGACCTCTCAGCTTCTCCTGCACCTTGCTTGCCCGGAAGCTGCCATGCTTCTACTCTGATGATAGTGGACTGAACTTATGATCTCGTAAACAAGCCCCAATTAAATATTTTCCAAATAAGACTTGCCTTGGTCATGTTGTCTGTTTATATCAATAAAACCCTTACTAATACTCACAGGAGGAAATATAGAGACAAAGAGTGGAGCAGAGACTGCCCCACCTGGGGATCCATCCCATATACAGTCACCAAACCTGGACACTATTGAAGATGATCAGAAGTGCTTGTTGACAGGAGCCTGATATGGCTGTCTCCTGAGAGTGTCTGCCAAAGGCTGACAAATACAGAGGCAGATGCTCACAGCCACCCATTGGACTGACCGCAGGTCCCGGATGGAGGAGTTGGAGAAGGGACTGAAGAAGCTGAGGGGTTTTGCAGGCCCATGGGGGGGGGTGGCGCAACAGTTCAACAGGACAGACCACCTGGAGCTCCCTGGGGACTGGATCACCAACCAAAGAGTACACATGGAGGGACCCACGGCCCCAGCCACATATGTGGCAGTGGATGGCCTTGCTGGACATCAGTGGGAGGAGTGGCCCTTGGTCCTGGTAAGGCTTGACAATGCCTTAGTATAGGGCAATTCCAGGGTGGGGAGGTGGGAGTGGGTGGGTGGGTGGATGGGTGGGGAAGCACCCTCATAGAAGCAGGGAGAGGGAGGATGGAATAGGGGGTTTCCAGGGGGAAACCGTGAAAGGAGATAACATTTGAAATGTAAATAAATAAAATATCCAATAAAAAGAAAGAAAGGAGGTCTGACATATTCTACCTAATGTTTTTTAAAATTTTGAATTTTTCTTTTTTAGTTAAAGAAACAGTATTCCTATTCTCATAATTATTATTTTCTTGAGACAAGGTCTCACTAAATAGCCAGTTCTGGCCTGTTACTCTCTGTAGATTAGGCTGTGCTTGAACTCAGAGATATTCTTTCATCTGCCTCCTTAGTACTGAGATTAAAGGCTGCTCCACAACTTCCAGCCTCATATACTCACTTTTTAAAAGTTCCCTTTAAACAAGCTAGTTTATTTATCTTCTCTTATGGTGAAACTTTCTTTGCAATGGAGACAGGAAGATTATCAGGAAGTCAGAATTGTTATGGCCCCATTTGATGAGGGTCCAACATCTTTCAATATATGTTTTTGCTTTCTGAGATGAGATAAGTGGGGAGTTCACAGTTGACCTCAATAGTCTACAGAGTTAAACAGTATTTTAAGTATTTACTCCATAAACTATAATCCATTTAAAATTGGGCTTTGATATGGTATTCAATTTACAAGCTGTGCCAAGTGAAATCATATTTTCTCTAGCCACAAATTATGTATCGCCATTGTCCAATAAAATTCATATTTCAATAAATCATATCTGTCAATATTTTTCTCCATTATCAAGGTTGAGAAGAGTTGGGCATGCAATAAACCTTTAAGTTTTTTTCCCAAGGTGGTTTACAGTTATCCTCTGCATGTGGAAAAAGGTACAGAAGGCAGGTAGTCCAATTTGTGTTTTGACAACTATAAAAGAGATATTTGACCTCCATCTTTTATGATTAGTGTGTCTGTATCTCAAATAGTTATAAACAATTAAAATGCATTCTATTTTCCTTTGAAACGCAACTATGGCTTCATGTTGAACTATGTTGCAATTCAATCAGAGATGAACGTCATAAGAGTAATAGCGTTCCAGAGATAGCCCTGCTTCTCTAAGGCAATAGAAGATATTAAGAGATGTATGGTTGCCGGTTGTTAGAAAGAAAAGAATTCTTTGCACTGGCTGGGGTAGTTTGAATGAAAATGGCCCTTATAGGCTCACAAAGAAAGGCATAATTAGGAGGTGTGGCCTTGTTGGAGTAGGTGTGTCACTGGCTTTGAAGTTTCAAATGCTCCAGCTAGGACCAGTGTCATTCATTCTTCCTGCTGCCTGCCAATCTGGATGTAGAACTCTCACTACTTCTCCAGCACCTGTGCCTGTGTTCCAGCATGCTTCCCACCATGATGAGAATGGACTAACCCTCTGAACCAGTAAGCCAGCCCCTATTAATTGCTTTCTTTTATGAGACTTAGCATTGAGAGCATAATAATGATGTCTCTTCAGAGCAATAGAAAAACCTAAGTTATTGATGCATGTCTTGTATCTGCCTGCAGTAATGCCAAGAAAAAGAAAACTCTGAACATATCTGTTTAATCCCAATACATCCACAAAATAAGATTTATTGACTGTGTGCTTAACAATAAATGTTAGTCTAAATAGACCTTTCCATTTTTATCAGTTTAGCTTGGAATGTAGGGAATAGTGTCATACATTGCACACACACGTTGAACATTTCCTGTATATATGGATATCTAATTTACTCAGATAGAATTCAAGTATAAGCCTTATATTGTACATAAGGCAATTTGAACAGTGAAATGTATTTTATATGTGACAAACCTTAGATTCACTACCCACTGGTGCATTACCAAAAACCCATTTCTTAACTCTCCGCAATTCTAACATAAATTCCCTAGAGAGTTTTAAAGCAGCTAAAGCCTAAAACAAAAGACTTATTGTCGTTTTCGATCACTTTCTTATTATCCATTGGGCATTTCATCACCATCAGATAACGAAATCTGGAAAGTAAAACCTGAAACTGTGATCTACAGTTTTCGTTTGGAGTCTATCTGAAGAAAATCATTAAAAGATCCAGAAAACTGAGAAAAATTCCATTAGAGTGCACACAGTAAATAATAGCAAATTGCATGACATACTTGGGAGACACACAAGAAATACAATTAATTTTAACCCCAATCAATAGCAAAACATCTGTCTAAGATGTAATTATATATTTCATTAATAATTATATTAGCCTAATAATAAAACAGTTGTTAAACAAGTTAAGTGTTTCTAATGTGATCCTATTTAAATATAATAAGCTTAACTGCATAAATGCCAAAAATATCTCCTTCTCTCACTCAAGGTAAAAGCAAAATTCACCTGTAGAGTTTGTAACCTGCAGAGCTTTGAGCTTTATGACTCCACTATGACTTCTAGAAAATCACCTCACAGTTCTCTGCCTCCCTCCATCAGTTCCAGCCACGCCTCTATCCCAGCTGCTTCTCCTCATGCATGCAAGGTCTTCTCTGACAACTGAGCCTCAGCAACTGTCATCACTTTAGCTGGAATGCATATTTCTCTTGACTGCTGCTGGAGGCCACACTCTACCTGAATGTTTTCATTCCACACCCAAAGGTTCCTTGATAACTTTCCTGGCTATTCTGACTCTCTGAAAAGAATGCTCACCCTGGAATTTCATTTCCTTGAAGCTAGGCCTTGTCATCCTCCCTCTCATCACTTACCAATATGAAAATATTTCATACTGACTTAATAGCTACATGGCTATATGGCTCATTTCCCACACTAGGCTGAGAACTCCATGAGGATAAGATCTGTTCATTTGCTGCCTCTGGTCCTTGCAGTGTCCAAAACACTGCATGGCAGAGACCACTCACAGTGTTTATGGGACAGAGGTAAAACAAATGAACTGAGTGATAATCTGTAGGGTTGAGCATGTAAAATTACACAGGCATGCCTGGGTCTAGCCATATAGCTACCTACTAATGCACTTCCCACCAGGGTCTAGGCTTGCAGGGCAGGGTGAAGTAGGGCAACTGGAAGCATGGCCAAGAGAAATCTTTCCAAGGTTGAAATGACCTTTCCATATACCAGGGTGATTTTATCCTTTTTTAGAATGTGAGGCCTATTCCAAAGCCGTTACATGATATGAACTTTAAATGTTGCTTTATTTCCACAGATAGTGGACTGAGATGAGAGCCGTTCCCAAGCTCTTCAGATGCACATTTTGGGCAGACAGTTTCTCTTTTATAATTATCTCTTGTTCAAGGCTTGGAAGCTTCTAGCCTCCACACAGTATAATCTTCCAAGCTGAAAGTTTTCATTCAACTTCGCTCAGCTCCTCAATAAGTTGCTCTGCTTGGCATCATACAGTGGTGGCAGTCTGTTCTAATCTTCTGGCTAATTCTCATTCTCTGGCTCATCCTGTCATCCTCTGTGTCTAGCTTGTTCTCTCTGCAAACTGTCTCTGAAAAAATGTCCTGGGAAAATTGCCTCACAGGCACACATAACAAGACAAGGAACACCACCACCACCACCACCACCACCTATGTCTAGCTCTAGCTTGTTCTCTCTCCCTGTGATGTTCTTAAGTTACCTTTCTTTCTGTGCCCTTCCAGCAACCTTGAGCAGGCTAAATCAGACCTTGTTTTGCCACAGTTGCCTAGCCCATATAGGGTGGAGTCTTCCAACCTAGGTGATATCTATAGTCTTGCCACATATGCAGCTTCCTGCAAGAAAACACTACCTGCTGATCAGCTGAGGTTGTTTTCCTGAGGATATTCTGGCAAAGTGAGGGATGGGTTCCCCCCTTTAAATTAAGACTTATGAATTAAGCATTGGGCCTTGATCAAAAACTTTGTCTTGGTCTCATTTGTCTCTCATCCCATCCATCCCCAGCTCTCCTTCCAGGTACCCACTTCTCCATGGATGCTGGCAGCTACATCATTCCTGTGCTGTTCTCCTGAGATGGGTGTATCTTCTGTCTGAGTCATTCTGACAAACCTTGCTCTAATTTGTTAGTCTTCTCTTGTAGCGCCCGCTCTCGACCAGCAAGAACGACGCGACCACCAGTCCTTCTAACAGCAGTTTATTCAGTCCTGATTCTTCTTGTTTATATCTCCCCAAACCCTGGGCCTCTCACTCCTTTTATACTCTCTCTCATCCACGCACCGCAGGCCACGCCCCCTCGCCAGTCACGAGGCTTCAGCTAATCAGGGCAGCAGGGGCAAATCTCCACCAAATTGGATTCACCTGTATCCTGGTACACCTGCGCAGCACTCAAGATGTTTGTGTCTTATATGAGAAAGTCAGGTGCAAGTCATATGACTTAGCTGCAGTCCCTGGCGCCTTTGGGACTGCCGCCACACCCGCTCCCCACATTCTCTCAATCAAATGTCACTTGCAAACATAATGGTTTCCTTCTACAAATTAAACTTACCTACATTGTTTGCTATTAAAGGTGTAAGGGCCTGTCTATATTCTAGACAGATCATACAGTAATCTAGAATATCTACTTTCCAGCCAGATTATATAGACCCAGAAAAATTTTAGCTATGATCTCTTGCCAGAGCAGCCATGTTATTGGGTATGAACTTATCAAAAGTCAAATTGGGGAGCCCTCTCAACCAGTCTAAGCTGCCTGGAGCAGCCTGTGATTCCTGAGGGACCTCTATTCTCCTACCACCTCTCCTCTACGTTCATCAGACTCGTGGATGATAGAGGATAGCATCACTTTTTCCACCCAGCTTCTCTGCTTGCTGAACCCCATAGGCCAAGCCAAGCTGCCTTGAACAGCCTGCTATCTGAGAGAGACTCATACTCTCCCACCACCTCTCCCCACCTTCATCAGACTCCTGAACCATTCCTGAAAGCTTCCCTTCCCTGACCCATTTTCATTGCTATCAGAGCCCTCTGGGCCAAACCAAGCTGCCCTGAGCAGCCTCTTATCTAAGGGAGAACTACATTCTCCCGACATGTCTCCACCCAACTCCAGCAAACCTGATGTTCCTGAACCATACAGACCACAGATCCAGAAACATTAATAAGAATAATAGGAATGGAAGAGGTGAAGAGTCCCAGCTCTAAGGTCCAAAAACATATTCTCAACAGAATTATAGAAGAAAACTTTCCCAACCTAAAGAAAGAGATACATATAAATATAACACCTTATAGAATGCCATTAGATGGGACGGGGAAAAAAAAAAGCCCTCACAGACAATAATAATCAAAACACAAAATCTACAGAACAAAGAAAGAATATTAAAAGCAGCAAGAGCAAAAGGTCAGGTAACATATAAATGTGAAAACAGGATCCATCATTGTGCTGCAAACAAGAAACACATCTCAGCCATAAAAATAGACATTACCTCAGAGAAAATGGCTTAATTTTTTCCAAACAAATGGACCCAAGGAGCAAGCTGATATAGCTACTTTAGCATCTAATTAAATAGACTATCAACAAGATGAACCAAAAGGCACAAGGAAAAGCAAAAGAGAGAGGGAAGGATACTTCATATTCATCAAAGAAAAAAAATGGATCAAAATGATATGTCAATTCTGAACATCTATGCCCCCCAAATAAGGGTACCCACATTTGTAAAGGAAATATTGCTAAAACTTAAATCATACATAGATACCCACACATTATTACTGGGAAACTTCAACACTCCACTCATACCAATTGACAGGTCATTCAGATAAAGACTAAACAGAGAAATAATAAAACTAACAGATATAATGATTCAAAATGACATGACAGACATCTATAGAATATTTCACCCAAACACAAAAGAATATACCTTATTCTCAGCACCTCCTGGATCTTCGTCCAATATTGACCATATAGTCAGTCACAAAGGAAGCCTCAACAGATATAAGAAAATTAAAATAAAACCTTGTATCTTATGAGACCACATGGATTAAAGTGGACTTCAACAACAACGGAAACAATGAGAAAATTTACACACTCATGGAAATTGAACAACTGTCTACTCAATGATGTCTAGTAAATCTCCAGCCCAGAAAAGCTAGGGCAAAGAAATCACAACTCAATTAATAGGAATACAAGCTACATTCCTAGATTGGGCAGATCTATCACTGCATCACTAAATTCCCCATGTATGTGATTCCTTATAACTTTTGATTTTTCCAGGCCACATTGTTCTGCACTATTGTCTTTGCACCTACTCCTCTCCCTCCTCCTCCATAGTCGTCTCTCCCTTCCTCTCTCCCTTCTTTTCCCAAATTTGCAGCTCCACCTTCCCTTCTACTGCCCAGTCACCTGCTCTACCCTTTATTTTACCAGTTAAAATGGGGAGAAGGGACACAAGAAGTCACCTATGATAAATGATTCACTCCTCATCTGCAACACCCCCAGGACAGCAAAATTAGAATCAAAATAGATTACCACGGCTATCCAGAACACAATGATCTCTGAGTCAGGGAAGAAATAGAAAACAAAGAATTTCTGGAATTCAATGAAAATGAAGGCACAACATACCCAAATTTATGGGACCCAATGGAAGCAGTGCTAAGAGGAAAGTTCAAAATATTATGAGCCTCCATAAAGAAATTAGAAAGTTCCCATACCAGCAATTTAAAAGTACACCTGAAAGCTGTAGGAAAAAAAATAAGAAGCAAGGACACATAACAGAAGTAGAGGGTAGGAAATAATAAAAATCAGGGCTGAAATCAATCTGTTAGAAACAAATAAAACAGTACAAAGAATCAACAAAACCAAGAGCTGGTTCTTTGAGAAAATTAGCAAGTTAGCCAAATCTTTATCCAAACTAACCAAAAGGTAGAGAGACAATACCTGAATAAACAAAATCAGAAATGCAAATGCAGATCTAACAAAAGACACTGAACAAATTCAAAGAATCATTAGGTCTTGCTTGAATAACCTGTATTCAACCAAAAGGGAAAACCTTAATGAAACAGATGATTGTCTAGACAGATATCATATATCAAAGTTAAATCAAGATCAGCTAAACTATATAAACAGCCCTATAACCCTTAAAAAATTAGAAGCAGTCATCAAAAGTCTCTCAACCAAAAAGCCCAGGTCCCTATGGTTTTAGTGCACAATTCTATATGACATTCAAAAAAGAGCTAATTCTAACACTCCTCAAACTATTTCACAAAATAGAAACCGAGGGTCTATTGCCAAACTTATTCTATGAAGCCATAGCTACCCTGATTTCTAAACCACACAAAGACTAAAAGGAAAAGGAATTTAAGGACAATTTATTTTATGAACATTGATGCAAGAAAACTTAATAAAGTACTCACAAACTGAATCTTGGAACACATCAAAAACATGATCCATCAAGAAGAAGTAGGCTAGATCAGTGGCCCAATACCTGCCCAAATGTAACAGCCTAGTTACCTCCCAGAAGTTCCAAAGTAAGGAAAGAAACAGGGGACTCTCTTACTCAAATTTCCACACAGGCTGGAACATGTACACAGCCCAGCTGACAGGGGACTTACCCCCCACTTCTACCTCAACCCCCAAGCTCCACTTTCCTTCGGCACCTTTTGCTCACCAGGGTCAGATCAGTGGCCCAATACCTGCACAAATACTACAGCCTGGAAACATCCCAGGAGCTCCATAGTAACCAAGGGCACAGGACATCTTAAGTAAAAGGGGCACAGGATTTCTGAAGTAACCAGAGACACAGAAGGTCTAACCTAACCAGAGGCACTGGAGGCCCACTCTAATCAGAGGCAACACTGCCTGTCTCCAAGGAGATCAGCCCTAACTCAGATTACAGAGCTCTCTGCCTCCAAGGAGACCAGTTACAATCAGAGACACCCGGGCCAGTTAACACCAGTGAACCAGATGGCCAGAGTCAAGCAGAAGATCATATGTGGCAAACCCAATGCAATTTGGCACAATCAGAACCCAGTTCTTCCACCAGAGCAATCCCTGGATACTCTAACATGACTGAAAAGCAATATAGTGGCCTCACTTCCCATTTTTGAAGATGACAGATGCCTTTAAGGAAGATATAACAAACTCCCTTTAAAGAAACAGGAAAACAAAGGCAAATAGGTAGAAACAAACAAATCCCTTAAAGAAATACTGGAAAATATGAGAGAGCAGGTAAAGGAGTTGAATAAAACAGTCTTAGAACTATAATTTGAAATAGAAACAATATGGAAACAACAAAATGTGGAAACCCAGGAGATGGACAACTTAGACAAGATATCAGGAGTTACAGATGCAAATATTACCAACAGAATATGAGAGATAGAATAGAGAATCCTAGGCATAGAAAATACAAAGTTTAAAAAGCTTCAAACCCAATGGAGGAGCTAGAGAATGTGCCTAAGGAGCTGAAGGTGTCTGCAACCCTATGGGTAGAACAACAATATGAGCTAACCAGTATCCCGGAGCTCTTGTCTCTAGCTGCACATGCAGCAGAAGATGGACTAGTCAGCCATCAATGGGAAGAGAGGCCCCTTGGTCTTGCAAACTTTATATGTCCCAGTACAGGGGAACACAAGGGCCTAGAATTTGGAGTAGGAGGGTAGGGGAGCAGGGTGGGGGGATTGTATAGGGGACTTTGTGATGACATTTGAAATGTAAGTGAAGTAAATAGCTAATAAAAAAATGAAAAAAAAAGTTCCAACTCCAAAATGTCCAGGAAATACACGAAACAATGAAAAGACCAAACCTAAAAATAATAGGAATAGAAGAGGGTGAAGAATCCGAGCTCAAAGGGCCAGAAAACATCTTCAACAAAATCATAGAAGAAAACTTCCCTAACCTAAAAGAAGAGATGGTCATAAATGTACAAGAAGCCTAGAGAACACCAAATTAATTGGACCAGAAAAGAAAATCCTTTCATCACAAAATAATCAAAACACTAAATGCACAGAAACTGTTAAAAGCTGTAAGGGGGGAAGGCCAAGTAACATATAAAGGCAGACCTGTATGAATTGCACCTTACTTCGCAACAGAGACTCTAAAAGCTAGAAGATCCTAGACAGATATCATCCAGACCCTTAGAGAACATATATGCCAGCACAAGCTAATATACCCTGCAAAATATTCCAAAACCATACCAAATTTAAATAATAGCATCTTTTTACTAATCCAGCCCTACAGAGGATACTGAAACAAAATTTCCAATACAAGGAGGGTAACTACACCCAAGAAAACATAAGAAACTAAACATATCACAACAAACCCAATAGAAGAGAATCATAAACACGGAATACCATCTCCAACAACAAAAATATCAGGAACTAATAATCATCTGTCTTTAATATCTCTTAACATCAATGAACTCAATTGCCTAATAAAAAGGATCTGGCTAAAGACTGGATACATAAGCAGGATATAGCCCTTAGCTTCATATAAACAATAAACCTCAGTGACAAACAAACCTCAGAGTAAAAGGCTGGAAAAAAGTTTTGCAAGCAAACAGTCACAATAACCAAGCTGGTATAGAGTGTGGCTGTGGGCAGTGAGAGGAAGCCTGGTAAGGTTGAGCTAAGGTTTAAAGCCCTGGGGACCCTGAAGGGACAGTAGAAGCTTTGCCTGCTTCAGGACCAGGACACTGTCATGTAGCCACACTCTTGCTTTAGAGAGGTTTGTGGCTTTCAGTCATATAGATACAGCACCCCAATCCTTCCCACATGTAGATGAGATATCCCCGACCTCATAGACCAAGCCAATAGTAAACACCTACTGTCATACTGTGAACCACCACAAGACTGTATATAAAAATCCTATTGAGAATAAATAAAGGAGTGAGAATTACTCTGTCATTATCAGAGAGCCTCTGTCATAAGAGTTGTAAGACCACCACCAGGGAAAGGACCTGCTCTCCCAAAATATCACAAGTAGCTCCCCGCCACCTCTCCCAGGCTAGTCAACCTCCCACCAGCTCAGCCAGGGATTACTCAGAATAGAGCATCTTGGAGCAACAAAAGCGATGGCAGTGGTGGATACAGCTGCATTAGTGGAAACAGAAGAGACAATTCCTCCTTCCTGGTAGCATTCTCTCCCCTTCTCCTGAACCCTCAGACCTGTTTAGGCCAAAGATCTTCAGGGAAAGCTTACAGTACACAGGCCTACATCATAGACATCCTAACATCCAAAAAATAATATTTCAGCCACAAATAGTAGAAAAAAAGTGAGGAAGAATTCATATCCATCAAAGGAAAAAATCCACCAAAAAACAAAGTCTCAATTCTGAGCATATATACCCCAAATGCAAGGGCACCCACATCCATAAAAGAAATTTTACTAAAGCTCAAAACACACATTGAACTTCACGCAATAATAGTGGGAGACTTCAACAGTCTACTCTCACCAATCGACAGGTCATTGAAAAAGAAAATAAGGAGCCAGCCACCATCCGGACCAGAGGACAGGTGTCTGCCTGGCTCTGAAGGCCTCAGCCTCAGGAGCAGTGGTCGCCACCTTGGTTCCCGGACTCCGCCGAACTTAAAAAATTAGTCTGAACAGGTGAGAGGGTGCGCCACAGACCCAGACAGCTTCTGGGACAGGCAGAGGCACAGAGCCACTGAGTCAGCACTCTTTGCGGGCCACAGACAGCCGGCCACCGTCCGGACCAGAGGACAGGTGTCTGCCTGGCTCGGAAGGCCTCAGCCTCAGGAGCAGCGGGCGCCACCTTGGTTCCAGGCCTCTGCTGAACTTAGGAATTTAGTCTGCACAGGTGAGAGTCTGCACCACAGAATCTGACAGCTTCTGGGACCTGCCAAAGCAACACAGCTTCTGAGAAAGGTCCTGTTTTGGGCCTTCTTCTTCGGCCAGGAGAGGTCAAAACACAAGATATCTGTGCACCTTCCCTGTAAGAGAGCTTGCCAGCAGAGAGTGCTCTGAGCACTGAAACTCAGAGGAGAGAATCTGTCTCCCAGGTCTTCTGATAGACGGTAACAGAATCACCAGAAGAACAATCTCTAAACAGAGTCAACTATAACAACTAACTCCAGAGATTACCAGGTCTTGAAAGGTAAACGTAGGAATCTTACTAACAGGAACCAAGACCACTCACCATCATCAGAACCCAGCACTCCCACTTCACCCAATCCAGGGCACCCCAACACACCCGAAAACCTAGACCCAGATTTAAAAGCATATCTCATGATGATGGTAGAGGACATCAAGAAGGACTTTAATAACTCACTTAAAGAAATACAGGAGAACACTGCTAAATAGTTACAAGTCCTTAAAGAAAAAGAGGAAAACAAATCAAACAGGTAGAAGTCCTTACAGAAAAACAGGAAAAAACATACAAACAGGTGATGGAAATGAACAAAACCATACTAGACCTATAAAGGGAAGTAGACACAATAAAGAAAAATCAAAGAGAGGCAACACTGGAGATAGAAAACCTAGGAAAGAAAACTGGAACCATAGATTCAAGCCTCAGCAACAGAATACAAGAGGTGGAAGAGAGAATCTAAGGTGCAGAAGATTCCATAGAGAACATTGGCACAACAATCAAAGAAAATGGAAAATGCAAAAAGATCCTAACTCAAAATATCCAGGAAATCCAGGACACAATAAGAAGACCAAACCTATGGATAATAGGAGTGGATGAGAATGAAGATTTTCAATTCAAAGGACCAGCAAATATCTTCAACAAAATTTTTGAAGAAAACTTCCCAAATCTAAAGAAAGAGATGCCCATGAACATACAAGAAGCCTACAGAACCCCAAATAGACTGGACCAGAAAAGAAATTCCTCCCGACACATAATAATCAGAACAACAAATGCACTAAATAAAGATAGAATATTAAAAGCAGTAAGGGAAAAAGGTCAAGTAACATATAAAGGCAAGCCTATCAGAATTACACCAGATTTTTCACCAGAGACTATGAAAGCCAGAAGAGCCTGGACAGATGTTATACAGACACTAAGAGAACACAAATTCCAGCCCAGGCTACTATACCCAGCCAAACTCTCAATTACCATAGGTGGAGAAACCAAAGTGTTCCACGACAAAACCAAATTCACACATTATCTCTCCACGAATCCAGCCCTTCAAAGGATAATAACAGATAAAAACCAATACAAGAACAGGAACAACGCCCTAGAAAATACAAGAAGGTAATCCCTCAACAAACCTAAAAGAAGACAGCCACAAGAACAGAATGCCAACTTTAACAACAAAATTATCAGGAAGCAACAATCACTTTTCCTTAATATCTCTTAATATCAATGGTCTCAACTCCCCAATAAAAAGACATAGACTAACAAACTGGCTACACAAACAAGACCCAACATTTTGCCGCTTACTGGAAACTCATCTCAGAGAAAAAGGTAGACACAACCTCAGAATGAAAGGCTGGAAAACAATTTTCAAGCAAATGGTATGAAGAAACAAGCTGGGATAGCCATCCTAATATCTGATACGATTGACTTCCAACCCAAAGTCATCAAAAAAGACAAGGAGGGGCACTTCATTCTCATCATAGTTAAAATCCTCCAAGTGGAACTATCAATTCTGAATATCTATGCTCCAAATACAAGGGCAGCCACATTCATTAAAGAAACTTTAGTAAATCTCAAAGCACACATTGCACCTCACACAATAATAGTGGGAGACTTCAACACACCACTTTCACCAATGGACAGATCATGGAAACAGAAACTAAACAGGGACACAGTGAAACTAACAGAAGTTATTAAACAAATGGATCTGACAGATATCTACAGAACATTTTATCCTAAAACAAAAGGATATACCTTCTTCTCAGCACCTCATGGTACCTTCTCCAAAATTGACAACATACTAGGTCACAAAACAGGCCTCAACAGATACAAAAATATTGAAATTGTCCCATGCATCCTATCAGATCACCATGCACTAAGGTTGATCTTCAATAACAAAATAAATAATAGAAAGCCAACATTCACGTGGAAACTGAACAACACTCTTCTCAATGATACCTTGGTCAAGGAAGGAATAAAGAAAGAAATTAAGGACTTCTTAGAGTTCAATGAAAATGAAGCCACAACATACCCAAACTTATGGGACACAATGAAAGCATTTCTAAGAGGAAAACTCATAGCTCTGAGTGCCTCCAAAATGAAAATAGAGAGTGCATACATTAGCAGCTTGACAACACACCTAAAAGCTCTAGAACAAAAGAAATCAAATTCACCCAAGAAGAGTAGACAGCAGGAAATAATCAAACTCAGGGGTGAAATCAACCAAGTGGAAACAAGAAGAACTATTCAGAGAATCAACCAAAAGAGGAGCTGGTTCTTTGAGAAAATCAACAAGATAAACAAACCCTTAGCCAGACTCACTAGAGGGCACAGGGAAAGCATTCTAATTAACAAAATCAGAAATGAAAAGGGAGACATAACAACAGATCCCGGAGAAATCCAAAACACCATCAGATCCTTCTACAAAAGGCAATACTCAACAAAACTGGAGAACCTGGATGAAATGGAGAAGTTTCTAGACAGATACCAGGTACCAAGGTTGAATCAAGATCAGGTTAATGATCTAAACAGCCCGATAGCCCCCAAAGAAATAGAAGCAGTCATTAATAGTCTCCCAAACAAAAAAAAAAAAAAAAAAAAAAAAAGCCCAGGACCAGGTGGGTTTAGTGCAGAGTTCTATCAGACCTTCAAAGAAGATCTAATCCCAGTTCTTCACAAACTATTCCACAAAATAGAAACAGAAGGTACTCTACCCAACTCATTCTATGAAGCCACAATTACTCTGATACCTAAACCACAAAAAGACCCCACAAAGATAGAGAACTTCAGACCAATATCCCTTATGAATATTGATGCAAACATCCTCAATAAAGTTTTTGCTAACCGAATCCAAAAACACATCAAAACAATCATCCATCCTGACCAAGTAGGTTTCATCCCAGGGATGCAGGGATGGTTCAATATACAGAAATCCATCAATGTAATCCAGTATATAAACAAACTCAAAGACAAAAACCACATGATCATCTCGTTAGATGCTGAGAAAGCATTTGACAAAATCCAACACCCATTCATGATAAAAGTCTTGGAAAGATCAGGAATTCAAGGCCCATACCTAAACATGATAAAAGCAATCTACAGCAAAACAGTAGCCAGCATCAAAGTAAATGGTGAGAAGCTTGAAGCAATCCCACTAAAATCAGGGACTAGACAAGGCTGCACACTCTCTTCCTACCTATTTAACATTGTACTTGAAGTCCTAGCCAGAGCAATTAGACAACAAAAGGAGATCAAGGGGATACAAATTGGAAAGGAAGAAGTCAAATTATCACTTTTTGTAGATGACATGATTGTATATATACGTGACCCTAAAAATTCCACCAGAGAACTCCTAAGCCTGATAAACAGCTTCAGTGAAGTAGCTGGATATAAAATTAACTCAAACAAGTCAATGGCCTTTCTCTACACAAAGGACAAACAGGCTGAGAAAGAAATTAGGGAAACAACACCCTTCTCAATAGCCACAAATAATATAAAATACCTAGGCGTGACTCTAACTAAGGAAGTGAAAGATCTGTATGACAAGAACTTCAAGTCTCTGAAGAAAGAAATTAAACAAGATCTCAGAAGATGGAAAGATCTCCCATGCTCATGGATTGGCAGGATCAATATAATAAAAATAACTATCTTGCCAAAAGCAATCTACAGATTCAATGCAATCCCCATCAAAATTCCAACTCAATTCTTCAACGAATTAGAAAGGGCAATCGTCAGATTCATCTGGAATAACAAAAAACCTAGGATAGCAAAAACTCTTCTCAAGGATAAAAGAACCTCTGGTGGAATCACTATGCCAGACCTAAAGGTGTACTACAGAGCAACTGTGAACAAAACTGCATGGTACTGGTATAGAGACAGACAAGTAGACCAATGGAATAGAATTGAAGACCCAGAGATGAACCCACACACCTATGGTCACTTGATCTTCGACAAGGGAGATAAAACCATCCAGTGGAAGAAAGACAGCATTTTCAACAATTGGTGCTGGCACAACTGTTGAAATGAAACAACTGAAATGGCTTCTCTGCCATTCAGTATTCCTCAGGTGACAATTCTTTGTTCAGTTCTGAGCCCCATTTTTTAATGGGGTTATTTGAGTACTACTCAGCTATTAAAAACAATGAATTTATGAAATTCTTGGGCAACTGGATGTATCTGGAGGATATCATCCTCAGTGAGGCAACCCAATCACAAAAGAAGTTACTTTACATGCACTCACTGGTAAGTGGATATTATCCCAGAAACCTAGAATAACCAAGATACAACTTCCGAAACAGAAGAAAATCAAGAAGGAAGAACAATTCATGGATATTTCATTCCTCCCTAGAATAGAGAGTAAAGTATCCATTGAAGGAATTGCAGAGACAACGTTTAGAGCTAAGATGAAAGGATTGACCATCCAGAGACTGCCCCACCTGGGGGTCCATCCAATAATCAGCCACAAAATGAAGACACTATTGCATATGCCAGCAAGATTTTGCTGAAAGGACTCTGATATAACTGTCTCCTGTGAGGCTTTGCCAGTGCCTGGCAAATACAGAAGTGGATGCTCACAGTCACCTATAGGATGGAACACAGGGCCCCCAATATAGGAACTAGAGAACATACCCAAGAGCTGAAGGGGTCTGCAAGCCTATAGGTAGAACAACAATATGAACTAATCAGTACCCCCAGAACTCCTGTCTCTAGCTGTATATGTAGCAGAATATGGCCTAGTTGGCCATAATTGGGAAGAGAGGACACTTGGTTTAGCAAACTTTATATGCTCTAGTACAGGGGAAAGCCAGGGTCAAGAAGTGGGAGTGAGTGTGTAGGAGAGCAGGGCGGGGGTGGGTATAGGGAACTTTTGGGATAGCATTTGAAATGTAAATGGAGAAAATATCCAAAAAAAAAAAAAAGAAGAAAAGAAAAAAATCGAGAATCCCCAAATGGGACCTCATAAAATTTCAAAGCTTCTATAAGAAAAAAATATACTACCAAGAAGACAAAAAGGCCTCTAACAGATTGGGAAAGCATCTTTACCAATCCTAAATCTGGGATAGGGTCTCATATCCAATATATACAAGGAACTCAAGCAGTGGAACTCCAGAGAAATCAAATAACCCCAGTAAAAAATGTGGCCCATACCTAAACAAGGAATTCTCAACGGAAGAATACCAAATCACTGAGAATCACCTGAAAAAAGTTCAACATCCTTAATCATCAAGGAAATGCAAATCAAAACAACCCTGAGATTCAACCTCACACAAATCAGAATGGCTAAGATCAAAAATTCAGTTGATAGCAGATGCTGGTGAGGATGTGGAGAAAGAGGAACACTCCTCCATTTCTGCAAACTTGTACAACCACTCTGGAAATCAGTGTGGCAGTTCCTCAGACAATTGGGCATAGTTCTATCAGAAGGTCCAGCAATACCTCTCCTGGGAACATACCCAGAAGATGTTCCAAGTGGCAATAAGAACACATGCTCCACTATATTCATTTAATTGTAATAGCCAGAAGCTGGAAAGAACCCAGATGTCCCTCCACAGAGGAATGGATACAGAAAATGTGATACATTTACACACTGGAGTAGTACTCAGCTATTAAGAACAATGAATTTATAAAATTCTTAGGCAAATGGATGGATCTGGAGGATAACATCGTGAGTGAGAGAACCCAATCACAAAAGAACTCACATGATATGCACTCACTGATAAGTTCTTATTAGCCCAGAAACTTAGAATACCCAATATATAATTTGCAAAACACATGAAACTCAAGATGAAGGAAGACCAAAGTATGGATACTTTGCAACTCTTTAGAATGGGGAACAAAATACCCATGGAAGGTGTTAGAGAGATAAAGTTTATTGCTGACATGGAAGGAAGGACCATCAGAGTCTGCCCCACCTGAGGATCTATACCATAATCAGCTACCAAACACAGACACTATTTGCGTATGCCAGCAAGATTTTGCTGACATGACCCTGATATAGGTGAGGTTATGCCAGTACCTGGCAAATATAGAAGTGGATGCTTAGAGTTATCTACTAGATGGAACACAGGGCCCTTAGTGGAGGAGATAGAGAAAGTACCCAAGGAGCTGAAGGGGTCTGTAACCCTATTGGAGGAACCACAATATGAACTAACCAGTACCCCCTGAGCTTGTGTCTCTAACTGCATATGTAGCAGAAGATGGCCTAGTAGGCCATCATTGGGAGGAGAGGTCATTGGTCTTGCAAAGATTATATGCCCCAGTACAGGGGAATGCTAGGGCCAGGAAGTGGGAGTGGGTGCGTTGGAGAGCAGGACAGAGGAAGGGTATAGGGGACTTTCTGGATAGCATTTGAAATATAAATGAAAAAATATCAAATAAAAATTTTGTTAAAAAGCAAACAAAAGATTAGAAGGTAGACATAATCAAATCAGGTTTGAAATCAATTATGTTTAAGAAAGAGCACAACAGAAAGAATCAATGAAACTAAGAGTTTATTTAGAAAATCAGTAATATCAACAAATCTTTATCCAAAATAACTAACAGTAAAAGAGTACATCCAAATGAAATAAATCGAACAGACACTGAGAAAATCCAGTTAACCATAAGAATATATTTGAAAAACCTGGACTCCAACAAATTGGAAATATCAAAAGAATTAGACAATTACTCTATATATATACCACATGTGTTGATAACATTTTCAAGACAGTGAGAGTGAAATTGAAGAAGATATCAGAATATGATAAGATCTGCTATATTCATGGATTAATAAAAATAGCAAACTAAAAATTACTATCCCGCCAAAGCAATCTACAGATTCAGTGTAATTCCCATCAAAATTCCAACACAAAATTTTCACAGATGTTGGAAGGACAAATTGCATCATCAAATGGAAGCACCAAAATTCCAATAGAGCTAAAACAATCCCAAACAACAAAAGAACTGCTGGAAGTATCCCTATCCCTGCTTTCAAGTTATAATACAGAGGAAGTATTTCTTGCATGCTGAAGACATATGGATTCTGTTTTTGAATCTAGAATAATAAAAGCAAAATTATATTGACACAAAACCAGACAGATTTATTGAACATGAAACATAATTGTAGACATAGAGAAATCGTTACAATTATGGGCACCTTCTTTTTGATAAAGAAGTCAGAAATACACACTGCAAAAAGGACAACTTTGGCAAATGGTGCTGGTCACAGGAATGCAAATAGATCCACTTAGCATCCTGCCCCCCAAAAAAGAAACCCACAAGAAAATCAAAGACCTAAACATAAAACCAGAGACACTGGTGTGATAGAAGAGAAAGTGGTGAATAGCATTGAACTCATTGGCACGGAAGACTTTCTAAGCAGAACACCTTTAGGCCAGGAAGTGAGACTTAAAAAAAAAAAAAACTAATAAATGGTACCTCATGAAACAAAAGGGCTTGTGTAAAGCAAAGGACACTATCGCTCCATCAAGAAGGCAGCTTACAGAATTGGAAAATATTTTCACCAACTCCACATCTGATAGAGGACTAATATGCAAACTATATAAAGAACTGAAGATGTCAAGAAAAACAAATCATCCATCTTAAAAATTTGATGTTGATCTAAATAGAATTCTCCAATGAGGAAACTCAAATAGTTGAGAAACACTTAAAGAAATGTTCAACATCCTTAGCCATCTGGGAAATGCAAATGAGAACTACTTTGAGATTTCATTTTACACCTGTCAGAATGGCTAAGATCAACAACGCAAGGGACAGCTCATCCTGGGGATACAGTAAGGGGCACATTCATCAATGGTGGGAGTGAAACTTACACAGGTACTATGAAAGTCTGTGTGATAGTTTCGCTGGAAAATGGGAAAAGATCTACCCAAAATTGAGGTTTGCCACTCTTGGGCACATAGCCAAAGGATACTTCATCCTACCCAAGAGATATTTCCTCAACTGTGCTCACTGCTGCTCTGTTCACAAGAGCCAGAAACCAGAAACAACCTAGATTCCCCTAAAGAGAACATGGATAAAGACTGTCTAGTCTGTTTCCTCCCACTAGCACAGGTTTCTAGCAGCTCCTCTCTTAAAGGTTCACACTGACCACCAGTTCTCCCTGGATGATGATTTAACTGCCTTCCTTGTCAACAATGGTTCTGGTCTGGCAAATGCCTGGTTTGCTGGTTATGATGCTCCAGGGCCATCTACCCCTCCATTATGGGGTTGCCCTAGGCACCAGGGCATCACGGTGGGTAAGAGACAGAAGGACACCTTTGTGGGTACTGAGGCCCATTGCAAGAGAGGCATCCTGATCCTGAAGTACCCCCATTGGTCATGACATTGTCACGAACTGGTTCAATATGGAGAAGATCTGGCACCAAACATTCTACAACAAACTGCATGTGGTCCTCCAAAGGAACACTGTGCTGCTCACCATTCCCCCTAGAGCCCTAAGGCCAACTGTGAAAAGATGACCCACATCATTTTTGAGACTTATAAAACCACAACCATGTAAGTAGCCATCCAGTCTGTGCTGTTCCTCTAGGCCTCTGGTCATACCACTGCGATTTTGATGGAGCCCAGAGATGGGGTCACACAGAATGTGCACATCTATGAGATAATGTGCATATCTCTGCTCTCCTTGTGCCATCCCGTGTCTGGACCTAGCTGGCCTGTACCTGACAGACTACTACATGAAGTTCATGACCACATGTGGCTATAGTTCACCAAAAAGCTGGAAGGGAAATCATGCCTAATATCAGAGAGAAGCTGTGCTATGTTGCCTTAGACTTCCAGCATGAGATGGCCACTGATGTGTTCTCTTCCTCAGCAGACAAGAGCTATAAGCATCCAGGTCGTCACTATTGTCAATAAGCAGTTCTGCTGCCCTTAGGCTTTTGTTTAGCCTTCCTTCTTGGGTAATGGAATCCTGTGGCAACCACGAAACAACATTTAATTCCATCATGAAGTGTGACATTGACATTCTGTACATGTATAAATAATATTCAGATTTCTATAATCTCCCTAACCTATCTAGACTCCTGCCCACTTCTACAAACCTTTTAATCCCCCTAGTTCTGTTTCAGACATTGGTTTTGTTTGTTTGTGTTTGAGAATCCTAGAGTTTAACTAGGATTATCAGTATGACCATGAGCTCAAAACTCTTTCTTGGAGGCCAGATGCAGGACACTGGATCTGGATCACTGGATGTATGGAAGATAACGATTCTCTCTCCCTCAGAACCCACCAATATTTCACCAAAGGAGGGAAAAGTTGAAAGAGTCCTTCCCTGGCCCATTATTTACTGTGAGGAGGTTTTAGTCATGGGTAGACTTTACATATACTCACAGGTGTTGGGAAGTCGTGACTGCACTGGTGGTCCTGTAGTGAAGAAAACAGATTCCATAGCCCTCCTCTTTATGGTCCAGTTTTTATATATTTTCTGCTCCTTTTTTTTTCCTCTGAGGATCCATGAGGGTTCATGCCTAAACAAGATAGTAATACCATTCAGCCATCTCTTATTATCGTGCTTTGAGCAGTTATGCATATTATTCCTCACTGTAGTTTATTGCGAAAAGGGCTTCTCTGAATGAATCTTGAAGTAGAATTTCCCCTAGATATAAACATAGATACTTAGAAGGGAGCTTGACACCTTGAGACTTTACATAAACAACAGTAATAAATTCTCCCCTAGGGCCAAAGGCATTTTCTATCCTCCTGTGGAACTGGCCTCAAATCTAATCACAGATACACTGGCTATCCCTATAACAGTGATGTCACTATTGTGTAGCTGGACACATCTTTCTTGGCAGATTGGTATTGTACATCATAAGGTTCATATCTGGGTAACTCTGTTGATGCCATTACTCTGCCAGCATCCTGAATAGCACAATCCAGAACTATGAAAGCTAACTAGATGGAAGGAAGTTTTCAGTTACATGCCAGCTCAATTTCTCTATATTTTACAACCACGATGTGGTTTGTCTTTTGTAGCAGGGTCTTATCATATATTCATGGTAGGCAAACAGAAAGAGTGTGAAGAACCTGTATTATTTTCAAGATTTCTGGGAACTTCCTGAACATACCTGGCATTGGGATTTTTTTTTTCGCTTGATTTTCAGCAGCAGTATTATGTAGACATACAGGCCATCTACCAGCTAAATATGTGTCTTTTGAGACTTTATCAATTTTATTATAAACAGTAAGTTTCCATGTGGATTTTCAAGTATATCCTTAGCTTTGTTTATCCCCTCATCCCACCAGCTTTTCTACCCTATCTCTACTTAAATTTTCCTCATAGGTTGAATATTCATATTAGTGATTGTACAAGTAATGGGCTTATGAGAGGACAAACACTTTCAAAACTTAAGCATTTCTGGGAATCTATTAGAGAAAAAAAGAATCAATATAATAATCTATCAAAAGGAGGTGGCCCTTGAGTGGGGTAAAACGCTCATGTTGCAACTGCAAGCCAATACTGATACTGACACTGTCAGGATCATACTTCCTAGTAACATTTATTGTGGTGAAACCTTCACTCTTCTCACAGATTATTCTTGAGATATCATCTAGGCATGACTAAAAGCAAAGAAATTAAGGAATGTGACTTTTTATTACCCTTGAAACTATTATGAACTTAAGATTTCTGATTTCTTTGGAAAGTCGGGTACATTATATGGTGATTCTCTGGGAGAGAAAGGTTAAATGATGTTTTGCTAAGGCAGACACTGGTGAAAGGATGCTTTGATACTGAAGATGCACATGAAAGAAGGTTTGGCTGAGGCCAACACATGGGTGACAGGATGATTTGCTGAAGTAGACACAATTGAGAGGATGTTTTACAGAGGGAGATACAGGTTAGAAGATGTTTTGTTAAGACAGACTTGTGAGAGGAGAGGTGGTGTTAAGAAAGAATATAACTATGACCTCACAGACACTTGGAGCAGTGCCTTGCATTGGTTCACCTTGCTCTGCCTCGATAGACTTTGCTGGCCAGGCTCTGGGAATGGATTGCCAGCACAGAGGAATAAAAAGAAATATTTAAACATTAGACTTGGCTTCTTACAGATTGCAATTTATTAACAGTAAGGAGTCCATATAAAGTTAATATGTAAATGCAAATCAGTAAAACAAATCCATAAAACACACATACATATGCAAGTTAAACAAATAACTAGATTTATAAGGAACTTTTAGAAATATATATATATATATATATATATATATGCAAAGCATACACAGAAATTGTTGATATAGGCATACAACTACTTGCATGAAATACTTCTCATTAATCCTAATCAAAAGAGGCTAACAATAAAATTAGCAATAACAATGTTTACTGTTTATATTGGCAAAAGCAGTTAGTAAGTGATTATCTCAAATACTACAGACATTTGAGTGCTCATAGTCAAGGGTCAAGGGTTGGAATATGTACAATCTTAAACACACATCAGGATGAATTTGGCCTGGTTGTTCTCTTTAAGGAAAAGAAAATTCAGCTGGCAAGGTTGAAAAACTAGGTGAACGAGGTTCTCCAGTTTGATGGAGGTCATCTTCAGCAAAATAGTGTGGCCCATTTAGAAATAGTGGGAGAAGGGAGAGGTGAGGGGAAAGGAGGAGCAGAATGGGAAAAGGAAAGGAAGAAGGAATTTAGGAATAATGGAAGGGAGGGAGGAAGGGAGATGGGAGGATGGTGGGGCAAATGTGCAAGGGAGGAAGGGGAAGGAGGAGGGAGAGGGAGGGGTTGCTATCAGGAGGCGGGGCCTGTGCTCAGGCAACACACATGTGGACAATGAAGAATGCCCTGCCTTCTCTGTGACGTCAGAATCTGTAGTAGAGAAACACAGAGAAGTCTAGGCAGGACTGGCAGACTACAGCAATGCCTCAACCAAGAAGCCTCTGCGAGAGCTTGTTCTAGGAATTTTCATCAATGGGGCTTTTAGTCAGCAGGGTCTTGAGATGCAGGGATTCCAGTCTGTTAGAGCCACAGCCAGAAGCCATAGCCGGAGCCAGCTACATTCCTGGCAGTCGCAAGCGAAAAAGAAACAGTTTGGAGGAGTTGGCAACAAGTTCTAATGTTCATGGACCTCAAAACCAGGGAATGTATCCACATCAAGTTCTCAACTACATCTACTGGAAAAGGGTTAAGATCTCATCTAATGATGCTTATCAAAACTTATTTTTGGACGGGCATGATAGCGACATTAAAATCCATGCTCTGGGAAAAACATGGTGTTTACACAAAGTATTTTTATGTCAGTCAGGCTACTTTGCTAACATTCTCAAAGGTACTTGGAGAGAATCACACCATGGTGTTATAAATCTGATCATTAAGAATGAGGATATTGATACCCGATCTCTGCATTTTGTGTTTGGTGCTTTGTACACAGATGCGGATTTGTCAATAACACCTCTGGAAGTTCCTCAAGTTTTGGCAGCAGCATGCCTGCTTCGGGTGGATCGAGTAATTCAGCAGTGTGAAGGAATCATGAAAGAAACTATCAACAGGAACACTGTGTGCTCCTATTATTTGGCAGCAGAAACCTATAGATTAAAAGCTGTAAAGACGAGATGCTTTGAATGGCTTCTTTGCAATTTGATGGTACATCCAAGTGTGGCACTTTACAAGGAAGTAGACTTGAAGTTGATGTATGTTCTAGCACTGTCTTCTGACTTACTAGTCATGCAAAAGGAGATTGATGTATATACCACACTAAAAATATGGATGTTCCTTTATCTTAATCCATGCTGGAACGGAACCATGAAACAGCTTTTACAACACGCAAACAACTGGCTTTCCACCCACATGGCATATGTTGATAACATCAGTTTTCTTGAAAGTGAAGAAGGACTAATATTTCAACCAGTGTTTAAAAAGCTGAGATTTCAGCACATTATCTGTGACTTGACTTCCACAACTATTCTTGAACAAGATCGACTAATACCTATGGCATGGTTGTCACCCATTTACAAACAACAGTGGTTGACTTTGCTGCGAACACAAGAATATGGGGTAATTGGACCACAAGTTATCAATGAACAAGAACTTGAAGAATGCACCATGAGGTGTGGTACAATGATCCCCAAGGATGGAAGATATACTTGGAAGTGGTCAGTTGGACGACTTGGCTTTCCTTTACGTGTGACCTTTACCAGGCAGTGTGTAATTTTAAGGCAACGGTGTCAGAGGTGTGATGGTTCTGCTTGCCACAACCATATCCGAAATGTCATATTCAGAATAACTTTGGTGTGTTTTGATTCCAACAAAAGAGTAACTTTCAGAAAGACAACAGGTTATAAAATCCTCACCTTTGAATATAAGGAGGAGCAAATTGTAATGAAATTGGATAGTGATGTTCTAACCTTCCCTATGTGTATATTCTGCAATTTCCTTTTTGTAAACCTAGGAAATGCAGAAAACAAGTAATCTTATCAATTATTAGACTGTAAGCATTTTACAAGTATTGAATGGTTCATTTAATATGAAGGCTGTGTAATGACTACAGTGAAGAAGACCAAAAACAAATTCAATATTCTTTGGAGTCTAGTACCACCAGAAGTGACTGCTTCCCTCCATCACCTTATTTCCATGTATTTCTGAAGAAAACCTTTACTTCCAACAAAGTATTTGTCAAATCAAATAAACCTAATCTTCTGATTTAAATTTACCATCGAGATCCAAGCTTGGAATGGAAATAAGAGACTATATTTGCAAGGTAAAACATCTCAATCAATTTGTTAAGTAGATTTGGCCCTAGCTAAAATTGAGACAAAATAAAATCATGCCATTGTTGAAACTGTTGTGAACCAATGCATTCATTATGACATTATTATAAGACGTAAATCATTGGTTAAAAGGGAATATTTGAGATTACTCTCTGTATGGGCTTTCAAATAACTAAATAATGTTGTTTGTGTTCGGAAAACATTTACTGCTGACTATGTCTAACTAACTATATATGCACACATACAGACATTTATCTTATACTTAAATTTCATGCCCTATCCTGGATAAGCAAGGGAATTATATATGCAATATATTTACATAGAACTATATATACTTATGTAATATATTTATGTATTGATGTAAGGGTAAATACCAAGAATCCAATTTTTGAAAGGGATAAACAAGATAGGAAATGGAAAATAGGCCTTCATGATACCTATCATTTGCTATCAAGGTATGAGCTGTATCATAGTATACTGATCAATTTCTCTGCCTTAATTTCTTTTACTGTTGCAGTGATTTTATGTTTTTAAAAAGACCTTATGAAATCACCTTAGGGGCAACAGTTTCAATTATCTCAGACTTTGAGTCTCTAGGCTTCTGCGGCAGGAGGTTGAAGAAACTGGTCACATGACACCTACAGTAGAAAGAGATCACCTTAATGCAAGTACATCAATAACTTTCTCCGTTGTGTAGAGTTCAAGATTAGAGTCAAGGAATAGTGCCACCCCGGATAGGTAGGTCTTCCCAAGTCACTTTATGCAATCAAGATAACCTCCAACAGGCATTCCCAGAGCCTGGACTCTCACATGATTGTAGATGCTGTCACAATTCTTCCTCTTGTCAACATGATACAGGAACACACCACTTTTAAGTCATAACCTAACAACCTTTGGTCTTCATAGGTTCACAACCATGGCATGGTACAAAATTCACTGTATCCAACTTTGAAAGTCCCATAAATAGTTCCCTTGTTCAATGTGGCTGGTTCTGTGCCAATGCCATGATGATTTTACTACTATAGCTTTGTAGTCTAATTTGAACTGGGAATGGAGTCCCCAGCAGTTCCTTTTTAATTCAGGATCGTTTTAGCTATCCTGAGTTTTCATTTTATTTTCTAGATGAAGCTGAGAGTTGTCCTTTCAAGGTCTTTACCTTATTTCTCTTGGTTACTAGGCCTCATGTGCTCATGATGCCTCCTAAGTTGACTAGGCTTCACCTATGTCTACTAGTACTCACATGTACACCATGGCTCATATGGATATTCCAGTTACCCACCATTACTGGGCCTCCCATGCATGCCAGGTACTGCAAAAGCCTTTCAGTCCTTCCAGGCTAAGGAAGCTAGAAACGTTTACCACATCTCCAGTGTTTACCAACCCTCTCAAACTCACCCAGCCACCAGGGTACTAGGATCCACCTGATTACAAAGCCTTCCATACTCTCCAGGCCTCCCTTGGTTAATGGCACTCACTTGCTTGCCAGGCCTCACATGATTACTAGGCCTCACTTGGCTACTAGGCCTCAAGTGGTTTCTATGTTTTTCATGGTTTTGAGAGCTTCCATGTATACTAAGCTGCTCATACTAACCAGGCTTCCCCTGTACACCTGGCCTAACCTGCCATCCAAGACTCTATTAGTTACTGGATCTCCAATGCTTCCTGTGCATTTTATGCTTGCTTACCAGGCCTCTCACATTTACATAACTCACATCCTTACTAGTCCTTCCAAGATTTTCAGGTCTTTCTTTGTTACTAGGTCTTCCATAGTTAGTAGTACATCCCGTTCTTGCTCAGCTAATCATGCTGTCCATGCCTCCTAAGTTTCCCAGGCCTCCGTGGCATTCAACTTTGCCAAATAGTTCTAGACCTCCCATGCTTTCCCTATCTTCCATGAGTTCTAGCATTTCTGTGTTTACTAGGCCTCCTAATTCTGACTAAGCTTCTCTTGCTCACTGAGCCTCCTAACTTTTTCAAGAATCTCAAGCTAACCAGACCTTTTGTGTCCATCAGATACCCTATTTGTACTAGGTCTCCTATGTTTCCAGGTCTTCTCTAGGTTCTAGGACTCTCCTGCTTACTAGGCTTCCCCATGCTTGGATCCATCTCATCTTTGGCAGTCCTTTTCCAGCCCTCACAGGCTTAACACTCCTCTGATGTATTTTCACACCTCCCAATCCTTCTAGACCTCCAGGGCTTTCCCCATCATTTTTGGATTCTAGCATCCCCAGGCTTAGTAATCCTGTCCTTATTCACCAGGCTTCTAATGCTTATCACACCTCCTAAGCTTTCCAGGTTCCAGGGCTTAGCAAGCCGCAAGTTTTTCTCAGAACGCCCATGCATCCCAGGTCACTCAAATTTAACAGGTATTCCAGGGAGCCATAACCTGCTTGGTCACAAGGCCTTCCATATTCTCTAGGCCTCCCTAAGTTACTAGACCTCATTTGTGTACCAGACCTCACATTTATATTAGACTTCATTTGGCTTCTGTGCTTTATAAGACTCTAATCATTATTGAGACCTTCTATGTGTACTGAGATACTCATATTACCCAGCATTCCCATGTACATCTGGCCTAACAGGCCAAGTAGGACTCTGATGTTTGCCAGGTCTCCCAAGCTTCCCCCCACATCTTATGCTCAGCAGCATAAGATGTTTATCCAGACCTCACATCCTTATTTGTTCTTCCAATATTTCCAGGCGTTTCTATGGTTCTAGAATTCCCATGGTCCCTAGGCCTTCCAATTGCTGCCAGGATACTCAAGAATTCCAGGCCTCCTAAGATTCCCAAGCCCCTTAAGAATACCCGGTTTCCAATGGTTATCAGACCTCCCATCCTTAATAGGCCTCCCATGCTTTCCAGGTCTTCCTAGGCTTCTAAGACTCCCATGCTTACTAGACCTCCCCACATTGGAGGTTGCTCATCCTTATCAAGCCTGCTGACATTTCCAGGCCTCTCAGGCTTACCGGGCCTGCCATGTTTATAAGACTTGCCATCCTTACCAGTCCTTCCATAATTTTCAGGTCTTCCATGGGTTCTGGGAATCTCATACATCCCAGGCTTCCCAATGCTTATAGGCTGCTCATGCTGACCAGACCACCTAAGATTTCCAGGCCTCCCAGGTATGACAGGCCAAAGAAGTTTTTTTCAGACGTTCCATACTTTCTAATCCTTCCATGCTTTTCAGTGTCCTTGGGTTCTAGGACAGCCATGCGTCTTGGGACTGCCCATGAACACCAGGCTTTCTGGCTTAATAGGATTACCAGGTCTTCCATATTATAGAAACTCTCATACTTAAAAGATTTCCCATGCTTTCCAGGTATTCCTTGGTTTATGTTTCCCATGATTACTAGGTCTGTCCATGAGAGCCAGTCAACTAAAACTTACCATGTTTTCTTTTTTTGCAATTGTATTGCTCTTTATTTTTTATATAATTTAAATATAAATCACATTTTTGTTCCTTTAGGATAATGAAGTTTGTATTTTCTATTATATATATATGTATATATTACATTTCAAATGTTATCCCCTTTCCTAGTTTCCCCTCCAAAAATCCACTATCCTCTCCCACCTCCCCCCGCTCCCCAAACCAAACACTCTCATTCCTGGTCCTGGCATTCTCCTATATAGGGGCGTAGAGCCTTCACAGGATCAAGGGCTTCTTCTACCATTGATGACAGATTAGGCCATCTTCTGCTACAAATATAGATAGAGCCACAAGTTCCACCATGTGTTTTCTTTGAATGGTGATATAGCTCCAAGGAGCTCTAAGGGTAATTGTTAGTTCATATTGATGTCCCTTCTATGGGGCTTCATTCCCCTTCAGCTCCTTGGATACTTTCTCTGGCTCCTTCATTGGGGACCTTGTGCTCCCTCCAATGGATGACAGTGAGCATCCACTACTGTATTTGCCAGGCACTGGCTAGAGCCTCACAGCAGACAGCTATATTCGGATCTTGTCAGCTAAATCTTGCTGGCATATGCAATAGTGTCTCGGTTTGGTGGTTGTATATGGGAGGGATCCCTGGGTAAGGCAGTCTCTGGATGTTCCTTCCTTCCATCTCAGCTACAATCTCCATCTTTATAACTCATTCAATGGGTAATTTGTTCGCCATTCTAAGAAGGAACCAAGTATCCACACTTTGGTCTTCTTTCTTCTCGAATTTATGTTTTTTACAAATTGTATTTTGGATATTTTAAGTTTCTGGGCTAATATCCACTTATCAGTGAGTGCATATCATGTGTGTTCATTTTTGATTCGGTTACCTCATTCAAGATGATATCCTCAAGATCCATCTATTTGCCTAAGAATTTGATAAATTCATTGTTTTTAATTGCTGAGTATTACTCCATTGTGTAAATGTACCACATTCTCTGTCTCCAATCCTATGTTGAGTGACATCTGGGTTCTTTCCAGCTTCTGGCTATTATAAATAAGGCTGCTATGAAACATAGTGGAGCATGTGTTCTTGTTACAAGTAGGAATATCTTCTAGGTGTATGCCCAGGAGAGGTATTGCTGGATCTTCTTGTAGTACTATGTCCAGTTGTCTGAGGAACAGCCACACTGATTTCCAGAGTAGTTGTAAAAGCTTGCAATCCCACCAGCAATGGAGGAGTGTTCCTCTTTCTCCACATCCTTGACAGCATTTGCTGTCATCTGAATTTTTGATATTAGCCATTCTGACTGGTGTGAGGTTTAATCTCAGGGTTGTTTTGATTTGCATTTCCCTGATGATTAAGGATGTTGAACATTTTTCATGTTTTTCTCAGCCATTCAGTATTCCTCAGTTGAGAATTCTTTGTTTATCTCTGTACCCCATTTTTAGTGGGATTATTTGATTTTCTGGAGTCCAGATTCTTGAGTTTTTTGTATATATTGGATATTAGTCACCTATCAGATTTAGGATTGGTAAAGACCCTTTCCCAATCTGTTGGTGGGTTTTTTGTCTTACTAACAGTGTCTTTTTCTTACAGAAGTTTGCAATTTTATGAGGTCCCACTTGTCAATTATTGATCTTACAGAAAAAAAGCATGGCTGTTCTGTTCAGGAATTTTTTCCTCCGTTCCCATCCATATCTTTAAAGATTTTCCCCACTTTCTACTCTATAAGTTTCAGAGTCTCTGCTTTTATGGGGAAGTCCTTGATCCACTTAGATTTGAGGATTGTACAAGGAGATAAAAATGGGTCAATTCTCATTCTTCTACATGATAACCTATAGATGTTCCAACACCATTTGTTGAAAATGCTGACTTTTTCCCACTGGATGGTCTTAGCTCCCTTGTCAATACTCAAGTGTGTGGATTCATTTCTGGGTCTTCTACTCTATTCCATTGATCTACCCGGCTTTTGCTGTACCAGTACCATGTAGTTTTTATCACAATTGCTCTGTAATACAGCTTGAGTTCAGGCATAGTGATTCCACCAGAGGTTCTTTAATTGTTGAGAATACTTTTTGTTATCCTAGTTTTTTTGTTGTTGTTGTTATTCCAGATGAATTTGCAAATTGCCCTTTCTAACTTAGTGAAGAACTGAGTTGGAATTTTGATGGGGATTGCATTGAATCATTAGATTGCCTTCAGCAAGATAGTCATTTTTACTATATTAATCCTGCCAATCCATGAGTACGGGCGATCATTACATCTTCTGAGATCTTCTTTGATTTCTTTCTTCAGAGACCTGAAGATCTTATCATAGAGATCTTTTACTTCCTTAGTTAGAGTCACACTACGGTATTTGATATTATTTGTGACTATTATGAAAGGTATTGTTTCCCTAATTTCTTTTTCAGGCTGTTTATCCTTTATGTAGAGAAAGACCACTGATTTTTGAGTTAATTTTATATCCAGCTACTACACTGAAACTGTTTATCAGGTTTAGAAGTTCTCTGGTGGAATTTTTAGGGCCACTTATGTATATTATCATATCATTTACAAATAGTGATATTTTGACTTCTTCCTTTCCAATTTGTATCCCCTTTATCTCCTTTGTTGTCTAATTGCTCTGGCTAGGATTTCAAGTACTATATTGAATAGGTAGGAAAAAAGTGGGCAGCCTTGTCTCATTCCTGATTTTAGTGGGATTGTGTCAAGTTTCTCTCCATTTAGTTTAATGTTGGGTTTGGATTGCTGTATATTGCTTTTATTATGTTCAGGTATGGGCCTTGAATTCCTGATCTTTCAAAGACATTAATCATGAAGGGGTGTTGGATTTTGTCAAATGGTTTGTCAGCATCTAACAAAATGATCATGTGATTTTTGTCTTTGAGTTTGTTTATATAGTGGATTATGCTGATGGATATCCATATATTATACCATCGCTGCATCCCTGGGATGAAGAGTACCTAATCATGATGAATGATCATCCACCATATTGATGTGTTATTGTATTCGGTTTGCAAGGATTTTATGGAGTATTTTTGTATTGATATTCATAAGGGAAATTGGTCTGACGTTCACTTTCTTTGTTGGGTCTAGTTATCAGAGTAATTGTGGCTTCATATAATGAATGGGTTAGAATAGCTTGTGTTTCATTTTTGTGAAATACTATGAGGAGAATTGGAATTAAGTCTTCTTTGATGATTATGAAGTGCCACTCCTTGTCTTTTTTGATAACTTTGGGTTGGAAATCGATTTTATTCAATATTAGAATGGCTACTCCAGCTTGTTTCTTCAGACTGATTTCTTGGAAAATTTGTTTTCCAGCCTTTTTCTCTGACTTACCATGCCTTCTAATTTTGTACTTCTCATAGGCTTACCAGGTCTCCCATGTATATCAGACCACCCATCCATAGTAAGGAAGACTTCAGATTTGGCTAGGCTGTAGATAATGTATTTTATGCTGCACCTTCTCAGTATGAGCTCCTGGTTTTCAACACTGTATCAAGTATTACCACAGAAACAGTGCATATGTATTTTTATTTGATCTCCCTTCATTCCCATGCCATTGGAAGCAGACTTCCAAAAAAAATCATCTTTGATGATTTCTCTTTCAACTATATCACCCCTACTTGACGATTTGCACTCCCTTAGATACCATGTGCTAGAGATTTGCAATCAGAATCAATAATCCTGGTGATGGTAATAAGATCCTATCCAGGATTTAAAGGTTTGTACATTATGAATAGATATTACATAGCAAAGTATGAAATATAAAAATAAGTATACTTTTGTGTTGATTTGAATAGGATCAAATAGATATAATCTCATATGTATTATGTGGAAGCAGTACCTATCAATAAAATGCCTATGGTCAATGAGCTGAGGCATGATTGGAAGGTGTGACATCTGGATGGGAGAGCTAAGATTCTGGAAAATTGTCAGGACTGAAAGATTTGTCACAATCACTGAAGGAAACATTCCTATGAAAATGAGGAGAGGTAACCAAACACTTGGTTTGGCTTAGAATACAATAAATGGATAGTTAAGTTATGAGCTATTTGGTGATCATGCCAAAGCTTCTGGTCTAGGCACTTATTCAGAAATAATTCAGTTTCAAGAGTTGTTACTCTCAGAACAAAGGAGAAAGGTTCATCTCTACAGGAATAGCACCAATAGTCTCATCTGTTTGAATACTTGGTCGTTAAGGACTGTTACTATTAGAAAGTATGTTGGAGTAGGAGTGGACTTGTTGAAGGAAGTATGTCACTGTCAGGACAATCTTTAATGTCTCCTATACCCTAGCTATGTCAGGTGTGGCATGCAATCTTCTTGTGCTGCCTGTGGATCAAGATTTTCCAGCTCCTTCTCCAAATTCACACCTGCCTGCACACAGCCATGCGTCCCACCATGACAATAATTAATTAAACTGCTGAAACTGTGAGTCAGTCGCAATTAAATATTTTCCTTTATAAAAACTTCCTTGGAGCTCGGTTTTGGTAGTGCATGCCTTTAAACCTAGTACTCAGAGGAGGTAGAGGCAGAGGTGGAGGTAGAGGCGGAGGCAGAGGCAGAGTCAGCAAATCTCACTGAGTTTGACCTACAGACTAAGTTCCAGGACAGCCTGGGCTACACAGAGAAACCCTGCCTGTAACCCAGACACAGACATAGTCACAGACACATAATAGACAATAACACTGACAGAGACACAGACACAGAGTCAGAGACAGTCTCTCTCTCTCTCTCTCTCTCTCTCTCTCTCTCTCTCTCTTTGTCTCTCTCTCTGTCACACACACACACACACACACACACACACACACACACACACACACTAGGTGCATCTCCTTCATGAGGGTAAAGGTGTGCTTACATTTCTCCTCCTCTCAACACGTTAAATTCTATAAACGTGCAAACATAGGGCATAGGACACATTAAACTTGTTCTGACAGTGACATACAAGCAAGCAAACAAACATACTACCTTGCATTATTTCATACTCAGTGGGAAGCATCAGGAAGAAAAGAGCTGGCTAAACTCAATGAACATGCAATGGAAAACTGATAATAGGGTGGACACCAAAAAATAGAAAAGAAGAGCCTCCAATGTTCCCTGATATTTAGAGGGTATATGACAAAGACGAATGCCATTTAAATAGTGCTTTTCCAGAAAGGAAGAAAATGACTTAGCTTTCATCCCTAAACTGAGTGAAGAAATATAAAAACCTGTGAATTCCACCAACTTTTCTTCCCACAATCCTTTAAGAATGAATCCTTTCACATGCTATTCTATCTTCTACAGACAAGCAACTGGGCTGTACTCCACCTAAGCACCATTTTAGTTGCTATGTTGTGAATTAGTGTTTTAGCAGGGAGCACTAGGCTGGCTTGAAATTGGTCACAAAAAGAAAGGAAGGAACATAAGTAGGAAGGAAGGAAGGAAGGAAGGAAGGAAGGAAGGAAGGAAGAAAGGAAGGAAGGAAGGTAGCTCTTGCTCTGCAAAGATTCTAAGGAAAGAACAGGTATTGGGCAAGAAAAAAACAACTCTAACTTCATAGTCGACACCTGAGAAAATAGTGAAGAATAAAAGATTACTGAACTCTTCCTCACCCCAGAGCCCGACCCCTCCCATCTAGAGAGTGTTCCCAGAACACTCCTGAACTCTTCACCCCAGAATGCATTCCTGAACTCCTCACCCTAGAGTTCGAACCCTCCCAACTAAAGACTGTTCCAAGAATATTTTTGAGATAAGGGCCTCCTGGAACAACCTCAGAATGAACCGGGTACATTGCCAAATAATAGGACATGACCCCTTAGTTACGTAGAATCCCTTGGCAGAACCCCTTGTCCCTTGGCAGAACCCCTTAGTTATGTAAACTTGTACTTTCCCTGCCCCGCTCTCCCCCCTTGAGTTTTTTCTATATAAGCCTGTGAAAAATTTGGCTCGTCGTTGATTCTCCTCTACACCACTAGGTGTATGAGTTTCGACCCCAGAGCTCTGGTCTATGTGCTTTCTTGCTGTTGCTTTATTAAATCTTGCCTTCAACATTTTGAGTTCGGTCTCAGTGTCTTCTTGGGTCCGCGGCTGTCCCGAGGCTTGAGTGAGGGTCTCCCTTCGGGGGGTCTTTCATTTGGGGGCTCGTCCGGGATCAGCGCGACCACCCAGAGGTCCTAGACCCACTTAAAGGTAAGATTCTTTGTTCTGTCTTGGTCTGGTGTCTGTGTTCTGTTTCTAAGTTTGGTGCGATCGCAGTTTCGGTTTTGCGGACGCTCAGTGAGACCGCACTCCAAGAGGGAACGCGGGGTGGATAAGGATAGACGTGTCCAGGGGTCCACAGTCCGTTCGCCCTGGGAGACGTCCCAGGAGGAACAGGGGAGTACCAGGGACGCCTGGTGGACCCCTTTGGAGGCCAAGAGACCATCTGGGGTTGCGAGATCGTGGGTTCGAGTCCCACCTCGTGTTTTGTTACGGGATCGTGGGTTCGAGTCCCACCTCGTGCAGAGGGTCTCAATCGGCCGGCCTTAGAAAGGCCATCTGATTCTCTGAGTTGCTTGTGGTCGACGCGAAGTCGCCGCCACTTTTGGTTTCTTTTTTGTCTTAGTCTCATGTTCGCTCTTTTTGTGTCTACTATTATTCTGGAAATGGGACAATCTGTGTCCAATCCCCTTTCTCTAACTCTGGAGCATTGGAAGGAGGTGCAGGTCAGAGCCCACAACCAGTCGGTGGAGGTCAGAAAGGGTCCGTGGCAGACCTTTTGCGCCTCCGAGTGGCCGACGTTTGGAGTGGGCTGGCCACCAGAAGGTGCTTTTGACTTGTCACTAATCGCCACCGTCAGGCGAATAGTTTTTCAGGAGGAAGGGGGTCACCCTGATCAGATCCCCTACATTGTGACCTGGCAGAATCTCGTCCAATTCCCACCTCCGTGGGTCAAGCATTGGACCCCAAATTCTTCGAAACTGACAGTCACGGTTGCCCAGTCTGATGCAGCCGGAAAGTCCGGCCCGTCAGCACCCCCCAAGATTTATCCAGAAATTGACGACCTCCTCTGGATGGACTCCCAACCTCCCCCTTACCCCCTGCCCCAGCAGCCACCTGCAGCCACCCCACCACAGGGACCAATAGCGAGAGGGGCTCAGGGACCAGCGGGGGGTACTCGGAGCCGCTGAGGCCGAAGCCCCGGGGAGGAAGGGGGGCCGGATTCAACAGTTGCCTTGCCACTTAGAGCACATGTGGGAGGGCCAGCGCCAGGACCTAATGATCTCATTCCTTTACAGTACTGGCCTTTTTCCTCTTCTGATTTATATAATTGGAAAACTAACCACCCTCCCTTCTCAGAGAACCCCTCTGGGCTTACTGGGCTCCTTGAGTCATTTATGTTCTCCCATCAACCCACTTGGGATGATTATCAGCAGCTTTTGCAGGTTCTTTTTACCACAGAAGAAAGAGAAAGAATCCTGATGGAGGCGAGAAAAAATGTTCTGGGAGAGGACGGCACTCCCACTGCCCTCCCTAACCTCGTGGACGAGGCTTTCACCTTGAACCGCCCCAACTGGGACTACAAAACCACGGAAGGTAGGGGACGCCTCCTTGTCTATCGCCGGACTCTAGTGGCATGTCTCAGAGGAGCCGCTAGACGGCCCACCAATTTTGGTAAGGTAAGAGAGGTCTTGCAGGGGCAGACTGAACCACCCTCAGTCTTCCTTGAGCGTCTCATGGAGGCATATAGGAGGTACACCCCTTTTGACCCCTCGTCAGAGGGGCAGAGAGCCGCTGTAGCCATGGCCTTCATTGGTCAGTCCGCTCCCGACATTAAGAAAAAGCTGCAAAGGCTGGAGGGGCTCCAAGATCATACGCTCCAAGATTTAGTAAAAGAAGCAGAGAAAGTCTATCATAAGAGGGAAACAGAAGAAGAGAGGCAGGAGAGAGAGAAGAAAGAAATGGAGGAGAGGGAAAATAGACGGGATTGCCGTCAAGAGAGAAATTTGAGTAAAATTTTGGCCGCAGTTGTAAATGATAGACAGTCAGGAAAAGGTAAAACACGTCTCCTGGGCAACAGGGCATTGAAACCGCCAGGTGGCAGAAAGATACCACTGGAAAAAACCAATGCGCCTATTGCAAAGAGAAAGGACACTGGGCTAGAGACTGCCCTAAAAACCGGGAGCGATCTAAGGTCCTGACCCTAGAAGATGATTAGGGAAGTCGGGGCTCAGACCCCCTCCCTGAGCCTAGGGTAACTTTGTCCGTGGAGGGGACCCCCGTCAACTTCCTGATAGACACTGGAAAAGAGCATTCAGTACTCACTAGCCCCCTAGGCAAGCTAGGCTCTAAAAAGACCATGGTAATTGGAGCCACTGGTAGTAAATTTTACCCCTGGACGACCGAACGAGCCCTACAGATAAACAAGAACATAGTGACCCACTCCTTCCTGGTGATACCTGAGTGTCCTGCTTCCCTCTTGGGGCGCGATCTGCTAACCAAGCTAAAGGCTCAAGTCCAATTTACTTCAGAAGGCCCACAAGTAAGCTGGGGAAAAGCCCCCGTTGCCTGCCTTGTCCTCAACACAGAGGAAGAGTATCGGTTGCATGAAGAGCAACCCAAAAATGCAGTCTCTTCAGGCTGGCTAACTGCGTTCCCCAATGTCTGGGCAGAACAAGCAGGAATGGGGTTGGCTAAACAAGTGCCTCCGGTTGTGGTAGAACTTAAAGCTGATGCCACCCCCATTTCGGTAAGAAAATACCCCATGAGCAAGGAAGCTAGGGAGGGCATCCGGCCTCATATCCAGAGGTTGCTAGACCAAGGAGTGTTAGTGGCCTGTCAGTCCCCCTGGAATACACCACTTCTGCTGGTTCGAAAACCAGGGACTAATGACTATCGCCCGGTGCAAGACCTTCGGGAAGTTAACAAAAGGGTCCTGGACATTCACCCCACAGTCCCAAACCCGTACAATTTATTAAGCTCTCTCCCACCCGAGAGAACATGGTATACAGTCCTGGACTTAAAAGATGCCTTCTTTTGCCTGCGTTTGCACCCTAAGAGTCAGCTCCTGTTTGCCTTTGAATGGAGGGACCCAGAGGGCGGACAGACTGGTCAACTAACCTGGACTAGGCTACCACAGGGGTTCAAAAATTCCCCCACCCTGTTTGACGAGGCCCTCCATCGGGATCTCGCGCCTTTTCGCGCTCAAAACCCTCAGCTTACCCTACTACAGTATGTAGATGATCTCTTGGTCGCGGAGACCTCGAAGGAACTGAGAGGCTCCTCACAGAACTGAGTGACTTAGGGTATCGAGTTTCGGCTAAAAAGGCACAAATTTGTCAAACTGAGGTAACCTACCTGGGGTATACCCTCCGAGGGGGTAAAAGATGGCTCACAGAAGCCCGGAAGAAGACTGTTATGATGATCCCCTCGCCAACCACCCCACGGCAGGTACGTGAGTTTCTGGGGACTGCTGGCTTTTGTAGACTCTGGATTCCAGGCTTTGCAACCCTAGCGGCACCTCTATATCCTTTGACTAAGGAAGGGGTTCCTTTTGAGTGGAAAGAAGAGCACCAAAGAGCTTTTGAGGCTATCAAGTCGTCTTTAATGACTTCCCCCGCGCTAGCATTACCAGACTTGACTAAGCCTTTCGTCCTATATGTGGACGAGAGAGCGGGTGTAGCCAGGGGAGTGTTGACACAAGCACTGGGACCCTGGAAGAGACCTGTAGCCTATTTGTCAAAAAAATTAGATCCCGTTGCTAGTGGATGGCCCACATGTCTGAAAGCTATTGCAGCAGTAGCCCTGCTGATCAAAGATGCTGACAAATTGACAATGGGACAACAGGTGACTGTTGTAGCCCCTCATGCCTTGGAAAGTATCGTGCGGCAGCCACCTGACAGATGGATGACAAATGCCCAAATGACACACTATCAGAGCCTGCTGCTAAATGAGCGTGTAACCTTTGTGCCCCCTGCCATCCTCAACCCAGCTACCCTTCTCCCTCTAACAAATGATTCCGTCCCAGAACATAAATGTATGGACATCCTCGCTGAAGAAACTGGGACCAGAAGGGACCTGACTGACCAGCCCTGGCCTGGAGCTCCCAGTTGGTATACGGACGGCAGCAGTTTCCTGATAGAGGGGAAGCGAAAGGCTGGAGCTGCGGTGGTGGACGGGAAAAAGGTAATTTGGGCAAGCGCTTTGCCTGAAGGAACATCGGCACAAAAGGCTGAACTTATAGCGCTTATACAAGCCCTCTGAGAGGCTAAAGGTAAGATCGTTAACATCTACACTGACAGCCGCTATGCTTTTGCTACCGCACACATCCATGGGGCCATCTACAGGCAGCGAGGGCTATTGACTACAGCTCTGTAATCAGACCCAGAACATCCAGTCTAGCAAAAGTGGTCAGTATCTAGTGCCCCCCCTAGACACAGTGTGGGCTTGCAATACCGGTCTCATTCCTTGTGTGTCTATGTCTGTTTTTAATAGTTCCAAAGATTTCTGCATTTTGGTTCAGCTTATTCCTAGACTCCTGTATCATGATGATAGCTCCTTTTTAGACAAATTTGAGCATCGGGTCCGCTGGAGAAGAGAACACATTACCTTAACTTTGGCAGTTCTATTAGGATTGGGTGTAGCGGCTGGAGTAGGTACAGGAACCGCTGCCTTAATTAAGACGCCCCAATACTATGAAGAACTACGTGCAGCTATGGATGTTGATCTTAGAACTATAGAACAGTCTATAACCAAATTAGAAGAATCTTTTACTTCCCTGTCCGAAGTGGTGCTACAGAATAGAAGGGGATTAGACTTATTATTCCTTAAAGAAGGAGGACTCTGTGCTGCCCTAAAAGAAGAATGTTGTTTTTATGTTGACCATTCAGGAGTAATCAAAGATTCTATGGCCAAACTTAGAGAACGCCTAGATATACGTAAAAGAGAAAGAGAAAGCCAACAAGGATGGTTCGAAAGCTGGTTTAATAAGTCCCCTTGGCTCACCACTCTCCTCTCCACCATAGCAGGACCTTTAATTACACTTATGCTTTTGCTTACTTTTGGCCCCTGCATCCTTAATAAGTTAGTAGCTTTTATTAGAGAAAGGATAAATGCAGTACAGGTTATGGTACTAAGGCAACAATATCGGGTCCTTCAGAAGGTTGAAAACTCGCTCTAAGATTAGAGCTATTTTCTTTTTTTTTTTTTTTTTTTTTTTTTTTTTCTCTACTTTTTTTTTTTTTTTTTTTTCCATTTTTTATTAGGTATTTAGCTCCTTTACATTTCCAATGCTATACCAAAAGTCCCCCTTACCCACCCACCCCCACTCCCCTACCCACCCACTCCCCCCCTTTGGCCCTGGCGTTCCCCTGTACCGGGGCACACAAAGTCTGCGTGTCCAATGGGCCTCTCTTTCCAGTGATGGCCGACTAGGCCATCTTTTGATACATATGCAGCTAGAGTCAAGAGCTCAGGGGTACTGGTTAGTTCATAATGTTGTTCCACCTATAGGGTTGAAGATCCCTTTAGCTCCTTGGGTACTTTCTCTAGCTCCTCCATTGGGAGCCCTGTGATCCATCCATTAGCTGACTGTGAGCATCCACTTCTGTGTTTGCTAGGCCCCGGCATAGTCTCACAAGAGACAGCTACATCTGGGTCCTTTCGATAAAATCTTGCTAGTATATGCAATGGTGTCAGCGTTTGGATGCTGATTATGGGGTGGATCCCTGGATATGGCAGTCTCTACATGGTCCATCCTTTCATCTCAGCTCCAAACTTTGTTTCTGTAACTCCTTCCATGGGTGTTTTGTTCCCACTTCTAAGGAGGGGCATAGTGTCCACACTTCAGTCTTCATTTTTCTTGAGTTTCATGTGTTTAGGAAATTGTATCTTATATCGTGGGTATCCTAGGTTTTGGGCTAGTATCCACTTATCAGTGAGTACATATTGTGTGAGTTCCTTTGTGATTGTGTTACCTCACTCAGGATGATGCTCTCCAGGTCCATCCATTTGGCTAGGAATTTCATAAATTCATTCTTTTTAATAGCTGAGTAGTACTCCATTGTGTAGATGTACCACATTTTCTGTATCCATTCCTCTGTTGAGGGGCATCTGGGTTCTTTCCAGTTTCTGGCTATTATAAATAAGGCTGCTATGAACATAGTGGAGCATGTGTCCTTCTTACCAGTTGGGGCTTCTTCTGGATATATGCCCAGGAGAGGTATTGCTGGATCCTCCGGTAGTACTATGTCCAATTTTCTGAGGAACCGCCAGACTGATTTCCAGAGTGGTTGTACAAGCCTGCAATCCCACCAACAATGGAGGAGTGTTCCTCTTTCTCCACATCCTCGCCAGCATCTGCTGTCACCTGAATTTTTGATCTTAGCCATTCTCACTGGTGTGAGGTGGAATCTCAGGGTTGTTTTGATTTGCATTTCCCTGATGATTAAGGATGTTGAACATTTTTTCAGGTGCTTCTCTGCCATTCGGTATTCCTCAGGTGAGAATTCTTTGTTCAGTTCTGAGCCCCATTTTTTAATGGGGTTATTTGATTTTCTGAGGTCCACCTTCTTGAGTTCTTTATATATGTTGGATATTAGTCCCCTATCTGATTTAGGATAGGTAAAGATCCTTTCCCAGTCTGTTGGTGGTCTTTTTGTCTTATAGACAGTGTCTTTTGCCTTGCAGAAACTTTGGAGTTTCATTAGGTCCCATTTGTCAATTCTCGATCTTACAGCACAAGCCATTGCTGTTCTGTTCAGGAATTTTTCCCCTGTGCCCATATCTTCAAGGTTTTTCCCCACTTTCTCCTCTATAAGTTTCAGTGTCTCTGGTTTTATGTGAAGTTCCTTGATCCACTTAGATTTGACCTTAGTACAAGGAGATAAGTATGGATCAATTCGCATTCTTCTACATGATAACAACCAGTTGTGCCAGCACCAATTGTTGAAAATGCTGTCTTTCTTCCACTGGATGGTTTTGGCTCCCTTGTCGAAGATCAAGTGACCATAGGTGTGTGGGTTCATTTCTGGGTCTTCAATTCTATTCCATTGGTCCACTTGTCTGTCTCTATACCAGTACCATGCAGTTTTTATCACAATTGCTCTGTAGTAAAGCTTTAGGTCAGGCATGGTGATTCCACCAGAGGTTCTTTTATCCTTGAGAAGAGTTTTTGCTATCCTCGGTTTTTTGTTATTCCAGATGAATTTGCAAATTGCTCCTTCTAATTCGTTGAAGAATTGAGTTGGAATTTTAATGGGGATTGCATTGAATCTGTAGATTGCTTTTGGCAAGATAGCCATTTTTACAATGTTGGTCCTGCCCATCCATGAGCATGGGAGATCTTTCCATCTTCTGAGATCTTCTTTAATTTCTTTCTTCAGGGACTTGAAGTTTTTATCATACAGATCTTTCACTTCCTTCGTTAGAGTCACGCCGAGATATTTTATATTATTTGTGGCTATTGAGAAGGGTGTTGTTTCCCTAATTTCTTTCTCAGCCTGTTTATTCTTTGTGTAGAGAAAGGCCATTGACTTGTTTGAGTTAATTTTATATCCAGCTACTTCACCGAAGCTGTTTATCAGGTTTAGGAGTTCTCTGTTGGAATTTTTAGGGTCACTTATATATACTATCATATCATCTGCAAAAAGTGATATTTTGACTTCCTCTTTTCCAATTTGTATCCCCTTGATCTCCTTTTGTTGTCGAATTGCTCTGGCTAATACTTCAAGTACTATGTTGAAAAGGTAGGGAGAAAGTGGGCAGCCTTGTCTAGTCCCTGATTTTAGTGGGATTGCTTCCAGCTTCTCTCCATTTACTTTGATGTTGGCTACTGGTTTGCTGTAGATTGCTTTTATCATGTTTAGGTATTGGCCTTGAATTCCTGATCTTTCCAGAACTTTTATCATAAATGGGTGTTGGATCTTGTCAAATGCTTTTTCTGCATCTAACGAGATGATCATGTGGTTTTTGTCTTTGAGTTTGTTTATATAATGGATTACATTGATGGATTTTCGTATATTAAACCATCCCTGCATCCCTGGAATAAAACCTACTTGGTCAGGATGGATGATTGCTTTAATGTGTTCTTGGATTCGGTTAGCGAGAATTTTATTAAGGATTTTTGCATCGATGTTCATAAGAGAAATTGGTCTGAAGTTCTCTATCTTTGTTGGATCTTTCTGTGGTTTAGGTATCAGAGTAATAGTGGCTTCATAAAATGAGTTGGGTAGAATACCTTCTACTTCTATCTTGTGAAAAAGTTTGTGCAGAACTGGAGTTAGATCTTCTTTGAAGGTCTGATAGAACTCTGCACTAAACCCGTCTGGTCCTGGGCTTTTTTTGGCTGGGAGACTATTAATAACTGCTTCTCTTTCTTTAGGGGATATGGGACTGTTTAGAAGGTCAACTTGATCCTGATTCAACTTTGGTACCTGGTATCTGTCCAGAAATTTGTCCATTTCGTCCAGGTTTTCCAGTTTTGTTGAGTATAGCCTTTTGTAGAAGGATCTGATGGTGTTTTGGATTTCTTCAGGATCTGTTGTTATGTCTCCCTTTTCATTTCTGATTTTGTTAATTAGGATTTTGTCCCTGTGCCCTTTAGTGAGTCTAGCTAAGGGTTTATCTATCTTGTTGATTTTCTCAAAGAACCAACTCCTCGTTTGGTTAATTCTTTGAATAGTTCTTCTTGTTTCCACTTGGTTGATTTCACCCCTGAGTTTGATTATTTCCTGCCGTCTACTCCTCTTGGGTGAATTTGCTTCCTTTTTTTCTAGAGCTTTTAGATGTGTTGTCAAGCTGCTAGTATGTGCTCTCTCCCGTTTTTTCTTGAAGGCACTCATAGCTATGAGTTTCCCTCTTAGAAATGCTTTCATTGTGTCCCAAAGGTTTGGGTACGTTGTGGCTTCATTTTCATTAAACTCTAAAAAGTCTTTAATTTCTTTCTTTATTCCTTCCTTGACCAAGGTATCATTGAGAAGAGTGTTGTTCAGTTTCCATGTGAATGTTGGCTTTCTGTTATTTATTTTGTTATTGAAGATCAGCCTTAGTGCATGGTGATCTGATAGGATACATGGGACAATTTCAATATTTTTGAATCTGTTGAGGCCTGATTTGTGACCTATTATGTGGTCAATTTTGGAGAAGGTACCATGAGGTGCTGAGAAGAAGGTATATCCTTTTGTTTTAGGGTAAAATGTTCTGTAGATATCTGTCAGATCCATTTGTTTCATCACTTCTGTTAGTTTCAGTGTGTCCCTGTTTAGTTTCTGTTTCCATGATCTGTCCATTGGTGAAAGTGGTGTGTTGAAGTCTCCCACTATTATTGTGTGAGGCGCAATGTGTGCTTTGAGCTTTACTAAAGTTTCTTTAGTGAATGTGGCTGCTCTTGTATTTGGAGCATAGATATTCAGAATTGAGAGTTCCTCTTGGAGGATTTTACCTTTGATGAGAATGAAGTGTCCCTCCTTGTCTTTTTTGATGACTTTGGGTTGGAAGTCAATCTTATCAGATATTAGGATGGCTACTCCTGCTTGTTTCTTCATACCATTTGCTTGGAAAATTGTTTTCCAGCCTTTCATTCTGAGGTAGTGTCTATCTTTTTTTCTGAGATGAGTTTCCTGTAAGCAGCAAAATGTTGGGTCTTGTTTGTGTAGCCAGTTTGTTAGTCTATGTCTTTTTATTGGCGAGTTGAGACCATTGATGTTAAGAGATATTAAGGAAAAGTAATTGTTGCTTCCTGTTATTTTAGTTGTTAAAGGTGGCATTCTGTTCTTGTGGCTGTCTTCTTTTAGGTTTGTTGAGGGATTACCTTCTTGTTTTTTCTAGGGCGTTGTTCCCGTTCTTGTATTGGTTTTTTTCTGTTATTATCCTTTGAAGGGCTGGATTCGTGGAGAGATAATGCGTGAATTTGGTTTTGTCGTGGAATACTTTGGTTTCTCCCTCTATGATAATTGAGAGTTTGGCTGGGTATAGTAGCCTGGGCTGCAGTTTGTGTTCTCTTAGTGTCTGTATAACATCTGTCCAGGCTCTTCTGGCTTTCATAGTCTCTGGTGAAAAATCTGGTGTAATTCTGATAGGCTTGCCTTTATATGTTACTTGACCTTTTTCCCTTACTGCTTTTAGTATTCTATCTTTATTTAGTGCATTTGATGTTCTGATTATTATGTGTCGGGAGGAATTTCTTTTCTGGTCCAGTCTATTTGGAGTTCTGTAGGCTTCTTGTATGTTCATATGCATCTCATTCTTTAGATTTGGGAAGTTTTCTTCAATAATTTTGTTGAAGATGTTTGCTGGACCTTTGAGTTGAAAATCTTCATTCTCATCCACTCCTATTATCCGTACGTTTGGTCTTCTTATTGTGTCCTGGATTTCCTGGATATTTTGAGTTAGGATCTTTTTGCATTTTCCATTTTCTTTGATTGTTGTGCCGATGTTCTCTATGGAATCTTCTGCACCTGAGATTCTCTCTTCCATCTCTTGTATTCTGTTGCTGATGCTCAAATCTATGGTTCCAGATTTCTTTCCTAGGGTTTCTATCTCTAGTGTTGCCTCGCTTTGAGTTTTCTTTATTGTGTCTACTTCCCTTTTTAGGTCTAGTATGGTTTTGTTCATTTCCATCACCTGTTTGTATGTTTTTTCCTCTTTTTCTGTAAGGACTTCTACCTGTTTGATTGTGTTTTCCTGTTTTTCTTTAAGGACTTGTAACTCTTTAGCAGTGTTCTCCTGTATTTCTTTAAGTGATTTATTAAAGTCCTTCTTGATGTCCTCTACCATCATCATGAGATATGCTTTTAAATCTAGGTCTAGGTTCTCAGGTGTGTTGGGGTTCCCTGGACTGGGCGAAGTGGGTGTGCTGGGTTCTGGTGATGGTGAGTGGTCTTGGTTCCTGTTAGTAAGATTCCTCCGTTTACCTTTCGCCATCTGGTAATCTCTGGAGTTAGTAGTTATAGTTGACTCTGTTTATAGATTGTTCTTCTGGTGATTCTGTTACCGTCTATCAGCAGACCTGGGAGACAGATTCTCTCCTCTGAGTTTCAGTGCTCAGAGCACTCTCTGCTGGCAAGCTCTCTTACAGGGAAGGTGCGCAGATATCTTGTATTTGGACCTCCTCCTGGCCGAAGAAGAAGGCCCAAAACAGGACCTTTCTCAGACAGTGTGTTGCTTTGGCAGTTCCCAGGTGGTACAGACTCTCACCTAAGCAGACTAAATTCCTAAGTTCCTTGGAGTCCCGGGACCAAGATGGCGACCGCTGCTGCTGTGTCTTAGGTCGCCTCCCCAGCCGGGCGGGCACCTGTCCTCCGGTCCGGAAGGTGGCCGGCTGTCCCCGGCCCACACAGGGTGCTGCCTCAGCCCCTCTGTGCTTCTGCCTGTTCCAGAGGCTGTCAGGTTCTCTGGCGCACCCTCTCACCTGTTCAGACTAATTTCCTAAGTTCGGCGGGTCCCGGACCAAGATGGCGACCGCTGCTGCTGTGGCTTAGGTCGCCTCCCCAGCCGGGCGGGCACCTGTCCTCCGGTCCGGAAGGTGGCCGGCTGTCCCCGGCCCACACAGGGTGCTGCCTCAGCCCCTCTGTGCTTCTGCCTGTTCCAGAGGCTGTCAGGTTCTCTGGCGCACCCTCTCACCTGTTCAGACTAATTTCCTAAGTTCAGCAGGTCCCGGACCAAGATGGCGACCGCTGCTGCTGTGGCTTAGGTCGCCTCCCCAGCCGGGCGGGCACCTGTCCTCTGGTCCGGAAGGTGGCCGGCTGTCCCCGGCCCACACAGGGTGCTGCCTCAGCCCCTCTGTGCTTCCGCCTGTTCCAGAGGCTGTCAGGTTCTCTGGCGCACCCTCTCACCTGTTCAGACTAATTTCCTAAGTTCGGCGGGTCCCGGACCAAGATGGCGACCGCTGCTGCTGTGGCTTAGGTCGCCTCCCCAGCCGTAGAGCTATTTTCTAAAAAGAGTGGGGAATGAAGAATAAAAAATTACTGAACTCTTCCTCACCCCAGAGCCCGACCCCTCCCATCTAGAGAGTGTTCCCAGAACAGTCCTGAACTCTTCACCCCAGAATGCATTCCTGAACTCCTCACCCTAGAGTTCGAACCCTCCCAACTAAATACTGTTCCAAGAACATTTTTGAGATAAGGGCCTCCTGGAACAACCTCAGAATGAACCGGGTACATTGCCAAATAATAGGACATGACCCCTTAGTTACGTAGAATCCCTTGGCAGAACCCCTTGTCCCTTGGCAGAACCCCTTAGTTATGCAAACTTGTACTTTCCCTGCCCCACTCTCCCCCCTTGAGTTTTTCCTATATAAGCCTGTGAAAAATTTGGCTCGTCGTCGATTCTCCTCTACACCATACTAGATGCATGAGTTTCGACCCCAGAGCTCTGGTCTATGTGCTTTCTTGCTGTTGCTTTATTAAATCTTGCCCTCAACAATTTGAGTTCGGTCTCAGTGTCTTCTTGGGTCCGCGGCTGTCCCGAGGCTTGAGTGAGGGTCTACCTTCGGGGGTCTTTCACTCTCAACTGCTGTTTCAGTTGCCTGTTACCTGCTCCCTCCACTACAGCATCATGGACTACTAAGCCTCTGGAACCATAACCTTAAAATAAATTATTTTTCCATAAGTTATTTTGATCATGATGTTTTATTAAAGTAACATATCCAGAGTTAGTTCAAAAGATTGGATCAAGAATGTTAATACAAAAAAATAAAATAAAATACCAGTGGTAAAGCACAACCAGTAAGCACTATAGGAGTTAAAATAAAATCTTTTATAGTCAATGTGTCAGTAAATTGGTGTTAGAGACAAAATTCCTTATGCAATGTGGCAATTTCACTTGTAGATAGTTTGGAAAGATTCATAAATCTGGCATTGGATAGTAAGCTTCGTCAAGAGTAGAACTGTACACTTCAATTTTGACAGTTAGTGTTTGGTTTCAGACCCCAGAACAAGGGACTGAGGTGCATATCAAAACCGATCTGTGGGAACTATCCCCCTCTCCACTTGACTAATCCAGAGAGTGCGATTTGTTTCCTTTTCTCTGGTCCTGATCCTGGGACCCCTGACTCCACCAACTACCAAGACCGTGGGTCTAAAAGTTTCAAGAAAAAGGTTTTCTCCCTAAACTTCTTAACTTTATCTTCTGTCCCCTAATACCCAGGTGTTTTCTCAAAACCTACATCCAGGAAAGCTCCCAAACAGCTACTCACAGCCTCACAGACTGCTTTAATTGGACCTACACATTCCTTCTCGGAGATGATCCCACAACCTGGACAGCAGTGAAACAACCAGTTCTTCCCTGACATGACCAACATTTTTGCCCAAATTCCAGAATTATGTCCCAGTGTAAGCAGCGAATAGTTATAGATGATTACACCACATGATGTGTTTATAAAACGATAAAAAGAAATAGAATATGTTCTATGGATGTGTAGTCAGGAAGGGGATGTCTCAACGGGCCCATGCCAAGGCATCCCTTTCCCCCTCCCCCTCCTGAGGGACCAGCCACGTGAGTTTATTCAGGGGATGGGGAGGGGAGTTAAGAGGGTAGTAGGGGCAGAGAAAGAAGAGAGAGGGAGAGAGTAGAGAAGTAGAGGCCAGCCACTACCATGTGGAGAGAGGGGAAAGGGAATGAGGAAAGGAAGGGAGAAAGGAAGAGCCCAAGAGGGCAAGAAAGTAGCAACTGGGAAACAAGAAAGCAAGAGATCCAGAAACGGAGGAGGGGGCAAGCAGCCCTGTTTATAGTAGGTCAGGCCTACCTGGATGTTGCCAAGTAACTCTGGGGTGGAGTGTAGACAGAATGCTAACACCACCCATTATTCACTGGTTTCAGACCCAGTACAAAGGACTGAAGTGCATATTTTAAATATCAAACCCTACCTGACCTCCAGATTCTCCCATCATCCTTAAACTCCTTCCTGGCATACTCTGCATCCAACCCTGAACTTTCCAGCCTAGGGGAACTTTTTGTCCCTTCTCTCTGAGTACACCCTCGCTCTTTTTCTTCCCCCTCCCCCGACTTTCACCAAAGTGACTTCTGTGGCCTTGGTCCTTGGGGCCAGTTAAGTCCCTGAGAGACTTTCCAATAAAGCTGTCTTTTATATACTCTAATCTGGCTTGAATTGGCTTTTTTTTCACTGAAGGAGATTTAACCTACCAGTCAGTTTGTTACCATGTCCAGTACAGTGATATATCCAGTCACAAATTCTAACAATTTAGATAGTGCATACTAATTTTGGGGCTTTATTTCAGTCTCACCAGAAGCTGTTTTATTACTGTGGTGATCACATACATTAATAACTCCATTATGACAGTAGCAACAGACTTTTTTCTAGTTTTTACAGCCCCAAGTGTCAAACCCAGTAACAAGTCCATTTCCAATATTCTTCTAGTCAGACAAAGTATACCAAACTTCAACTGGAGCAATGGTTCTCAACCTTCTTAATGCTGAGACCTTTTAATATACTTCTTCATGTTGTGGTGACTCCAAGTATAAAATTATTATTGTTACTACTTCATAACTAACTTTGCTACTGTTATATTATTTTTATGTAAATATCTAATATGTCAGATATCTGATATATGACCCCTATGAACATATATATATATATATATATATATGTTCATATGAACATATATATATATTATGGTGGTTTGCCCCTCCAAGGGGCTCACAACCCCCAAAATGAGAACCATTGATCTAGTGAAATATGAACCAGACCTGTGAAAATGGTCAAGTATTTAGCCCCAATTTTGTGAATCGAGGTCTTTTCATCTAGCCAGTAGTTTTGTAGATGCAAGAACCTGTGTTTGGATATCTCTGAAAGTGGCAACAACCAACTTTTCATTTAAAGCATATTTCCATTAGGACAATTGTTAGAAACAATGTTATTCATAAACAAGGCCTATTGAATCATGTTATAGGTATTGTCATGTGAATGAAAAAATCATAATCCACAGAAGGCAATAGTATGAAAAAGAAGGTGTAATAAATGCTCAAAACTATGTTTCATGTGTCATCAATTTCTAAAATGTACTTATAGTCATGATATCTACAACAGCTCAGGCCATAGCAGGAATGAATTTGATGATCTCCTTCAAGGTTTCAGCTTCTGTTATAGATTTTTTAGCACTTAGGAAAATAAAAGCCTTTATTCTTCCTACCAGTACCTTCATTAAGCATTAGAGAAAGTATTTGATTTTTCCTTTTCCTGAGATTCTGTTTTCTCTTTGTTGAACCAACCAAAAAGGGATGGGAAGGGGAAGAAATCAAAGAATTAGTGTTCTAAAAACACTTTCCTCATGGGCCAAGAAATGCAGGCACAATTCTTAGTACATGTAGGATGCACTCTGATGTGGAAATATAATTTAATGTGTGTATAACTAACATCATGTTGATCCTCACTCCAAATGAGACACAAGACCCACATGTCTCCAGTAGCCTTTGCCTCCATTGAGCTTGGTAGCTAGAGATTTTAGGCATCTATGCTCAATAGAATGATCACAAGTATTTCACAAAACAGCCCATCCTACTCAAGGGGTATTTAAGGCATTAAACAAAGGGTCCAAGGCTCCAATTTATAACTATTTTCTTCGTGAAAATTACTTTGGTTGTGTTGAAGAAAAAAAAAAGTGGAAGCAAAGGACACACAGGACAAATTATTCCGAGCCTTTAGAAGGAATTATTTTTATTATTATTATTTTATTTAGAAGGAATACCCTGACAATTATTTTTGATTCTGTATGGTATATTAATGACTTATGTGCTATCAGACGGAAGTACACATAGTTTCAGTATTTCTTAGTATTGTATTGTGGAGATAAATTACCAATTGCTGACAGCATATAGTTTAGCTTTAGAAAAGGCTTTCATTCAGCATCTATAGCCAAATACTTTCCAGTTAAGAATGTTGCATTGTTTTGTTTATATTTATATTTGTATTATTTTATTTGTTTTCCAAGACAGGATCTCTCCCTGTAGCCCTGGCTGTCCTGAGACATACTATATAGACCAGGCTGACCTCAAACTCAGAGATATGCCTAGATTTGCCTCCTGAGTTCTGGGATTAAAGGCATGAGCCATCACCATCCAGCTGAATGTTAAGGTATTTAACCTCCAATGAATTTGCTTGAGACAGCAGAAAATTTATTAATGACGTTAATCATATGGTGGGAGGGGCAAGATAGGATCTTTACTGTTGTCATGTGCTTTGGACACTAGGGTTAGCAATGAATTCACAAATGCAATATTGCCCAGAAAATCAATATTCTTTGCCTCAGCATTTTATTTCTACATGAGGATACTGCCAAATGGATTGCTCATCTGGGTAAGGATATACCTAAACACTAATAAACAACTCATCTATAGTGCTGTGATGGTTTGTATATGCTTGGCCCAGGGAGTGGTGGTGTGGCCTGATTGGAGTAGGTGTGTCACTGTGGGGGTGGATTGCTGCTGCTGTTTATGGTGATCATCCCATTGTACTGGCATCTCCAATACTCTTGGGTCTTCTGCTACAACTAGGCTTTACCAATAGCCTCTCATAGGCTCTCTTCATGGTTACAAGTCTCAACTACTGCCAAGCCTCAGCTGTTATCCAAGACACCTTTATGTCTTCAAAACCAGTACCATCTGGGTGATTCTTACAAATTACCAACTCCAGCTGCAACAGAAGTTACAACCTGGGCTATCTCTGGAGCATAGCTTCTTTCTGCTCTCAGAAAATACTTCCCAGAAGACTTCAACTCAATGATGCTGGTCTCTTCTTAATTACCACTTGTGAGAGACCAAACTGTGGGAAACCAGACCTTCATCAACTCTCACCCTGAAGATCTGGCTGACCCTTTGATGGGAGCAGTGTCACCCTCACCTTCTTGTCTCCACTTGGCACCTGGGACTGTTTAGATAAAGCTGGAATTCCAAGATAAACTGCAAGATGTTTGAAGCCTGCAATCAGCATCTGCCCCAGATGTCCATCCCTTTCTATATACTTTTATTGTTCCCCCTTGGCCCCTGCCTATTTTCTCCCATTGTGTGCTTATAATCAGGCTCCTAGCCTCCATTAAATAGACTTGGACAACTCTTTGCATGGTCTCGCACCATTTTCTCGCCTCTTTCTTTTTCACGGTTGGTCCCCCTCGATCCCACGACTAACTAAGTCCCATGGGTCGGGATAACCACTAATTTCTTAGCTCCAGCTAACCAGCATCAATTGTCACAGTAGTCCCTTCTATTTTTCACTCTAAAGCCAGACCCATATGGCTAAAGCTGCTGAGTTCTGCTGCTTGCAGGAGCTGGAACATGTCCCCCTTGTTCTATTACATTATCACTAGCTTTCTGTTTTCTACCTGCTTAACTGACTAACCTTGGCTGTCTTGGATCTTGATCTGTAGATTGACCTTGAACTCAGAGATCTGCATCCTTATCTCCTGGAATTAAAGGTGTGTGCTACTACCCCTGGATTTAAGCTTTTCTTCATCTACAATTTATTTTGTCCCACTCTATCCTTGAACTCAGAGATCTCCTTGGCTTTGTCACCCGGCATTAAAGGTGTATACCAACATGGTGGACCTAAACTTAGCTGGGAGAGATCTTGCCCCAAAGTCCCACTCCCTTAATGGAGTATTTTCTAGAACTTAGAATTTAGCTCTATTCTACTTCCTGATGCCCCTTTAATTGAACTCTTGAACCATATACTTTGTATTTTTCCTTTCTCGGCTTGCTACTCTTGTTTAAAATGTTCTTCATGAGTGTCTTAGTCATGGTTTCAATTTCTGCACAAAACATCATGACCAAGAAGCAAGGTGGGGAGGAAAGGGTTTATTCAGCTTACACTTCCACATTGCTGTTCACCATCAAAGGAAGTCAGGACTGGAACTCAAGCAGGTCAGGAAGCAGGAGCTGATGCAGAGGCCATGGAGGGATGTTACTTACTGGATGCTTCCACTGGCTTGGTCAGCTTGTTTTTTTTTTTTTGTTTTTTTGTTTTTTTTTTTTTTTTTTTTTTTTTTTTTGGTTTTTCTAGACAGGGTTTCTCTGTATAGCCCTGGCTGTCCAGGAACTCACTTTGTAGACCAGTCTGGCCTTGAACTCAGAAACCCACCTGCCTCTGCCTCCCAAGTGCTGGGATTAAAGGCGTGCTCCACCATGCCTGGCCAGCTTGGTTCTATATGGAACCCAAGACTACCAGTCCAGTGATGTCACCACCCACAACGGACCCTCTGCCTTGATCACTAATTGAGAAACTGCCTTGCAGGTGGATCTCATGGAGGGATTTCCTTAAGGAAGGCTCCTTTCTCAGTGATAACTCCAGCTTGGGTCAAGTTGACACACAAAACCAGCCAGTACTGTGAGATGTAAAAGGAGAACAAAGTCTATTCTGGGCATTTCTGGGACTTCCTTTGTCAATGTAATTAATCTTGGTATATTTACCTTAGCCTCAGGCAGATTACTTCTACTAGAGGAAAAAGTAGGCACATTCACCACCAAAATACCACAAAACAATCTTTATTCCACATACTGAAATTCTTCTTTTTTAAAACCTCTTGGGAAAGGTCAGCCCAGCACAAATTACTCTCAGCAACAAAATCATCCATATTCCTATTAGGATGGCCCAGTAAGCCCCATTTAACGCATTCCACTACTTTCCAAATCCAAAGTCCCTAAATCTACATTCTTCCAAAAAAATACATGGTCAGGCCTATCATAGCAATACCCCACTTCTACTACTAATTTCTGTCTTAGTTAGGATTTTACTGCTGTGAACAAACACCATGACCAAGGCAACTCTTATAAGGACAACATTTAATTGTGACTGGCTTACAGGTTTAGAGGTTTGATCCATTATCATCAAGGCAGGAACATAGAGGCATTCAGGCAGGCTTGGTGCAGGAGGAGCTCTGCATATTCATCTGAAAGCAGCTAGCAGTGTACTGGCTTCTGGGCAGCTAGGATGAGGGTATCAAAGCCCACACCCAAAGTAACATACAAACTCCAACAGGGCCATATCTTCTATTAGTGCTACTCCCTGGACTGAGCACACACAACCCATCACAGGGTTGGAGATCTGAAGACCACTTTGATATCAGACATAGAGATGCAGAGTTTGGAGTTTGCCTCGGTATATTCCTTTCTTGCTTTGGGGATTAGTTATGTGATTGGATGACTATCAGAAGAGACTTTGAACTTTGGAGTTTTAAAATTGTTGAGACTGCTATAGACAATGGGGAGTTTTGAAGTTAGACTAAATGTTTTTTGCATTATGCTATGCTTCTGCATGGCCCCAAAGATTCATATGTTCAAACAAGCCTACTGGGGCCTGGGAGTGGAATGTTATGGTTTGAATATGCTCAGGCCAGGGAGTGGCACTATTAGAAGGAATTGCCCTTTTGGAGTAGGTATGACCTTGTTGGAGTAGGTTTGTCACTCTGGAAGTGGGTTTTAATATCCTACTTCTTGCTGCAAAAAAGCCAGTATTCTCCTAGTAGCCTTTAGATGAAGATATAGAACTCTCAGGTCCTTTTGCACCATGCCTGCCTAGATGCTGACATGTTTCCACCTTGATTTTTATGGACTAAACCTCTGAACCTGTAAGCCAAAACCAATTAAATGTTGTCCTTATAAGAGTTTCCTCTGTCACAGTGTTTGTTCGCAGCAGTAAAACCCTGACTAAAACAAATACATAAAAACATATGTTTGACATACACAGTCAGATCACACTGAGTGGGGCAAGATACCTAAAAGCACAGAAAAAGGAAAATCCTTTGAGTAATTGTTATTTTCAAGAAAAATCTCAGGTCTAGCAGGGCACAAGATTCTTATGAATAAATGTATTCTCACCTACTTCCAATGTGAAATTGATATATTTGATTTTTGAGATGATTTTCAGGAGTTACTAGAATGTGCATGTTAAAATACAACACAAATTGGGCGATATTTCAGCTTAAAATGAACCAACTTGTCCAGCACTCACACAAAGTAAAGGAAAAATTACCCTGTAGAGGTTGTAACCTGCAGGGTTTTGAACTTTCCGACTACCCTGTGGCATCTGGGAATTCACCTAAGACAATTCTCTACCTTCCTCCATCAGCTCCAGCCATGCCACCATCCCAGCTGCTGCTTCTCATGCTTCCCAGGTCTTCTCTGACCACTGAGCCTCAGCAACTGTCGTCACATTATCTGGAATGCATATTCTTCTTGAATGCTGCTGAAGGCCACACTCTCTCTATCTGCATGTTTTCATTCCAGACTCGGAGGTTCCTTGATACCTTTCCTGGCCACTCTGACTCTCTGAAAAGAATGCTCACCCTGGAATTTCATTTTTTTGAAGTTAGGCTTGTCATGCTCTCTCTTGTCACTTAACAATATGAAAATAGTTCATACTGACTTAATAGCTACCTGGCTATATGGCTCATTTCCCACACTAGGCTGAGAACTCCATGAGGATAAGTTCTGTTCATTTGCTGCCTCTGGTCATTGCAATGTCTAAAACACAGCATGGCAGAGACCACTCAGAGTATTTATGGGACCGAGGTAAAACAAATGAACTGAGTGAGAATCTGTGGAATCGAGCATGTAAAATTAGACATGTATGCCTGGGTCTAGTCATAAAGCTACCTACTAATGCACTTTGCACCACAGTCTAGGCTTGCAGGACAGGATGAAGCAAGGCAACTGGAGGCATGGCCAACAGAAACCTTTTCAAGGTTGAAATGAGATAGACCTTTCCTCATACCAGGGTGCTTGTATACTTGTTAGAATATGGGTCCTATTCCAACGCCTTTACATGATACGAACTGTAACTGTTGCTTTATTTACACAGATAGTGGGATGAGATGAGAGCCGTTTCCAAGCTCTTCAGATACACAGTTTGGGCAGATAGTTTCTCTGTAATACATATTTCTAGGCCAAAGCTTGGAAGCTTCTACCCTCCATACAGTATAATCTCCCAAGCTGACGGATTCCATTCAACTTCTCTCAGCTTCTCAATATGTTGCTCTGCTTGGCATCATACAATGGTGGCAGTCTATTCTAATCTTCTGGCTCATCCTGTCATCCTCTGTGTCTAGCTTGTTCTTTCTGCAAACTGTCTCTGTAAAAATGTCCTGGGAAAATTGCCTTGCAGGCACATATACCATCACCACCACCACCACCACCATCACCACCACCACGACCACATGTGCCTAGCTCTAGCTTGTTCTCTCCCTGTGATGTTCTTCAGGTACCACTCTTTCTGTGCCCTTCCAGCAACCTTGAGCAGGCTAAATCAGACCTTGTTTTGCTAGAGTAGCCTAGTCCACCTAGGGTGGAGTCTTCCAACCTAAGTGAAGTCTATTGTCCTGCCACATATGCAGCTTCCTTCAAGAAACCACTACCTGCTGAGCAGCTGAGCTTGTTTTCCTGAGGAGATTCTGGCAAAGTGGGGGATGGGTTTCACCCTTTAAATTCAGACTTAAGAATTAAACATATGGCCTTGATCAAAAACTTTATCTTAGTCTGATTTGTCTCTCTTCTGTCCTTCCCATCCATCCCCAACTCTCCTTCCAGGTACACACTTCTCCATGGACACTGGCAGCTACATCATTCCTGTGCTGTTCTCCTGAGATGGGTATATCTTCTGTCTAAGTCATTCTGACAAACCTTGCTCTGATTTGTTATCTTCTCTCAATTAGAAGTCACTTGCAAACATAATGGTTTCCTTCTACAAATTAAACTTACCTACATTGTTTGCTATTAAAGGTGTAAGGACCTGTCTGTATTCTAGCCAGATCATAGAGTAATCCAGAATATCTACTTTCCAGCCAGATTACAGAGACCCAGAAAAACTTTGGATATGATTGCTTGCCAGAGCAGCCATGTTATTGGGTATGAACTTATCAAAAATCAAATTGGGGAACCCTCTCAGCCAATCCAAGCTGCCTGGAGCAGCCTGCTATTGATAGTCCTCAGAGGTCTGACTCGGGATATGAGTGGGTGTTTCCCCACTAGGTTCTTTCACTATACCTGAGGGACTTCTATTCTACTACCACCTGTCCTATACCTTCATCAGACTCTTGGATAATAGAGGATAGAATCCCTTTTCCCACCCATCTTCCATGCTTGCTGAGCCTTATGGGCCAAGCCAAGCTGCCTTGAATAACCTGCTATCCCAGGGAGCCTCCTACTCTTCAATACCTCTCCTCTACCTTCATCAGACTCCTGAACCATTCCTGAATTCTTCCCTTCCCCGACCCAACTTCAATGCTCTCTGAGCCCTCTCGATCAAACCAAGCTGCCCAGAGCAACCTGTTATCTCAGGGAGAACACCATTGTCCTGCCATGTCCCCACCAAACTCCAGCAAACCTGATGTTCCTGAACCATACAGACCACAGTTCTAGAACCATTTAACCCAAGGATACCCATCAGAGGTCTTTAATACCCGGTCCATTGAGATTAACCCCCTCCCAAAACCTACTATAACAAGAACATCCAGGGAACAAAACCATCCATATGGCTAAAGGCCCCTGAAATGACAAAGTCAACCAGTGTAATATGACACCTCTAAAGCACAGCTACCCCACTACAGTTCACTGTGGATATTCTAACACAAGTGAATCACAAGAAAATGACATTAAATCCAATCTTCTAAACATGATAGTTGCCTTTAAAGAGGAAACAAACAAATCCCTTAAAAACATAAAGGGAATAAAATTGTGTGAGACATGAAAGTGGAAATAGAAGCAATAAAGAAAACACAAACTGAGGAAATCCTGGAGATGAAAACCTAGGGCAGATAACAGGAACAACAGATGTGAGCACCAACTGAATAAAGGAGATGGAAGAGAGAATCTAACCTAAGAACAATAGGAATAGAAGAAGTTGAAGAATCCCAGCTCCAAGGTCAAAAGAGACAGGAAAGGATACTTCATATTCATCAAAGGAAAAAAAAATGGATCAAAATGATATGTCAATTCTGAACATCTATGCCCCCAAATAAGGTTATCCACATTTGTAAAGGAAATATTGCTAAAACTTAAATCATACATAGATACCCACACATTAATACTGGGAAACTTCAACACTCCACTCATACCAATTGACAGGTCATTCAGATAAAGACTAAACAGAGAAATAATGAAACAAACAGATATTATGAATCAAAAGGACCTGACAGACATTTATAGAATATTTCACCCAAACACAAAAGAATATACTGTATTCGCAGTACCTCATGGATCTTTCTCCAATATTGACCATATAGTCAGTCAAAAAGGAAGCCTCAACAAATATAAGAAAATTTAAATAACACATTGTATTTTTGAGACCACATGGATTAAAGTGGACTTCAACAACAACGGAAACAATGAGAAAATTTACACACTCATGGAAATTGAACAACTGTCTACTCAATGATGTTCTAGTAAATCTCCAGCCCAGAAAAGCAAGAGCAAAGAAATCACAACTCAATAAATAGGAATACAAGCTACACTCCTAGATTGGGCATATCTATCATTACATTACTATATACCCCATCTATGAGATCGCTTAAAACTTGTGATTTCTCCAGGCCACATGGTTCTGCTCCATTGTCCTTAAACCTACTACTCTCCCTCCTCATCCATAGTCCTCTCTCCCCTCCTCTCTTCCTTCTTCTGCCAAATTTTCAGCTCCACCTTCCCTTCAACTGCCCAGTCACCTGCTCTAGCCTTTATTTTACAAGTTAAAATGGGGAAAAGGTACACAAGAAGTTGACTGTGATGAGTGATTCACTCCTCATCTGCAACATCCCCCAGGATAGCAAAATTAGCATCAAAATAGATGACCAGGGCTATCCACAACAGGAAATTAAATAACTTCTGGATTTCAATGAAAAAGAAGGCACAACATATCCAAATGTATGGGACCCAATGGAAGTAGTAGTAAGAGGAAAGTTCAAAACATTATGAGCCTCCATAAAGAAATTAGAAAGTCCCCATACCAGCAATTTAAAAGTACACCTGAACGTTGTAGGGAAAAAAAAAGAAGCAAGCACACCTAACAGGAGTAGAGGGTAGGAAATAATAAAAATCAGGGCTGAAATCACTCTATTAGAAAAAAAGAAAACAATACAAAGAATCAACAAAACCAAGAGCTGGTTCTTTGAGAAAATTAACAAGTTAGACAAATCTTTAGCCAAACTAACCGAAAGAGAATGAGACATTTCCTGAATATACAAAATCAGAAATGAAAGTACAGACCTAACAAGAGACACTGAACAAATTCAAAGAATCATTAGGTCTTGTTTCAAAAACCTTTACTCCACCAAATGGGAAAACCTTAATGAAACAGATGATTGTCTAGATAGATATCACATACCAAAGTTAAATCAAGATCATGTAAACTATTTAAACAGCCCTTTATCACCTAAAGAATTAGAAGCAGTCATCAAAAACTCTCAACCAAAAAAGCCCAGGTCCATATGGTTTTAGTGCACAATTCAATCAAAGAAGAGCTAATTCTAATACTCCTCAAACTATTCCACAAAATAGAAACCAAGGGTACACTGCCAAACTCATTCTATGAAGCCATACCACCCTTATTTCTAAACCACACAAAGACTAAAAAGAAAAAGAACTTAAGGACAATTTCTTTTATGAACATTGATGCAAAAATGCTCAATAAAGTACTCATAATCTAAATCCAGGAACACATCAAAAACATGATCCATCAAGAAGATATAGGCTAGATCAGTGGCCCAATACCTGCCCAAATGTAACAGCATAGTTACCTCCCAGAAGGTCCAAAGTAACCAAAGACACAGGGGACTCTCTCACCCAAATTTCCACACAGTCTGGAACATGCACCCAGCCAAGCTGACAAGGTACTTACCCCCCACTTCCACTTCAACCCCCCAAGCTCCAATTTCCTACGGGACCTATTCCTCACCAGGGCCAGATCAGTGGCCCAATTCCTGCCCAAATACTACAGCCTGCAGGTCTTTCAGGAGTTCCATAGTAACCAAGGACACAGGACATCTTCAGTAAAAGGGTTACAGGATTTCTGAAGTAACCAGAGACACAGAAGGTCTACCCTAACTAGAGACATTGGAGGCCCACTCTAATCAGAGACAACACTGCATGTCTCCAAAGAGATCAGCCCTAACTCAGATTACAGAGCTCTCTGCCTCCAAGGAGACCAGTTACAATCAGAGACACCTGGGCCAATTAACACCAGAGTGAACCAGATGGCCAGAAGAAAGCAGAAGATCATATGTGACAGAACCCAATGCTATCTGGCACAATCAGAACCAAGTTCTTCCACCAGAGCAATCCCTGGATACTCTAACATGACTGAAAAGCAAGATAGTGGCTTAACATCCCATCTTTTGAAAATGACAGATGCCTTTAAGGAAGATATAATAAACTCTACTTAAAGAAACAGGAAAACAAAGGCAAACAGGTAGAAACAAATAAATCCCTTAAAAAATGCAGGAAAATATGAGCAAGCAGGTAAAGGAGTTGAATAAAACAGTCTTAGAACTAAAAATTGAAATAGAAACAATAGAGAAAACACAAACGAGGAAACCCAAGAGATGGACAATTTAGAGAATGTACCTAAAGAGTTGAAGGGGTCTACAACCATATAGATGGAAAAAAATATGAACTAACCAGTACCCCCAGTGATTATGTCTCTAGCTGCATATGTAGCAGAAGATGGCCTAGTCGGTCGTCAATGGGAAGAGAGGCCCCTTGATCGTGCAAACTTTATATGTCCCAGTACAGGGGAACACCAGGGCTGAGAATTTGGAGTAGGAGTGTAGGGGAGCAGGGTGGGAGGATTGTATAGGGGACTTTGGGATGGCATTTGAAATGTAAGTGAAGTAAATAGCTAATAAAAAAATGAGAAAAAAAAGCTCCAAACCCAAAATCTCCAGGAAATACAGTAAACAATGAAAAGACCAAACCTAAAAATAATAGGAATAGAAAAGGGTGAAGAATCCCAGCTCAAAGGGCCAGAAAACATCTTCAACAAAATAATAGAAGAAAACTTCCCTAACCTAAAGGAAGAGATGGTCATAAAGGTACAAGAAGCCTACAGAACACCAAATTAATTGGACAAGAAAAGAAAATCCTTTCATCACAAAATAATCAAAACACTAAATGCACAGAAAAAAGAAACTTAAAAGTTTCTCCCTGAAGAAGAGAAGGCCAAGTAACATATAAAAGCAGACCTGTGAGAATTGCACCATACTTTGCAACAGAGACTTTAAAAGCTAGAAGATCCTAGACAGATATCATCCAGTCCCTAAGAGACCATATAGGCCAGCACAGGTTACTATACCCAGCAAAATATTCCAAAACCATACCAAATTTAAACAATATCATCTTTTTACTAATCTAGCCCTAAAGAGGATATTGGAACAAAATTTCCAATACAAGGAGGGTAACTACACCCAAGAAAGCATAAGAAACTAAACATTTCTCAACAAATCCAATAGAAGAGAATCATAAACACAGAATACCATCTCCAACAACAAAAATATCAGGAACTAATAATCATCTGTCTTTAATATCTCTTGACATCAATGGGTTCAACTGCCTAATAAAAAGACACTGGCTAAAGACTGGGTACATAAGCAGGATCCAGCCCTTTGCTTCATACAAGTAATACACCTCAGTGACAAACACAGATCCTACCTCAGAATAAAAGGTTGGAAAAAAGTTTTGCAAGCAGTCACAAGAAACAAGCTGAAATAGTATGTGGCTGTGGGTTGTGAGAGGAAGCCTGGTAAGGTTGAGCTAAGATTTAAAGCCCTGGGAACCCTGAAGGGACAGTAGAAGCTTTGCGTGCTTCCGTAACCAGGTCCCTGCCATGTAGTCACATACCCACTTTAGAGAGGTTTGTGGCCTTCAGTCATATAAAGACAGCACTCCAAGCCCTCCCACATGTAGATGAGGTATCCCCATCCTCTTAGGTCAAGCCAATAGTAAACACCTACTGTCATACTCTGACCCACACCAAGACTGTATATAAGAAACCTATTGAGAAGAAAAAAAAAGGTGTATGAGAATTACTCTGTCATTATCTGAGAGCCTCTATCATAAGAGTTGTAACTCCACCACCAGAGAAAGGACCTGCTTTCCCAAATCACCACAAGAAGCTCCCTACCACCTCTCCCTGGCAAGTCAGCCTCCCACCAGCTCAGCCAGGTATGACTCAGCATAATGCATCTTGGAGCAACAAAAGCTACAGCAGTGGTGAATGCAGCTGCAGTAGTGAAGACAGCAAAGATAATTCCTCCTTCCTGGAGCCATCCTAATATCCAATAAAATAATATTTCAACCACAAATAGTTAAAAAAAAAAAAGATGAGGAAGAATTCATACTCATCAAAGGAAAAAATCCACCAAAACAAAGTCTCAATTCTGAACATCTATGCCCCAAATTCAGGGCACCCACTTTGTAATGGCTAGTTTTGTGTCAACTTGACACAGGCTGTAGTTCTCAGAGAGAAAGGAGTTTCAGTAGGGGAAATGCCTCCAGGAGATCCAGCTGTAAGGCATTTTCTCAATTAGTGATCAAGGGAGGAGGTCCCCTTGTGGGTGGTGCCATCTCTGGGCTGCTAGTCTTCCTTCTATAAAAGAGCAGGCTGACCAAGCCAGGGGAAGCAAGCCAGTAAGCAACATCCCTCCATTGCCTCTGCATCAGCTCCTGCTTTCTGACCTGCTTGAATTCCAGTACTGACTTCCTCGATGATGAACAGCAGTATGGAAGTGTAAGCTGAATAAACCTTTTCCTCCCTAACTTGCTTCTTGGTCATGATGTTTGTGCAGGAATAGAAACCCTGACTAAGACACACATCCATAAAAGAAATTTTACTAAAGCTCAAAACACACATTGAACTTCTCATAATTATAGTGGGGGACTTCAACACTCCACTCTCACCAATGGACAGGTCATTGAAATAGAAAGTAACAGACACGGTGAAATGAACAGAAGTTATGAACCAAATGGATTTAAAAGATATCTATAGAACATTTCACCCCAAAACAAGAGAATATACATTATTCTCAGCTCCTCATGGAACATTCTCCAAAACTGATAATATAATTGGTTATAAAACAAGCATAAACTGATACAAGAAAATGGGAATACTCACATGCATTCTATCAGATAACATCAGAATAAGGCTAGATGTCAATAACAACCAAAACAACAGAAAGTCCACATGCTCCTGAAAACTAAAAAACTTTCTGCTGAATGATACTTGGTCAGGGTAGAAATAAGAAAGAATTCCAAGAAGTTATAGAATTCAACTAAAGTGAAGACATATCATACCAAATATCATGGGGCACAATTTAAACAGCATTAAGTGAAAAATTCATAGCATTAAATGCCTTTGTAAAGAATTTTCAAGAGATCCTATACAAGCAAGTTAAAAGAATACCTAACAGCTCTAGAACAGAAAGCAGCAAAGTGCACCAAAGAAGAGTAGATGTAAGGATATTGTCAAGCTCAGGGCTGAAATCAACTGGTTAGAAACTAAGAGAATGATTCAAAAACTCAACAAACCAAGAGCTGGTTTGCTAAGAAAATCAACAAGATAGATATGATATACCCTTAGCCAAATTAACTAAAGGGCACAGAGACAGTATCCAAACTAACAAAATCAGAAATGAAAAAGAGACATAACAACAGAATCTGAGAAAATTCAAGAAAATCATCTGAAGCAACTACAAAAGCGTTTAGCTCTACAAAACTGAAAAAATCTATATGGCTTTCTGTACTAAAGTCAAATCAAGGTCAGGTAAACTATCTAAACAGTCCTATAACACCTAAGACAATACAGAGAGTTATCAAAAAACCTCCCAAACAAAAAAGTCCAATGCCAGACCGTTTTAGTGAAGAATTCTACCAGACCTTAAATAAGATCTAATACCATTACTCCTCAAACTATTCCACAAAATAGAAACAAAAGAAAAACTACCTATTTCGTTCTATGAAGCCACAATTACTCTGATACCTAAATCACACAAAGACCCAACTAAGAAAGAGAACTTCAGACCAATCTTGCCTATGAATATTGGTGCAAAAATACTCAACAAAATTCTTGCAAACTGAATCTAAGAACACATCAAAACCTTTATTTACCATGATTAAGTAGGCTTCAGCCTAAGGATACAGGGATTGTTTAATATATACAAATACTTCAACATAATATACTATATAAACAAACCCAAGGAAAGAAACCACATGATCATCTCATTAGATGCTGAAACAGCCTTCAATAAAATGTAACACTGATTCATGTTAAAAGTCTTGGAAAGATCAGGAGTTCAGAGCACATATATAAACATAATAAAAGCGATATAGTGCAAATAAACAGCAAACATGAAATTAAATGAAGAGAAATTAGAGCAATCCCACTAAATCCAGGGACAAGACAAGGTTGCCACCTCTTTCCTTATCTATTCAATACAGTACTCGAACATCTAGCTAGAGCAAGTAGATAATAAAAGAAAATCAAGGGGATGCAAATTGGAAAGGACTAAGGCAAAGTATCACTATTTTCAGATGATATGACAGTATATATAAGCAACCCCAAAAATTCCATGAGAGAAGTACTATAGATGAAAAACAACTTCAGGGAGCTGGAGAGATGTCTCAGTGGTTAAGAGCACCAACTGCTCTTCTACAGGTCCTGAGTTAAATTCACAAAAACCACATGGTGTCTTAAAACCTTCTGTAATGAGATCTGATTCCCTCTTCTGGTGTTTCTGAAGAAAGAAATGGTATACTCATATACATAATATAAATAAATAAATCTTTACAAAAATACAACTTAAACAAAGTGGTAAAAAATTGCCCTGGTCTAACAGGATGTGTACATGTAGAAAGAAAATTGATCCATATTTATAACTCTGCACAAAACTCAAATTCAAGTGGATCAAGGACCTAAACATAAAACAGGGTGCACTAAATCTGATAGAAAAGAAAGTGGGAAAGGTCTTTGAATGAATTTTTGCAGGAGACAATATCCTGAACAGCATACCAATGGCTCAGGATCTAAGATCAAATATTGATAAATGGGACCTCATGAAACTGAAAAGCTTTTGTAAGGCAAAGAACAGTGTCAAATGGCAAATCGGCAGCCTATAGATGGGAAAAGGGCCTACACCAACCCTACATCTGAGAGAGGAATAATATCCACATTCACAAATAACAAAATAACTCAATTGAAATATGGGGTGCAGAGCTAAACAGAAAATTCTCAAAAGAGAAATATCAAATGGCCAAGAAGCACTTAAAGAAATGGTCAAAGTCCTTAGTCATCAGGGAAAGGCAAATCACAACATCTCTGAGGTTCATTTATATCCATCAGAAATGGTAAGATCAAAAAGTCAAGAGATAGCACATACTGGCAAAGATATTGAACAAGGGGAACATTCCTTGATTGCTAGTAGGAGTGCAAACTTGTACAATCTCTAGAAATCAATTTGGCAGCTTCTCAGAAAACTTGCAATAGCTCTATCTCAAGACCCAGCAATAACACTCCTACTTATTTACCTGAAAGATGCTCCAACATCCCATAAAGACACTTGGTCTGCAATGATTAAAGCAGTTTTATTTGTAGTAGCCAGAATGGATGGAACTTAAGTATATCATCCTGAATGAGGTAAAAAAATCCTAAAAGGATATACATACATGACAGGAGCATATTATTCTCTGAGAGGCTCCACCATCAGCTTACTAAGACAGATAGAGAAACCCACAGCCAAACAATGACTGGAGTTTGGGGACTCTCATGGATTTATATGGGAAAGGATTGTGGGCCAAAGAGTATAGAAACTCCCCAATGAGACAAACACAATCAACTAACCTGCACCCTTGAGGATCTTGGAGTCTGAACCGCCAACCAAAGAACATATACGGGCTGAGCCTAGGCCTTCCCACATATATCTAGCAGATGTGCAGTTTGACCTTTATGTGTGTCCCAAACAATTGCATCTGGACCTACCCACAAAGCTGTTGCCTGTCCATGGATTATCTTTTTTTCTAGTTGGACTGCCTTGTTTGGCCTTAGAAGGAGAGGATGCACATAGCCTCCCAGAGACTTGAAGTGCCAGGATAGAGGGATATGCAATGGGCCCCCAGTCACTCAGAGGAGAAAGGGAAGTGGGAGAATTGTGGGAGGGAAGGAGGGACAAAGAAGGTAAGTAGGGAGAAGGAAGTAAAGTGAATACTTGAAAAATAAATAAAATTAAAATTAAAAAAAGTCAAATTGGATGCTAAATACAACAAAACACTAATGCCAAAAATACCGATCTAAGCTAGCAGAAATGGGTCTGTGAAAGAGGAACTGCTGGTGTTGGTTTAGCAAAAACACATGATATAGAAAAGAAGACTACAGCTGCCCTGGTGAGGTGTGCTGGTCTTTTGTCATTTTTGATGCAATGAACTTATTGAGTCAATGCTTGGTAGGTAGTGAGCATCAACAAGATTTGACACCTTCTTTCAATGTCTGGAAGACACTTGCTTCTTCCATGTGTGGCTTTCGGAAGAACTCAGCAGCAGGAACAAGAAACGTTCTTCTTTTATAAGGCAATAACAAAGTTTGCTAAAGGAGGGAAGAAAACACACAGTCCTCAGAGTGGTTTGGAAGCATAGGAAAGGAAAACAAAGAAAGCATGAGGACAGAGACTCACGGCCTGGACTTCACATAAATATATATATATGGCAGAGCACTGAGGCACTTGGCTGGCATTGACAAGTCTTCTTCGCAGGAAGCAAACCTTTACAATCAGCAGTATACAGTCAAAGGAATTAGTTGGACAAAGCCACGGTTCACAGCCATAGCCCTTTTGTATTTATAGTCCCCTTCCCTAAAGAGAGATATAACTTTATTTTTTTAAGAGCCTGATTAATAAATACCTTAACCGCCCTATTAGACCACCACCCAGCAGTGGTAGCAGAAAAGAAAGGATACAGGGGAAGTGCACCTGTTTAGGAATAGTTCTTTGGAGCAACTTCCATCTATATTTTCTGGAAATCAGTAGTTCAGTTCACAGGTCAGCAACTGCACCTCAGTCTACTCCCAAACACTTCATGGATAAACCAGCAGTCCAGTTCTATAGAGTTGGGCTAGCAAACCTGAATCAGTATCAGTGACACTAATTAGAAGAGAGAGCCAGGCTTCACCCTTGGCATGAGTCAGCAAGAGGGACCAGGACCAAGAGAACCCCAAGGAAAGTTCCCCACTGTGCCTCTCTCCAGAAAATACCATCAGCAAAGTCACAAGATCAAGAAGTGTTTAGCTATGTAAGTAAGCCTAGTTCAGCCACCTTCCCTGTCCATCTAGCCCTTCTTATAATTCCTCCAAACATCACATGTCTATGGGCCTTGCCACAGCATGTTTCTTGTCTCAGCATGAGTCTCCCTCAGCTGACATAACTGTGACCATCAGTTGGAGTCCTCAGAAGTGTTAAGAAGCCAAAGGACACCACCAGAAGTTCTCCAGTGAGTTTCTCCCCATAGATTCCCAACAAACAAAGTCTAACTACAAAATGTAAGGCAGACAAACACACATATTTCATTAGTGAAGAGTCCCTCATCACACATCATTCTTTCATGTGCTTGTTTAGCAGAACATCCTTTCACCTGTGTCAGCTTCAGTAAAATGTTCTTTCATTTGTTTGCCTTAGACAAACACCATGCAACACAACTGACTGTCCAAAGAACCCATAAGTTTCCATTTCAGAGAGGTACACACATTTCCTTCAGGGTTAGCTCTCAGTTTTAGAAGAAAGGGAAAACTTGTTTGAATAAAAGGTACCTAGAAGGTGTCAGGAGCTATAGGTTTTGTAGGGAGTCTAACCAGAAAGGGCAGCTTCCCTTTGCCTGGGCAAGGAATGGAGCCACCTGTGGCTTCAGGCAGCTGTGACAGAACATGAACAGGCAAGTTCACTCTATATCATGGAGACTTGAGGCACAATCAGCAGACGTCCCCTCCCCCCCTAGGAAGGCAAGGACAATGCCAGCAGCAAAAGGACAGTGACAAGACTGCTATTCCTGGATCCAGTAAGGGACCATTTCCCAGAAAAAAGTACTTGTCCTTTGCCCATAGCAAGCTAGGAACTCTTACTAGCTTTTTCAGGCTGCTGGCTATCACAGACTCTGAAAAAAGAAAGGCCTGAGATATATTCAATGTTGATTTGTGGTTGAAACTGTCCAAGTAGTCCCTGTTGAAATGGCCTTTAGTGTCCCTTCAGTGCACCTGCATGCCCTCACAAGGCCATTTTTTCCCTGGGCCTTCGTGCTCCCCACACCCCAAACCTACCCACCATGCTACCTTATCTCTCACCACCCAGAGACAGCCTTTCTTCTTGGAATTGCTTCTCCCAGGGTTAACTCTTTAATGTCTCCATCACTAGGTATGCATCGGTCCTTCTGGATTCCCAGGTCCGTTAGCCTCTCCTCAGGGTCCTCTCTGATTGGCTCACCCTGCCCACCCTTGCTGTATACCTCTTTACACTGCTGTGTGTATCCTTCTTCCTGAATTCCTTAGTTTTCCTGAAAGCCAGAAGGTGCCACCATGCCTCACCCTGCTTCCACACCTCTTCCCAATCTATATTTCTTTCTTCACTCTATTCCTCTTCCAGGGAGCCTCTCTCTGCCACCCCTCTCTCTTTGGCTTCCTTCCACCTCTCTTTGGACAGTCATATCATTCTGCCCCCTCCTCCACCGCCCATCTCCAGTTCCTTCTCCTCTCCCCCACCAAGACCAGACCAGATAAGTCCCATTCCATTTTTAGATGACTGCTTATGATACTAGCTCACTTTTCTCACAGGCTGAATTGACAGCTGCTCCATCCGTCCATTTTCCACTCACCAAACACACCCAGCAGAGTGCTTCAGACAGCATGCCATACCCACAGAAGCCTGCATTCTTCAGGACAACTGGTATGTTTGCATTGAGCCCAGGACACACTCTAGAGCAGCAACCTGAGCCCATCTGGAAATTACAACTTCAACTTTATTTCCAAAGAAATTAACTTTATTTCTGTAGTTGTGATAATGCAGTAACAAATGGTTAGAAGTGTTTTATCAGGTCGTAGAGATAGATATGGAAATCATCTTCAAACTTGATGAAGTACAGTAGGCTTGGCTTCAACCTGGTGAATGACCATTCCGACCCTCCTGGAGTGGTCATCTTTGGTGTATTCCACGTGTTTTCCTATCAGGCCATCCACAAGCTCCAGGTCGATGTCTAAAGGAGGGAGATCACTGAACACCTCCACAATAAGGAGGTCACCCTCTTTATAATCATCCAGAAGCTGGTACATGTATAATACAGGATCTCTCTTATAAGTAATATAAAAGTTGCTATCCAAGATAGACACTTGTCCCAGGACCATCCCCCTCCACTCGTCCTTAGAGCCATGCTCACCCTCAAATAGATGATTAACTGCTTTGCCAATTATGACATCAGCAAGGCTGGCATCAGTGACTCGAGATGATGCCACTTTGTCAGAAAGAACCTTTAGGGACAATACCCTCTTATCTGTGTGAAATTCCAGCCCATACATGCAGTCAATCCCATCATATTTCTCCAGGTACAGGGAGGGGTTTATAGGCACCTGATCCAGCACAGTCCCTTTCCACTGTGTGATAGGCTCATCTCCTTCTTTCCTCTCATGAGAAATTCTGCAGCCCACAATGTTCCTTTGGGGCAGGGCTGGAGATCTGCTCCTCTGCCTCTTCCAACCAGCCCTGGCACCTGGTTGTGTGGTGCTGTCTCTGCGGTTCCCTAGGGCCCCTGTGAAGGAAGTACTAGAGAGTGGCAAAGCTGTTGGCTGGTGTCCAATAGAATCAGGAATTCCCCAAAAGGGGAACAATAGACTCTCCTCAGTGACTGGCTGTTCTTTTCCCAGATACTAGGTGCTCTGCTGAGTCTAGAGCCCTGCCCCCATAGGATAGTTGCAAATCTGTTTGGAAGTCAGGAAGAGCTTTAAAGTGCCTCTCCTCCCTTCATTTTAGTGTCCTGAGCTTCCCTGCCTGCTGCCCCCAGTCCCCTCTGTTTTCCCTGGCTGCTTCCAGGTACCCACCTCCGGGCTCCACCTTGTTCTTTCCAGAACCTCAGTCTGGCTCTGAAGGACATCCCCAGGTTCTGCTGCTCACTGCAGATCCCACCTCCCAACTCTTCCCCTTTGTCTTCCCCTGTGCGGGGGTTCCCACTGCTACTTTGTTTCTCCTGAGGGGCTCAGTCCCATCCCCCTCCACCACCACCACTGCTCCAGGACGCCCACCTTTTAGCCTGCCCTTTCTAGTGTCCTACTGCCAGAGATAGTGGCTGCCAGAGGGCCTCCGGACACCTTGTGGCCACTTCTGCTAAAAGCCTGAGGAGAGGTGAAGGAGTCCAGCCCAGGGAGAGCTTGCCAGAGGTGAGAAGGAAAGATCCTCCTGCTGCAGGAGGCAAGAGTTGTGTGAGCCCGTGACTGGGCAGATGAAGTGACTGTTGCTGGTGTCCTGGTGCTGCTGGTGTGCTCCCGGGTCCTTCAGCTTAGCTCTCTGGAGGCCAAGATCCTTTGCCACCTTGAGATTCAGCCAAAGGCTTCAGCAATAATAGTTCCCTCCCCTTTCCCAGAGACCAGCTTCCTCCCTGCAAAGAGTCCCCTCCCTACTACCTATCCCTTTCCACTGTTTTAGAGTTCTGTTCCACTAGAACAGAACTCAGGGTGATCAATTCATTCTGGCTTCATGGTCTTTGCAAAACCTTTTTAACCTGGCCGGGAATCCTCCATTTTTTTCTGCGATAATTATATCCTTTGGTTAATTTCTTTAGTTTAAATCCTTTCATGTTGGGAGTTATTAAGACAACTCTATTGTCTTGATCTCTGAATTGGGCCTCTCCCCCCAAGAAGAAAAGGGGGTCAAAGCGGGCCACCGATGCACCATTCTGAGAACAACCACAGAATATTCCAGCCCTAATTCAGTGTCAGATGTCCTGACCACAAGATGTAACCTGATACCACCAAGTTCCTGCTTCCCCTTGTAGCTGCCAAAAGAAAAATTTCCACTGCCCCACCCCTCCTGCTGAGAAGTACTTCCTCTTTTGCTTGTGCATTTCCACTGCCCCATTCCTCCTGCTGAGAAGTACTTCCCCTTTTGCTTGTGCATTTAAGCCTTGCTGAATACAGAGAGACCTTGATGCTACTCAGACTGCTTCCATGTCGTTCTTGTACTTGGTTTCCGTCTCTCTCTCTCCCCCTATTTGGTTCTTAGGAGAAGGTCCCCTCGAGACCCTCGAATAACTGGACCTGCTGGACGGGTCACTTTCAGTGACCCTTTCATCTGCTTTTCATCTTTCAGGAATTTGTTTTAAAAACACAACACACCTAGCCCCCAATACACTGATAAAATTGTTCTGTGTACCCGAATTCCCTTTTCTTTCCTTTGGAGAAACTTTGAAGGGAGAAATGTGCTAGCACTTTGTTTGCCATTTTGACCTAGTTTCAACCTAATTTTTACTGACCTTTCCCTGATCTTTCAATTGGATGTGGTTTCCCCCCCCCCCCCGCTTCTTTAAGGCTTTACGTTATTGGAAAAGAACTGTGGTTATAGGTATGTAAATTTCTTAAGACTGACATATAGAACAAAATCAATTTCAATCTTATCTTTTAACTCCTAGGCCCCACAGCTTAATATTAAAATTATTTCATTTCCCCCTTTATTGTTCGTGTTTTCTGAGGACATTATATAATTTAAAGCTAGTTTTTCTTTTTATCTAATACATGATTATTGCTTATTTAATTGTATTACTGTCTTTAATGTGTAAAATTTGATTTTGCAGTGAATGTTACTTTCTCTCAGTCTCTGAATTTTTTCTCTTTTCTTTTTTTAATTAGGTATTTTCTTCATTTACATTTCCAATGCTATCCTAAAAGCCCCCTCATGCCCTCCCCCCCCACTCCCCTCCCTCCTCCCACTTCTTGGCCCTGGCATTCCCCTGTACTTAGGCATATAAAGTTTACAAGACCAATGGGCCTCTCTTTCCACTGACGGCCAACTAGGTCAACTTCTGATACATATGCAACTAGAGACATGAGCTCTGGGCGGTACTGGTTAGTTCATATTGCTGTTCCAGCTATAGGGTTGCAGATTCCTTTAGCTCCTTGGGTACTTTCTCTAGCTCCTCCATTGGGGGCCCTGTGATCCATCCAATAGCTGACTATGAGCATCCACTTCTGTGTTTGCTAGCCCCAAGAATAGCCTCACAAGAGACAGCTATATCAGGGTCCTTTCTAGGCAAATGGATGGACCTGGAGTCTCTGAGTTTTAGAAGAATAGTTCCACAAGTACTAGTAATAAAATATTCATCAGAATGTAAATTTTTGTGAAATGCCTTAAATTCTGAGGGGAAAAATAATCAATTTTTAATTTTTGAACTAAGACTAGGTCTACTTAAAAAATATTGGAGTAATAGTATACTATTTTATTAAATTGTCATAAATCTGTTCCTGAGTTCATATTTGGTTCATTAAAAATGTACGCTATGAGACAGGCATGGTGGCACACGCCTTTAATCCCAGCACTTGGGAGGCAGAGGCAGGAGGATTTCTAAGGATTTCTAAGACAGCCTGGTCGACAAAGTGAGTTTCAGGACAGCCAGGGCTACACAGAGAAACCCTGTCTCAAAAAAAGAAGAAGAACAACAAAACAAACAAACAAACAAACAAACAAACAAATGTATGATATAGCAAAATCAAACACAGAAAATAGCCAATAATCTGATCCAAAGCCCTATGAATAAATATTTAGGATGTACTGATAGTATGGTGGTCTGAAAGAAAACCTTTCCCATATACTCCCATAGGCTCCCAGGGAGTGGAACTATTAAGAGGTGTTGCCTTGTTGAAGTAGGTGTTGCCACGATGGAGGAAGCATGTTACTGAAGATGGGCTGAGGTCTCAGAAGCTCAAGCCAGGCTTAGTGGCTCTCAAACTTTCTCTGCTGTGGCATCTCTTCTCTCTTTTTCCAGCACCATGTCTACTTGCATGCAATAAAGAACTAAACCTCCTAAACTGTCAGCCAGCCTGTATTAGTCAGAGTTCTCTAGAATCACCGAACTTATAGGATATCTCTATACATAAGGAAAAATAATTGGAATATTTACAGTCTGCTGTCCAATTAACCCAACAATGGGCCGCTGTGAATAGGAAGTCCAAGAATCTAGTAGTTGCTCAGTCCCATGACGCTACTTGTTTCAGCTGGTCTGTATAAACTGGAATCCCAATAAACTGGAATCCTAACGAAGTATGTTCCAACAAATGTGCTGGCAAGTGCAAGCAGGCAGAGAGGAAGGAAGCCCTCCTTCTTCCATTGTCCTTATGTATACCTCCAGCAGAAGGTATGGCCCAGATTAAAGGTATCTACCACCAAGCCTGGACCGAAGCTGTTGTTTACTTGGAACTTGTTGTCCCAGGCTAGCCTTGAACTCAGAGATCTGCTTGCCTCTGTCACATGGTATCTGAAACACAAGCTATTTACTTTACTTTTTTGTTTTGTTTTTTTTTGAGACAGAGTTTTTCTGTATAGCCCTGGCTGTCCTGGAACACACTCTGTAGACCAGGCTGGCCTCGAACTCAGAATCTGCCTGCTTCTGCCTCCCAAGTGCTGGGATAAAAGGTGTGCGCCATCACACCCAGCACAAGCTATTTACTTTAACCACACAACTACTTTTAAGACAATGAAAACAATGACAAAATATTAAAAGAAGCATGATCATTTTGATTCAACATTTAATGTATAAGAGAATATTAACCTACTTACTTTTGTAAAGCAGTCTATATCCAAGGCAATATAAGAGTGTGTTTATTCTGTCTTCATAGCATAGCAGCCAATCAATAGATATGCCATACATCATATTTAGATAGATTATATCTAATATTTACACCTGAGATGATTACCCTTAGAATCCTAACCCACAGTGAAAGAGGGCTACGTGGGTCTTAAACTGTCATTTAAAAAATAAATCATAAGCTTATTCTGGTATTTTCTCTTTAAGTATTTCCCTTTACAATGGATGCAGTTCCTTAGGGAATTAGCATCTATGAAATTCTTGCTCACCTCTTAGATTTAATGGCCTGGTGAAGTAGTTCAGTAACTAAAGCCACTTGCCTCAGTTCCCTCCCTGTGACCCCTGTCCTGGAAGGGGAGAAGGAAGCTTGCAAGTTGTCCTCTGACCTCCTCAGTTATGGTAAGGCACAAGCATTCCCACTTCTCTCACATCCACACATACAAATAAAAACGAGGAAAAGCATCTTAATACTACAAGGGTCCAAAAATTACTGAAGGTAGACCCCAGGCTCAGATAGTATGCAAAAACAAAGAGCTTTTATTCTGTAGAAATCACCAGCATTTGGGGGTTAACAATTCTTTGAAATGGCAACCCCCACATAAAGGCATGCAGGCCTTCTTACAGGGAACTTGGGAACTCTCTAGAAGAATTAGGTAATCTAAAATTTCATTAGTGGTTGCTGGGAGGGGGAGGCACGGTTATAGGTAATGAGTGTTCTACATACCTATGTCATGATCATTCAATCACTTGATGAACTAGGACAGCCCAGTGCATGAGAGGGTTTGATGATCTTGTTCTGGATTTTATGGTCTGTTCCTACAGCTGGTGTCTTCTGACCTAAGCTTCTGGGACTTACTATGGTCTATTCTTTAAGCTGGTGCTTTATGGCCTTTTTTGACACCAGGCCTGGTCCTCAAATTGGAGACAAATGAGGTCCTTAAATAGGGACAAGTGTATATTTCTAAGACTGACCATTTGGTGTTATATAACCAACCATTCAGGGATTCATCCTTGGGGAAGGATGGTTCTTCCTCTCTCAACAGTTGATTATTTGAAACCCTTCATCTGGGGTCAGTCCCCATGTGATTCACCACCTATTTTTTGATATGTCATCTATTATTTACACTGTTCAGGACTTGGTTTTTGTAAATATTATTTCTTTTATATTTTGAGATTGTTGTGCAATTATACCATTTCCCCTTCCTTTTCTCCTTCAAGTCTTTCTATATACTCTCTTTGCACTATTTCTCACCCATTGCCTCTTTTTACCTTAATTATCATTACATACATATATTTATGCATACATGTATATGCATATACATACAAATTCCTAATACAACCTGCTCAGTATGTATACTGTTACTTGTATGCAAGTTTTTTAGGAAAATCAGTTGTATCTTTTTCACAGGGAAAGAATTTCACCCCCTTTCAGCATTCTTTAGTTGCCTGTAGTTCTTTGTATAGATTGAGGTTTGGTCTATGTATTGTAATGCTAATTCTGTACCCAAAGATCTAAGTCTATGAGTGAATTCTCAGCTTTACTGGCTTTATTGTGCAAACCTTGTTCCTTGATTTAAAATTACAGGTTAAATACAATTAGCTACAACCATTTACTGGAGGATTAAAGGTTTGGAGTGACCTGAATGCAAGAGAGACAGAGAAGAGGAGAGGAAGAACCGGAGAGAAGAGGAAGCCACCATGGGGGAGAGGTACCATGAACACATGGCCATAAGAAACAACAAGTATCTGGGATCCATTGCTAGGGAAGTAGCTAGGCCAGCAATTAGTAGATTAGGGGTGATCCCCCAGTAATTGCCAATGCCAAATTAAATAACCATAGTCTGAGTCTCATTTATGTGTAAACTCATAGGGGATAGCTTAAATTGGTTGTATTCTAGACTTTATATGGGTGTAGTAGCTCTTGACATTACTAGAAGACACCATCTCATAAAAGTCCCTGCTTCTCTGACTATTATAATCTTTCTGCAAGAGGAAAATTATGACTAGTACTGGAAACCTAGTCATCTGCTCAGAGCTAGTGATGTCATGGATCTTGGAGGAAAACCTACAACTGTCATTTTACTAAACCAGCATAATCCCTAACTACATTGCAAGTATTTGTTCTTATCTCCACAGATAAGTGTAACCCTTACTCCTCATTAAGGTCATAGAAGCCTCTCTGAATTAGAGACCATTAGATTAAAAAAAAAAAGCAAATTATAACAACAACTAGTCAAATGTGGAACACACTTTTAATCTTAGCACTAGGAAGGCAGAAGCAGGCAATGAGTTCGAGGTCTGATTGGTCTACATAGTGTGTTCCAGGACAGCGTGAGCTACGTAGTGAGACCCTGTCTCAAAACAAAATTGCAAACAAACAAAAAACTAAATATAAAACAGAACAACAACAAAAACCTAATGTATTACAAAATGTTTATAATGGCCAGTTCTACTCAGTAGGAAATTTTGTATATTTCCATTACAACTGAACTCAAAATCATTGCCATCTACTCCTATAGGAACTTAAAAGGAAACAACCTTAGTTTTTCTGTTTGTTTGCTTATTTTGTTTTGTTTTGAGACAGAAACTCACTGTGTAGCCTACTAGGCTGGCCTCAGATTCACAGAGGTCCACCTGCCTCTGCTGTCTGAGTGCTGGTATTAAAGGTGTGTACTTAGGCCTGACTCATATTAGAGTATTATTTACATCATTTTTCAAATTTTCTATAATTTTAAAATAATTTCTTTTTGATAGAAGAGAGGTTTTCTATTTATTTATTTATTTATTTATTTATTTATTTATTACTTATTCACTTTACACCTTGCTCACTGCCCCCTCCCCATTACCCCTCCCACGATTCTATCTCCCATTCCCCCTCCCTTTCTCCTCTGAGCTGGTGGGGATCCCTGGGTATCCCCTCACCCTGGCACATCAAGTCTCTGCACACATCCACAGAGAGTTATTTTTTTAGAAGAATATTAATATTAAACAGACAAGGAAGAATTTTCACAGTCTTTTTTTATATATATAATTTTTTCTTTTTTTCTTGGATATTTTCTTTATTTACATTTCAAATGTTATCCCCTTTCCTGGTTTTCCCCCGAAAACCCCTATCCCATCCCCCTCCCTCTGCTTTTTTGAGGGTCTTCTCCCATCCTCCCACCCACTCCCACCTGAATTTTCACTGTCTTAAAGGATAGTACTCCACATTATAGGATAATATACTTCATGCTTCTTCAGGTAAATTCAAAATATATGAATTCAGTAGCAAGAGAGAGTACCAAATATGCACCACCATCTCTGACAATCAATAGAGTTAGACGTGTCAGTATTAGATTGCATTCACTTGTTATTACAACATTGGTTATAATAGCAAAGTAGCTGAACAAAAATGATAATATCCTACAAAAGAATAGTTGAGTACATTGTGGTACATACTGTGAACTATATAATATATAGTTACAAGGAAGATAGTTTACAACTATTTTGTCAATTTGTAGTTATAAACTAATGTATATACTACAATCTCACATGTTAAAATATGGAAAAATTCAAAATATCTCTATGTATATTTTAAGTGGATATTGCTTCTAATATCATACAATAGGATTTGGAAGAATTCATACTAGGAACTTAATATTGGTGAACATGATAGGAAGTGAAATAAAGAACACTGCAGATTTCTCCTGAGATGCTAGCAAATGAAAAAGAAAGTAGATTATTGTTCTAATTACATATAGGTTTTTTACTATTATATATCAAAGTAAACTGTGTTAACTTATAGTAACTTTGGCCAATGACTCAACAACTATAATTCATTCCTGCTACTAGAGGTTTTATTTGGTAGCATTTGCGTCATTATATTTCTCATTATAAGGTGATGGGAGAAAAGGCCCTTGGTCCTGTGAAGGCTTGATGCCCTAGCATAGGGGAATGCTAGGGCAGTGAGATGGGAGTGGGTAGGTGGGTGGGTGGAGGAACACTCTCATAGAAGAAGCAGGGGGAGGGGGAAAGGGACAGGGGGTTTATGAAAGGGAAACTGGGAAGGGGGATAACATTTAAAATTTAAATAAAGAAAATAACCAATTAAAAAATAAGGTAATTCTATTTAAATACTTTTTATAAATGTATAAATTTTATGAAGCTTCTATGACCAGTCCAGCAGGTCCAGTTATTCGAGGGTCTCAAGGGGACCTTCTCCTAAGAACCAAATAGGGGGTAGAGAAAGACGAGAACCTTGTGCCATGAATGACACACAGAAGCAGTCTGAGTAACATCAAGGTTTCACTGTATTGAGAAAGGCCCAAGGCTTAAATGCACAAGCAAAAGGGGAAGTACAAGTACTTATCGGCAGGAGGGGTGGGCAGTAGAAATGCACAAGCAAAAGGGGAAGTACAAGTACTTATCAGCGGGAGGGGTGGGGCAGTGGAAATTTTTCTTTTGGCAGCTCATGGGGAAGCAGGAACTTGGTGGTATCAGGGTGTGGTCAGGACATCTGGCGCTGACTTAGGGCTGGAATATTCTGTGGTTGTTCTCAGAATGGTGCATTGGTGGCCCGCTTTTGACCCCCTTTTCTTCTTGGGGGGAGAGGCCCAATTCAGAGATCAGGACAATAGCGTTGTCTTAATAGCTCCCAACACTTCTGTAGAAGTATGTTTTGCTATGTCTTATCAAAAGTCCATTACTGCTTTCTATTGTGCTCCATATTCCCACATCTACCTTGCCCTGCCATCTTCCTCCCAATTTAATTATCCCAGTATAATTTCCCCGTATAATTTCAAGGATAACTCTATATCCTTGAAAGATCCACTCCTCCCCTCTCGTCACTTACTATCTACCTGACTTTCAAAAATATTCTGAATGGAATACACTTATCAAAAGTTTAAAAGCTAGCATCCACACATAAAGAAAGCATGTAATGCTTCTCTTCCTGAGTGGGTTATCTTACATAGGATGGATGTTTCTAACTCCATATATTTAGCTGAGGTTTTTGTAATTTTGCTTTTCTTAACAGTTGAATAGTATTCTGTTGTGTGAATCTACCACATTTTCAGTATTTGTTCATCTACTGATAGACATCTAGTCTGCTCCAATTTCTTTCTCTTTCTTTCTTTCTTTCTTTCTTTCTTTCTTTCTTTCTTTCTTTCTTTCTTTCTTTCTTTCTCTCTCTCTCTCTCTCTCTCTCTCTCTCTCTCTCTCTCTCTCTCTCTCTCTCTCACTTTCTATCTTTCTTTCTTTTTTTTTGGTTTTTCAAGACAGGGTTTCTCTGTATAGCCTTGGCTGTCCTAGAATTGTAGACCAGGCTGGCCTCAAACTCAGAAATCCACCTGCCTCTGCCTCCTGAGTGCTAGGATTAAAGGAGTGTGCCACCACGCCCAGTGCTCCATACTTTTTAAAAAATCTTGTTGCTGTTGTTGTTTTAGACGGCATCTCACTATGTTTTGGCTGTCCAAGAACTCATCATGTTTGAGGCTGGTCTCAAAGAGATTTGCCTACCTGCTCATTGAGGTCAAAAAAAGCCTTGTAAACACAGATAAGCACTGGAGTAGCCAGGAAAGTTAAACACACAGCTTACCTCATTTTCAATGAAATGAAGTGTGCAGCCATTCTTCCTGGAATGCTAGGAATGATGTCATTTTACAACCTGGAGAGCTTTTGCTGCCTGGTGAGACAGGCATTGTCCTTATCTTTAGAATTTATTTATCTTAGATATCTTTGACCTTTCCCCCCTAAATCATGAGCACTGCTTTTAGGTCATAAAAGTCATCGTATGGATAGAGCTTAAGTGACTTCCATGTTATCTTAGGGCCAGGCCAGTCCTGAAATCCACAGGCATGTTTACCTCAGTCATCCTAGACTCTAAATATCCTGTGCTATTTCTCAGTCAACCGTACCCATTCTTGTGAAAGAAGCCAGATGAACTTTGTAAAGAATCTCAATGTAAGCATGGCTTAAATTGCTGTGCACTTGGGATGGAGTTGTTATCTGAATACTTTTTTCCCCCAAATTGTGCTATGCTTAAATATGGATAAAATAAAATGACCTGGGCCAGACTCTAGAAGTCTTGTCCAGCACCAGTTATAATAAAATTGGTCTGAGCAAAATTTCTTTCTTACCTCACCCTGATTATTTCCCCCCTGTATACTATGCCTGAAGGAGAATCATCTTACCTCTGCCTCCTAGAAACTGGGATTAAAGTTGTTTGACACCACTCATGACTTCACGATGTTCCCTGAGAAGGATATGTGATTTTGGTGTGCTATTTATGACTGAGCATTCAGTAGTCCTTTGTTCTCTGCATTTTGACCAATTGGGGTTCTTTTTGTTTATTATCTTCGTTTGAAAAAGAAAGCTTTTGCAAGGTAGGTTTAGAGATGCACTAATCTATGCATGTAACTATTACGCCATTAGGAGTTGTTGAATACTATGTCCAGTTAGAGGAGTAATTACATTATGTTCTCCACTAGGGCCTATGACTCTGAAAAGATCAGCTTAGGAACTTTGGGAAGGCCATGAAACACTTGCCCCTCCGGAACAGAGAGGCTAATTAACATCTCTCAGACCACAGGGCAGGAACCATCCTGTGAGTGGGGACACATTCCGCAAGACTGACTGTTGCCCATCTTCAGACAAGGGAAGTCCTTGTCACCTCATTCCTTAAAAGACTAATCAGTTTAAAGGGTGCACTGTTCCCCCAATCATTGTGCCTAGTGGCTGGTGCTTTATTCTGTTCCTGGAAATCATATAAAAACTTGTCGAATGGGTACTGCGGGTCTCTACCTCTCTTTCGGGTCTGGGACCACCCCAGTGCACTGGAACAATGAATTCCTCTTGCTTTTTGCATCAATCCCAGCTCCACGTGGTTCACTCAGGGGGTCCGTGGTAAGCTAAGGCTCCCCTGAGTCATAAAATTCTGGTCACAACTTCATTCCCTAATAATGGTATCAGATATAGGTAGCAAATAGGTTAAGTTTCAAAGCTGGAACCAGCATCTGAGGTGCCTAATTTAACATATCAAAGCAGACCCGGCCTCCAGCTTCTCAAAGCATCACTCAGTTCCTTCCTGTAACAGGGTATGGCTGGCATAATTCCCTCTCCACTCTGACTTTTCTAGCCCAGGGGCTGCCCTTCACCCCAAAGGCTCTTTCCTATACAATCCAGACATTTTGGCTATCTACTCTCTCTGTTCCTCTCTCTGTCTCTGCCTCTCTGCCATTTTTGCTCCTTTGTACTTCTGGCTTCCAGACTGCTTTACTTGGTTCCCCTTTTTCCTTCCCCCTCCCTTTCTCCCTACATAGTTCAAGGTCATGACCACTATGAACTCTCCCAGATGTACTTGTGTGTGTCTGCCTGTGCTTGTCCACCAATCTACAATACACTTTCTCTTCCACCATTCATTCCTAGGATCAATCATATCCTTTCTTTTTCATTTGTGTTTTCTCATTCATGGAGCAGGTCTTAACTCTCATAAGAAACCTGTTCTCCCGTGACAAATTTACCATTATGGGACCAGTGTGACCAAGCCAGTTCAGTCAATCAACAGGTTCCCCAGGGCAGGCTAAAGGATTAAAAAGAAAAAAAAAAAGACAATTAGACAACACTGTAGCATGGCCCAAGCCAGTTCTGAGGCTGAAGCTGGTTGATTATATTTTCCTATCTGCTTTTGTACCACTTTAAGTACATGCAAAATAATAAGATCAGTTCAGGGTCAAAGAACAAGCAAGGCAATAAACAAAATCCTGTAAACGACTTTCTAGGGGCTAGTCATGATGACCAAGACAAAAGGAATACCTCACACACCTCTGCTGAGCCTGCTCTGAGCTTTGCATAAACTCAAATGTAAATGTTCTTAATCTGGGCCTATTTCCTGAGTCCTGGCCCAAAGTCAGATTCTCACCTTGAGTTTACTTCTTTTTGTCCTGGCGCCAAGTTTCTGGAAGAAGCCTCCCAAAGCTCTTCACACCAGTGGACTTGTTATGTTAGGACAGTAGGTTCACAGCTGTGCATGAGAGATGTTTACTTCTCTCCTATGGTAGTGTCCATAGCGCTTCTCAGAATTATGAAAGCTAGCCGGTAAGGATGAAACTTCCAGGTAAGTACCAGCTTGATTTCTCCTTGTTCTATGTCTTGAGCATGTGGTATCTTCACAATAATGTCTCAATGTCAGGTTTTGTAGAATAACAAACAGCATAGGCAATGGCCAGTAATGATTGGTGATCTATACAACTTTACTTGACAGCACCTGCAAAAGAACTAACTCATTTTTGGCTTGGGTATTTTATTTGTTGGCCTATGTGCCTATGTGTTGGCTAGTACAGGCATGGTCATCCTGTTACAGAGTAACTCAAGAGGTGGTTTTGTGTGTGTGTGTGTTCATATTTGGGGAAGCTTCCACATCAGTAGGTTTTCATATGAACTTTTCTTTTTTTTAATTAGGTATTTTCCTCCTTTACATTTCCAATGATATACGAAAAGTCCCCCAAAAGCCCCCTCCCCTACCCACCCACTGCCACTTATTGGCCCTGGCATTCCCATGTACCCACAGGACACTCCACGGGATCTTAAGACCTCTAGTGTGTGGAACACAGCTGCTACTCCAATCCAATCGCGCAGGACCTGAGACTGCATTAATTAGGGAAGCAGAACACCTGGCCTGATCATGGGCACAAGTCCCTTCCGGTCCCCCCCAGCACCGAGGTACCTTCGGCTTGGAGTCTGCTGACAACCGCAAGGTATACACAGGACCCTCCACGGGATCTTAAGACCTCTGTGAGTGGATCACAACTTCTGCCAGGAGGCGGGTTCAAACACCAGATATCTGGGCACCTTCCCTCAAGAGGAGAGCTTGCCTACAGAGAGTACTCTGAACACTGAAACTCAGGAGAGAGCTAGTCTCCCAGGTCTGCTGATAGAGGCGAATATAAACACCTGAGGAACAAGATCTAAGCAGAGATAACTACAACAACTATCTCCAGAGATTACCAGATGGTGAAAGGCAAACGTAAGAATCTTACTAGCAGAAACCAAGACCACTCACCATCATCAGAACGCAGCACTCCCACCCCACCCAGTCCTGGGCACCCCAACACACCTGAAAAGATAGTTCCTGATTTAATAGCATCTCTCATGATGATGGTAGAGGACATCAAGAAGGACTTTAATAACTCACTTAAAGAAATACAGGAGAACACAGCTAAACAGGTAGAAGACCTTAAAGAGGAAGCACAAAAATCCCTTAAAGAATTGCAGGAAAACACGACCAAACAAGTAATGGAATTGAATAAAACCATCCAAGAGTTAAAAAGGGAAGTAGACACAAAAAGAAAACCCCAAGTGAGGCAACGCTGGAGATAGAAAAGCTAGGGAAGAAATCTGGAACCATAGATGCAAGCATCAGCAACAAATATAAGAGATGGAAGAGAGAATCTCAGGTGCAGAAGATTCAATAGAAAACATCGGCATAACAATCAAAGAAAATGCAAAATCAATATCTATGCTCCAAATAAGTGATAAGTAGACTACACTCATGAAATCTCAACAGTATGGTCACCTAAATGCGACCTTAAAAATGACAATTCTCCATTGTGTAAATGTACCACATTTTTTGTATCCATTCCTCTCTTGAGGGACATCTAGGTTCTTTACAGCTTCTGGCTATTATAAATAAGGCTGCTATGAACATAATGGAACATGTGTCTTTCTTACCAGTTGGAACATCTTCTGGATATATGAAGAGGAGAGGTATTGCTGCATCTTCCAGTAGTACTATGTCCAATTTTCTAAGGAACCCCCCAGATTGATTTCCAGAGGGGTTGTACAAGCTTTCAATCCCACCAACAATGGAGGAGTGTTCCTCTTTCTCCACATCCTCCCCAGCATCTGCAGTCACCTCAATTTTTGAACTTAGCCATTCTGACTGGGGTGAGGTGGAATCTCAGGGTTGTTTTGATTTGCATTTCCATGATGACTAAGGATGCTGGACATTTTATCAGGTTCTTCTCAGACATTTGGTATTCCTCAGGTGAGAATTCTTTGTTTACCTCTGAGCCCCATTATTTAATGGGGTTATTTGATTTTCGGGATTCCACCTTCTTGAGTTTTTTATATATATTGGTTATTAGTCCCTTATCTGATTTAGAATAGGTAAAGATCCTTTCCCAATCTGTTGGTGGCCTTTTTGTCTTATTGATGGTGGGGTTTTTTTTTTGTTTTTTTTTTTTTTGTTTTTTTTTTTTTTTGCCTTACAGACGCTTTGCAATTTTATGAGGTCCCATTTATCAGTTCTCGTTCTTACAGCACAAGCCATTGCTGTTCTGTTCAGGAATTATTCCCCTGTGCCCATATCTTTGAGGCTTTTCCCCACTTTCTCCTCTATAAGTTTCACTGTCTATGGTTTTCTGTGGAGTTCCTTGGTCCACTTAGATTTGACCTTAGTACAAGGAGATAGGAATGGATCAATTCACATTCTTCTACATGATAACTACCAGTTGTGCCAGCACCATTTGTTGAAAATGCTGTCTTTTTTCCACTAGATGATTTTAGCTCCCTCGTTAAAGATCAAGTGACCATAGGTGTGTAGGTTCATTTCTGGGTCTTTTGTTCTATTCCATTGGTCTACTTGTCTGTCAATATACCAGTACCATGCATTTTTTATAACAATTACTCTGTAGTACAGCTTTAGGTTGGGCATGGTGAGTCCCCCAGAGGTCATTTATCATTGAGAAGAGATTTTGCTATCCTAGGTTTTTTGTTATTCCAGATGAATTTGCAGATTGCCCTTTCTAATTCATTGAAGAATTTAGTTGTAATTTTCATTGGGATTGCATGGAATCTGTAGATTGCTTTTGGCAAGAGAGCCATTTTTACTGTATTGATCCTGCCAATCCATGAGCATGGGAGATCTTTCCGTCTTCTGAGATCTTCTTTAATTTCTTTCTTCCGAGACTTCAAGTTCTTATCATACAAATTTTTCACTTCCTTAGTTAGATTCATGCCAAGGTATTTTATATTATTTCTGACTATTGTGAAGGGCGTTGTTTCCCTAACTTCTTTCTCAGCCTGTTTATCCTTTGTGTAGAGAAAGGCCATTGACTTGTTTGAGTTAATTTTATACACAGATACTTCATTGAAGCTGTTTATCTGGTTTAGGAGTCCTCTGTTGGAATTTTTAGGGTCACTTATATATACTACCATATCATCCGCAAAAAGTGGTATTTTGACTTCTTCCTTTCCAATTTGTATCCCCTTGATCTCCTTTTTCTGTCAAATTGCTCTGGCTAGGACTTCATATACTATGTTCAATAGGTATGGAGAAAGAAGGCAGCCTTGTCTAGTTCCTGATTTTAGTGGGATTGTTTCCAGCTTCTCACCATTTACTTTGATGTTGTCTACTGGTTTGCTGTAGATTGCTTTTTATCATGTTTATGTATGGGCCTCCAATTCCTTAAAGAAACACTGCTAAAGAGTTAAAAGTCCTTAAATAAAAACAGGAAAACACATCCAAACAGGTGATGGACATGAACAAACAATACTAAACCTAAAAAGGGAAGTAGACATAATAAAGAAAAGCCAAAGTGAGACAAGGCTGGAGATAGAAACCTTAGGAAAGAAATCTGGAACCACAGATGTGAGCATCAGCAACAGAATACAAAAGATGGAAGAGAGAATCTCAGGTGCAGAAGATTCCATAGAGAACATCGGCATAACAATCAAAGCAAATGCAAAATGCAAAAAGATCCCACCTCAAAACATCCAGGAAATCCAGGACACAATGAGAAGACCAAACCTATGGATAATAGGAGTAGATGAGAATGAAGATTTTCAACTTACAGAGCCAGCAAATATCTTCAACAAAATGATAGAAGAAAGCTTCCCAAACCTAAAGAATGACATGCCCATGAACATACAAGAAGCCTACAGAACTCCAAATAGACGGGGCCAGAAAAGAAATTCCTCCCAACACATAATAATCAGAACAACAAATGCACTAAATAAAGATAGAATATTAAAAGCACTGAGGGAAAAAGGTCAAGTAACATTTAAAGGCAAGCCTATCAGAAATACACTAGACTTTTCACCAGAGACTATGAAAGCCAGAAGATCCTGAACAGATGTTATACAGACCCTAAGAGAACACAAATGCCAGCTTAGACTACGGCACCCAGGCAAAGTTTCAATTACCATAGATGGAGAAACCAAAGTATTCCACGACAAAACCAAATTCACACAATATCATTCCACTAATCCAGCCCTTCAAAGGATGATAACAGAAAAAAAAAAAAAAAACAATACAAGGACGGAAAACACGCTGTATAAAAAGCAAGAAATTAATCTTTCAACAAACAAAAAAAAAAAAAAAAAAAAAAAAAAGACAGCCAGAAGAACATAATGCCAACTCTAACAATAAAAATAATAGAAAGCAACAAATACATTTTTTTAATATTCCTTAATATCAATGGATTCAATTACCCAATAAAAAGACATAGACTAACAGACTAGCTACACAAACAGGACCAAACATTTTGCTGCTTACAGAAAACCCATCTCAGGGAAAAATACAGACACTACCCCAGAATGAAAGGCTGGAAAACAATTTTCCAAGCAAATGGTCTGAAGAAACAAGCTGGAGTATCCACTCTAATATCGAATAAAATCGACTTCCAACCCAAAGTTATCAAAAAAGCAAGGAGGGGCATCTCATGCTCATCAAAGCTAAAGTCTTCCATGGGAAACTCTCAATTCTGAATATCTATGGTCCAAATGCAAAGGCAGCCACACTCATTAAAGAAACCTTTGTAAAGCTCAAAGCACACATTGCACCTCACACAATAATACTGGGAGACTTCAACACACCACTTTCATTAATGGACAAATTGTGTAAACAGAAACTAAACAGGGACACCGTGAAACTAACAGAAGTTATGAAAGAAATGGATTTAACAGATATCTACAGAACATTTTATCCTAAACAAAAGGATATACCTTCTTCTCAGCACCTCATGGTACCTTCTCCAAAATTGACCACATAATTCATCACAAAACAGGCCTCAACAGATACAAAAATATTTAAATCATCCCATGCATCACATCAGATCACCATGGACTAAGGCTGATCTTAAATAACAATATAAATAATAGAATGCCATCATTCACGTAGAAACTAAACAACACTCTTCTCAATGATACCTTGGTCAAGGAAGGAATAAAGAAAGAATTTAAAGACTTCTTACAGTTTAATGAAAATGAAGCCACCACATACCCAAACTTATGGGACACAATGAAAGCATTTCTAAGAGGAAAACTCATAGCTCTGAGTGCCTCCAAAAAGAAACTAGACAGAGCACATGCTAGCAGCTTGACAACACACCTAAAAGCTCTAGAACAAAAGAAAGCAAATTCACCCAAGAGGAGTAGATGGCAGGAAATAATCAAATTTTGGGACAAAATCAACCAAGTGGAAATAAGAAGAACTATTCAAAGAATCAACCAAAGAGAAGATGGTTCTTTGAGAAAATCAACAAGATAGATAAACCATTAGCCAGACTCACTAGAGGGTACAGGGACAGCATCCTAATGATCAAAATCAGAAATGAAAAGCGAGACATAACAACAGATCCTGAAGAAATCCAAAACACCATCAGATCCTTCTACAAAAGCGTATACTCAACAAAACTGGAAAACTTGGATGAAATGGACAATTTTCTAGACAGATACCAGGTACCAAAGTTAAATCAGTATCAGGTTAATGATCTAAACAATCATATATCCCCTAAAAAAATAGAAGCAGTCATTAATTGTCTCCCAACCAAGAAAAGGCCCAGGACCAGATGGGTTTAGTGCAGAGTTCTATCAGACCTTAAAAGAAGATCTAATTCCAGTTCTTCTCAAACTATTGCACAAAATAGAAACAGAAGGTACTCTCCCCAACTCATTCTATGAAGCCACAATTACTCTGATACCTAAACCACATCAATACCCAATAAAGATAGAGAACTTCAGACGAATTTCCCTTATGAATATCGATGCAAAAATCCTCAATACAATTTTCACTAACCAAATCCAAAAACACATCAAAACAGTCATCCATCCTGACCAAGAAGGTTTCATTCCAAGGATGCAGGGATGGTTTAATATATGGAAATCCATCAAAGTAATCCACTATATAAACAAACTCAGAGACAAAAAAACACATGATCATCTTATTTGATGAGGTGAAAGCCTTTGACAAAATCCAACACCTATTCATAATAAGTCTTGGAAACATCAGGAATTGGAGGCCTTATACTTTCTTTATTGGAATGCTTAGCTGAATATGGGCTTACCCTTAGGGCCCCCTTCCCTTACACCAGTGCAGCATACATCTCTCCTTAGTGGCACTAATCTCCTTAACACCCTCTGTCTTGGTTAGGTTTTCTGTTGCTGTGAAGAGATGCCATGATCACAGCAACTCTTATAAAGGAAAACATTTACTTCGGGATGGCTTACAGTTTCAGAGGTTTAGTCCTTTATTGTCATGGCAAGAAGCATAGTGGCACATAGGCAGTCCTGGTGCTGTACAGGTAGCTGAGTTCTACATCTGGATCAGCAGGCAGCAGGAAGAGAAATATGCCACTAGGCCTGGCTTTAGCACCTGAGGCTCCAAAGCCCATCCCCAGTGACATACTTACTCTAATAAGGCCACACCTTCTAATGGAGTCACTTCCTATAAGCCTATGGGGGCCATTTTTACTGAAATCACCACAGCCTCTTTTCTAGAACATGCCTGCTAAACCTACTCTCTTTCACTGTAGACCTGCATATGCCTCATCAATAACAACCATTCCAGAGACTCAACATTATGCAGTCTTGAAATTTTCTCTGCCCACCACCCATCTCAAAAAAAAAAAATCACTTGGGCTAGTTCTTAAGATAAGGGCAGGAGAAAGCCATATCCTTAGCCAAACTATCACAAGAACAGTCTCTTTTGGAATTCTGTCTAAGCTCCATCCCACAGTTACCTGGCAATAGCCAGGTAGGCCTGACATCCATTGCCTCCTCCTTGATCTCTAGCTCCTCTCTCTCTAGTCCCCTCCACTCTCTTCTTATTCCCTTCCCCCCTCTAACTCCATGTTCTCATGGACAGCCTCTACTTCTCTTCTCTTCTCTTCTCTTCTCTTCTCTTCTCTTCTCTTCTCTTCTCTTCTCTTCTCTTCTCTACCTTTTCTTCCTCTCTCTTTCTCTCTTTCTCTCTCTCTCTCTCTCTCTCTCTCTCTCTCTCTGCCTCTACCTACCTCTTAACTCTCCTTCTCATGGGTCTGCTGAGGCACCCATTTGCCCAATACCTGTCTACACCTTCATAAAACATATCCCCCCTTTATCTTTTTATAAACACAACAATCTCTTTCTTACAACCATTATTTTGCTCTAAAGCCTCCTTGGGTTTGGTCTCCATGGTTCACATTCCTCTTAGCACTACTGTCTTTCTCCTTTATACTAAGATGGTCTATTCAGTTCTGATTATAGCATCTTACAATTTTTCCAGTCCAAGATCCAAAGTCATCTGCATTTCTCCCCTAAACCAACAATGTCATATTTTCTTTCCAATAACAAGCACACTCCCTGGTACCAACTTCTATGTTAGTTACATTTCTGTTGTTTTGAAAAAAAAAAACCACAATGATGAAAAGCAACTTGTGGAAGATTTTATTTTGGCTTATGTTCCTAGAAGAATAAGAGTCCATCGGGGCTGGGAGGTATCTAACAGGCAGGTATGGAAGATGAAACAGAAAGCTAAGAGCTACATTCTTAATTGCAACCTCAAAGCAGAAAGAGTAAATTGAACTATCTTGAGGCTTTAAATTCACAAAGCCTGATTCCAGTGCCATACATATTCCAGCAAGGCCATATCTTCTATACCTGATCAGCATCACTATCTGGGTATCAAATAGTCAAATATACTTTGTGGCACATTTCTCATTCAAGCCGCCATATTACCCTGCCCTCTTCCATCTTCCACCCTATTTAACACTTTCTATTTCATTATTTCCATCTACTACTGCATTCTGCCCTCTCTCTCTTGAAAGATTTATTATTTAAATATGATATTTTATTAATTCTTTGATAATTTTAAACACGATTCAATGTATTTTAGTTAAAGTTACCTCTACTGCTCCCCTTAACTCTTACTAGAACCATCACCTACCCCCATGCTCTCCAAACTTCAATCCTCTCTTTTTCTATAACCTAGAGAATCCAATTCGTGCTGCCATATACTCAGGGTATAGAACTATCAACAGAATAATGCCCTACTAGGGGCTACAATCTTAAAGAAAACTGAATTTTTTTCCCCTTGGAAGTTATCAATTAATATTAGCTTCTCATCTGTGAGGATGTTTAAGTCTCTCCTGTCTCCATGCTGGAATGTTGCCTTACTTGGTCTTTTTTCTTTCTTTCTTTCTTCCTTTCTTTCTTTCTTTCTTTCTTTCTTTCTTTTTTTCTTTTTTTCTTTCTTTCTTTCTTTTTGTTTTTTTTTTTGGGGGGGTTGTTTGTTTGATTGCTTGCTTTTTTGAGACAGGGTTTCTCTGAGTAGTCCTGGCTGTCCTGGAACTCACTCTGTAGACCAGGCTGGCCTCGAACTCAGAAATCTGCCTGCCTCTGCCTCCCAAGTGCTGGGATTAAAACTGTACACCACCACGCCAGGCTGCATGCCTTGGTCTTGTGCAGAAAACAGATTCTGTAAGTTCATGAGTACAGAAATCCTATCACATTCAGAAGACACTTTCACCTAGATCTTTTACTTACAATTTTTCTACATTCTCTTTGATTCTTTGGGGAAATAGTGTTATAAAGACATCTTATTTTTGGATGCAAACCTCATACACAATTTTCTCTGTATTTTGACCAATTGTGAGTTTCTGTATTAAAAACTTCTCTAGTGAATACTGAGAGCTATACTAGTCTATATATAAGTACAGGTAACCAAATTTAGGGAAAAGTTTTATACTATGTTCTTTACCAAAACTGCAGTAGTAGGATCATCCCTGGGGCTTGTAAGTTCCCCAATCATGAGCTCTTGATATTGCAGTACCAGATTCATGGTTTCTTGCAGGACAGGCCTTACTTAAATCCAACCAGCAAGTGGTTGGATACTCACATAACATAGTACTTTCGAATCCAGGGCCATATTTTGCCATGCAAGTCATTACAGTAGTTGAAAGAATTGACCATTGGATAAGACTATTGGTTTATCCCACTGCCACACACACACACAAACACACACACACACACACACACACACACACACACACACACACACACATACACACACAGCATACTGCATTGCTCCTTTTATTACTTTGAGTGCTAGTCAGTATGGAGAATACTTACTAGTCAGTAACAACTTGATTTCTTAATATCCTGCGACAAAAGGTGTGAGGTTTTCTGCAGTATAGTTTCACTGTCATGTTCTGGTGGGCCAATCAAGAGTAATGAAAATAGACTGTATTGTTTGGGGTCTCTGGGACAACCGTGTCCAATATGTCCAAAGGAGGTATCCTACACCTGGCACTGGGCTTTTGATTTTTCAAAATATGACTCTTTTGGGAGAGGCATTTTTCCTGTGTAGAGTAACCCCAATTAAACTCCTCCATATATATATGTGTGTGTGTGTGTGTGTGTATGTATGTGTGTACATATATGTATATGTATATGAAATTTATATATGAAATATATATATATATATTCCCTCTTCTCATTTAAAACTTTATCCTCATTATTCTCTTTATTGACTGTTTTTGCTAATATCTTCTTTTGATTACTAAAGCTCTATGTTACCCATTTAAACATTTTGGTGTAATAGATTTTGTAATGCTTCCAGTTTTGCTTTTGTACCTCAAGATAGCTTTAGCTATTCAGAATATTTTATACTTCTTTATGATATTTTTCTAGTTCTGTGAGTAATATTATTGGTCTTTCATTGTATATTACATCGAATCTATAGGTCACTTTGGACAATGTAGATAATTCATCACTTAATTCTTGCAATCATGAATATAAGAGATCATTTCATATTTTATAATTTTCACTATACAGATTTTTTTATACCCTTGGGTTTATACTAGATATTTTTGTGGCTATTATGGTTAAAATGTTTTTTTTTTTTTTTTTTTTTTTTTTTTTTTTTTGTTTCAGAATCTTGTTTTATTTAAATGTTTTCTTCATGTTCCAATACAACAACTTTTTAGAGTCAATCAAATACATATATCAATAGGTTTCCTCAAAAAAAAAAAAAAAACAAACAAACAAACAAAAAAAACTATCAAAGCCTGGACTCCACCCCAGAGCTTTCTTTTTCCCCCCTTCAAACTTCCCCAGCAATTCTTACGTCAGCCAGAGTTGGAAATCATTGCTGTGAAAGAGTATTTAATTAAGAAAAAACATGATTAATTTAAAATGCACAGCACAAGAAAATTGGAGGCACGTGGGGAATAGATTTAGAAACCAGAGGACACAGTTTCTGAACAATTTCTACCTCTCTCAAGGCTCAAAGATTACCAATAACACAATTTCCACCATAATCCTATCAGCCAGTACTACAGCTAGGGGCAGTGGAGACAATGGTAGAGTGTTTATTCATCATGCAAGAGACAGCTCCATTCATAGCTTACTAAAACAAAGACCTCAAAAAAGCAGCCTGGACAGAACCTTGTCAATTATCACTAACCACCAGTTGCTATACTCTTTGCCAGTGTGGGAAGACTGAGATACTAGGCATAAATAATAAAGACATAGTCTCAGGGCACTGGATTCCTAAGGTCCCACCCAGGAAACGGGTAAGACAGATCTACCTGTGTTAAGGGAATGGGCACACAACTTCTAAGAGTGGTGCTCATTTGAGCCCACTGGTCGTATTCCTTCAAATTTCAGACAACAGAACCCCAAATAGAAGGACAAATAAAGGGGTAAGTCTTTAGCCTTTACTAATTGCCCTTCACTATGGAGCTACTCACAGATGAATCATGAGAAGAGATCATTTTCATCTTAGACAGGTTCATGATACAAGTGCTACGCCAAAGACTGGTTGCAGCCAAGTTTCACTTCAAACTTTCATTGATTGATAAATTAGACATTACTTTGGAATGCTTAATTTTAGCTACTATATAGACTTGATCCAATGTATATAGTATACCACTTTTCACATTTAATTTTAAGCCCCATATTAGAAGTAGGTTACAACCCCAGCAACCAGCAGAGACCCCTTATTGGTGGTATTGTTCTTTATCAGGGGCAGAGCAGATGGCAGTCCTTTGTTCATCCTAGCTTGATGGCCAAACCTTGTCTTATGCCTAGGACTCATAAAAATCAAATTAAAGCAAGGCAGCACGGCATGAGAAGAGGAACACAAGGTCTTGTAGACCTCCATGCCACCCACAGTCCTGCCCTCCAGTGCATAAGCATAGATACCTGCTTGTCACCATGACAGACGGGAGAGAAAAAGGAATTCAAGGGTGGAGAGAAGTAGCCTGTTATAAGTGGGCATCCTTGCCATCAGGGCCTTGTTTGAGTCTGTGGATCCACAGTGGTGGGTCAGTGTCCATGGCTCATTATTACCACTAGGGAACACTGGGTGTCTGAGGCTGTGCAGGTCTGCCACCATCCCTCATTGGATATAGCACTCTGGACAGCTGGCCCTGCCACTTGTCTGTTATGAGGTGGTGTGGATGGGACACCCTCCCCCGTTGCCACCTTCTGTAGGGAGAATTGGCCCAGGCTCTCACAAGCCGCAGCACTTGGAAGAATGGGCCCCAGCTGACCAGCTCAGCTACCATCCTGGCCCTTATCCGGGGCTCTGAATTGACCCACCTAAAATCTATGTCATGTTCGAATGGTGGGGATCGTGAAAGGGCCACCCTGCTGTTCCAAAGCTGCAGGATCTCTATGACACAGCGCAGCAACAGGATAACTGGAGGGAGTCCTGATGAGGAGCCAACATTGTTGTTGTCACAGAAGCTACAGCTTCCACGATGGCATGTTTTCTAGGCTTTGTTCTGTTGTTGGTGTGCTACTTTGGGGGAGGTCGCATGGGCAAAGGTTGGATATGAGGGGATGAATGGGATTGGGCTACATGATGTCAAACAAGGAATCAATAAAAAGAAAAAAAAAAGTAGAGGTCACATTTTCATCGCCAAAATATAAGAATAAATTTATAGCTGCTACTAGTAAGGTAATGAGCTAGGAAATTAATTCTTTCTAGTATTGCTTTGAAAATATACCCCTAGGCTAGTAAAAGAAATTCCAACTCCTTCCCAAGGCATTGTTTAACTTGAAGTCTTCAGTCATCATCTACAGTTGGCTTAATGGTCACTCCTCTTCTTATCTGACCCCAACCAATTAAACGCCAGTGTTTCTCAACTCTTCTGCTAAGGGCAATTTTTTCTCCTACTTCTGTGCACACGGGATTGGTCAAAACAATTTTGCCCAAATCAGCCTTGACTGCACTAACTCTTCCTCCTGTCGACAGGGAGCCTATGTTGACCATAAGCACTTCATTCTTAGACAGCTTTTGGACCTTTGCTGCTTTCTTGTCTCCTTCAGTACGTACACCCAGAAGACGTCTAAGCAGGAAATAGGAAATCTCCAGTTCGGTGAATATTTCAGGTAAAGCTCCAACTGCACCGAGCACTTGTCCCACCATTCTGTCAGCTCGGCACAAGGTGGGGTCGATCTTTGTTCCAACTCCAATGAGACCACCCGGGGCAGCATATTGAAGATCATTATGTTCCGCAAAAAGTGACACAATTTTGGAAAAGATTGGTTTACACATGAGTTTTCCTTCACTGTCTTTGGAGACAATACCGGGTCTCACTTCTATCTCCTGGCCTACCTTTAACACTCCTTTTAGGATACTACCACCAGCTACACCTCCCTTAAGGTCATCGACTTCACAGCCAGGTTTGTTGACATCAAATGACCTGATGACAATGAGACGGGGCTCTGAAGTAAAGTCTCTTGGGGGCACTGGTATTTTCTTCACTATATACTCACAGACAACTTCAATATTGTACTTCAGTTGAGCAGAAATTGGAATAATTGGTGCCCCTTCTGCTACGGTTCCTTGCACAAATGCGAGGATTTGCTCATATTGTTCCTTAGCCTGACTTTCTTTTACCAGATCAATTTTATTCTGTAAGATCAAAATATGCTTGAGTTTCATGATTTCTATGGCAGCCAGGTGTTCGGAAGTCTGGGGCTGAGGGCATGATTCGTTACCAGCTATCAACAGAAGGGCCGCATCCATCACTGCTGCACCGTTCAGCATCGTAGCCATCAAAATATCATGGCCAGGACAGTCAACAAAGGAAACATGCCTGACTAACTTGAAGTTCCCTTTGGTCCCCGGAATGTCTGTAGGAAACTCATCTGGTGTGCTGCTTCCACACGATCTGTAACATTCTGGTCTAGGACAACTTGGGTCATCAAGTTTATAAATCTTAGCATTAGCATATCCAAGCTTGATGGTAATGTTCCTTTCGAGTTCATTTTTGAATCTGACAGTGTGAACTCCAGAAATAGCCTTCACCACAGTGGACTTCCCATGAGCTACGTGACCAATTGTACCAATATTAATTGTAGCTTGTCTGCTGATAACTTCATGTGAAAGTGGTGTCAACTTGGTAACATCCTGACTGCTCGGACTTCTCTCTGTTTGAATTTGCGCAGGAACGCCGGGCGACCTGACTCGAAAACAGGATACAAAGTTTCAGAACGTATCCGTCTCGGTCCTGTTGGATTTCTGTGCAGGCAAGACTCGGTTAAAATGTTTTAAACATCATTATTGATGCTTAGAAAATATAATAATTTCATGTGTTCATTTTGACTTACCTAGGCAACAAAGGCAGGTCCATTATCAGACTTGATTACCTTGGGTATCCTGAAACTTGGGAAGATTTCTTCTAGGATCTTCTTGGCTACCACATTGGCCGTCTCAGTCCTGGTAGGAAAAGCTTCTACCCAGCCTGAAAAGGTGTCTATAAACACTAATAAGTACTTGTTGCCATATCTAGCTGGCTTAATTTCTGTAAAATCTACCTCCCAGTAGGCCCCAGATTTGTCACCTGTGAGCCTCTTCCTAGGAGTATACACGGAGTGTCCTGCATTAGTCATAGCACAGGCCTTGCAGCTTTTGACTATTTCCTCTGCCAATCAGAGAGTCCTATAACATAGTAGTTGGAGGAACTAACCACACCTTTAAATTTCTTGGCCCCCCAGTGGGTCAAGTAATGTAAGTTGGTAACTTACTTGTGTTCTTCTTTCCATGGGGGGACTAGCTTTTCTTCTGTTTCTACTACCCCATACGGGGTTTCCTTTCTCAGTCCTAATTTGTCCATAATTTAATAGTCCTCAGGGGTGTATCTAAAGCTGGTCTCTCTGATATCATAATAATCTTTAGGCTCCTTTACTGCCAGGATTCTTCCTCCTTGCTGCCTGTTTGGCAGTTAGGTCTGCCATCTGATTCCCTTTAGCCACAACATCTCGAATTTTCTGGTGTCCTGGATAATGTATAAAGACCACCTTTTTTGGCAACTGTAAGGCCTCAAGGAGGCTCAAAATTTCCTCTTTATTTTTTATGTCCTTCCCTACAAATGTCAACAGAGCTTTGTCTGTATATTGCTCCGTGTATATGGGCAGTGGCAAATGTATACCCGATGTCAGTGTAAATGTTGAGACTTCCCCTCTGCCATTCGTAGAGCTTGTATCAAAGCCACAAGTTCAGCTTTCTGAGCCTATGTCCCTTCAGGGAGGCTGCTGGCCCAGATCACTTGCTTTCCTTCTACCACTGCTGCCCGTTCGTTCTGCTTACCTTCAACGTCGAAGCTACTGTACCAGGTACTGTACACCCAGGCCAAGGCTGATCATTCAGATCATTTCAAGTATCAGTTTCTTCTGCCAGAATGTCAGTGCAGTGATGAGTAGGTGAAGAGTCATCAGTCTCGAGCAGTTGGGTAGTGGGATTGAGGACATCAGGGGGAGTGAAGGTCACTTGTTCAGTCAACAAAATGCTCTGATAATGTGTCATACAATCATTGGTCATCCATCGGTCAGGGGGCTGTCAGATAATGCTTTCAAGAGAATGGAGTACCACTACAGTTATTTGCTGTCCCAGAGTGAACTTATCAGCATCCTTGACAAGTAGAGCTACAGCAGCAATAGCTTTCAGGCAAGAAAACCAGTCACTGGCAACAGGGCCTAACTTCTTGAATAGGTAAGCCATTGGCCTTTTTCAAGGTCCCAAAGTCTGAGTAAGGACTCCTCTGGCGACTCCTGCTCTCTCATCAGATAAGGCCAAGGCTGAGGCCATCAGTAGGGCCTTTTTAATTTCTTCAAAGGCTTTCTGGTGATCTGGGGTGCAGACAAACACCCCCTTCCTTAGTTAGGGGCTACAACAAGGCAGCTAAGGTCACAAACCCAGGTATCCAGAGTCTGCAGAAGCCAGCAGTGCCCAATATTTCTCTTACTTGCCTCGGTGTAGTTGGTGTGAGGATCTGAGTTACAGTCTTTTTTCTGGAGTCCGTTAGCCACCACTTCTCATCTCAGAGGGTGTATCCCAAATAAGTAACTTCAGTCTGACACAGCTGAGCCTTTTTAGCTGAGGCTCAGTACCCCAACTCACATAATTGTTAAGCACATTGGTCTTCTGTTGCTCAGGTTCCCTATATAGGTCCTGTCTTTTCTTTCTCTCCTACTACTGCAGCCAAAATTCTAGTCAAATTTCTCTCTTGTTTACGAACCCTCCTTTCTTCTCTTTCTTCTGCCTCCCGCCCCTCTCTCTCTTTCTTCTCTTCCTTAGTGTCCCGCTTATGAAACACTTTCTCTGCCTCCTTAACCAAATCCAGAAAGGTATAATCCTGCAAACCTTCTAGCCAATGAAACTTTTTCTTAATATCTGATGCTGACTGCCCTATAAAGGCCATAGCCACCACAGCCTGCTGACCCTCAGAGGCTAGGTCAAAGGGAGTATAACGCCAATAAACCTCCATTAAACATTAAAGAAACACAGACGGTGGTTCAACAGGCTCATAAAAAACCTCTCTTACCTTAGCCAAATTGGTGGGGCATCTAGCAGTCCCTTTCAGCCCTGCCACAAGAACCCAAGAGTAGACCTTCAGTGTACTGAAGTCCCAAGCAGTTCGGTTAAGGGGAAAGCCAGCATCTATTTCATTTGAAAGATTGGCTGGCTCACTATTTGTTCTGGGGACATTTTTTCGTGCTTCCAACAGGATCCTTTCCCTCTCCTCAGTAGAAAAGAGAACCTGTAAAGCTGCTGACAATCATACCATGTGGGTTGGTGGGAGTACATCAGAGACTCCATCAATCCTGTCAGGCTAGCAGGATTTTCTGAAAAAAGGAGGGTGATTAATTTTCCAGTTATAAATATCAGCAGAGAAAATGGTCAATACTGAAGGGGTTGGAGGTTGGGCAGGTCCACTGGAGTCTGTCTGGGCTCTGCATTCTCCAGCAACGTGTACCCGCAGTGAGTCTGCCTCCTGCCATTACAAGGGGTTTGGGGTTTCCCAGCATCAGGGCTTGAGGCTGTGGATAAGGCAGAGGTAGTGGAATAGGCCACTTAGGAGGCTCCTCAATCTCAGGATACATTTTAGGAGGAGCTGAAGGCTGAGCTGGAGGCTTCATTTTGGAAGAAGCCTTCAGTTTCGATTTATTCTTTGGTGTTTCATGGAAAGCCAGGACTCAAGAGCCAGGCTTTTGCTCAAGTACCCAGGATTTGACCCAGGGTGGAGTGTTCTGAACCATATCTTGCCACACTGTGATGATGTATGGTTGCTGATCGGGATGGGATCCAGGTCCTTCCTGAAAAACAATGGCTTTGATCTCAAAAACGATAGTTAAGTCAAAAGTACCTTCTGGAGGCCTGCTGACATCATGTAGGCCACTGCGAAGAGCAAAAATTCTGCCACAGTCCTTTTTTAACTTCTATTGACAAGTTGTGAGCCCTAGATTTAACTACACTCCAATGGTTGAGAGTCAAGCTAAGGGGGGTCATCACTGTCTATCCCGTGATAAAACTGTAGACAAAGACACGCAAGATAAAAACTCACGAAACAGAAACCAACAGATCCAGACACAAGCTACCCTTCCATGTCCTCCCATAAACAGACAAAAGAATCAGAAGGTCATGGAGGGAGAAGCTTCTGCTTCAACGGCACAACTCGGTTCTCTGACTGTAGGAGACCACCAGGCATTCCTGGCTCTCCCCACTTCCCAGGGGCGTCCCCCAGGATGGCAGCCTGTGATCCTCCTAGTGCGTCTGCTGATCACAGTTCTCTGGTCCTTATAGCCCGAGAGGACAGCTGCAAAGAGAAAGCACATGGGTCAGTGTTGGGGCCAGCCTGTGGCTCTCATGTCCGGGTTCGAGCCTGGAAGGCAACTTGGAACTGAAAGAAAAGTGGGAGCCTAGCGGGTTGAGAAATAATGGAATCAAGACAAGTAGTCTGCTCAAGGTTCAAATGTTTAATTGCGGACATGCTTTATAAAAGAGGGGTGAGGCCCATTCCCACCAATTCATCCTTGGAGCCTGGAACCAGCTGCAGGTGATGATGTGCAGGATAGGGTATAGTCTCCAGAATAGATCCAGGGCCTCTCAGCAGGTAGCAGTATCTTGCAGAGGAACAGAGACAGTGGCTGAACAATAGAGTGATCTAGGGAGGAAGGCTCCACCTTAGATAATCTCCTTAGTGGCAGCAAGGTCAAGTTCTGGCTCAGCCTGCTTCAGGCTTTTGGGAGGCTACATCTCCTCTCTGTTATTAATGTTAAAAAAAAGTTGGATTGAGGCATAAAATTTATTTATGCTCCATAGTCCTTGCTGGGAATTATGGTGGCTTGCGGCCAGGCCTCTCTTAGGGTCTCATATCCTCTAGAACCATTCAGTTCTCTCATAGGAATTTACATGTAGCTAGTGTTATGTTATTAGACGCGTTCTCACGCCCGGCCAGGAAGAACACCACAGACCAGAATCTTCTGCGGCAAAGCTTTATTGCTTACATCTTCAGGAGCCAGAGTGCAAGAAGCAAGAGAGAGAGAAAACGAAACCCCGTCCCTATTAAGGAGAATTCTCCTTCGCCTAGGACGTGTCACTCCCTGATTGGCTGCAGCCCATCGGCCGAGTTGACGTCACGAGGAAGGCAGAGCACATGGAGTGAAGAACCACCCTCGGCACATGCGCAGATTATTTGTTTACCACTTAGAACACAGCTGTCAGCGCCATCTTGTAACGGCGAATGTGGGCGCGGCTCCCAACATCTCCCCCTTTCCTTTTAATAAGAGCAAATAGGCCACCCATATTAATGAGAGTGGAGATAGAGGTCAAATCCCCAGTGTGTAGGTAAAGGAGCCATGTACAGGATTAGCTCTTAGGCTCACAGGCTTTTACCCAGAGCAACCCTGACCTGCTCCCGTGTCGTTTTGCCTGGGGGAAGGGAACTAGGACACTGAACCTTCATGAAAGATGACATGTCTCCCTAGAATAGGCTCATATATGCCGCAGAGCCTTTCCATTGCAGTGCTTAGCCGTGCAACTCTCTCGGGCTGCTGAAGCACACTCACTCTATCCCGTGCAATGAGACTAGCCTCATGGGATATAAGAGCTGAGTGGCCAGCGACCTATTGCCTAAGCATAGATATATCAGGGGAAGCTCCATGTTCTAGTCCTGCAAGCGCCTGGGCAATAACCACCTTGTCTCTCCTAGTTTGGGCCTTAAGCTTACAGACCAATCAAAGAAGCAACACTAATCCACAGCAAAGTGTATCTCCAAATAATATTAATCCCACCCATTTTTTAAAGAAGGAAAATGCTGAGGAGATCTAATTGGGTAATCCTTTGGTCAGGGACAGGTCCAAGCGCGTGGAGTTGACCTGAAGTCTCAATTCCCGAAGGATCTGTTCAAATTCAGCCATCCAATTCTGTAACATATACTGAAAAAGACTTTTTGACAATTTAGCTGCCCTAGTAAATTTAACATACTGAATGGAAATAACACACAATCCCGGAAACTTTTGTTCACAACCCTGCTGAGTTATTTGTCATAATACATCTAGTTGTATCTGGACAAGATCTATGAGTTGATTAACCAGCATGAGACCTCTCTGTATCTTGACATTAGCTGAGGCCTGTTCATCTATGACTGTAGTCACTGAGGCTGACAAAGTGTTAATGGTGTCAGTCGTCTGGACCTGTCCAGACAGAGCCAAGGCTGTCTGAATCAAGGCTAAACCCAGTTCCTAGTTAGTGGTAAAAAAGCAGGAGAATACTTGAGCATTATACATCACCGTCATTGGGAGTGGAAATGTCGACATTATCCCCCAACGCTGCTCTCTCTTTATTATTGACGCCCTGGACATCACCAAGACGAGGGACATTAGTATTCCCTTGGTCAGTCTGGATTTTTCGGGTGAGTCTTTCTGGTATCCAAAATGGGTTGTCTTCATTCTGTGGGAAAACACAGATAGCTCCCCTGGATCTTATCAAAATAGGATCCGGGCCATACCATTTATTATCAAGGACATTTTTCCATTTAACCATCTCATTGGGCCTATCTGGCTCTGTACAATGACGTTCAGCCGCAGTATGGCCATGAGCATCAATATTTAAAAAATTGAGTGTAAAGAGTGCCAAAGACACAGACACTCTTGGTGCTCGGGGTACAGTCTCCTCAAAAGTTCCCCTCTTCTGTTTTATAAGATAGGTTTTGAGGGTGCGATGCGCACGCTCAACAATACCCTGTCCTTGAGGGTTGTATGGAAGTCCAGTCAGGTGGGTCACGTCCATCTGACGGCAGAACTGTTGGAATTTTTGAGACGTATAAGCTGGTCCATTATCAGTCTTAAGGAGTCTGGGTTTCCCCCAAGCACTCCATGCCTCAAGGCAATGTTGAATCACATGTGAGGCTTTTTCTCCGGTTAACGGAGAGGCAAACATGATGCCAGAACATGTGTCAATGGACACATGGAGATATTGAAGTTTTCCAAAGGAAGAAACATGTGTAACATCCATTTGCCAGACCTGTAGAGGTCGAATACCGCGTGGGTTAATTCCCACATGAGGAACTGGCAAGAACTCACAGCAGCTTTGACATTGAGTAACAATGTCACGGGCTTCTTTTCTTGTCAAGGAGAAACGACTGCGTAATGTTTCAGCCGTCACATGAAAATTGTTATGAAAATTTTTTGCAGCCTCTACCGGGGATGATAGGGCAGCAGCCACCACTTTAGTGGCCTTATCTGCCAAATCATTTCCCAGAGCCATGGGGCCAGGTAGGCCTGAATGGGCTCTAACATGAGTAATATAAACAGGAAATCTTCTAGATAACAAAACTAATTGTATCTGCTGAAAAATATTGGCAACTCTACTGGAAGGCTTAATCACTCCAGCCACTTCTAAAAGATTTACTGCATTAACCACATAACAGGAATCTGACACAATATTAAGGGGTTCTAAAAAGGTTTTTAAAACTTCTAAGACCACTAAACATTCTACCACTTGAGGTGAATTTTCATTATATTGTTTGGATACCACTTTACCATTAGCCACATAGGCACCTATGCCAGTTTTTGATCCATCAGTATATACCACAATCCCATTTTTAAGTGGGTTTCTTACTGTTATTTGTGGAAACACAACAGATTGATTTTGGGCAAACTGTAAGATTGGATGTTTTGGATAATGGTTATCTATTTTTCCTGAAAAGGAGGTAACTAAAACTGCCCAATCATTAGATGCGGCTGCCAAGGTTTGAACCTGTGCAGCGGTATAAGGTACAATTAAAAGATATGGACTTTGCCCAAAGTGGGTGATTGCTGCTTTTAGACCTTTAAGGGCAAGCTGTGCAATTGCATCAGGATACCAATCTATTATTTTAGCTGGGGATACGTTTGGATGGATCCACAACAATGGCCCATTCTGCCACAAAACTGCGGTTGGCAATTGTGCTGTCTTAAAGACACACAAACTGAAAGGTTGCGAATCCTCAATACGTTGTAATTGTGCATTCTGTAAGGCCTTTTCCACTTTTTGTAAGGCCTGGTTAGCAGCTAGAGTAAGAGTCCTAGGGGAGGAGATATGAGGATCTCCTTCTAAAATACCAAACAAAGGCCTTAACTCAGCGGAAGGAATCTTTAAAAAAGGTCTGAGCCAATTAATATCTCCCAACAGCTTTTGAAAATCATTTAAGGTATGGAGGTGATCTCTTCTTATCTCTACCTTTTGGGGCACAATCTTATCTGGGGACACCACAGAGCCCAAGAATTGTCCTGTATCAGAAATTTGGACCTTTTCTGTGGCTATCTGTAAACCCCACTGACTTAAAGTTTTAAGTAGAAAAGGATATGCCTTTTGTAGCATGGTAAGGTCTTTATGGCACAGGAGGATGTCATCCATGTAAAGGAGCAAAATTTAAGAGGGGAATTGTTCCCTCACTGGCAAAAGAGCTTCTTGCACATAAAGTTGGCACATTGTAGGACTATTGGACATTCCCTGTGGTAAGACCTTCCATTGATACCTCTTATCAGGTTCCATGTGATTAATAGAGGGGATGGTAAAGGCAAATCTGGGCCTATCCCTTGGACACAAAGGTATAGAAAAGAAACAATCTTTAATATCTATAATAATTAAATTCCAGCCACGTGGTAAGGCGGAAAGTACAGGGAGACCCCTCTGTACTGGGCCAAATAAGTTCATTTGCTCATTAATGGCTCTGAGGTCATGGAGCAGTCTCCACTTTCCTGACTTTTTCTTAATTACAAAAATTGGAGTATTCCAAGGTGAGGTAGATGGCTCAATATGGCCTAGTTTTAATTGTTCCTCTACCAGTTGAATCACAGCTTCCAGTTTTTCAGAGGATAGGTGCCATTGAGGAACCCACACTGGGTCCCCTGTTTTCCATGGTATGGGTCGTGCTGCCCCAATGGCCGCTAAGGAAAACCCAGACCCTGTCTGTCTTGGTTTCCATTAGGTGAGATGGGCTCTATCCTTCCCTGTTCTTGATGTCCTAACCCTTTTCCTTCTTTATAACCCATCTTTGCCATGATATTTTTTGCTTTAGTTGAATACCCTCCCGATGGGGCGTTTTCATTGGACAAAATAAGGCCCAAATGCTGCATAATATCCCTTCCCCAGAGGTTAACCGGGAGTGGGAGCACATAAGGTATGAATTTCCCTTGCTGCCCTTCAGAGGATTCCCACGTCAAGGCAATGGAGCTTATAGTGGGACATGATTGATATCCTAGGCCCTGTAATGAATGAGATGACTCTGTGGTGGGCCATGCTTTGGGCCACCAATGTGTAGAAATTATACTTTTATCTGCTCCGGTATCAAGGATGCCTTCAAACTCTTTTCCGTTAATCTTAAGGCAGAGCTTAGGTCTATTATTCAAAGATACAACCAAATAGGCAGAATCATTTCCTGAGGAGCCCATTTTCTTTATCTCAGGTCCTGCAGATTTCTCCCTGGTATTATCAGGGAGGAGCAGCAGCTGAGCTATCCTATCTCCTTTACTAATAGAAAAAACGCCTTTAGGGCTTGAGCACAGGACCTGTATTTCAGGGGAATGTTGACAATCCATAACTCCAGGGTGGACTACTAAGCCCTGCAAGGTGAGTGAACCCCGGCCGAGAATAAGGCCCATGGTTCCCGGGGGCAAGGATGGTATAGGCTCCACTGGCACCGGCTGAATACTCATTTGAGGCATTAATAGGAAGTCGGAGGCGGCACGCAGGTCCACCCTTGTGGGTCTTCCTGGGTCGCCTCTCTGACTGCTTCCTGGGTCCTGACAAACCGGTTCCCATATCTTTGAGGGCCCTGGGACCGAGGGCCCGATGACCCGTTTTTTGGCACATCAGTTGATTGACTATCAGGTGGGGGAAGGACTCTGCCCTTTATATCCCTCACAGAGCGACACTGGTCAGCTCTATGATAACCCTTGCCACACTTAGAGCAAAGAGTGAGAGTCCCTCCCTGTTTATCTGGAGCTCTGCAATCTTTCTTAAAATGCCCAGGCTTTCCGCAATTAAAACATGTCCTCTGATCATTTCTGCCCATGGAGCGGTTCTGAGATTGGAGGATGGCGGCCGCTAAGCCTGCATTGGTGAGAGGTCCCCCAAGCTCTCGACAGACCCTGAGCCAGTCTTGTAAGCCTTTGTTCTTTCTTGGGGCTATGGCCGCTCGGCACTCCTTTGTGGCTTGCTCATAGATTAGCTGTTCTATCAGAGGCGCAGCTTGCTCTGACTCTCCAAAAATACGCTCTGCTGCCTCTGTCATTCTGGCCACAAAATCTGAGAAGGATTCCTGAGGTCCCTGGATTATCTTTGTTAACTGCCCAGTGGTTTCACCTGCTCGAGAGAGCGCCTTCCAGGCCCTAATAGCCGTGGAAGAAATCTGGGCATAAGCTCCCCAATGGTAGTTTGTTTGATCAGCAGAATAAGCTCCCTGACCCGTTAACAAGTCAAAAGTCCAATCTCTCTGCTCTGGAGTCAAAGCAGCTGCGTTTGCTCGGGCCTGCGCTTGTGCAGCTTCGTGCCAAAGCGCTCTCCATTCCATATATTTGCCCATACTAGGGAGAGCGGCTTTTACAACCGTTTGCCAGTCGGCAGGAGTTAGTGCCATGCCGGCAAGCCTGTCTAACTGCACCAAGGTAAAATTAGCATTGGTTCCGTATTTACGGACCGACTCGGCGAGTTCTTTAATTTGTAAGTATTCTACCGGAGCGTGGACACGCCCACCCTCGGCTCCTTCAAAGACCGGAAATGCCTGTTGTATTTTCCTTTGTTCCTCTCTGGGAATGAATGAGTCTGCGCACTGCCTCTCTGCGCACTGCCTCTCTGCGCATCTCTCTGCGCATTGCCTCTCTGCGCATCTCTCTGCGCATTGCTGACGCACTACGCAGGGCGGGGGCTCCGCATAGGGCGGACCTTGAAACCGACTGCCCTGAGGCCAATCAGCAAACTGGCCTTCGCCAGCCGCTTTTGGCTTCCTTAACTGATTAGCTAGCACTTTACCTGGCTGGTACCCTTTTTTCTCATAATGAGCTGCTTCTTCCTCCCAGTCTGTTTCTTCAGAGGAGAATTCTTCATCTGCTTCAGAGCTACTAAGAGCTGGCTCCCCGAGCCCATCCAGCGATGAGCACAGGCTCCTTTTCCTAGAGACCTCCGCTAATTGATCTTTCTTCTTTTCCCTTTTTCCTCTTTTTCTTCTAATCTCTCTCCAGGTATTCCTACCTAACCTTAACTTTTCCTCGGGTTCAAGACCCTTGGAAAGGCCTGTATACTTATTTTGTGAACCATATTTTCTCTTTGCTCCTACTCTCTCTCCCCGCTTTACTTCTGATAGATTGTCCTGAATTTCATCTAGAATCCGCCCTGCCTTAACCACTTGATAACATGTGAAAAGGAACAAAAGGGCTTCTAACACTAGAGAAAGTTCAAGGCCAAACATAACTTGTAAAGCCATTTTCCACTTTACTTCTGATAGACTGTCTTGAATTTCCTTAGAAAGTTCAAGATCAGACTTACCTCGTAAAGCTGTACTCACTGGTACTCTCGTTCCCCAGCTGAAAAGTTCTGAATTCATACAGTTGAATCCTTCTTAACAGTCTGCTTTACGGGAACCTTTATTACCGCGACCCGCAGTTCTGGTTCTGGAATGAGGGATCTTCCTTGCGCCAGTCCCGAGTTTTTTCTCGTCCCGGAATTCGGCACCAATTGTTATTAGACGCGTTCTCACGCCCGGCCAGGAAGAACACCACAGACCAGAATCTTCTGCGGCAAAGCTTTATTGCTTACATCTTCAGGAGCCAGAGTGCAAGAAGCAAGAGAGAGAGAAAACGAAACCCTGTCCCTATTAAGGAGAATTCTCCTTCGCCTAGGACGTGTCACTCCCTGATTGGCTGCAGCCCATCGGCCGAGTTGACGTCACGAGGAAGGCAGAGCACATGGAGTGAAGAACCACCCTCGGCACATGCGCAGATTATTTGTTTACCACTTAGAACACAGCTGTCAGCGCCATCTTGTAACGGCGAATGTGGGCGCGGCTCCCAACAGTGTTATAATTTACACAAGCATGGCTCTGTGGTGTATTATCAACAGCCACGGACTTTTGGCATGTACCCCTGTCTTAGATTGGTATGATCCGGGATCTGGTTGCCTGTCATTGACTAACCTGCCCTCATAGCACACCTTATTCCCAAATCAGACCAAAGCCACAATATGTACTTAGAATTCTTCTTGATGAAAATTAATAACTGCCACCTGCGTGCTGTTGGGGGTGGGAATGCATGCCCACTGCAGTCAGGCTGAAGGGTGTTGACTGACCTGCTTGAAAAACAAAGTCCAGACAGTGAAAGGCACAGTACAAAAGCTTCTTTTGGGGAAGTCCAGGTACTCCATTCAATTGTAAATCAGCAATGATCAGGCCAGACTTAGAGCTCCCGGTGTGGGGGAGGTGGTTTTGAGAATTGCAGAAAGGCTTACAGCATCCCTGGGAGTGGCGGCTGTGCTCTAATTTAACTTTTTGGCTAAAAAGGATTTTTAGCCATGATCAAGGTTAGAGTCATACTTACTAGAAGATTCAGGATCTGTGTCTAGTTGTCGAACTAATCTCTCAGGCAGCCATCGCGCTCCATCTCCTTTTTGTGAAAAAACACAGACATTCCCAGAAAAATCAGAGACTTTTCCCTTTCCCAGATTAGGACCGGGTCTGGACCCTTCCATTCGTTAGTTAATGGGTCCTGCCACTTTACCATGGCATATAAACTAGAAGTAACTGGATGCCAGTGGCGATCCACTGCAGACTGACCTTTAACATCAGTTTGCAAAAAATTTAGAACAAATAAAGCAAAAGCAAGATGTGACTTTGGTGACCTTGGGGGATATAACTGCCCCTGTTTTCTTTTTTTTTTTTTAAGATATTATTTATTTATTTTTTAGATTTATTTATTTATTATATGTAAGTACACTGTAGCTGTCTTCAGACACTCCAGAAGAGGGCATCAGACTTCTTTATGCATGGTTATGAGCCACCATGTGGTTGCTGGAATTTGAACTCAGGACCTTCGAAGAGCAGTCAGAGCTCTTAACCACTGAGCCATCTCGCGTACCCCACCTGTTTTGTTTTTAAAAGCCAATTTTTTTAAAGTGCGATGAGCACGTTCAACTATTCCTTGTCCCATGGAGTTATAAGGAATTCCAGTTTTATATTTGATGCCAAACGCTCTACAAAATGAAGTACATTTTTTGCTAGAATAGGATGGACCGTTATCTGTCTTAATAAGTTTAGGCAATCCCATGGCATTAAAGGCTTGTAGGCAATGATCAATTACATTTTTGGAGGCTTCTCAAGTATGCAGAGAAGCAAAAAGAAATCATGAACAAGTATCAATACAAACATGTATATATTTTAATTTTCTAAATTCTGCATAATGAGTTACATCCATTTGCCAAATATGATTAGGCATAAGACCTCATGGATTAACTAGTCAATGTGGCACTGGAGATAATGTAATACGTTTAGGACATTGTTTTACAATCATTCTTGCCTGCTCTCTAGTGATCTTATGTCGAAGCCTTAAGGTGTATGGCTAGAGAGATGAAATTTTTATGATCACATTTGGCCAAAGCAATAGGATCTGACATTAAGGCTTCTCCTATTAGAACTCTATCGATGCAATCATTGTCTTTAGCTAAAGGTCTAGGAAGACCAGAATGAAATCATATGTGGCCAATATAGAACGGGTGTTTTCGGGCAAGAATGATGTTTTGCAGTTGTGAAAACAAGGATCCTGCTGGCATATTAAAGTTAAACATACCACAGGTCTCCAATAAGGGTACCGATTGTGCAACATATAAACTATCAGTAAAAATATTAAAAGCCTCATGTACAAACTGAAAGACATTCAGTATTGCTGTTAATTCTTCTAACTGAGCTGAGATGCCAGGAGTCTTTATGATTACCTGTTGATTATTAATAAGAAATTCAGCTCGCCCTTTAGAGGAGCCATCAGTAAACACCAGAACAGCATTGTGTAAGGGTGGAAAAGAGGTCAAATTAGGAAATATCACCTCATATACCTTTAAAAATTTTATCAACCTATCTTGAGGGTAGTGGCTGTCTATTGTTCTTTTAAATCCTATTTGACCAAGCAACCAATCTGTACTATGCTGTTTCAGCCAAGTGTCTTGACTTACGCTGTAAAGCTGAACAATAATATCTGGCTCTTTGCCAAATAAGTTAATGCCTGCTTCTTTCCAATGATAATCATCTGGGTTACTGCTTCATAATATGGCAAGATATTGCATTTAGGAGAAATCCTCGAATGTATCCACATTAGAGGAGACTTTTGCCATAACAATCCTGTAGGTACATGAATCGTATTAAAAATTAACAGATGTAACAGCAAAGAGTAATCTATATAAGTGACAAATTGCTCTTTAATAGCTTTTTTTACTTGTAAGGCCAGCAATCCTTCTGAGGTTAGGGACTTAGGGGAGCTAGGATCTCTTTTAGAATATCAAATAAAGGTTTTAACTCCCCTGTAGTGAGTTTTAAATAGGGGCAAAGCCAATTAATATCACCTAACAATTTTTGAAAACCATTCAAAGTCTTTAAGTTGTCTCTGTGAATAACTATCTTCTGGGGAAAAACAGCTTGATCAGTAAGTCTAAAGCCCAAATAATTATAAGGATTTCCTGAGTTTGTATCTTTTCAGGAGCTATGTGTAATCCTTTTTCAGCTAAGGCTTTTTGTAAAACTCTATAACACAAAAGCAAATCCTGGGGTCTTTTCCAGGCAACCCAGGACAATTTCTTAACTGTCCAAAAACAGTCCTTTTAAAGGAACAGTATTTTTTCTTATGAGTAGCACAATAGCACAAGCAATGGCAAGCTTGAGAATTAATAGCATTTGAGGGATGAACAATTTAATGCAATTGTAAGCTCATATATATATATATATATATATATATATATATATATATATGTATATGGATACAAAATAAGCTTGATTATTTAACATTTTAAAACACCATCTACAGCACACAATTTAATTATCTGTGTTGAAGCAGGGGGAAGCTCAAAATAATAAGTGTGTGATCAAATTCACATATACTTTTCTCTCATAAGAGGGCTGATTTTAAACACAGTAAATGGGATGCACGTATGCATGAATTTATAGAAGATACAAAAACATGTATAAAAACAATTTTAACTTATCTTTAGTATAATGATTGTCAATTTTATTTAAAATGATGATATGCAATAGATCAAATATTAATATTCTGTAATAACCAAATTAATTGCTGTTTGGAACAAAAAGCAGACACTTAGTCAGGTTTTTAAGACACAATTTGTTATAGTTATTCCAAAATATATGAATTTATCTTACAATTCTTTGTTAGCATCACAGCAGCCTCAATAGGGTCTGAAACTTTACTTCAAGGTTAAGAAGGATGATTTTACAACAATGTTTTCTCTAGCCAAGAAATTGTTGTGAGCACATTTAGTAACCAATAACTAAAATAGGCAGCTAATATGTAATTACCATTGATTATAATTGATAACAACTATGAAAGCTTTCTTTATTTTCTGCAAGGCCTTTTGTTCTTTGCCAGTTAATTTGTGTCTCTCTTAATAGCACCTGACAAAGGCTTAAGTTTTCCTGTGGTGAGTTTAAGGTGAGATCTTAGCCAATTAGCATCTCCTCGAAGCTTTTGAAAATAAAATTTTGAAGCAAATCAATTTTTCTTTCTTAGATATTTAGGACCGCAATTTTTAGTATAGCTAAAAACCTAAGTATTAAAAAATACTGCATCTGAATCTTAAGGAATCTACCCTGAAGGCAGGGAGAGGTGGGTGAGGTCCCAGGAACTTCCCCAGTCACGGTTTGCAAAACAAAAGAAACATCTCACAAATGTCCCTGAGGCTACTCCAAGCTGAGCTCCTCATCTACCCAAGGGCAAACAGTTCTCAGTCTGAGCACTCTGCCAGAGTCCTGGCCCACAGATTATCCTTATTTTGAAGTATCTTTAAAGACCTGTTTTCCTGGGTTCGCTCCTGCCACATGTAGTTTAGAATGACTCTAACACAGAGTTACTAATTTTAAGCTAACTTTCTATTACAAGCAAAGGTCTGCCTGCTCCTTTAAGAGCTGCATTTTCAATCATGTCCCAGTAGGGCTTTTCCAGTTACACTAGCACTTTTCTAAATTTTTGCGTAGCTCTAAACACATACACAAAACAGTAAACAACAGATCTAGACACATGCAACCCTTTCTTGTCTTCTACAAGCAGGCAAAAGAATTAGAAGGATAAGCTTCCATTTCATAAACAAAACTTGGTCCCTCTGACCAATCTCTGGAGACTGCCAGATGTCTCTGGCTCTCTCTACTCCCCAGGGCATCCCCTGGGGAGGTAGCATTCTTCCTAGCACATCTGCTGACCACAGTCCTCTGGTCCTTACAGCCCGAAGGGACAGCTACAAATACCAAATATGCATTTCAGAAAACCTCATCGTCTATAAACACCAGTGAAACCAAACTCAGGTGGATCTAAACTCAGACTGCACTATGTTTCAGAGACACAGGACGAAACACAGACAAATAACCAACACAACGAGCACATGTTCATTTCAGGAAACATAAGACAGACACTCAGAAAAAAGACACCTGCTGGTACACAGACAAGAGTGGATTCCCCAATTTTCTCTCTGTCCCTGGGAGAGTTTCAAAATCCACTTTCCTCCCACCTGATGCAGTTTCCAAATGCGGCTATCTGCCTGATTATTAAATCTCTTTTATTAAACACTTTTATTTCTTTCACCTAAAAAAAGCAGCTTATGGAAGCTGTGGTCGACTGCCTTCCCGTTGAGTTCTTAGTTCCCGATAACTCACTGCTGATCCTAAGTGAATCTAGCACGTAGATTTAGCACTGTTCCAGCTTAGCCTGTACCAACCTTCTCCAGTACGAATTTTCTTTAATTCTTTACTTCTTCCATGGAGCTCTAAACCAGCAGTGTTTCGTCCAAATGTCCTCTGCCTATCCCAGGTGCCACATTGGGCACCAAATTGTAGGGGCCGGCCTGGGGCTCTCATGTCCGGGTTTGAGCCTTGAAGGCATCTTGGAACTGAAAGAAAAGAGGGAGCCTAGGCGGGTCAAGAAATAATGGAACCAAGAAAACAACTCAGGGTTCAAATGTTTAATGGCAGACACACTATATAAAAGAGGGGGGAGGCCCATTCCCGCCAATTCATGCTTGGAGCCTGGAACTAACTGCAGGTGATGACATGCAGGATAGGGCAAAGTCTCCGGAATAGATCAGGGGGGCTTCTCAGCAGGTAACAGTATCTTGAAGAGAAACAGCAACAGTGGCTGAACAATAGAGTGATCTCGGGAGGAAGGCTCCACCCTAGATAATCTCCTTAGTGACAGCAAGGTCAAGTTCTGGCTCAGCCTGTTTCAGGCTTGTGGGATACTACAGGTCAGAAAACAGATACTCAGAACAGACATGTCGGCCAGCATGCACACATTCCAGAGAGATCTCCTTACCTCCAAGTCGGTTCTCAGATGAGATGGGTGGTTGCATTTCCCGGCCAATGCACCAAATGAAAGACCCACAAAGTGAGGAATCCCCCACATTCTTACTCAGGAGAGGAGAAACCCCAAATCACTCACAAGAAATGGCCTTGATGCAAACCGCAAGAGAACTTTTTATTTCAGGCATGCTTGGGGCCCACAGTCATACACCACACAGGGGTAGAGGACTGTGGACCCAGGTAGCTGGAAAAGGGGCTATCTAAAGGAAAAAAAACACAACCCAAGGGGGTAGGGAGAGTGTTATTAGAAAATGCCGAAAATACCAGTAAAAAATAAAAAGGGTGTTCTAAAAATCACAAGGAGAAACTCCCTGCTTCTCAAGATTGTTCTCAAGATTTTAATCTAACTTTTGTGGTCAGCCAGTTCTTGGAATAGGGTCACTGAATCGGGCTAACCTACATTCTTGGTGATAGGGGGTCTGAATTTTTTCCTGGTCTTTCACTGTGTACTGGTCCAATTAATCCCAAGGCTTATTTACTACTTCAATAGAGAGCTTCTAGATAGATGGGACAGTACCCTCTATTGAACAAGAAGGAAACCCTTCATGGTGGGTGCTCTGGGTTTCATTGCTCTTGGGACTGGGAGTGGCTGGAGTGGCTACTGGCACCTCTTCCTTGGTGCTACAAGGTCAACAGTAACAGAATCTCACGGCCGCCATAAATCTGGACATTGAGAAGATTAAAAGTAAAAGTAAACAAAAACAAAAACAAAAAAAAAGAGGAGATTGAAACATCAAATCCTGGTTCAATTCCTCACTGTGGATGAAAACTCTAAACTCCACTTTATTGGGTACCACTCTTATTTTACTGCTTATGCTAAACTTTGGTCCTTGCATTGTTAACAAGCTGATTGCCTTTGTAAAAGAATAAGAACTGGGCAGCTGATGGTTTTAAGGCAACAATATGAATCTCTAGGATCAATAGAGTAAGAACATGATCTAGCAGAGCCTTCATAATAAGGAGAGCTCCATGATTGGAGCTCCTATAAGAAAAACAGGGGAATGAAGTGCCCTAAGGGATTTGCCAGTCTTAACACTCCCCTACCTCTACAGCTTCTCTTCCCTCCTGGGATCAAGGCTAGGCCAAGTTCCATTCTTCACCCAGTTCTTGGGAGGAGCTGGAATATTCTTGAGAAAAACTGCAGAATGTACTGACTGATAGTCACCTGACCCTCTGGCAAGTCCCAGGTAGAGTTCAAATGCATGTCATGTTTTGCCCATGCTTGCTTGCCAATAGCTTTAAAGGTCAATATACTTAGCCAATAAGTCCAAACCTTGCTGATGTAACCTGTGCCCCTAAAAAGTATAAAAACTGCTTGTACTAGCCATTTGGGGTCGATTTCTAGTCACTTGTCTTGGGGAATTAATTGAAGGTCGGTCGATTCCGACCACCAGAAAATAAACCTCTTGCTTTTGCATCGATCTGTTGCTCTGCTCTTGGTGTCTCACTTGGGGACATCTCAAAGTAAGTTCCACTGACTGAGGGTCGAGTTCTTACAATAGCAGTGTCAGAGGAGATTTTAAAACAGCCTAGAATTGACTCTGTTGTATAGCTAGTAATAGTCACACTTTCACTGATTAGTAATGAAAAGGAATGTGCTGAACAAGAAAAAATACAAAATGTGCAGTTTGAGACGAAAAATAACTTTCAGGAAATAGAGCTAAATCCTCAAGGAGATAAGAAGTTTAAAGAAAAAGCTGATCCTGGATGGATCAAAGGACTAGTGACCTCAGGACAAGACTCCACCCAGCTAAGCTTCCAACTTGTGAAGAGGAATTCTTAAGTAGTAAAATCTGATGTAGATGTGATATAAAGAGGAGGCCATGTTCCAGTGTAAGACTCTGTTGAGCCTTAGCTTACTGGGGACTCACTGAATGAACAATGCAAAGCTGGAAATCAATGCAAAAAGCAAGAGAAATGTATTTTTCCAACATGTTGGGGTCGCCTTGCACATGGAGAGAGAGAACAACCATGTGCAGCCCATCCATTTTTCCTTTATAAAGTTCTCCAGGCAGCAGCCATTAGGCACAATGTGATTGGTTTGAAACACATTCGTAGATTTTGGTTACTGGTCTAGCCTTTCCATTCTAAAGCAATTATAAGCTGACACATTTAAAGTGATTTTAAGAACGGGGGAAAGGAAATGTTACTGTAAATATCCCTGACCCTGCCCTATGACACACTAATCAGTTTTCTGTACTGGAAAAAATAGGACAGGTCATCACTATGCTTGGTTTCTAGTGATCTGTATCAACAATGATTTCCAATGCAATTTCTGGCCTGGATGCAGCTAGGTCAAAACCCATATCCAGGCCAGAAATCGCAACAGAAATCAAGGTCATCTACACATGTGTGTTATACCATATTAAAATTGTGAATGTGAAAGAATAGTCACACATTAAGCTGATCCAATTCTCTGAAGATTTTCATAACTCCCCAAAAGGACACACAGCACTAGAAATGTTATATGAGAATGGCAGTTTGAAAATGATACTTTTGGGGATCCTTCCAGTCGAAGCCAATGCAGGGCCACCTTGGATTCAAGCTTGGCGAAAATTCCCAAGGTCCCAAAGGACTCTCCATTCCCCAGGCACCCTAGCATGCCCAGGATCTTAGGATCACTGGTGAGTGGAATGCAACATCAGTTACAACACAATTGGGAGTGCCTGGAGCCAACAGGAGCAGGGACACAGGAGCCCCCCTCTCCCCCAACCAGTGGTTCGAGTTCCTTCTGGAAAGCTCTGGACTACATTGGTTTGGAACTCAGCAGTCAGCTCCATGGTCCCCAGAGGAGATACCACTTCCAGGCACTCTAACAAACCCAGGATTGTAGGACCCCAGGATGCCAGGGGCTTGGTCACACCAGGATCTCAGAGGAATCTTGACTGCCAAGAAATTTGACACACCCAGAATCTCAAGATCAAAGGATCCCGGAATGACAGGATCACAAAGAACGCTGACATCTGAGGAGTTCTGACTCTACCAGGATTACAGGAAGGACAGGCTCCAATCAGATATACCAAGGGCAGGAAGCACGTGACAAAATCAGATGCCTGGAGACAAGTGTAATAAAAGAAGCAACAGAAAACAAGGTTACTTGGCATTGTCACAACCCAACTCTCCCACCATAGCAAGTGATGGATACACCATCACACCAGAAAAGCAAGATATGGATCTAAAGTCACTTCTCATGATGATGATGGAGGACTATAAAAAGGACATAACTCCTTTAAAGAAATACAGGAGAACACAGGTAAACAGGTAAACAGGTAGAAACCCTTAAGGAGGAAACACAAAAATGCCTTAAAGAATTACAGGAAAACACATACAAAAAGGTGAAAGAATTGAACAAAACCATCCAGCATCTAAAAGTGGAAGTAGAAACAATAAAGAAATCACAAAGGGAGACAACTCTGGAGATGGAAAATCTAGGAAAGAAGTAGGGATCCATAGATGCAAGCATCAGAAACAGAATGCAATTGATAGAAGAGTAAATCTTAGGTCCAGAAGATACTATAGAAAACATTGACACAACAATCAAAGAAAATGCGAAATGCAAAAATATCCTAACCCAAAACATCCAGGAAATCCAGGACACAATGAGAAAACCAAACCTAAAGATAATAGGTATAGACTAGAAGGAAGATTTTCAACATAAAGGGTCAGTAAATATCTTCAATAAAATTATAGAAGAAAATTTCCCCAACCTAAAGAAAGAAATGTCCATGAACATACAAGAAGCCTACAGAACTCCAAATAGATTGGACCAGAAATGAAATTCCTCTTCTCACATAAAAATCAAAACACAAAGTACACAAAACAAAGAAAGAATATTAAAAGCAGTAAGGGGAAAAGGTCAAGTAATATATAAAGAAAGACCTATCAGAATTGCATCTGATTCCCCCCCTTGCCCCCAGAGACTATGAAAGCGAGAAGATCCTGGACAGATGTCATACAGAACCTACGAGAACACAAATGCCAGCCCAGGCTACTATACCCAGCAAAACTCTCAATTACCATAGTTGGACCAAGATATTGCATGACAAAACAAAATGCATGCAATATCTTTCCACAAATCCAGCCCTGCAAAGGATAATAAAGGAAAAACTCCTACACAAGGAGGGAAACTACACCTTAGAAAAAGCAAGAAAGTAATCTTTCAACAAACCTAAAAGAAGATAACCACATGAATAGAATTCCAACTCTAACAACAACAACAACAACAAAACAGGAAAAATCAATGCTTCTTCCTTAATATCTCTTAAGATCAATGAACTCAATTCCCCAGAAAAAAGACATAGACTAAGAGACTGGTTAGGTAAAAAGGACCCAATATTTTGCTGCATACAGGAAACCTGCCTCAGTGACAATGACAGACACCACGTCAGAATAAAAGGCTAGAAAACAATTTTCCAAGCTAAAGGTCTGTCAGTTATGGTTTTACTGCTGTGAACGGACACAATGACCAAGACAAGTCTTATAAAAAAACAACATTTACTTGGGGCTGGATTACAGGTTCAGAAGTTCAGTCAATTATCATCATGGTGGGACCATGGCAGTGTCCAGGTAGGCATGGCACAGGCAAAGCTGAGAGTTCTATGTCTTCATCCAAAAGCTGCTAATGTAAGACTGACTTCCAGGTAACTAGGGTGAGGATCTTATACCCACATCCAAAGTGGCACACCTACTCCAACCAGGTCACACCTATTCCAACAAGGCCACACGTCCAAATGGTGCCACTTCCTGGTCCAAGAACATTCAAACCATCACATAGTCGAAAGAAACAAGCTGGAGTAGCCATTCTAATATCGAATAAAATCAACCTAAAGTTATCCAAAATGATAAGGAGGGAAACTTCATACTCATCAAAGGTAAAATTTATGAAGATGAACTCTCAATTGTCAACATCTATGCTCCATAAAGCTCAAAACACACATAGCACCAAACACAATAATAATGGGAGATTTCAACACCTCACTCTCATCAATGGACAGATCCTGGAAACAGAAACTGAACAGAGATAGAGTGAAACTAATAGAAGTTATGAAACAAATGGATTTATCATATATCTATAGAACATTTTTTTCCTAAAACAAAAGGATATACTTTCTTCTCAGCACTTCATGGTACATTCTCTACAAAATTGACCATATAATAGGTCACAAAAAGGGCCTCAATAGATATAAGAAGATTGAAATAATTCCATGCATCCTATCAGATCACCATGGACTAAGGCTGATCTTCAAAAACAACATAAATAATAGAAAGCCCACATACACGTGGAAACTGAACAACACTGTAATCAATGATAACTTGGCCAAAGAAGAAATAAAGAAATTAAAGACTTTGTAGAGTTTAATGAAAATGAAGACACAACAAAGATAAAATTTATGAAGATGAACATACCCAAACTTATGGGATACCTTGAAAGCTGTCCTAAGAAGAAAACTAATAGCTCTGAGTACCTCCAAAAAGAAACTAGAGAGAGCATACAATAGTGGCTTGACATCACACCTGAAAGCTATAGAACAAAAAGAAGCAAATTCACCCAAGAGGAGTAAACAGCAGGAAATAAACAAATTCAGGGCTGAAATCAACCAAGTGTAAACAAAAAGAACTATAGAAAGAATCACCCAAACCAAGAGCTGTGTTTTTTTTTTTTTTTTTTTTTTTTTTTTTTTTTGAGAAAATTAACAAAATAGACAAACCTTTAGCCATACTAACTAGAAGGCACGGAGATAGCATCTTAGTTAACAAAATCAGAAATGAAAGGGGAGACATAACAAAAGAACCTGAGGAAATCTAAAAAATCATTAGACCCTACTATAAAAGCCTATATTCAACAAAACTGGAAAACCTGCATGAAATGGACACTTTTCCAGACAGATACCAGGTACCAAAGTTAAATCAGGATCAGATTAATGATGTATACAGACCCATATACCCTAAAGAAATAGAAACTGTCATTAATAGTCTCCCAACCAAAAAAAGCCCAGGACCTGATTGGATTAATGGAGAGTTCTATCAAAAATTCAAAGAAGACCTAATACCATTATTCCTCAAACTGTTCCACAAAATAGAAACCGAAGGTACTCTACCCAATTCGTTGTATGAAGCCACAATTACTCTAATACCTAAACCACACAAAGACCCCCAAAATGAATGGGAACTTCAGACCAATTTCCCTTATGAATATTAATGAAAAATACTCAATAAAATTCTCACTGTCCAAATCAAAGAACCCATCAAAATTATCATTCATCATGATCAAGTAGGCTTCCTCCCAGGGAAGCAGGGATGGTTCAATATACCGAAATCCATGAACGTAATCCAATATATAAACAAACTCAAAGACAAAAACTACATGATCATCTCATTAGATACTGAGAAAGCATTTGACAAAATCCAACACCCATTCATGATAATTGTCTTGGAAAGATTAGGAATTCAAGGCCCATACCTAAACATTGTAAAAGCAATATACAGCAAACCAGTTGCCAACATCAAACTAAATGGAGAGAAACTTGAAGCAATCCCACTAAAATCAGGAACTTGGCAAGGCTGCCCACTCTCTCCCTACCTATTCAGTATAGTGCTTGAAGTCCTAGCCAGAGCAATTAAACAACAAAAGGAGATCAAAGGGATACAAATTGGAAAGGAAGACGTCACAGTAACACAATTTGCAGATGATATTGTAGTGTACTTAAGAGACTTTAAACATTTCACCTAAAACTCCTAAACCTGATAGACAAGTTCAGCAAAGTTGCTGTATATAAGATTATTTTAAACAAATCAGTGACCTTCCTCTACACAAACGATAAACAGGCTGAGAAAGAAATTAGGGAAACAGCACTTTTCACAATCATTAAAAATAATATAAAATATCTTGGTGTGAATCTAAGCAAGTGAAAGATCTATATGATAGAACTTCAAGTCTCTAAAGAAAGAAATTGGAGAAGGACTCTGAAGATGGAAAGATCTCCCATGCTCATGGATTGGAAGGATTAATATATTCCAAATGGCTATCTTGCCGTAAGCAATCTACAGAATCAATGCAATCCCCATCAAAATTCTAACTTCATTCTTCAAAGAGCTTGAAAGGGCAATTTAACCCAACATCCTTCCCAGGATTGCAAGCTGGTACAAGCACTCTGGAAATCAGTCTGGTGTTTCCTCAGAAAATTGGACATAGTACTACTGGGAGATCCAGCAATACCTCTCCCGGGCATATACACAGAAGATGTTCCAACTGGTAATAAGAACACATGGTCCACTATGTTCATAGCAGCGTTTTTAATACTAGCCAGAAGCTGGAGAGAACCCAGATGTCCCTCAATAGAGGAATGGATACAGAAAATTTGGTACATTTACACAATGGAGTACTACTCAGCTATTAAAAAGAATGAATTTATGAAATTCCTAGGCAAATGGATGGATCTGGAAGCTATCATCCTGAGTGATGTAACCCAATCACAAAATAACACACATGATATGCACTCACTGAGGGTGGATATTAGCCCAGAAACTTAGAATACCCAAAATACAATTTGTAAAACACATGAAAATCAAAAAGGAAGATTGAAGTGAGAATACTTCATTCCTTCTTAGAATAGGGAACAAAATACCCATGGAAAGAATTGCAGAGACAAAATTCAGAGCAGAGCCTGAAGGAATTTCCATCCAGAGACTGGCCACTTGGGGATCCATCCCATAAACAACCACCGAACCCAGTCACTAGGCAGATGCCAACAAGAGCCTGCTGACAGGACCCTGATACAGCTCTCTCCTGCAAAACTCTGCCAGTTCATGGCAAATAAAGACGTGGATGATCATAAATTAAACAAAGCACAAGGTCCCCAATGAAGGTGCCAGATAAATACCCAGTGAGCTGAAGGGGACTAACGCCCCATAGAGGAATATCAATATGAATTAACCAGTAATCCCAGAGCTCCTTGGAGCTATACTACCAATCAAAGAAATCACATGGTAGAACTTGTGGCTCTAGCTATATATGTAGCAGAGGATGGCCTACTTGGTCATCAATGGGAGGAGAGGCCCTTGGTCTTGTTAAGGCTTTATGCCCCAATATAGGGGAATTCTAGGACCAGGAATGGGAGTGGTTGGGTTGGGGAGATGAGGGACTGGGGAGGGGATAGGGGATTTTCACTGCGGAAACTAGGAAAGGGAATAACATTTAAAATGTAAATTAAAAATATCTAATAAAAAATTTAAAAAGAAAGACACATTCACAGGCACAATGCATACCATACTCAACAGAAACACACATTTACATCATCACTTGCATCACTGCACTCTACAAATAAAACACAATCACAAGCCCAATTGGTACCGCACTCTAGAGAAACACATTAAAATATCCAGTGTGGTCCTGCTCTATACAGAAACATACATTCTCATGCACCTTACCTAAATAATGCCTGCTTGTTTTTTGCCAAATATATCGAACAATAAATATTCCATTTGGGGGAGAGAACCCTCCTTAAATGGTTTTATTTAAATTTCATAGAAATCATCCTCATACAACATCTAATATTATTTCCAGAATTACAGACTACATACTGCAAAATATACATAAACAGAAAGTACAGAAATATGAACCTCAAACACATGAATGTGTGAGAAACTAACAGAAATTGGTTACAAATTCAAATAACAATGAAAGTGAATTAAAAGTAAAACAAGGCAGAATTTCTTCAAAACCAAGTATTCAAGTACAAAATATGCATGCATGCTGTTTTAAAGAAACATGTAACAGGTATATTTATCATTATGTTATACAAAGAATTATTCCTGTGCCTAATGTAAGTAAAATTAGCTGTACGTTTGGGATAGATATATATGTATATCCCAAATGTATGTGTGTATATATATATATGAATATTATTTCTATATTATATGTAAATTATAAAATATATGTACAATCAGACAAAAATCATTACTAGTGTATATTAATACCTTTATTTTTATGAAGGTGAACATACTGTGTATGTAAAATGACCTATTACCAAAATGTACTTATGGCAAAAATTTGTGATCTTTGTGTTTATATGTAAATTTGACCATGTAAGCTAGGAACACAGTATAGAATGGGCACTCTATGATTAGTGGTGAAGATTTTTATTGTAGGTAAGAGAACACCCAGAGACATCTGGAAGCATCCAGAACAGTGAGAAAAATAAATGGACATAGGGCAGGAAAAGCAGGATATGGAGCAGTTATATTAGTTATAAGGTAGAAGAGAAGCTGAGGAGTAAAAGCCATGACCTGGACCAGCCTGAGATTTTAGAGTAGAGGAGGGAGTGAGACAGAACAGGATCCTAGCCCTAGCTTTGAGACTTTTAACAAGTGTGAATAGGAACTTAAATAACCTGGAGGACAGCATGGGCTTTGATATGGGATCACAGGTATCTGCCATTTGGAAAAGGAAGGAACTCCTTTTGGCTGCCAAACAAGTTTCTCTAGTTCCTGAGGAACTCTGACTTAATCTAACTACCAGCAATCATACAATATAGTTCAGTTTAAGACTACCTTAGATTCAAGTTTGGACCAAGTGGCCCTGTGCTTTGAGGGGAAAATGGGGTGCCCTCTAACTATTTGAGAAAAAATTCATAGAATTTCAGAAGCAATGTGCCTGAAGCAAGAAAAAAAGAACTGAGGAACTAAACAGGATGAAGAAGCCAAGAGAAGACTTACCAAAAAAGAATACTGAAAGTAAAAATGTGAGAAAGACTCCAGGCATAAAACAAACCTACCAACAAAATCAATCTAAACCAACCAACCAACCAACAAAACAAACAAACAAACAAAAAACCTAAAACGACACCCGGCAGTGAAGAAGCCAGGAAACAATAAAGCTAGGATAACATAAACCAGAGGGCACACTAATAAATACACAGAAAGAAAAATGAGCAGCAGGCTTCCACAGAATCTGCAGATGGCAGGGGAGTTGTGTGAGCTAGACAGAAGGAAGCACGAGCCCACCAGCAGCATCAGGACAAGCGCAAGCCCACCAGCAGCACCAGGACAAGCGCGAGCCCACCAGCAGCACCAGGACAAGCGCGAGCCCACCAGCAGCACGAGGAAACCAGCAATGGTCACTTCAACTGCTCTGCCACCTGCTCACACAACTCTTGCTGGTGAGCTCTCCCTGGGCTGGACTCCTTCACCTCACCTAGGGCTTTTAGCAGAAGTGGCCACAAAGTGTCTGGAGACCCCTCTGGCAGCCACTATCTCTGGCAGCAGGACACCAGAAAGGGTAGGATAAAAGGTGGGCTTCCTGGAGCGGTGGGGGGTAGGGGGGAGGATGGGACGGAGCTCCGCAGGAGAAACTAAGTAGCAGTGGGAACAGGAGCCCAGGGGAAGACAAAGGGAGGGGGGATCTGCAGTGAGCAGCAGGAACTGGCATGTCCTTCAGAGCCAGACTGAGGTTCTGGAAAGAGCGAGGTGGAGCCTGGAGGTAGGTACCTGGAAGCAGCCAGGGAAAGCAGAGAGGACTGGGGACAGCAGGCAGGGGAGCTCAAGACACTAAAGTGGAGGGAGGAGAGGCAATTTACAGCTCTTCTGGACTTCCAAACAGATTTGCAACTATCCTATGGGGGCAGGGCTCTAGACTCAGCAGAGCACCTAGTCTCTGGGAACAGAACAGCCAGTCACTGAGGAGAGTCTCTTGTTCCCCTGTTGGGGGATTCCTGATTCTATTGGACACCAGCCACCCCTTCCCCCACTCTCTAGTACTTCCTTCACAGGGGCGTTATGGAATCCCAGAGACAGCACCACACAACCAGGTGCCAGGGCAGGTTTCAAGCTTCATCCTCAGGTTCCTGGCACCAGCAGTTAGGGACCAGCAAAAAGCATGGAAGCAATCACTGGGAAGAGTTCATCATTTACCCCCATAGTCAACTGTCTCTCCCCTTTCACACTGCAGCCTTGGAGCCCCCCAGGACCCAGGAAGCAGAAGGGCAGCAAAGCTGCATAACAGGACATGGAAAGTTCAAAGCTGACCAAGAAAAGAGCTGGTAGGAAGAGGCAGAGGAGCAGATCTCCAGCCCTGCCCAAAAGGAACATCGTGGGCTGCAGAATTTCTCATAAGTGGAAAGAAGGAGATGAGTCTATCACACAGTGGAATGGAACTGTGCTGGATCAGGTGCCAGTAAACCCTTCCCTGTACCTGGTTAAATATGATGGGATTGACGCTGTGCATGCTCTGGAAATTTACAAAGATAAGAGGGTATTGTCCCTAAAAGTTATCGCCAAGAGGGTGGTATCATCCGGAGTCACTGATTCCAGCTTTGTTGATGCCATAGTGGGCAAAGAAGTTAATCATCTATTTGAGGGTGAGCATGGCTCTAAGGAAGAGTGGAGGGGGATGGTCCTGAGCCAAGCGCCTATCTTGGATAACAGCTTTTATATTACTTATGAGAGAGATCCCATATTATACACGTACCAGCTTCTGGATGACTTTAAAGAGGGTGACCTACAAATCATGGAGGGGATCAGTGACCCCCCTTCTTTAGACATCGACCTGGAGCTTGTGGATGGCCTGATAGGAAAACACGTGGAAAACACAAATGATGACGGCTCCAAGAGGGATGGCATGATCATTTACCAGATTGAAACCAAACCTAGAGTGTACCTCATCAAGTATGAAGATGATGTCCATATACATGTCACTCACTTGGAGAAAGAGTTCTAATTATTTATCACGGCATTGTCACAACTGTAGAAATAAAGTTAATTTCTTTGGAAATAAAGTTGAAGTTGTAATTTCCAGATGGGCTCAGGTTGCTGTTCTAGAGTGTGTCCTGGGCTCAATGCAAACATACCAGTTTTCCTGAAGAATGCAGGCTTCTGTGGGTATGGCATGCTGTCTGAAGCACTCTGCTGGGTGTGTTTGGTGAGTGGAAAATGGACGGATGGAGCAGCTGTCAATTCAGCCTGTGAGAAAAGTGAGCTAGTATCATAAGCAGTCATCTAAAAATGGACTGGGACTTATCTGGTCTGGTCTTGGTGGGGGAGAGGAGAAGGAACTGGAGATGGGTGGTGGAGGAGGGGGCAGAAGGATATGACTGCCCAAAGAGAGGTGGAAGGAAGCCAAAGAGAGAGGGGTGGCAGAGAGAGGCTCCCTGGAAGAGGAACAGAGTGAAGATAGAAACATAGATTGGGAAGAGGTGTGGAAGCAGGGTGAGGCATGGTGGTACCTTCTGGCTTTCAGGAAAACTAAGGAATTCAGGAAGAAAGATACACACAGCAGTGTAAAGAGGTATACAGCAAGGGTGGGCAGGGTGAGACAATCAGAGAGGACCCTGAGGAGAGGCTCAAGGACCTGGGAGTCCAGAAGGACAGATGCATACCTAGTGATGGAGACATTAAAGAGGTAACCCTGGGAGAAGCAATTCCAAGAAGAAAGGCTGTCTCTGGGTGGTGAGAGATAAAGGTAGCATTGTGGGTAGGTGTGTGGGGTGGAGAAGCACGAAGGCCCAGGGAAAAAATGGCCTTGTGAGGGCATGCAGGTGCACTGAAGGGACACTAAAGGCCATTTCAACAGGGACTACTTGGACAGATTCAACCACAAATCACCATTGCATATATCTCAGGACTTTCTTTTTTCAGAGTCTGTGATAGCCAGCAGCCTGAAAAAGCTAGTAAGAGTTCCTAGCTTGCTCTGGGCAAAGGACAAGTATTTTTTCTGGGAAATGGTCCCTTACTGGATCCAGGAATAGCAGTCTTGTCACTGTCCTTTTGCTGCTGGAATTGCCCTTGCCTTCCTGGGGGTGGTCTGCTGATTGTGCCTCAAGTCTCCATGATATAGAGAGAACTTGCCTGTTCATGTTTTGTCACAGCTGCCTGAAGCCACAGGTGGCTCCATTCATTGCCCAGGCAAAGGGAAGCTGACCTTTCTGATTAGATGCCCTACAAAACCTATAGCTCCTGACACCTTCTAGGTACATTTTATTCAAACAAGTTTTCCCTTTCTTCTAAAACTGTGAGCTAACCCTGAAGGAAATGTGTGTACCTCTCTGAAATGGAAACTTATGGGTTCTTTGGACAGTCAGTTGTGTTGCATGGTGTTTGTCTAAGGCAAACAAATGAAAGAACATTTTACTGAAGCTGACACAGGTGAAAGGATGTTCTGCTAAACAAGCACATGAAAGGATGATGTGTGAAGAGGGGCTCTTCACTAATGAAATATGTGTGTTGGTCTGCCTTACATTTTGTAGTTAGACTTTGTTTGTTGGGACCCTATGGGGAGAAACTCACTGGAGAACTTCTGGTGGTGTCCTTTGGCTTCTTACCACCTCTGAGGACTCCAACTGATGGTCACAGTTATGTCAGCTGAGGGAGACTCATGCTGAGACAAGAAACATGCTGTGGCAAGGCCCATAGACATGTGATGTTTGGAGGAATTATAAGAAGGGCTAGATGGACAGGGAAGGTGGCTGAGCTTGGCTTACTTACATAGCTAAACACTTCTTGATCTTGTGACTTTGCTGATGGTATTTTCTTGAGAGAGGCACAGTGGGGAACTTTCCTTGGGTTTCTCTTGGTCCTGGTCCCTCTTGCTGACTCAAGCCAAGGCTGAGACCTGGCTCTCTCTGCTAGTTAGTGTCACTGATACTGATTCAGGTTTGCTAGCCCAACTCTATAGAACAGGACTGCTGGTTTATCCATGAAGTGTTTGGGAGTAGACTGAGGTACAGTTGTTGACTTGTGAACTGAACTACTGATTTCCAGAAAATATAGATGGAAGTTGCTCCAAAGAACTATTCTTAAACAGGTGCTCTTCCCCTGTATCCTTTCTTTTCTGCTACCTCTGGTGGGTTGTGGGCTAAAAGGGAGATTAAAGTATTTATTAACCATGATTAAAAGCAGCCTCTTAAAATATCAAAGTTATACCCCTCTTTAGGGAAGGGTTTTATAAATACAAAAGGGCTATGGCTGTGAACCGTTGATTTGTCCAACTAATTTCTTTGACTGTATACTGCTCATTGGAAACGTTTGCTTCCTGGGAAGAAGACTTGTCAATGACAGCCAAGTGCTTCAGTGCTCTGCCATATATATATTCATGTAGAGTCCAGGGCATGAGTCTCTGTCCTCATGCTTTTTTTGTTTTCCTTTCCCATTCTTCTAAAGCCTCTCTGAGGACTGTGAGTGTGTCCTCTTCCCTCCTTTAGCAAACTTTGTTATTGCCTCACAAAAGAAGAATGTTTCTTGTTCCTGCTGCTGAGTTCTTCCCAAAGCCACACATGGAAGAAGCAAGGTCTTCTAGACATTGAAAGAAGGTGTCAAATCTTGTTGATGCTCACTGCCTACCAAGCATTGACTCAATAAGTTCATTGCATCAAAAATGACAAAAGACCAGCACACCTCACCAGGGCAGCTGTAGTCTTCTTTTCTATATCATGTGTTTTTGCTAAACCAACATCAGCAGTTCCTCTTTCACAGACCCATTTCTGCTAGCTTAGATGGGTATTTTTGGCATTAGTGTTTTGTTGTATTTAGCATCCAATTTGACTTTTTTTAACTTTAATTTTATTTATTTTTCAAGTATTCACTTTAATTCCTTCTCCCTACTCACCTTCTTTGTCCCTCCTTCCCTCCCACAATTCTCCCACTTCCCTTTGTCCTCTGAGTGACTGGGGGCCCATTGCATATCCCTCTATCCTGGCACTTCAAGTCTCTGGGAGGCTATGTGCATCCTCTCCTACTAAGGCCAAACAAGACGGTCCAAGTAGAAAAAAGATAACCCATGGAGAGGCAACAGCTTTGTGGGTAGGTCCAGATCCAGTTGTTTGTGACCCACATGAAGGTCAAACAGCACATCTGCTAGATATTTGTGGGAAGGCCTAGGTTCAGCCCGTATGTTCTTTGGTTGGTGGTTCAGACTCCAAGATCCTCAAGGTTGAAAGTTAGTTGATTTTATTTGTCTTCTTGGGGAGTGTCTATACCCTTTGGCCCACAATCCTTTCCCATATAAATCTATGAGTCTTCAAGCTCCATTCATTGTTTGGCTGTGGGTGCCTGTATCTGTCTTAGTAAGCTGCTGGTGGAGCCTCTCAGAGGACAACATGCACCTGCCATGTATGTATATCCTTTTAGGATTTTTTTTACCTCATTCAGGATGATATACTCAAGTTCCATCCATTCTGGCTACTACAAATAAACCTGCCTTAATCATTGCAGACCAAGTGTCTTTATGGGATGTTGGAGCATCTTTCAGGTATATGCCTAGGAGAGGTATAGCTTGGTCTTGAAATAGAACTATTGCAAGATTTCTGAGAAGCTGCCAAATTGATTTCTAGAGATTGTTCAAGTTTGCTCTCCTACTAGCAATCAAGGAATGTTCCCCTTGCTCAATATCCTTGCCAGTATGTGCTATCTCTTGACTTTTTGATCTTACCATTTCTGATGGATACAAGATGGTACCTCAGAGTTGTTGTGATTTGTATTTCCCTGATGACTAAGGACTTTGACCATTTCTTTAAGTGCTTCTTGGCCATTTGAGATTTCTCTTTTGAGAATTTTCTGTTTAGCTCTGAACTCCATATTTTAATTAAATTATTTGGTTATTTGTGAATATGGATATTAGTCGTCTGTCAGATGTAGGGTTGGTGTAGGCCCTTTTCCCATCTATAGGCTACCGATTTGCCATTTGACACTGTCCTTTGCCTTACAAAAGCTTTTCAGTTTCATATTTGATCTTAGATCCTGAGCCATTGGTATGCTGTTCAGGCTATTGTCTCCTGCAAAAAATGCATTCAAAGGCCTTCCTACATTCTGTTCTATAAGATTTAGTGCATCCTGTTTTATGTTCAGGTCCTTGATCCACTTGAATTTAAATTTTGTGCAGAGTTATAAATATCAATCAGAGCTGGGGCGTGGTGACACATGCCTTTAATCACAGCACTCGGGAGGCAGGGGTAGGCAAATTTCTGAGTTCCAAGTTTGCCTGATATACAAAGTGTGTTCCAGGACATCCAAGGCTACACAGAGAAACCCTGTCTCAAAAGCCTCCCCAAAATAAATAAATAAATAAATAAATGAATAAATAAATAAATAAATAAATAAGGATCAATTTTCATTCTACAGGTAGACCAGGACCATTTTTTACCACTTTGTTTTATGTTGCTGTTGTTTTGGTTTGGTTTTGTAAAGATTTATTTATTTATTTTATGTATATGAGTACACCATTGCTGTCTTCAGACACACCAGAAGAGGGCATCAAATCTCATTACAGATGGTTATAAGCCACCATGTTGTTGGTAGGAATTTAACTCAGGACATCTGGAAGAGCAGTTGGTGCTCTTAACTGCTGAGCCATCTCTCCAGCTCCCTAAAGTTGTTTTTCAGCTGTAGTAGTTCTCTGGTGGAATTTTGGGGGTTACTTATATATACTGTCATATCATCTGAAAATAGTGATACTTTGCCTTAGTCCTTTCCGATTTGTATTCCTTGATTTCCTTATATTGTCCACTTGTTCTAGCTAGAATTTTGAGTACTGTATTGAATAGATAAGGAAAGAGTGGGCAACCTTGTCTTGTCCCTGGCTTTAGTGGAATTGCTTTAGTTTCTCTCCATTTAATTTCATGTTGCCTGTTTATTATCAGTATATTGCTTTTATTATGTTTCGAAATGAGCCGTGAACTCCTCATCTTTCCAAGACTTTTAACATGAATGGGTGTTACATTTTATTGAAGGCTGTTTCAGCATCTAATGAGATGATCATGTGGTTTCTTTCCTTGGGTTTGTTTATATAGTATATTATGTTGAAGGAGTTGCATATACTGAACAATCCCTGTATGGGATGAAACCCACTTGATCCTGGTTAATAAAGGTTTTGATGTATTATTAGATTCAGTTTGCAAGAATTTTGTTGAGTACTTTTGCATCAATATCTGTCCTGTCCAGCAGACCAAGTTATTCATGGGTGCAAGGGGGACCGCAAACCTGGAAGAGAAAAGAGCAAGAAAGAAGAACAGAGACCAAGGAGGATTCCTGTCAAGGTCTCAGTTTATTAGGCTGAAATGCCAGGTTATAAGCACACATCGAGGGGAAATAGGGAGGGGCTGAGGGGTAATTAACAAAGAACAAAGAAGTGGGCATCTGAGGACATGAAGGCCGAATTCAGATTGCAGGTGGGAGGCACTCTGAGTCTTATCTCCGGAATGTAGATTCCTCCTTAACTGTCCTGGGTTTCAGGCTGGGCTCAGCACATAACTCATGTCCTTAGAAGTCTTGGGAGTCAGGAAGAGATAGGGATAATTCAGTCTTTTTAGGGTCTTTGGTGCCAGCATGAGATAGGGAGGAGGAGGCGACCAGCTCTTTAACACAAGGCCATTTTGCTTATTAGGGTGGGAAGCTGCGAAAGGCTTCCTTTCTCACAGTATGGTCTCCAAAAAATATCCATAGGCAAGATTGGTCTGAAGTTCTTGTTCTTTGTTGGGTCTTTGTGTGATTTCAGGTATCAGAGTAATTGTGGGTTCATAGAATAATATAGGTAGTGTTCCTTTTGTTTCTATTTTGTGGACTGGTAGAATTCTGCACTAAAACTGTCAGGCTTTTTGATTGGGAGATTTTTGATACCTCTATGTATTTCCTGAGGCAATATAGGACTGTTTAGATAATTTACCTGACCTTGATTTCACTTTAGTACAGAAAGCAATCTAGATTTTTCACTTTTGTAGAGCTAAAGGCTTTTGTAGTAGCTTCAGCTGATTTTTTTTAAATTTCCTCAGATTCTGTTGTTATGTCACCTTTTCATTTCTAATTTTGTTAATTTGCATACTGTCTCTGTGCCCTTTAGTTAGTTTGGCTAAGGGTATATCATATATATCTTGTTGACTTTCTATAAAAACTAGCTCTTGGTTTTGTTGATTCTTTGTATCATTCTCTTTGTTTCTCCCTGGTTGATTTCAGTCCTGAGCCTCCAACATCCTGAAATCTACTCTTCTTTGGTGCACTTTGCTTCTTTCTGTTCTAGAGCTTTTAGGTGTGCTTTTTTTTCCTTTTTTATTAGGTATTAAGCTCATTTACATTTCCAATGCTATACCAAAAGTACCCAACACCCACCCACCCCCACTCCCCTACCCACCAACTCCCCCTTTTTGGCCCTGGCATTCCCCTTTACTGGGGCATATAAAGTTTGCGTTTCCAATGGGCCTCTCTTTCCAGTGATGGCCGACTAGGCCATATTTTGATACGTATGCAGCTAGAGTCAAGAGCTCCGGGGTACTGGTTAGTTTGAAATGTTGTTCCACCTATAGGGTTGCAGATCCCTTTAGCTCCTTGGGTACTTTCTCTAGCTTCTCCATTGGGAGCCCTGGGATCCATCCATTAGCTGACTGTGAGCATCCATTTCTGTGTTTGCTAGGCCCCGGCATAGTCTCACAAGAGACAGCTACATCTGGGTCCTTTCGATAAAATCTTGCTAGTATATGCAATGGTGTCAGCGTTTGGATGCTGATTATGGGGTGGATCCCTGGATATGGCAGTCTCTACATGGTCCATCCTTACATCTCAGCTCCAAACTTTGTCTTTGTAACTCCTTCCATGGGTGTTTTGTTCCCAATTCTAAGGATGGGCATAGTGTCCACACTTCAGTCTTCATTCTTCTTGAGTTTCATATGTTTAGCAAATTATATCTTATATCTTGGGTATCCTAGGTTTGTGGCTAATATCCACTTATCATTGAGTACATATTGTGTGAGTTCCTTTGTGAATGTGTTACATCACTCAGGATGATGCCCTCCAGGTCCATCCATTTGCCTAGGAATTTCATAAATTCATTCTTTTTAATAGCTGAGTAGTACTCCATTGTGTAGATGTACCACATTTTCTGTATCCATTCCTCTGTTGAGGGGCATCTGGGTTCTTTCCAGCTTCTGGCTATTATAAATAAGGCTGCTATGAACATAGTGGAGCATGTGTCCTTCTTACCAGTTGGGGCATCTTCTGGATGTATGCCCAGGAGAGGTATTGCTGGATCCTCCGGTAGTACTATGTCCAATTTTCTGAGGAACCGTCAGACTGATTTCCAGAGTGTTTGTACAAGCCTGCAATCCCACCAACAATGGAGGAGTGTTCCTCTTTCTCCACATCCACGCCAGCATCTGCTGTCACCTGAATTTTTGATCTTAGCCATTCTGACTGGTGTGAGGTGGAATCTCAGAGTTGTTTTGATTTGCCTTTCCCTGATGATTAAGGATGTTGAACATTTTTCCAGGTGCTTCTCTGCCATTCGGTATTCCTCAGGTGAAAATTCTTTGTTCAGTTCTGAGCCCCATTCTTTAATGGGGTTATTTGATTTTCTGAAGTCTACCTTCTTGAGTTCTTTATATATGTTGGATATTAGTTCCCTATCTGATTTAGGATCGTTAAAGATCCTTTCCCAATCTGTTGGTGTCTTTTTGTCTTATTGACGGTGTCTTTTGCCTTGCAGAAACTTTGGAGTTTCATTAGGTCCCATTTGTCAATTCTTGATCTTACAGCACAAGCCATTGCTATTCTGTTCAGGAATTTTTCCCCTGTGCCCATATCTTCAAAGCTTTTCCCCACTTTCTCCTCTATAAGTTTCAGTGTCTCTTGTTTTATGTGAAGTTCCTTGATCCACTTAGATTTGACCTTAGTACAAGGAGATAAGTATGGGTCGATTCGCATTCTTCTACACGATAACAAACAGTTGTGCCAGCACCAATTGTTGAAAATGCTGTCTTTCTTCCACTGGATGGTTTTAGCTCCCTTGTCGAAGATCAAGTGACCATAGGTGTGTGGGTTCATCTCTGGGTCTTCAATTCTATTCCATTGGTCTACTTGTCTGTCTCTATACCAGTACCATGCAGTTTTGTTCACAGTTGCTCTGTAGTACACCTTTAGGTCTGGCATAGTGATTCCACCAGAGGTTCTTTTATCCTTGAGAAGAGTTTTTGCTATCCTAGGTTTTTTGTTATTCCAGATGAATCTGACGATTGCCCTTTCTAATTCGTTGAAGAATTGAGTTGGAATTTTGATGGGGATTGCATTGAATCTGTAGATTGCTTTTGGCAAGATAGTTATTTTTATTATATTGATCCTGCCAATCCATGAGCATGGGAGATCTTTCCATCTTCTGAGATCTTGTTTAATTTCTTTCTTCAGAGACTTGAAGTTCTTGTCATACAGATCTTTCACTTCCTTAGTTAGAGTCACGCCTAGGTATTTTATATTATTTGTGGCTATTGAGAAGGGTGTTGTTTCCCTAATTTCTTTCTCAGCCTGTTTGTCCTTTGTGTAGAGAAAGGCCATTGACTTGTTTGAGTTAATTTTATATCCAGCTACTTCACTGAAGCTGTTTATCAGGCTTAGGAGTTCTCTGGTGGAATTTTTAGGGTCACATATATATACAATCATGTCATCTACAAAAAGTGATAATTTGACTTCTTCCTTTCCAATTTGTATCCCCTTGATCTCGTTTTGTTGTCTAATTGCTCTGGCTAGGACTTCAAGTACAATGTTAAATAGGTAGGAAGAGAGTGGGCAGCCTTGTCTAGTCCCTGATTTTAGTGGGATTGCTTCAAGCTTCTCACCATTTACTTTGATGCTGGCTACTGTTTTGCTGTAGATTGCTTTTATCATGTTTAGGTATGGGCCTTGAATTCCTGATCTTTCCAAGACTTTTATCATGAATGGGTGTTGGATTTTGTCAAATGCTTTCTCAGCATCTAACGAGATGATCATGTGGTTTTTGTCTTTGAGTTTGTTTATATACTGGATTACATTGATGGATTTCTGTATATTGAACCATCCCTGCATCCCTGGGATGAAACCTACTTGGTCAGGATGGATGATTGTTTTGATGTGTTTTTGGATTCGGTTAGCAAAAACTTTATTGAGGATGTTTGCATCAATATTCATAAGGGATATTGGTCTGAAGTTCTCTATCTTTGTGGGGTCTTTTTGTGGTTTAGGTATCAGAGTAATTGTGGCTTCATAGAATGAGTTGGGTAGAGTACCTTCTGTTTCTATTTTGGGGAATAGTTTGTGAAGAACTGGGATTAGATCTTCTTTGAAGGTCTGATAGAACTCTGCACTAAACCCACCTGGTCCTGGGCTTTTTTTTTTTTTTGGTTGGGAGACTATTAATGACTGCTTCTATTTCTTTGGGGGATATCGGGCTGTTTAGATCATTAATCTGATCTTGATTCAACCTTGGTACCTGGTATCTGTCTAGAAACTTCTCAATTTCATCCAGGTTCTCCAGTTTTGTTGAGTATAGCCTTTTGTAGAAGGATCTGATGGTGTTTTGGATTTCTCCGGGATCTGTTGTTATGTCTCCCTTTTCATTTCTGATTTTGTTAATTAGAATGCTTTCCCTGTGCCCTCTAGTGAGTCTGGCTAAGGGTTTGTTTATCTTGTTGATTTTCTCAAAGAACCAGCTCCTCCTTTGGTTGATTCTCTGAATAGTTCTTCTTGTTTCCAATTGGTTGATTTCACCCCTGAGTTTGATTATTTCCTGCTGTCTACTCCTCTTGGGTGAATTTGATTTCTTTTGTTCTAGAGCTTTTAGGTGTGTTGTCAAGCTGCTAATGTATGCGCTCTCTATTTTCATTTTGGAGGCACTCAGAGCTATGAGTTTTCCTCTTAGAAATGCTTTCATTGTGTCCCATAAGTTTGGGTATGTTGTGGCTTCATTTTCATTGAACTCTAAGAAGTCCTTAATTTCTTTCTTTATTCCTTCCTTGACGAAGGTATCATTGAGAAGAGTGTTGTTCAGTTTCCACGTGAATGTTGGCTTTCTATTATTTATTTTGTTATTGAAGATCAACCTTAGTGCATGGTGATCTGATAGGATGCATGGGACAATTTCAATATTTTTGTATCTGTTGAGGCCTGTTTTGTGACCTAGTATGTGGTCAATTTTGGAGAAGGTACCATGAGGTGCTGAGAAGAAGGTATATCCTTTTGTTTTAGGATAAAATGTTCTGTAGATATCTGTCAGATCCATTTGTTTAATAACTTCTGTTAGTTTCACTGTGTCCCTGTTTAGTTTCTGTTTCCATGATCTGTCCATTGGTGAATGTGGTGTGTTGAAGTCTCCCACTATTATTGTGTGAGGTGCAATGTGTGCTTTGAGATTTACTAAAGTTTCTTTAATGAATGTGGCTGCCCTTGTATTTTGAGCATAGATATTCAGAATTGATAGTTCCACTTGGAGGATTTTAACTATGATGAGAATGAAGTGCCCCTCCTTGTCTTTTTTGATGACTTTGGGTTGGAAGTCAATCGTATCAGATATTAGGATGGCTATCCCAGCTTGTTTCTTCATACCATTTGCTTGAAAATTGTTTTCCAGCCTTTCATTCTTAGGTAGTGTCTACCTTTTTCTCTGAGATCAGTTTCCAGTAAGCAGCAAAATGTTGGGTCTTGTTTGTGTAGCCAGTTTGTTAGTCTATGTCTTTTTATTGGGGAGTTGAGACCATTGATATTAAGAGATATTAAGGAAAAGTGATTGTTGCTTCCTGATAATTTTGTTGTTAAAGTTGGCATTCTGTTCTTGTGGCTGTCTTCTTTTAGGTTTGTTGAGGGATTACCTTCTTGTATTTTCTAGGGCGTTGTTCCTGTTCTTGTATTGGTTTTTATCTGTTATTATCCTTTGAAGGGCTGGATTCATGGAGAGATAATGTGTGAATTTGGTTTTGTCCTGGAACACTTTGGTTTCTCCATCTATGGTAATTGAGAGTTTGGCTGGGTATAGTAGCCTGGGCTGGAATTTGTGTTCTCTTAGTGTCTGTATAACATCTGTCCAGGCTCTTCTGGCTTTCATAGTCTCTGGTGAAAAATCTGGTGTAATTCTGATAGGCTTGCCTTTATATGTTACTTGACCTTTTTCCCTTACTGCTTTTAATATTCTATCTTTATTTAGTGCATTTGTTGTTCTGATTATTATGTGTCGGGAGGAATTTCTTTTCTGGTCCAGTCTATTTGGGGTTCTGTAGGCTTCTTGTATGTTCATGGGCATCTCTTTCTTTAGATTTGGGAAGTTTTCTTCAAAAATTTTGTTGAAGATGTTTGCTGGTCCTTTGAGTTGAAAATCTTCATTCTCATCCACTCCTATTATCCGTAGGTTTGGTCTTCTTATTGTGTCCTGGATTTCCTGGATATTTTGAGTTAGGATCTTTTTGCATTTTCCATTTTCTTTGATTGTTGTGCCAATGTTCTCTATGGAATCTTCTGCACCTTAGATTCTCTCTTCCACCTCTTGTATTCTGTTGCTGAGGCTTGAATCTATGGTTCCAGTTTTCTTTCCTAGGTTTTCTATCTCCAGTGTTGCCTCTCTTTGATTTTTCTTTATTGTGTCTACTTCCCTTTATAGGTCTAGTATGGTTTTGTTCATTTCCATCACCTGTTTGTATGTTTTTTCCTGTTTTTTTGTAAGGACTTCTACCTGTTTGATTTGTTTTCCTGTTTTTCTTTAAGGACTTGTAACTCTTTAGCAGTGTTCTCCTGTATTTCTTTAAGTGAGTTATTAAAGTCCTTCTTGATGTCCTCTACCATCATCATGAGATATGCTTTTAAATCTGGGTCTAGGTTTTCGGGTGTGCTGGGGTGCCCTGGATTGGGTGAAGTGGGAGTGCTGGGTTCTGATGATGGTGAGTGGTCTTAGTTCCTGTTAGTAAGATTCCTACGTTTACCTTTCACCATCTGGTAATCTCTGGAGTTAGTTGTTATAGTTGACTCTGTTTAGAGATTGTTCTTCTGGTGATTCTGTTACCGTCTATCAGCAGACCTGGGAGACAGATTCTCTCCTCTGAGTTTCAGTGCTCAGAGCACTCTCTGCTGGCAAGCTCTCTTACAGGGAAGGTGCACAGATATCTTGTGTTTGGACCTCTCCTGGCCGAAGAAGAAGGCCCAAAACAGGACCTTTCTCAGAAGCTGTGTTGCTTTGGCAGGTCCCAGAAGCTGTCAGATTCTGTGGTGCAGACTCTCACCTGTGCAGACTAAAATCCTAAGTTCAGCAGAGGCCTGGAACCAAGGTGGCGCCCGCTGCTCCTGAGGCTGAGGCCTTCCAAGCCAGGCAGACACCTGTCCTCTGGTCCGGACAGTGGCTGGCTGTCTGTGGCCCGCAAAGAGTGCTGACTCAGTGGCTCTGTGCCTCTGCCTGTCCCAGAAGCTGTCCGGGTCTGTGGCGCACCCTCTCACCTGTTCAGACTAATTTTTTAAGTTCGGCGGAGTCCGGGAACCAAGGTGGCGACCACTGCTCCTGAGGCTGAGGCCTTCAGAGCCAGGCGGACACCTGTCCTCTGGTCCGGATGGTGGCTGGCTCCTTATTTTCTTTTTCAATGACCTGTCGATTGGTGAGAGTAGACTGTTGAAGTCTCCCACTATTATTGCGTGAAGTTCAATGTGTGTTTTGAGCTTTAGTAAAATTTCTTTTATGGATGTGGGTGCCCTTGCATTTGGGGTATATATGCTCAGAATTGAGACTTTGGTTTTTGGTGGATTTTTTCCTTTGATGGATATGAATTCTTCCTCACCTTTTTTCTACTATTTGTGGCTGAAATATTATTTTTTGGATGTTAGGATGTCTATGATGTAGGCCTGTGTACTGTAAGCTTTCCCTGAAGATCTTTGGCCTAAACAGGTCTGAGGGTTCAGGAGAAGAAGAGAGAATGCTACCAGGAAGGAGGAATTGTCTCTTCTGTTTCCACTAATGAAGCTGTAACCACCACTGCCGTCGCTTTTGTTGCTCCAAGATGCTCTATGCTGAGTAATCCCTGGCTGAGCTGGTGGGAGGTTGACTAGCCTGGGAGAGGTGGTGGGGAGCTACTTGTGATATTTTGGGAGAGCAGGTTCTTTCCCTGGTGGTGGTCTTACAACTCTTATGACAGAGGCTCTCTGATAATGACAGAGTAATTCTCACTCCTTTATTTATTCTCAATAGGATTTTTATATACAGTCTTGTGGTGGTTCACAGTATGACAGTAGGTGTTTACTATTGGCTTGGTCTATGAGGTCGGGGATATCTCATCTACATGTGGGAAGAATTGGGGTGCTGTATCTATATGACTGAAAGCCACAAACCTCTCTAAAGCAAGAGTGTGGCTACATGACAGTGTCCTGGTCCGGAAGCAGGCAAAGCTTCTACTGTCCCTTCAGGGTCCCCAGGGCTTTAAACCTTAGCTCAACCTTACCAGGCTTCCTCTCACTGCCCACAGCCACACTCTATTCCAGCTTGGTTCTTGTGACTGTTTGCTTGCAAAACTTTTTTCCAGCCTTTTACTCTGAGGTTTGTTTGTCACTGAGGTTTATTGTTTATATGAAGCTAAGGGCTATATCCTGCTTATGTATCCAGTCTTTAGCCAGATCCTTTTTATTAGGCAATTGAGTTCATTGATGTTAAGAGATATTAAAGACAGATGATTATTAGTTCCTGATATTTTTGTTGTTGGAGATGGTATTCCGTGTTTATGATTCTCTTCTATTGGGTTTGTAGTGATATGTTTAGTTTCTTATGTTTTCTTGGGTGTAGTTACCCTCCTTGTATTGGAAATTTTGTTTCAGTATCCTCTGTAGGGCTGGATTAGTAAAAAGATGCTATTATTTAAATTTGGTATGGTTTTGGAATATTTTGCAGGGTATATTAGCTTGTGCTGGCATATATGTTCTCTAAGGGTCTGGATGATATCTGTCTAGGATCTTCTAGCTTTTAGAGTCTCTGTTGCGAAGTATGGTGCAATTCATACAGGTCTGCCTTTATATGTTACTTGGCCTTCCCCCCTTACAGCTTTTAACAGTTTCTGTGCATTTAGTGTTTTGATTATTTTGTGATGAAAGGATTTTCTTTTCTGGTCCAATTAATTTGGTGTTCTGCAGGCTTCTTGTACATTTATGACCATCTCTTCTTTTAGGTTAGGGAAGTTTTCTTCTATGATTTTGTTGAAGATGTTTTCTGGCCCTTTGAGCTCGGATTCTTCACCCTCTTCTATTCCTATTATTTATAGGTTTGGTCTTTTCATTGTTTCGTGTATTTCCTGGACATTTTGGAGTTGGAACTTTTTTTTTCATTTTTTATTAGCTATTTACTTCACTTACATTTCAAATGTCATCCCAAAGTCCCCTATACAATCCCCCACCCTGCTCCCCTACCCTCCTACTCCAAATTCTCGGCCCTTGTGTTTCCCTGTACTGGGACATATAAAGTTTGCAAGACCAAGGGGCCTCTCTTCCCATTGATGGCTGACTAGTCCATCTTCTGCTGCATGTGCAGCTAGAGACAAGAGCTCCGGGATACTGGTTAGCTCATATTGTTGTTCTACCCATAGGGTTGCACACACCTTCAGCTCCTTAGGTACATTCTCTAGCTCCTCCATTGGGTTTGAAGCTTTTTACACTTTGTATTTTCTATGCCTAGGATTCTCTATTCTATCTCTCATATTCTGTTGGTAATATTTGCATCTGTAACTCCTGATATCTTGTCTAAGTTGTCCATCTCCTGGGTTTCCACATTTTGTTGTTTCCATATTGTTTCTATTTCAACTTATAGTTCTAAGACTGTTTTATTCAACTCCTTTACCTGCTCTCTCATATTTTCCAGTATTTCTTTAAGGGATTTGTTTGTTTCTACCTATTTGCCTTTGTTTTCCTGTTTCTTTAAAGGGAGTTTGTTATATCTTCCTTAAAGGCATCTGTCATCTTCAAAAATGGGAAGTGAGGCCACTATATTGCTTTTCAGTCATGGTAGAGTATCCAGGGATTGCTCTGGTGGAAGAACTGGGTTCTGATTGTGCCAAATTGCATTGGGTTTGCCACATATGATCTTCTGCTTGACTCTGGCCATCTGGTTCACTGGTGTTAACTGGCCCGGGTGTCTCTGATTGTAACTGGTCTCCTTGGAGGCAGAGAGCTCTGTAATCTGAGTTAGGGCTGATCTCCTTGGAGACAGGCAGTGTTGCCTCTGATTAGAGTGGGCCTCCAGTGCCTCTGGTTAGGTTAGACCTTCTGTGTCTCTGGTTACTTCAGAAATCCTGTGCCCCTTTTACTGAAGATGTCCTGTGCCCTTGGTCACTATGGAGCTCCTGGGATATTTCCAGGCTGTAGTATTTGTGCAGGTATTGGGCCACTGATCTGACCCTGGTGAGCAAAAGGTGCCGAAGGAAAGTGGAGCTTGGGGGTTGAGGTAGAAGTGGGGGGTAAGTCCCCTGTCAGCTGGGCTGTGTACATGTTCCAGCCTGTGTGGAAATTTGAGTAAGAGAGTCCCCTGTTTCTTTGGTTACTTTGGACCTTCTGGGAGGTAACTAGGCTGTTACATTTGGGCAGGTATTGGGCCACTGATCTAGCCTACTTCTTCTTGATGGATCATGTTTTTGATGTGTTCCAAGATTCAGTTTGTGAGTACTTTATTAAGTATTCTTGCATCAATGTTCATAAAATAAATTGTCCTTAAATTCCTTTTCCTTTTAGTCTTTGTGTGGTTTAGAAATCAGGGTGGCTATGGCTTCATAGAATAAGTTTGGCAATAGACCCTCGGTTTCTATTTTGTGAAATAGTTTGAGGAGTGTTAGAATTAGCTCTTCTTTGAATGTCATATAGAATTGTGCACTAAAACCATATGGACCTGGGCTTTTTGGTTGAGAGACTTTTGATGACTGCTTCTAATTTTTTAAGGGTTATAGGGCTGTTTATATAGTTTAGATGATCTTGATTTAACTTTGATATATTATATCTGTCTAGACAATCATCTGTTTCATTAAGGTTTTCCCTTTTGGTTGAATACAGGTTATTCAAGCAAGACCTAATGATTCTTTAAATTTGTTCAGTGTCTTTTGTTAGATCTCCATTTGCATTTCTGATTTTGTTTATTCAGGTATTGTCTCTCTACCTTTTGGTTAGTTTGGATAAAGATTTGGCTAACTTGCTAATTTTCTCAAAGAACCAGCTCTTGGTTTTGTTGATTCTTTGTACTGTTTTATTTGTTTCTAACAGATTGATTTCAGCCCTGATTTTTATTATTTCCTACCCTCTACTACTGTTATGTGTCCTTGCTTCTTATTTTTTTTTCCTACAGCTTTCAGGTGTACTTTTAAATTGCTGGTATGGGAACTTTCTAATTTCTTTATGGAGGCTCATAATATTTTGAACTTTCCTCTTAGCACTGCTTCCATTGTGTCCCATAAATTTGGGTATGTTGTGCCTTCATTTTCATTGAATTCCAGAAATTCTTTGTTTTCTATTTCTTCCCTGACTCAGAGATCATTGTGTTCTGGATAGCCGTGGTAATCTATTTTGATTCTAATTTTGCTGTCCTGGGGGTGTTGCAGATGAGGAGTGAATCATTTATCATAGGTGACTTCTTGTGTCCCTTCTCCCCATTTTAACTGGTAAAATAAAGGGTAGAGCAGGTGACTGGGCAGTAGAAGGGAAGGTGGAGCTGCAAATTTGGGAAAAGAAGGGAGAGAGGAAGGGAGAGACGACTATGGAGGAGGAGGGAGAGGAGGAGGTGCAAAGACAATAGTGCAGAACAATGTGGCCTGGAAAAATCAAAAGTTATAAGGAATCTCATACATGGGGAATTTAGTGATGCAGTGATAGATCTGCCCAATCTAGGAATGTAGCTTGTATTCCTATTAATTGAGTTGTGATTTCTTTGCCCTAGCTTTTCTGGGCTGGAGATTTACTAGACATCATTGAGTAGACAGTTGTTCAATTTCCATGAGTGTGTAAATTTTCTCATTGTTTCCGTTGTTGTTGAAGTCCACTTTAATCCATGTGGTCTCATAAGATACAAGGTTTTATTTTAATTTTCTTATATCTGTTGAGGCTTCCTTTGTGACTGACTATATGGTCAATATTGGACGAAGATCCAGGAGGTGCTGAGAATAAGGTATATTCTTTTGTGTTTGGGTGAAATATTCTATAGATGTCTGTCATGTCATTTTGAATCATTATATCTGTTAGTTTTATTATTTCTCTGTTTAGTCTTTATCTGAATGACCTGTCAATTGGTATGAGTGGAGTGTTGAAGTTTCCCAGTAATAATGTGTGGGTATCTATGTATGATTTAAGTTTTAGCAATATTTCCTTTACAAATGTGGGTACCCTTATTTGGGGGGCATAGATGTTCAGAATTGAGATATCATTTTGATCCATTTTTTTTCTTTGATGAATATGAAGTATTCTTGCCTGTCTCTTTTGCTTTTCCTTGTGCCTTTTGGTTCATCTTGTTGATAGTCTATTTAATTAGATGCTAAAGTAGCTATATCAGCTTGCTCCTTGGGTCCATTTGTTTGGAAAAAATTAAGCCATTTTCTCTGAGGTAATGTCTATTTTTATGGCTGAGATGTGTTTCTTGTTTGCAGCACAATGATGGATCCTGTTTTCACATTTATATGTTACCTGACCTTTTGCTCTTGCTGCTTTTAATATTCTTTCTTTGTTCTGTAGATTTTGTGTTTTGATTATTATTGTCTGTGAGGGCTTTTTTTTTTCCCCCGTCCTATCTAATGGCATTCTATAAGGTGTTATATTTATATGTATCTCTTTCTTTAGGTTGGGAAAGTTTTCTTCTATAATTCTGTTGAGAATATGTTTGTGGACCTTAGAGCTGGGACTCTTCACCTCTTCCATTCCTATTATTCTTATTAATGTTTCTGGATCTGTGGTCTGTATGGTTCAGGAACATCAGGTTTGCTGGAGTTGGGTGGAGACATGTCGGGAGAATGTAGTTCTCCCTTAGATAAGAGGCTGCTCAGGGCAGCTTGGTTTGGCCCAGAGGGCTCTGATAGCAATGAAAATGGGTCAGGGAAGGGAAGCTTTCAGGAATGGTTCAGGAGTCTGATGAAGGGGGGGAGAGGTGGTGGGAGAGTAGGAGGCTCTCTCAGATAGCAGGCTGTTCAAGGCAGCTTGGCTTGGCCCATGGGGTTCAGCAAGCAGAGAAGCTGGGTGGGAAAAGTGATGCTATCCTCTATCATCCACGAGTCTGATGAAGGTAGAGGAGAGGTGGTAGGAGAATAGATGTCCCTCAGGAATCGCAGGCTGCTCCAGGCAGCTTGGACTGGTTGAGAGGGCTCCCCAATTTGACTTTTGATAAGTTCATACCCAATAACATGGCTGCTCTGGCAAGAGATCATAGCTAAAATTTTTCTGGGTCTATATAATCTGGCTGGAAAGTAGATATTCTAGATTACTGTATGATCTGTCTAGAATATAGACAGGCCCTTACACCTTTAATAGCAAACAATGTAGGTAAGTTTAATTTGTAGAAGGAAACCATTATGTTTGCAAGTGACATTTGATTGAGAGAATGTGGGGAGCGGGTGTGGCGGCAGTCCCAAAGGCGCCAGGGACTGCAGCTAAGTCATATGACTTGCACCTGACTTTCTCATATAAGACACAAACATCTTGAGTGCTGCGCAGGTGTACCAGGATACAGGTGAATCCAATTTGGTGGAGATTTGCCCCTGCTGCCCTGATTAGCTGAAGCCTCGTGACTGGCGAGGGGGCGTGGCCTGCGGTGAGTGGATGAGAGAGAGTATAAAAGGAGTGAGAGGCCCAGGGTTTGGGGAGATATAAACAAGAAGAATCAGGACTGAATAAACTGCTGTTAGAAGGACTGGTGGTCGCGTCGTTCTTGCTGGTCGAGAGCGGGCGCTACAAGAGAAGACTAACAAATTAGAGCAAGGTTTGTCAGAATGACTCAGACAGAAGATACACCCATCTCAGGAGAACAGCACAGGAATGATGTAGCTGCCAGCATCCATGGAGAAGTGGGTACCTGGAAGGAGAGCTGGGGATGGATGGGATGAGAGACAAATGAGACCAAGACAAAGTTTTTGATCAAGGCCCAATGCTTAATTCATAAGTCTTAATTTAAAGGGGGGAACCCATCCCTCACTTTGCCAGAATATCCTCAGGAAAACAACCTCAGCTGATCAGCAGGTAGTGTTTTCTTGCAGGAAGCTGCATATGTGGCAAGACTATAGATATCACCTAGGTTGGAAGACTCCACCCTATATGGGCTAGGCAACTGTGGCAAAACAAGGTCTGATTTAGCCTGCTCAAGGTTGCTGGAAGGGCACAGAAAGAAAGGTAACTTAAGAACATCACAGGGAGAGAGAACAAGCTAGAGCTAGACATAGGTGGTGGTGGTGGTGGTGGTGTTCGTCCTCTTGTTATGTGTGCCTGTGAGGCAATTTTCCCAGGACATTTTTACAGAGACAGTTTGCAGAGAGAACAAGCTAGACACAGAGGATGACAGGATGAGCCAGAGAATGAGAATTAGCCAGAAGATTAGAACAGACTGCCACCACTGTATGATGCCAAGCAGAGCAACTTATTGAGGAGCTGAGCGAAGTTGAATGAAATCCATCAGCTTGGAAGATTATACTGTGTGGAGGCTAGAAGCTTCCAAGCCTTGAACAAGAGATAATTATAACAGAGAAACTGTCTGCCCAAACTGTGCATCTGAAGAGCTTGGGAACGGCTCTCATCTCAGTCCACTATCTGTGGAAATAAAGCAACATTTACAGTTCATATCATGTAACGGCTTTGGAATAGGCCTCACATTCTAAAAAAGGATAAAATCACCCTGGTATATGGAAAGGTCATTTCAACCTTGGAAAGATTTCTCTTGGCCATGCTTCCAGTTGCCCTACTTCACCCTGCCCTGCAAGCCTAGACCCTGGTGGGAAGTGCATTAGTAGGTAGCTATATGGCTAGACCCAGGCATGCCTGTGTAATTTTACATGCTCAACCCCACGGATTATCACTCAGTTCATTTGTTTTACCTCTGTCCCATAAACACTGTGAGTGGTCTCTGCCATGCAGTGTTTTGGACACTGCAAGGACCAGAGGCAGCAAATGAACAGATCTTATCCTCATGGAGTTCTCAGCCTAGTGTGGGAAATGAGCCATATAGCCATGTAGCTATTAAGTCAGTATGAAATATTTTCACATTGGTAAGTGATAAGAGGGAGCATGACAAGGCCTAGCTTCAAGGAAATGAAGTTCCAGGGTGAGCATTCTTTTCAGAGAGTCAGAATAGCCAGGAAAGTTATCAAGGAACCTTTGGGTGTGGAATGAAAACATTCAGGTAGAGTGTGGCCTCCAGCAGCAGTCAAGAGAAATATGCATTCCAGCTAAAGTGATGACAGTTGCTGAGGCTCAGTTGTCAGAGAAGACCTTGCATGCATGAGGAGAAGCAGCTGGGATAGAGGCGTGGCTGGAACTGATGGAGGGAGGCAGAGAACTGTGAGGTGATTTTCTAGAAGTCATAGTGGAGTCAGAAAGCTCAAAGCTCTGCAGGTTACAAACTCTACAGGTGAATTTTGCCTTTACCTTGAGTGAGAGAAGGAGATATTTTTGGCATTTATACAGTTAAGCTTATTATATTTAAATAGGATCACATTAGAAACACTTAACTTGTTTAACAACTGTTTTATTATTAGGCTAATATAATTATTAATGAAATATATAATTACATCTTAGACAGATGTTTTGCTATTGATTGGGGTTAAAATTAATTGTATTTCTTGTGTGTCTCCCAAGTATGTCATGCAATTTGCTATTATTTACTGTGTGCACTCTAATGGAATTTTTCTCAGTTTTCTGGATCTTTTAATGATTTTCTTCAGATAGACTCCAAAGGAAAACTGTAGATCACAGTTTCAGGTTTTACTTTCCAGATTTCGTTATCTGATGGTGATGAAATGCCCAATGGATAATAAGAAAGTGATCGAAAACGACAATAAGTCTTTTGTTTTAGGCTTTAGCTGCTTTAAAACTCTCTAGGGAATTTATGTTAGAATTGCGGAGAGTTAAGAAATGGGTTTTTGGTAATGCACCAGTGGGTAGTGAATCTAACGTTTGTCACATATAAAATACATTTCACTGTTCAAATGGCCTTATGTACAATATAAGGCTTATACTTGAATTCTATCTGAGTAAATTAGATATCCATATATACAGGAAATGTTCAACGTGTGTGTGCAATGCATGACACTATTCCCTACATTCCAAGCTAAACTGATAAAAATGGAAAGGTCTATTTAGACTAACATTTATTGTTAAGCACACAGTCAATAAATCTTACTTTGTGGATGTATTGGGATTAAACAGATATGTTCAGAGTTTTCTTTTTCTTGGCATTACTGGAGGCAGATACAAGACATGCATCAATAACTTAGGTTTTTCTATTGCTCTGAAGAGACATCATTATTATGCTCTCAATGCTAAGTCTCATAAAAGAAAGCAATTAATAGGGGCTGGCTTACCGGTTCAGAGGGTTAGTCCATTCTCATCATGGTGGGAAGCATGCTGGAACACAGGCACAGGTGCTGGAGAAGTAGTGAGAGTTCTACATCCAGATTGGCAGGCAGCAGGAAGAATGAATGACACTGGTCCTAGCTGGAGCATTTGAAACTTCAAAGCCAGTGACACACCTACTCCAACAAGGCCACACCTCCTAATTATGCCTTTCTCTGTGAGCCTATAAGGGCCATTTTCATTCAAACTACCCCAGCCAGTGCAAAGAATTCTTTTCTTTCTAACAACCGGCAACCATACATCTCTTAATATCTTCTATTGCCTTAGAGAAGCAGGGCTATCTCTGGAACGCTATTACTCTTATGACGTTCATCTCTGATTGAATTGCAACATAGTTCAACATGAAGCCATAGTTGCGTTTCAAAGGAAAATAGAATGCATTTTAATTGTTTATAACTATTTGAGATACAGACACACTAATCATAAAAGATGGAGGTCAAATATCTCTTTTATAGTTGTCAAAACACAAATTGGACTACCTGCCTTCTGTACCTTCTTCCACATGCAGAGGATAACTGTAAACCACCTTGGGAAAAAAACTTAAAGGTTTATTGCATGCCCAACTCTTCTCAACCTTGATAATGGAGAAAAATATTGACAGATATGATTTATTGAAATATGAATTTTATTGGACAATGGCGATACATAATTTGTGGCTAGAGAAAATATGATTTCACTTGGCACAGCTTGTAAATTGAATACCATATCAAAGCCCAATTTTAAATGGATTATAGTTTATGGAGTAAATACTTAAAATACTGTTTAACTCTGTAGACTATTGAGGTCAACTGTGAACTCCCCACTTATCTCATCTCAGAAAGCAAAAACATATATTGAAAGATGTTGGACCCTCATCAAATGGGGCCGTAACACTTCTGACTTCCTGATAATCTTCCTGTCTCCATTGCAAAGAAAGTTTCACCATAACAGAAGATAAATAAACTAGCTTGTTTAAAGGGAACTTTTAAAAAGTGAGTATATGAGGCTGGAAGTTGTGGAGCAGCCTTTAATCTCAGTACTAAGGAGGCAGAAGAAAGAATATCTCTGAGTTCAAGCACAGCCTAATCTACAGAGAGTAACAGGCCAGAACTGGCTATTTAGTGAGACCTTGTCTCAAGAAAATAATAATTATGAGTATATGAATACTGTTTCTTTAACTAAAAAAGAAAAATTCAAAATTTTAAAAAACATTAGGTAGAATATGTCAGACCTCCTTTCTTTCTTTTTATTGGATATTTTATTTATTTACATTTCAAATGTTATCTCCTTTCACGGTTTCCCCCTGGAAACCCCCTATTCCATCCTCCCTCTCCCTGCTTCTATGAGGGTGCTTCCCCACCCATCCACCCACCCACCCACTCCCACCTCCCCACCCTGGCATTGCCCTATACTAAGGCATCGTCAAGCCTTACCAGGACCAAGGGCCACTCCTCCCACTGATGTCCAGCAAGGCCATCCACTGCCACATATGTGGCTGGGGCCGTGGGTCCCTCCATGTGTACTCTTTGGTTGGTGATCCAGTCCCCAGGGAGCTCCAGGTGGTCTGTCCTGTTGAACTGTTGCGCCACCCCCCCCATGGGACTGCAAAACCCCTCAGCTTCTTCAGTCCCTTCTCCAACTCCTCCATCCGGGACCTGCGGTCAGTCCAATGGGTGGCTGTGAGCATCTGCCTCTGTATTTGTCAGCCTTTGGCAGACACTCTCAGGAGACAGCCATATCAGGCTCCTGTCAACAAGCACTTCTGATCATCTTCAATAGTATCCAGGTTTGGTGACTGTATATGGGATGGATCCCCAGGTGGGGCAGTCTCTGCTCCACACTTTGTCTCTATATTTCCTCCTGTGAGTATTAGTAAGGGTTTTATTGATATAAACAGACAACATGACCAAGGCAAGTCTTATTTGGAAAATATTTAATTGGGGCTTGTTTACAAGATGATAAGTTCAGTCCACTATCATCAGAGTAGAAGCATGGCAGCTTCCGGGCAAGCAAGGTGCAGGAGAAGCTGAGAGGTCTACATCTTCTTCTGAAGGCTGGCAGGCAGGTAAGACTGGTCTCTGGGCAGATAGGATGAGGGTCTGAAAGTCCGCACAAACAGTGACACACTTCCTCCATCTAGGCCACACCTCCAAATATTGCCAGTCCTTGAGTCAAGAATATTCAAATACCCATATTCCACTCCCTGGACTCTATAGACTTGTTCAACCATATGAGTCTGTGGGGGCCATACCTAGACATAGGATAATAAAAAATACATTTAGTCTGACTTCCAAAGTCCCCATGGTCTATAGCAGTTTCAACAATGTTAAAAGTTCAATGTATCTTCTGATATTTATCCGGTCACTTAACTATAAACCCCAAAGCATGACACAAAACAGCTGGACAAATTCCAAACCCTGCATCTCCATCTCTGATGTCAAAGCAGCCTTCAGATCTCCACCCCTTTTCATCTTTGTTGACTACAACAATGTTCTTTCTCATAGGCTGGATCCACTCCCTGCTAGCTGCTGTCCTCAGCAGATATCTATTCTACAGCTCTGAAATCTCAAATATCTTAGGGTCTCCAAGGCAACTTCGGTGTTACAGCTTCTTCTTCTAATGTCTGGGATTCACACATGGTCTTGTGGGCTGGTGTCACTTCTCCAGCTCTGTCCTCTGTAGCAATCTAAGCTCAAATTGATGCATTCCACTGCCACTGCTGTTCTTGTTGATCATCCCATGGTACTAGCATCACCAATACACTGGGGCCTTCCACTGCAACTAGGCTTCACCAATAGCCTCTCATAGGCTCTCTTCATGGTGCCAAGCCTCACCATGACCCCTTCAGTTCTGGGCTGTCATCTTCAATTGAGGCTGTGTTTTCCCCAATGTCCTTCCCTAGCCTCTCACAGTGCCAAGCCTCAGGTGTTCTTCATGACCCCTTCATGCCTTCAAAACCAGTAGTACTACCTGTGTGAATCTTACACATTATTAAATACAGTTGCAGTACAAAGTATAACCTTGGCTATCTCTGGAACACAGCTTCTTTGTGATCTCAGAAAACACTTCCCAGAAGATTTCATGTCAATGATGGTAGTCTCTCCTTAATCTCCACTAATTTCTTAGCTCTAGCTAACCAGCATCAATTGTCCCAGTTGTCTCCTTCTCTTGACTATAAATCCACAGACAAATGGGTGAATCTGCTTAGTTCTGATGTTTGCTGGGGCTGGAATATGGCTCCCTTGTTCTGTTATATTATCACCAGCTTTCTTTTTTAAATGAATTTATTCTCTGCCTAAGTTTGGATATCCTGGAACTTGCTCTCTAGATTGACTTTGAACTCAAAGATCTGCATGCCTGTCTCCTAAACTCTTGGATTAAAGGTGTGATCCACCATGCCTGGATTTAAGTTTTTCTGTACTTGGTACTTGCTCTTTACCAGGATGGCCTTGAATTTAGAGATAATCTTGCTATTGCTTCTTGGGATTAAAAGTGTGGTATTACCCTGCCTGGACATAAATTTAGCTGGGTGGTATCTTGCCCCAAGGTCACCACTCCCTTACCTCAATTTAATATCTTTGAACAAAGGATTCAGTTTAATTTCACTTCCTGGTGCCCCTTTAATACTTGAACCATATATTTTATTCTTTTTCCATTGTGAGCTTGCTATACTTGTTCAAAATGCTCATCATGAGACTTAGAGAAAAAAAAAACTCTCTTCTAGGCTTTTGTGAGATTTCATTTGTCAATGTAATTAATAAAAATCTCTTTACCTTAGCCTCAGTTCATATCAGGGCAAAAAGCAGCCACATTCTTCACAAAAATACCACAAAAACAGTCTCTAGGCTGCATACTGAAATTCTTCTTCGATGAATCCTTTTGAGCCAGATCTGCATAGTTCAAATCACTCTCAGCAACAAAGTCTTCCATATTCCTACTAGGATGTCCCATTAAGCCCCCACTTAAAGCATTCCATTACTTTCCAAATCCAAAGCCTCAAAATCCACATTCTTCCAAACAAAGCATGATGAGACCTATCACAGCAATACCAGTACCTGGTACCAACTTCTCTATTCGTCAAGGTTCTCTAGAGTTAAAGAACTTATGGAATGTGTCTATATATTAACAGAATTTATTGTGATGACTTAGTCTGTAGTCCAACTAACCCAACAATGGACTGCTGTGGATGGGAAGTCCAAGAATCTAGTAGTTGCTCAGTCTCATGAGGCTAGTTGTTTCAGCTGGTCTTCTGTGGAAGTAGGTCCCAACAGATGTGCTGGCAAGTAAGTGCAAGCAGAGAGTGAATCTTCCTTCTTCCAATGTCCTTATGTAGGTGTCCCACTAAAGGTGTGGCCCAAATTAATGTAGGGGGTGGTGGTGTTCTTTTCCATCCTTATATTCCATATAGAGTGAGTAGACTAAACTAGCAAAGAGAAATATTCTTTTGTTTAGAAGTTTCTACCTTCTGTTGTGTAAATTTTCCTGAAAATATATGAACAAGTATATGTTTACTCCAAGTAGGATGTTGAGTGAAACAAAGCCAACATCATTGCACCTGATTTTAGCTTAGTGAACCAATGAGTTTGTTGAGGTCACTGAAAGGAGCACAGATGATTCAATGTCAGCTCCATTACCAGAAAGCCTTACTCAGTGTTGATAATGATTAATGAAAACTACGTCCCTAGAGCTCTCTGACCAACTTGCAGGAATCCCCACTGAAGGAAACCCCTCACTCCTGCCTGCAATTGTTCACTACTTGTAGAACATTGGGGATGGCCATGTGACTTTTGTGAATTCCCAGAGTTTCATTAGTCTTAAATTGTGATAGTCCTTGAGTTTTATAAACCCTCTTCCTCCTTCTAGGATGGAATACTTTAATCTGAAAGAATATCTAACAAAACCTTCTAATGAGATCTTCAGAATGCCCCTGGGCACAGTATTCAGAGTTCATGATTCCTCAAGAAACAAATAAACCCCGTATCTGGTACCAACTTCTGTCTTAGGGTTTTAATGATGTGAACACTATGACCAAGGCACCTTTTATAAGGACAACATTTAATTTGGGCTGGCTTAGAGGTTCAGAAGTTCAGTCTACTATCATCTAGGCAGGAGCATGGCAGCATCCAGGCAGGCATGGTACAGGAGGAGCTGACAATTCTACATCTTCATCTGAAGGTCAGGAGTAGAAGGCTGACTCCAATTTGATTAGGAGAAAGGTCTTAAAGCCCATGCCCACAGTGATACACTTCCTCCAATAAGGCCATACCCACAAATAGTGCTGCTCCCTGGGCCAAGCATATTCAAACTGCTATACAACTTATTAAACTGTTTTTGAAACTAAGATCTTCTCATTTTAATTCTTTACATGTATTAACAAATGATCTCATTACAGCGATAAAATAACTTGAGAAAAGAACCTTAGGTAAGGAATAGGGTCACAGCTTAGCCTCACATTTCAAAGTTATCGTTTACCACAGAGGAAAAACATGGGATCAGGAGTTTAAGGTAGATGGTCACATTTTGACATTTTTGTCCACAATCTGGAAGCAGAAAGCTATGCTTATGCTCAGTTCCTCTAGTAGTTTGAAATGAGAACGGAACCCATAAGCTTATGTATTTGGATACTTGGTTCCCTGTTGTTGGAACTGCTTAGGAAGGATTAGGAAGTGGTCTTATTGAAGGAAGTATATCACTGGAAGTGAGCAATGAAGTTTCAAAAGGTTATTTTATTATTGCAAGTTATTTTTCTTTACCTCCTTCATTTGATTTGAGATGTGAGCTCTCAGCTCTTCTTGCTGCCATGCCCTTGTTCCAGTATCATGGACTTTAACCCTCTGAAACTATAATTCAAATTAAATGCTTTCTTCTGTAAGTTGCTTCAGGTATGGTGTTTACCACAGCAATAGAAAAGCAAGTCACACAGTTTTCTTTGTCCTCTTTATGTTGTCAAGGACCACAGTCCACTGAATGATGCTACCCACCTTTAGGATGGGTCTTTCTGCCCCAAGTTACCTAAATTAGAATCTACCTCACAGACATCCCTAAAGGGTTGTTTACATGGTGCTTGTAAATATCTAGTTGATAATCAAGATTAACTATATGCTCTATAACAATAAGATGTAAAAATGTAAAGCAGATGATGTTACTTTCCTGTGTAAATACTCCAAAGACTTTGTATAACAGATGATATAAAAATTTTTATGATAGCCTATCTCTAAAAGTGGTAGATCATTTGTTCTTAATTAGAATGGCACTGTTTCTAGGCATGAAAACAGATCCTTTTTGTGGAAAGTGGAAAAGCAAAAGAGCAAACCTTGCTTTGTGGCCCAAAGTTTATCTGTATTTGATAAAACCTTATTTCTTATGATTGAATTTCTTTTATGTTTTGCTTTCTTGGATATTATATGATCAACGTTTGCCAGTGAGTTCATGAATTAAACAGATGCGGCAAAAGTCCTACCAAATAATGGCAAATGGCTGAATGTACCTTTGTAACTGGGCAAAACAGTGTTAAGGTGTAAGGTTCCTTTATCTTATAGTCTTGCTGAGACCAATCCAGGTTTAACTAGAATCTGATCTCACATTCTGAACACTTGGGGCTATACCCAGGTCCCTAACAGGCTAGACTAAACACATTTAATTAGCTATACACGGTGTCTGAGTGGTCATCTCTGATGAGCTCTTCATACCATCTGGAGTATTTACAATTCAGTGATCATTCATGAAGTCATGCATTAAGAAGTAACTTATGTATGTCTACTGGCTGCCCTCACCTTTTCTCATGCATTATCTTTAATATATTTGTGCCTTATGCTTTTTACATTTTAACCAAGCAGAAGCTGTATAACTTGTCACTATTTATAAGTTATAAAGAGAAAATGTATTGACGTTATATGAGTATCTAGCAATGCATTTTCTTACATTAAGCAAAATTTAAATGTTATACTTACTTAAATAATATCTAGGAAGTTAAATTTCTCCCTAAATATATTTCATTTATGTATTAAATTATCAAATAATGAATTTTAAACAATTTATATAATAATAAATTGCTAATTTTCTATTGTATACTTTTATAAATTGATAATTTATGCATACAATTTTCTGTTATAATTTACATAGATAAATAAATTGCAGTAAAGCTGTATGTCAGGTATACTTGTTGGATACCAACTCTTTAATTTTTAACTTTCAGTTTTCACTCATTTTTAGTCATAGATAAAATTTACTATTTTATAAATTAACAAACACATATACAGATACAATGTATTAAAATGATACAGAACATGTTAATGGCATTACATTTTCACAAAGAAACAATTGGGAAACATATTATAAGAGCTTCTTACTTTGAGGGTTGTTTTTCTTCTTTTTGAGAGTGTACCATTATGTAGTCATGACCCTCCTGCCCTAGTCTCTCCAGAGCTAGGATTTTAATTATGTACCACTATGCAAGGTTTAAAGTACTGCTCTGGGTTATTACTTTTTTTTTGAGTGTTTATGACAGCCACACTAATATTGCCTGTACATTCTCAAAGGTAACAAGTTTGTTTTGAATTTGAAAACTTTTGCAGTAAAAGTATTTCTTACTTATAGTGCTTTTCACAACCTTTCCAAGTTGATGTCTTTCCTGTCTTGACTTAAACATCACTTGCTCAAAGTTTTTTTGTTTGTGTTTTTGAGACAGGGTTTCTCAGTGTAGCTCTAGCTGTCCTGGAACTAACTCTGTAGACCAGGCTGTCCTGGAACTCAGAAGTCCACCTGCCTCTGCCTCCCAAGTGCTGGGATTATAAGTGTGTGCCACCACTGCAAGGCTTTTTTTTTTAAACCCATGATCCTGTTGTTCTATTTTTCACTGTAGGACATCATGTGAATTATTTTTAATAGAATGTGGTGTGTGTGTGTATGTGTGTGTGTGTGTGTGTGTGTGTATGTATGTGTGCGTGTATTTAAATGTGTATAGCACATGAGTATACAAGCACATGGCCTGAAGTCATTAAGGTGTTTCCTTCAATTTCCAGATAGAATCTCTCAATGAATCTCGAGTTCACAAATTTGTTCAGAAAACTCTAGTGGTTCTCATGTCTCCACCTCCCCAGTACTGTGACTACAGTTGCAAGTTGCAATGCCCAGACTTTTCTTTGGATGCTGGGGACTCAGTCTCACGTTATTACATTGTCCTGTAACTACTTTACTGGCTGAACCATCTCTATAGTGCCAGCTCATTTGTCAGTTTTACTCAAAGAAAAAATCATCTTGAGCACAACAACATTGTGTCTCATTCAGTTACATCCTAGTACCTTAAAAAGGACCTAGAACTCTGCTTCTCAAGTTGTGGGTTATAACTCTTTTGACAGTCATATATCAGATACCCTGCATATCATATATTTACATTATAATTCATAATAGAAACAAATTACAGTTTTGAAGTAGCAACAAAAGTAATTTTATGGTTGAGGTCACTATAGCAAAAGAAGTTGCAGTGTTAGAAAGGTTGATAACTACTGACCATAACATAGCCAGTAATTTGTTGAATCAATGAATAATTACATGAAATTACTATATTTAAAAAATTAACTTTAGTTTTTGCCTTAGCTTACCTCAAAGATAGGCTGCAATCTGTAAACTAAACAACCCTTTCCTCATCCAAGCTGCTTTTGGTCAGTGTTTTATCACAGGAGCAAAAAGGAAATTATTAAAACAATCTGTATCCATCAGGGAAATGCAAATAAAAACATTTGTAATTTTTCTAGCTGTAGTGGTTTAAATAAGAATGTCCCTCACAGGCTCATATATTTGAAAGCTTAGTCATCAGGGAGTAGAATCTTTGGTAGGGTTATGAGATAGGGCCTTTTTGGAGTAGTGTTGGACGCCCAACATGCCTGCAAGTAAGACGCCACAACAGGGTCCTTCTGGACACGTTTATTGGGAGAGCTTGATTGCAGAGGCGAAAAGCCCCCGAACCCAGAACTGGTGCTTCTTATATAGGCCTAGGAGAGGCGTGTCTCACACCCAGATTGGTTATGCTTACTATCTCATTTGCATGTCTCACATCTGATTGGTTAACATACCTCATTTGCATGTCTCTAATCTGATTGGTTAATTCTCAAAACCTCATCTTGGCAAAAAACTTTACTGCATATTTACACATTGGGTGTCTACCCAAACTTATGCGTGGTAGCCAGGAGTAGCCAACACCACCCTGCACTGGCACATGTGGCTTCCCACAGAGTAGGTGTGGCCTTGATGGAGGAAGTATGTCATGGGGTGGCTTTAGGTTTCAAAAGCCCATGGTAGGCCCAGTTTTCCATTTCTGCATGTGAATCAGGATGTAGTCACAGCTACTGCTCCAGTTACATGCCTAGCACCATGCTCACTGCCATGATGATAATGGACTAAGGCACTAAAACTGTAGGCAAGCCCCAATTAAATGTTTTCTTTTATAAAAGTTGCCTTGATCATGGTGTCTCTTCACAGCAATAGAATACTAACTAATCCAGACTTGAACAGACACCAGCCCACCACCATGCTAGTGGGACTCACTGTCACATGTGGCTTAGGTCCAGAGTCTTCCTAGATTTTGCTCTAGCACTCACCTAAGCCATTCCTCCCAGCCCATCTCCATTACTTTGTTCTCTCCATTCTCTTCTATTGACCCATGGCCAATATGGCTGAGACATAGGTAGGCTGCTGCTGTTGAGGTACATGATAGAGAATGCCTTGGGTAACTGTGAGAGAAGCTAGAGAGGTTCCAGAGGAAAAGGAAGAGGCTGTTGCTCCCACTCCTTAGGTGGATTTTGTTCCCTGTATTTTTCTTGGATGTGATTTCATGACTCCTGTGTCAAGTATTTACATTCAATTCATAAGGCATGTTTATTCATTCATGTTAAATGCTGGAAGACAACTACAGAGCCCAGTCTGGTGGAAGGATAGGCTGAGTGTTTTCTTCAGTGTACCCTGAATCTGGTTATGGCCTTCTGCCTTGCTTTCAAGCTTTCTCAGATATAGTCTATAATAGGTGCTAGGCATTTGTGTTTAAATTGGTCTGTCTTAAGAAAGTTCTCTGAAAGAGCTGCTCGGTTAATATTTAGCATGTGCTTGCTGGCTTTTATGTTTTTCTGAACTCAAACAGCCTTCCTTAAATCATTGCTTACTTTATTAAATTTGTGAATAAAAACACTGAAACTGAAATAAAGTTGTCTACAGTATTAGATTGTATTCTACTTCATTCTTTAAAGTCTTCAAATCCTAGGTCTTACAGAGAGATCTGCATAGGACAATGAATGTTGACAAGCTGGCTGTGCCTTACTTCATCTTCTTGATTCTAGTCTCTTTAAATTCCCCTTAAACCTACCCCTTGCCTGCCCACCTCAACCCCTCCTTGAAGCCCATATCCATTCCCTTGGGATTCATCACTGTAGTGGCTATTCCTGGATGTCAGCTTGATTACATTTAGAATGAACTACAATCCAGAATTGGAATACTCACCTGTGAACCTGATCTTGAGGCTGGAAGATACAAGTTTCTGACATAGATCTTGGCATGGAGATCTTGAAGCATAGTGGCTATGAGTCCCAGGAGACTAAGGCAAGGAGACCTCTTAGTTCAAGGTCATTTGGAACAAAGCAAATCCCAGATTCAGGAATGGTGACACATACCTTTAATCTGAGCCACACCTTCTGCTGGAGACCTACATAAGGACAATGGAAGAAGGAAGATCCTCTCTTCTTCACCTGCTTGCCTTGTAGGACTGAGAAACTGTTAGATCCTTGGACTTCCATTCACAGGTGCTGCTGACCATTGTTGGGGAGTTGGACTACAGACTGTAAGTCATCAACAAATTCCCTTACTATACAGAGACTACCCATATGTTCTGTGATTCTAGAGAACCCTGACTAATACAATCACTAACTGCCACTAATGTACAATAATGCTGCCTTGCCTGACCCTAAGAGCCAGATCCTAAACCCTACCTAGAAGACGTCCAGAGTCAGTCTCCACTCCTCAACTGCTAGCCTATTACCTATACAACCCACTGAATTGATCTGGGACAGCTTATGGTTTGAACAGAGTTGCAACCAGAAAATCCTATCCAGTACAAGTTGGAATCCGAATATTAAAATACTGAGTGACTCAAAGAATGAGAACCAAATATCATTCTGATGGTTGACAACTTGTCAGATAGGAGTAATAGCAACCAAAGAACTAAATGCCCACCCAAAAGGCAAAAATAGATACACATACACCAAGGAACACCATAAGAATCCTAAATCTGGATATTTAGATCCCAATGCAAAAAAAACAAACAAACAAACAAAAAAAAACAAAAAAAACAAACAAACATAAACAGTGACGACAATATGCCTCCACCAGAAACAACCCCTTACTATAATATTCCCCAAGAAAGAATAATTTAGATTGAAGTATGTGGTAAGGACTTCAAAATAGCAATTATGCATATGTTCAAGGACCTTAAAAGGATATGAATAAATGTCTCACTGAGAACTCTGAAGACAAAAATAGTTGACTGAGGAAATGTAAACAATTCAACTATGAAAATACAATATGACAAAGAAGTAGAATGACTAAATTAACCCAAACTGAAATAAGACTTGAAAATAAAAACTCAGGAAGTCAAACAAAGACCTCAGAGAAAAGCCTCATCAACTGCTTTAATGAAGTGAAAGAATTTAAGGTCTGGGGAACAACGTGGAAGGAATGGATATCTCTGACATTGGAAATATTAGATCTTAAAGATCTAGGAACAACTGTGTGGGTTGGTACCCAGGGGGTCCCCCTTCTTAGAGGACAAGGGGAGGGGGTGAGGGAAAGATTGTGAGGAAGAGACTGTGAGGAGGGGCAGCTGTGATTGGGATATAAAGTGAATAAGTAAATAAAATAAATAAGTAAATGGAAAAAATCTAGACACAAAACATCAGACTATCTGGAACACTATGTTTTGGGTTTTTGTTTGTTTGTTTGTTTGTTTGGTGTCACAGCACTCTGGTGGAGTCTGCTTGACAAAGCGAAAGCTGGGAACCTGGTTCATGAAGCAAAGAGTTTCAAGGAAACTCCCTTCCCGGGGACCTGGCATTTTCTCCCTAATCTATATAAACCATAAAATTAATTTTTCCATTCCCGCATTAGTCTATTGTATGGATCCACGTGCTCTCTATATAGCATTACCTTATAGTAAATGCCTTTTAAGATTGTATTCTAACAATAGCTAAAGCCTTTTCCCAGTGTTCTTAGATTCCAGATAGCAGCAAGGAGCTTAACCCATTCAGTAACTAATTAAGCACTACCATAAAGCAATAAAGCACAGCTATTAATTCAGTTGTCTGCAAAGTCTAAAATTCTCACTGAGATAGAAATTCATATTATAGACTACATTCCATGCCAAGAGCAAATTAGTATACTATACTGAAAATGGACAGTCTCCAGATATAGATAAGAATTAACGAGGCGTAGATTATTTTGGGTCAGTGACACTACATTAGTCTTGAGGCGTATCAAGAGTTAACTACTCTGTGAGGCTATTAACTCTAAGTGTAAAACTCTTGCCTGGCAGAAAGTGCTAATCTCTAAGGTAAACATTTATCTGGTCCCTACAAATTCCCTTTGTAGTCACTCCCTTTGCATCTGTGTTAATCTCTAATGTTAAACGTTTATCTGGTTCCTTTTGAAGTCACTCCTTTTGCGCCTGGAAAAATTCAATGTGCCTTTTTCTGTTATGATTTGCAATTTACTCTGTATTATAAAAGTCTGAGGCTCGACTAGAAAATTACATTCAGATTCAACACCTCTCTTGTGTGTATCTGATTGTCATTTCATCTGACTCCTTTGCCCATCTGCTTAAGTAATCCCGTTCCTCACAGACCAGGGACCCAGAGGGTCTGCGGCAGTTTGGTTTTTGGTTTTTGGTTTTCTTTCATTTTTTTTTTTTTTTATCGAGACAGAGTTTTTCTGTGCAGTCTTGGCTGTCCTGGAACTCACTCCTTAGACCAGGCTGTCCTCGAACTCTGAAATTTTCCTGCCTCTACCTCCCAAGTGCTGGATTAAAGGCATGCACCACCACTGCCTGGCTTTATCTGGGACACTATGTACAGACCAAAATTTATGACTGATAAGTTTACAAAAAGGAGACAAAGCTCAGGTCAAAGGCACAGAAAATATTTTAACAAAACATCCTAGACATAGATAGTGCAAGAGTGAAATATCAAGGAGCAAGAGGCATATAGAACACACCCCAGACAGGACTAGAAAAGTTCACACACACACTTTCCTATGACACATAATAATGAAAACACTTAAATGTACAAAACAGAGAAATGATATGAAATCTGCAAGGGAAAAAGACCAAGTTATATATAAAGTCAGGCCCATTATAATAAAACCTGATTTTAATGGAGACTTTGAAAGCTCAAAGGGCCTGGGCAAATGGTCTACACATTATGAAAGACCAAAAAATGCCAGCCAGGACCACAACACCTAGCAAACTATCAATTATAATCAGTGGAGAAATAAGACCATTTCCTGATTTAAAAAACAAATATTATTATATTTAAGTAATATCTATCCAGCAATTCAGTACTACAGAAGAAACTAGAAAGAAAAATTCTGCATGAAAAGAAGTGTAAATACACCAAAAATGCAAGGAATACACAGCCCAGACCATTTAACCAAAATAAGTTTAAGCAAGAACAAGACAACAATAATAACACAATAATAAGAATTAACAAACACTTCTCATAAATAACTCTCAATACTAATAGTTACAATTCTTCAATAAAAAGACAGGTTGACACTCCTGGGCATATATCCAGAAGATGCTCCAACTTGTAATAGGATGCATGCTCCACTATATTCATAGCAGCCTTATTTATAATAGCCAGAAGCTGGAAAAGACCCAGATTTTCCTCAACAGAAGAATGGATACAGAAAAGTGGTACATTTACCCAATGGAGTACTACTCAGCTATTAAAAACAATGAATTTATGAAGTTTTTAGGCAAATGGATGGCTCTGGAGGATATCATTCTGAGGTAACTGAATCACAAAAGAACACACATATATTCACTCACTGATAAGTGCATATTAGCCCAGAAACTCAGAATATCCAAAATACAATTTGAAAAACACATTGAAACTCAAGAAGAAGGAAAACCAAAGTGTGGATACGTTGATTCTTCTTAGAAGGGGGAACAAAATACCCATGGAAGGAGTTACAGAGACAAAGTTCAGAGCAGAGACTAAAGGAACTACTATCCAGATACTGTCTCATCTGGGGATCATCCCATAAACAACCAGCAAATGCAGACCCTTTTGCAGATGCCAACAAGAGCTTGCTGACAGGAGCCTGATATAGCACTCTCCTGAGAGGCTCTGCTAGTACCTGACTAATACAGAAGTGGATGCTCACAGTTGTCCATTAGACGGAGCATAGGTTCCCTAATAAAGGAGCTGGAAAAAGTACCCAAGTAGCTGAAGGGGGCTGCAGAACCATAGGAGTCACACCAATATAAACTAACCAGTAACCCCAGAGCTCCCTGGGAATAAACCACCAATAAAAGAAAACACAGGGAGGAACTTGTGGCTCTACCTGTAAATGTAGCAGAGGATGGCCTAGCCGTTCATCAATGGGAGGAGAGGCTCTTGGTCTTGTGAAGATTATATGTTTCAGTATAGGGGAATGCCAGGGCCAGGAAGGAGGAGTGGGTGGGTTGGGGTAGCCGGGGGCGGGGGAAGAGGAGATGGGATTTTCAGAGGGGACTAGGAAAGGGAATAACATTTGAAATGTAAATAAAGTAAATATCTAACTAAAAATAAGAAACACAAAAGACTTCCCCACAGAAAAAAAAAAAGAAAAGAAAAAATAAAGAAAGAAATTAAGAAATTAAGAAAGAAAGAAAGAAAGAAAAGAAAGAGAAAAAGGAAAAGAAAAAGAGAAAGAAAAAGAAAAAAACAAGAAAATACAATCCTTACAGAGAATATATGAGATAAAATAAACTCAGGAATGAAACTAAAGGGATAGAAACAAAAACAGTAACAAAGACAAAGGAACAATTAAATGAAGAATTTGGTTTCCTGTTTAAAAAAAAAAAGCAAGAAGGGCTGGAGAGATATCTCAGCAGTTAAGAATACTAGCTGATTTTCGAGAGGTCCTGAGTTCAATTCCCAGCAACCACATGGTGGCTCACAACCATCTATACTAGGTTCTGATGCCCTTTTCTGGTATGAGGGTGTACATGCAGATAGAGCACTCATACATAAATCAAATATATAAATAAGTCCTTTATAAAAGCACCAAGATTAACCAGCTTTTAGACAAATTAACTAAAAGAGAGTCCAAATGAATAAAAATGAGATTATGAAGTCAGAGACACCACCACATTCATCTAGAAAATTCAAAAAACCATATAGACATACTTCAAAAATGTATATCCTACTATAGTGGAAATCCGCAAAGAAACTGATAGATTTCTTGATACATATGACCTACCAAAATTAAATTAAATTGAAATAAAAAATTTCAGATTGATCTATAAACATCCCTTAGTGAAACAGAATTAAATATATCCTAACCCATGGTCCAGGGACAGATTAATGTTGCACAGAATTTTACAAGATTTTCAAAGGAGAGTTCATGACAATATGCCTCAAATTATTTCACAAAATTTAAAATGAAGGGGTATGTCTTAATTTTTTCAAAGCCATTATTACTTGCCATGGACTGGACTCCGTTGGCCCCTCAACCTGTGGGGAACCAAGGTCCTGGTATTCAGGTGAGCAAGGAGTCATCAGGGTGAAAAACAGACACAAACACAAGGGAGTGTTGATCTGAATTTAATTTCTCAAAGCGAGCATCAGACTTTTAATACAGAAGAAAATAAGGAAGTTAGGTGACACATCAGCCAAGGTACATAGAGATTACCCGATGCTTAATGACTCTTTACACAAAACAGAGGAATGGATACATAAAGACTAGCAGGAACTAGGCAATATAACAACTGAGACAAAGTCAGCTCTATCTAAGGTCAGCTATATACTTAGAAACCAGGTGTGAGGTCATCATGCTCCCGGGGGCAAGGACTTTCACCCCCAAGTCATAGTTCTAATTAGGAAGTTCTGCTCTAACTAGACTTCTCATGAATAATGCAATACTCTAGTTCCTCTTTAAACCACAGCCCGATCTTCTTCCTAAACCATTGTAAATTCCTGTATATGGGAGTGACTTGGCTGTTGTTCTAAGTGATTTTGTGGGCGACTTTCTTCTATTAAGTGATGTAGTCTGCCATACATAGCTATAATAAGAATTCTAAACTTATTTTGCTAAGCTTGCTCTGAAATTTCTAACTCTATGTAATAGATAGTAATGCCTGATTTCACTCACTATCTCTCTTTCAATATTGGAGGCAATTTGTGTGAATAGGTAACATTCTTACTAAATTGTAAGCACAGGGTCGGCTCAAGAATTGCCTAGGACATTGGTGGAGGCAAGAAAGCAAAGTTCAACCTAATTTAGGTATTTGACAAATCATTCATTGGAGGCACATATAATAAAACAAAACTGAAAGAAAGCACACAGATCCATTCACCGACTAATGCAAGGACAAGTTTGGAGCATTCGTGCTATGGGAAGCCAATGCTCCAGGAGACTAATTTTTTGTGAAACTTTTTGGCTTGGTTCTGCGTCCAAGCTTTTGGGCTTGCCATGCAGTTTTTACTGGAGTGGGTGTGGCAATTACTGTTACCAAAACCACAAAAAGACTCAACATAAAATTATAGACCAATATCCTTTATGATCATAAATACAATTCTCAAGAAAATACTTCCAAAACATATTCAAGAATACATCAAAAGTTATCAACCATAATAAAGTTGGCCTCATCTTGAAGATTCAGAGATGGTTCAACATATGTAAATCTAATACATATCTATCACATAAACGGACTAAAAGACAAGACAGAAGATCATTTCATTAGATGCAGAAAAAAAATTGTGTTTGTTTTATCTCATTTGGTTTTGGTTTTTTGAGATAGGGTTTCTCTGTGTAGTCCAGGCAGTCTTGGATCTCATTCTGTAGACCAGGATGTCCTTGAACTCACAGAGATCCAACTGCCTCTGCTTCCCAGCTGCTGGGATTAAAGATGTGCTTTACTACCACTTTGCTGCAGAAACTGCCTAAGTTTAAAATTCTTTCAAAATAACAGTCCTGAAGAAACTAGGGGTAAAACTGGATATACCTCCACACTATAAAGGCAGTTTACAGTAAGCCTATATATAGCCAATATCAATTTAAATGGAGAAAAACTCTAAGCAATTTCACTAAACAGAGGAATATAAGGATGTTTACTCTCTCCATACACATTGTGACGACTATTCTTGGTTGTCAACTTGAGTATGTTTGCAATGAACTTCAATCTAGAAATGGAGGGCAAACCTGTGAGCCCGATATTGAAGCATGAAGACAATGTGCCTTTGGTTTGGATCTTGACACTGGAGTCATAGGCTTTTGTGTTAGATCTTGAAGGGGCTCCAGAGAACACTGACTAATACAATGATAATGGCCTGAACCTCTGAACCTGTAAGCCGGCCCCAATTAAATGTTGTCCTTTATAATACTTGCCATGGTCATGATGTCTGTTCACGTAAATAAAATCCCAACAAGGACAAAGAGCATAAACTGAGGATTGGTGGAGTAAATATAGGATCTATGGTTGATTAGTTTCATACACTATGGGCCTTTTTATTTAAGGAGGGCTCAAAGCATGCTTTTTGGTCTAGAAAATGTTTTAGATAAAATTTGTTATCTAGGTTAGAATCCTGTTCAATGATCTAATTCAGAAATAACTCTAATAAAACATGGTACTTGGCCATATTGAATAATTGGTTCTGGTTTATGGGTGAAGAATTGATTTTTTTAATCTCTCCATTTAAATGGTATTGCTTGCCTATGCATTGTAGCACTGCCCTGAGACTTTGAGCATCACCTTTCCTTTCTGTCAGTGAATTCCTATAGACGTTTAGGTATTTTTAGCCATTTTTACTATATTGATCCTGTTAATCCATGAGCATGGGAGATCTTTTCATCTTCTGAGATCTTCTTTGATTTCTTTCTTCAGAGACTTGAAGTTCTTATCATACAGATCTTTCACTTCCTTAGTTAGAGTCACACCAATGTATTTTATATTATTTGTAACTATTGTGAAGGGTGTTGTTTCCCTAATTTCTTTCTCAGCCTCTTTATCCTTTGTGTAGAGAAAGGCCATTGATTTGTTTGAGTTAATTTTATATCCAGCTACTTCACTGAAGCTGTTTATCAGGTTTAGGAGTTCTCTGGTGAAACTTTTAGTATCACTTATATATACTATTATGCATATGATAGTATATATACTATGAATTTATGAAATTCTTAGGCTAATGGATGGATCTGGGAGATATAATCCTGAGTGAGGTAACACAATCACAAAAGAACTCACCTGTTGTGCACTCGCTCATACGTGGATATTAGCCCAGAAGCTCAGAATATCCAAGATACAATTCGCAAAGCACATGAAACTCAAGAAGGAAGACCAAAGTGTAGACACTTTGGTCTTTTTTAGAAGGGGAAACAAAATGCCAAAGGAAGCAGTTACAGAGACAAAGTGTGAAGCAGGGACTGAAGGAATGATCATCCAGAGACTGTCCTACCTGGGGATCCATCCCGAAAAGAAACACCAAAACTAGACACTATTGTGGATGCCAACAAGAGCTTGCTGACAGGAGCCTGATATAGCTGTCTCCTGAGAGGCTCTACCAGTGCCTGACTAATACAGAAGTGGATGCTCACAGTCATCCATTAGAAGGAGCACAGGATCCCCATTGAAGGAGCTAAAGAAAGTTCCCAAGAAGCTGAAAGGATTTGCATTCCCCTAGGAGGAACAACAATATGAATGAACCAGCACCCCTGAGCTCCCTGGGACTAAACAACCAATCAAAGAAATTACAGAGAGGGCCTACTCATGCATATGTAGCAGACGATGACCTAGTTGGTCATCAATGGGAAAAGAGGCCCTTGGTCCTGTGTTGTTCTAAGCCCCGGTACAGGGGACAGACAGTTCTAGGAAGTGGGAGTGGGTGGGTTCTTGAGCAGGGGAAAGGGGGAAGGAATAGAGTGTTTTTGGAGGGAAAACTAGGGAAGGGAATAACATTTGAAATGTAACTAAAGAAAATATCTAATAAACAAACAAAACAAACAAGTGTTGCCACATCCTTTAGGCATTTATTCTAGAAGTAGGAAAACTTATGCGCTCTGACAAGTCTTGTATGAGTATTGACTATAACTTTATTCATGATAGTTTCAAAAATGAAAACAACCTAAATATCTTCAACAACTTTGTTAATTCATAAATGCAACACTAGTCAGCAATAATAAAGAAGAAACAATAATTGAATAAGTTTCAGGGGCATTACAGAGAGTGAAAAAAATCCAATTTCAAAATGACTATAATTCCTTTACAATGCATTATATAGATAATGAATTTATACAGATGGAGCACAAATCATTATTGCCAGGGATCAAGAAGATTTTTAATAATGTGGGTAGGAAGAGATAGTTTGAGAGGTTGGAATATTTCTATGTGCTAACTGCAATGATGTCTGCATGAACCAAAACATGAACTGAACTATATAACAAAAAGAAAAAAAAAAAAAAACAGATGAATACAAGTAAAAAGGTGCTTTGCTCTCAAGCAGGCTTCTTGTTTAATTAATAATTCTTTGCCAATGTCCATAATTGAGATTCAATAAACTTGTGACAATGTAAAATGTTGTCATTGAGGACCTGTTATTTTTAAATATTTTTATTTGTATTATTCTAAAGTTACCTAAACAGATATCATTTAAAATTTTACCATAGATGTCACCCACATACATTTTAAAAGAATTAAATAAAAACTTAAAGTCTACTGGTATTGTATGCTTTGGGATCATGAGCTAGATTTTGGCTGCTGATATATTTTGTTTGGCCAACAACATGTTGACCCACACAATGTTTCCAAACCACTTTTCAGTCATACTTTTAGAATGTAAAACATTAAAAGATTTATAGCAGGTTTGGATTTTAGACTTTCTGGGTTGGAACTGAGGACATGTTATTTTAAAAAAATGTATTATACATGGAAAAGGGCACTTGTGGGAGATAGATGAAAGTAATGGAAAGTGAATATAGTCAAAGTAAGTGATATATATAATCAAGGCAGCCTTATGAAACCCATTGCTTTATTCAATAAGTATACACTGATGAAAATTTTCTCAAGAAGTTCTGACACCTAAATTTGAGGACCAGAGCTTTAACAGATCCATAATGTAGATGAAATTCTCAGGCCTTGCCAAGCACTGACAGGAATTAAAATGACTTAAGGCTGTGGGGTTTTTAAATTCAATTTATTTATTTTGTAAAGGTCTCGTCCCTCATGACACAAGAATGTATAAGGTAAACTATTTTGCTAGTCAATCCGTAGGTTGACTACTCAAAGGTAGGTCTCTTGGGGGATAGAAACAATACATTCTATTTGTGTCTTTAGTTGTCATGGAAGCAAGCACAACAAAGCCACAGCAAAACTGGTCTCCTAAGGATGTCTGCTGACAAAATACCTAGATAAGACCAGAAAGACCTGTTGGAGATTCTAATTAAAAGGGTATGTTATAAAGTGGGCCACTTAAAACCCAAGGATTCTGATTTTCAATGGTTATTAGTTTGCTAACTTTTCTGGCCTGGTCTTGTCCTCCACTGTATCAGGTCTGATGTTGCCCCCATTCTAATTTATGTCCACCCTTAATAACAAGTAATTTTCCCTTTCAGTGACCAAATTATCTACAATTGTCTTCGTTCTGTTTATCACCACTACTGACATTGGTTCATGCTTATTTACTCATCTATATTAGTAACTAACCTCCAAAGTCTCTAAACTATCCATTTCCTGCCGTCATATTGGTATGTCATTAAAATTTAGATACACAGTAAATTACATTCTTTGTACAATAAATTAATAATTCTTGAAGGATTCTAGTATGAAATTTGGATTCCCATTGTATCCTGGCACTTGAGTTCTTTTCTAGCCATATCTTCAAACCCTCATCCGTTCACATAGGAGGCCATAGACTTACTCAGAGAATCACTTATATGGCAGAAATAAATAATGATCATGTGTATCTGTTGTTATTATTCAAGTAAAATCAGAAGTTAAAATCCATGTGGTGCTTTCTCTAGTCTTTTCACAAAGATATGTATTTAGAGGTAGCATTTGCCTTTTCATTTGACAGGAGGAAATTGAAATAGTCAGACCCAAATTTTCTTTTTTTTCACATTTTTATTAGGTATTTAGCTCATTTACATTTCCAATGCTATACCAAAAGTCCCCCATACCCACCCACCCCCAATCCCCTACCCACCCACTCCCCCTTTTTGGCCCTGGCGTTCCCCTGTACTGGGGCATATAAAGTTTGCGTGTCCAGTGGGCCTCTCTTTCCAGTGATGGCCGACTAGGCTATCTTTTGATACATATGCAGCTAGAGTCAAGAGCTCCGGGGTACAGGTTAGTTCATAATGTTGTTCCGCCTATAGGGTTGCAGATCCCTTTAGCTCCTTGGCTACTTTCTCTAGCTCCTCCATTGGGAGCCCTGTGATCCATCCATTAGCTGACTGTGAGCATCCACTTCTGTGTTTGCTAGGCCCCGGCATAGTCTCACAAGAGACAGCTACATCTGGGTCCTTTCGATAAAATCTTGCTAGTGTATGCAATGGTGTCAGCGTTTGGATGCTGATTATGGGGTGGATCCCTGGATATGGAAGTCTCTACATGGACCATCCTTTCATCTCAGCTCCAAACTTTGTCTCTGTAACTCCTTCCAAGGGTGTTTTGTTCCCACTTATAAGGAGGGGCATAGTGTCCACACTTCAGTCTTTATTTTTCTTGAGTTTCATGTGTTTAGGAAATTGTATCTTATATCTTGGGTATCCTAGGTTTTGGGCTAATATCCACTTATCAGTGAGTTCCTTTGTGAATGTGTTACCTCACTCAGGATGATGCCCTCTAGGTCCATCCATTTGGCTAGGAATTTCATAAATTCATTCTTTTTAATAGCTGAGTAGTATTTCATTGTGTAGATGTTACCACATTTTCTGTATCCATTACTCTGTTGAGGGGCATCTGGGTTCTTTCCAGCTTCTGGCTATTATAAATAAGGCTGCTATGAACATAGTGGAGCATGTGTCCTTCTTACCAGTTGGGGCATCTTCTAAATATATGCCCAGGAGAGGTATTGCTGGATCCTCCGGTAGTACTATGTCCAATTTCTTGAGGAACCGCCAGACTGATTCCAGAGTGGTTGTACAAGCCTGCAATCCCACCAACAATGGAGGAGTGTTCCTCTTTCTCCACATCCACGCCAGCATCTGCTGTCACCTGAATTTTTGATCTTAGCCATTCTGACTGGTGTGAGGTGGAATCTCAGGGTTGTTTTGATTTGCATTTCCCTGATGATTAAGAATGTTGAACAGTTTTTCAGGTGCTTCTCTGCCATTTGGTATTCCTCAGGTGAGAATTCTTTGTTCAGTTCTGAGCCACATTTTTTAATGGGGTTATTTGATTTTCTGAAGTCCACCTTCTTGAGTTCTTTATATATGTTGGATATTAGTCCCCTATCTGATTTAGAATAGGTAAATATCCTTTCCCAATCTGTTGGCGGTCTTTTTGTCTTATTGACGGTGTCTTTTGCCTTGCGGAAACTTTGGAGTTTCATTAGGTCCCATTTGTCAATTCTCGATCTTACAGCACAAGCCATTGCTGTTCTGTTCAGGAATTTTTCCCCTGTGCCCATATCTTCAAGGCTTTTCCCCACTTTCTCCTCTATAAGTTTCAGTGTCTCTGGTTTTATGTGAAGTTCCTTGATCCACTTAGATTTGACCTTAGTACAAGGAGATAAGTACGGATCGATGCACATTCTTCTACACGATAACAACCAGTTGTGCCAGCACCAATTGCTGAAAATGCTGTCTTTCTTCCACTGGATGGTTTTAGCTCCCTTGTCGAAGATCAAGTGACCATAGGTGTGTGGGTTCATTTCTGGGTCTTCAATTCTATTCCATTGGTCTACTGGTCTGTCTCTATACCAGTACCATGCAGTTTTTATCACAATTGCTCTGTAGTAAAGCTTTAGGTCAGGCATGGTGATGGCACCAGAGGTTCTTTTATCCTTGAGAAGACTTTTTACTATCCTAGGTTTTTTGTTATTCCAGATGAATTTGCAAATTGCTCCTTCTAATTCGTTGAAGAATTGAGTTGGAATTTTGATGAGGATTGCAATGAATCTGTAGTTTGCTTTTGGCAAGATAGCCATTTTTACAATGTTGATCCTGCCAATCCATGAGCATGGGAGATCTTTACATCTTCTGAGATCTTCTTTAATTTCTTTCTTCAGAGATTTGAAGTTTTTATCATATAGATCTTTCACTTCCTTAGTTAGAGTCACGCCAAGATATTTTATATTATTTGTGACTATTGAGAAGGGTGTTGTTTCCCTAATTTCTTTCTCAGCCTGTTTATTCTTTGTATAGAGAAAGGCCATTGACTTGTTTGAGTTTATTTTATATCCAGCTACTTCACCGAAGCTGTTTATCAGGTTTAGGAGTTCTCTGGTAGAATTTTTAGGGTCACTTATATATACTATCATATCATCTGCAAAAAGTGATATTTTGACTTCCTCTTTTCCAATTTGTATCCCCTTGATCTCCTTTTGTTGTCGAATTGCTCTGGCTAATACTTCAAGTACTATGTTGAAAAGGTAGGGAGAGAGTGGGCAGCCTTGTCTAGTCCCTGATTTTAGTGGGATTGCTTCCAGCTTCTCTCCATTTACTTTGATGTTGGCTACTGGTTTGCTGTAGATTGCTTTTATCATGTTTAGATATGGGCCTTGAATTCCTGATCTTTCCAAGACTTTTATCATGAATGGGTGTTGGATCTTGTCAAATGCTTTTTCTGCATCTAACGAGATGATCATGTGGTTTTTGTCTTTGAGTTTGTTTATATAATGGATTACATTGATGGATTTTCGTATATTAAACCATCCCTGGAATAAAACCTACTTAGTCAGGATGGATGATTTCTTTAATGTGTTCTTGGATTCGGTTAGCGAGAATTTTATTGAGGATTTTTGCATCGATATTCATAAGAGAAATTGGTCTGAAGTTCTCTATCTTTGTTGGGTCTTTCTGTGGTTTAGGTATCAGAGTAATAGTGGCTTCATAAAATGAGTTGGGTAGAGTACCTTCTACTTCTATTTTGTGAAATAGTTTGTGCAGAACTGGAATTAGATCTTCTTTGAAGGTCTGATAGAACTCTGCACTAAACCCGCCTGGTCCTGGGCTTTTTTTGGCTGGGAGACTATTGATAACTGCTTCTATTTCTTTAGGTGATATGGGACTGTTTAGATGGTCAACTTGATCCTGATTCAACTTTGGTACCTGGAATCTGTCCAGAAATTTGTCCATTTCGTCCAGGTTTTCCAGTTTTGTTGAGTATAGCCTTTTGTATAAGGATCTGATGGTGTTTTGGATTTCTTCAGGATCTGTTGTTATGTCTCCCTTTTCATTTCTGATTTTGTTAATTAGGATTTTGTCCCTGTGCACTTTAGTGAGTCTAGCTAAGGGTTTATCTATCTTGTTGATTTTTTTCAAAGAACCAACTTCTCGTTTGGTTAATTCTTTGAATAGTTCTTCTTGTTTCCACTTGGTTGATTTCACCCCTGAGTTTGATTATTTCCTGCCGTCTACTCCTCTTGGGTGAATTTGCTTCCTTTTTTTCTAGAGCTTTTAGATGTGTTGTCAAACTGCTAGTATGTGCTCTCCCGTTTCTTCTTGGAGGCACTCAGAGCTATGAGTTTCCCTCTTAGAAATGCTTTCATTGTGTCCCATAGGTTTGGGTACGTTGTGGCTTCATTTTCATTAAACTCTAAAAAGTCTTTAATTTCTTTCTTTATTCCTTCCTTGACCAAGGTATCATTGAGAAGAGTGTTGTTCAGTTTCCATGTGAATGTTGGCTTTCCATTATTTATGTTGTTATTGAAGATCAGTCTTAGGCCATGGTGGTCTGATAGGATACATGGGACAATTTCAATATTTTTGTATCTGTTGAGGCCTGTTTTGTGACCAATTATATGGTCAATTTTGGAGAAGGTCCCGTGAGGTGCTGAGAAGAAGGTATATCCTTTTGTTTTAGGATAAAATGTTCTGTAGATATCTGTCAGGTCCATTTGTTTCATAACTTCTGTTAGTTTCACTGTGTCCCTGTTTAGTTTCTGTTTCCACGATCTGTCCATTGATGAAAGTGGTGTGTTGAAGTCTCCCACTATTATTGTGTGAGGTGCAACATGTGCTTTGAGCTTTACTAAAGTGTCTTTAATGAATGTGGCTGCCCTTGCATTTGGAGTGTAGATATTCAGAATTGATAGTTCCACTTGGAGGATTTTACCTATGATGAGTAAGAAGTGTCCCTCCTTGTCTTTTTTAATAACTTTGGGTTGGAAGTCGATTTTATCCGATATTAAAATGGCTACTCCAGCTTGTTTCTTCAGACCATTTGCTTGGAAAATTGTTTTCCAGCCTTTCACTCTGAGGAAGTGTCTGTCTTTTTCCCTGAGATGGGTTTCCTGTAAGCAGCAGAATGTTGGGTCCTGTTTGTGTAGCCAGTCTGTTAGTCTATGTCTTTTTATGGGGGAGTTGAGACCATTGATATTAAGAGATATTAAGGAAATGTAATTGTTGATTCCTGTTGTTTTTGTTGTTAAAGTTGGCATTCTGTTCTTGTGGCTGTCTTCTTTTAGTTTTGTTGAGGGATTATCTTCTTGTTTTTTCTAGGGTGTGGTTCCCATCCTTGTATTGGTTTTTTTTCTGTTATTATCCTTTGAAGGGCTGGATTCGTGGAGAGATAATGGGTGAATTTAGTTTTGTCGTGGAAAGTTTGGTTTCTCCATCTACGGTAATTGAGAGTTTGGCTGGGTATAGTAGCCTGGGCTGGAATTTGTGTTCTCTTAGTGTCTTTATATAACATCTGTCCAGGCTCTTCTGGCTTTCATAGTCTCTGGTGAAAAATCTGGTGTAATTCTGATAGGCTTGCATTTATATGTTACTTGAGCTATTTCCCTTAATGCTTTTAGTATTCTATCTTTATTTAGTGCATTTGTTGTTCTGATTATTATGTGTTGGGAGGAATTTCTTTTCTGGTCCAGTCTATTTGGAGTTCAGTAGGCTTCTTGTATATTCATGGGTATCTCTTTCTTTAGATTTGGGAAGTTTTCTTCAATAATCTTGTTGAAGATGTTTGCTGGTCCTTTGAGTTGAAAATCTTCATTCTCATCCACTCCTATTATCCGTAGGTTCGGTCTTCTCATTGTGTTCTGGATTTCCTGGATGTTTTGAGTTAGGATCTTTTTGCATTTTCCATTTTCTTTGATTGTTGTGCCGATGTTCTCTATGGAATCTTCTGCACCTGAGATTCTCTCTTCCATTTCTTGTATTTTGTTGCTGATGCTCGCATCTATGGTTCCAGATTTCTCTCTCGGGCCGGGTGGACCCCTGTGCTCTCACCAGGAAGGTGGCCGGTTGTCTGGAGCCGGAAATGGCGCCGCCTCAGAGGCTCTGTGGCTCTCGCCCGTTCCAGAAGCTGCTGGCCTCTGTGTTCCACACTCTCACCCGCAGACCGCTGGCTGCGGGGTCTCAGAACCAAGGTGACCCCCGCGGAAAGTGAGGCAGAAGCCTCCCGGGCTGTGCGGACACCTGTGCTCTGACCAGGAAGGTGGCAGGTTGTCTGTAGCCGAAAATGGCGCCGCCTCAGAGGCTCTGTGGCTCTCGCCCCCCCAAATTTTCTTTCTACCATTTCCCTTATAACCAAATTATTTTCTGTGATCTCAAGATATGACTTTGAACAAACAACAACTGAGAAACAAGAGTAAGTTGTGTATGAATTCTAAGATAAAAATAATTGCAACATTAAATTTTAATTGTGACTCTGACTTGAGTTCAAATTCCTATTTCCTCAGACTCTTTGGATATATTGATTTCTCTCCTCTGCCAGGCTTCCAGTTCTGCTATGGAAGACTCAAAACCTAAGCTGACTGAAGATCCATCTCAGATCCCATAGTTGTGCTGGGTGATAAGCTAAAAAGTAGTAATATGTCCAACAAGTTAGAGAAGGGGAAGTCAGGCAATAAATTTGGGTGGTCTAGTGACACTATTGACAATGAACACTTGGGCCATCGCTCATCCAAATGTTGTTTTGTTTATGAAAAGCAACATGCTTTTGGTGAAAGCTCCTCAGAAAGTGAAAAAGAATATGAAGACAACGGTGATGTACTCTGTGCTTGGGGTCATCAAAAGAGAAGACACAGCGATCTTTCAAGCAGCCTGGTTAATACTTCATCTTCAAAGCCTCAAGACCCATCTAAATCCCTTCCTTCCTCTATCATTGACTAAAGCCTCATTTTGCTTCTCCCATTCCTTAACCAGACTGAACTGCATGCAAGATGTCCTTGTTGCTACACAGGAATTAAATGTTGTTTGACTCTCTCTCTCTCTCTCTCTCTCTCTCTCTCTCTGTGTGTGTGTGTGTGTGTGTGTGTGTGTGTCTGTCTATCTGTCTGTCTGTGTGTGTGTGTGTGTGTGTGTGTGTGTGTGATATTTTCTTTATGTGATGGGGGAGGATGTAACAATGAAGGAAAGTAGTAGGTGAAACATGGATCATATAGAGCATTTATTTGTAAGCCCTGGTATGCCCCAATTGCTTGTTAAACACATAGGGCTCTCAGTTATCTAAGACATATCTATTTACTTTTTTGTGTTTAGACACCAGGACTATCTGTCCCTGTCTCTTCCTGGTCAGACCAAGGTCATCAATGTAACTCCATAACTTTTCCAAGTCACCACCATGTCCATACTATATTAGTTCCTTTTCTCATAGATGTGTCAAAATAACCAACAAGAAACAATTTAAGAAAATAAGAGATGATTTTGGCAATCAGTTTAAGGAAGACAATCCATCATAGCAGAGAAGATGTGGCAATAGAAATGGAAGAAACAGGAGGCTAGCTGGTCTCATTGCTTTTGCATTTAGGAAACAACAGGAGATGAGCTCAGGTACTTCACTTCTTTTCATTCATTAGGCAATTAGATTAGGTCTCCCTCCTTCGATAACGAAAGAAATTAACTTCTCCCTGGCCCCAGGCATGCACAACCATTTTTCCTCAGGGTGTTTCTAGATTCTGTGAAATTATCTATCAGTATAGGCTTATCCACCCCTTGTGAATTTGGCATGTAACCATGTTATTTTAAAAATATTATTTTAGCCAGGCAGTGGTGGCATATGCCTTTAATACTAGCACTCAAGAGGCAGAGGCAGGTAGATCTCTGTGAGTTTGAGGCCAGCCTGATTTACAAAGTGAGTTCCACAACAGATGTGGCTACACAGAGAAACACTGTCTCAAACACTGTCTCAAACACTGTCTCATCCTTGGCTACATATGTATCTGGACAAGCTCCAGTTTTTTAAAAAGATTCTGAATCTTGGGCAACTGTTTTCTTGTAACTACTTTGCAGATTCTAAAAGTAGTTATTGTCTAAAGCTGAAAGAATTTAAGTCTCTTAGATAAACATGTGAATGAAAGGAGGGAAATAAACAAAAAGAAAAAAAAGAAAAACATGAGATCAAAAAAAGGAATAGGAATTTGAAGTTTATTCCAGCTATAAAATGCAAGTTATTCTGACTTTAAGGTAACATCACATGGCATACTTCTGAGTCCATTCCCAAGATATTCTGTTGTATTTATCACTATCTGTTTTAGATCTGTGCAGTCTCTGGCACTAGGAGGTCATCAGGGTTTGGATCACATAGCAGTGAACAAATGGATAAATGAACATTAGAAATAGTTAAAGCAGGAGACACTGTGATCTGAGATTATCAAGATAAATGCTGCCATTACTGTTGAAATTTAGATGATAAATTTTTGTTGTAAACGCAACCTTAAGTGGCTTGAAGGTGTAGTCTAAAGGAAACTGATTTGTCAAAAATAATGTGCCTTACAGTAGCTTTGCAATTTTATGAGGTCCCATTTGTCGATTCTTGATTTTATAGCCCAAGCCATTGCTGTTCTGTTCAGGAATTTTTCACATGTGCCCATATCTTCGAGGCTTTTCCCCACTTACTCCTCTATAAATTTCAGTGTCTCTGTCAATAAGACAAAAAGGCCACCAACAGCGTGGGAAAGGATTTTTCCCAACCCTAAATCTGTTAGGGAACTAATATCCAATATATTAGTATTTGTATTTATATATTTGTATTATATAAACAAAGAGCTTAGAAGCTAGACTCCATAAATTCAAATAGCCCCATTAAAAATGGGGTACAGAACTAAACAAAGAATTCTTAACTGAGGAATACTGAATGGCTAAGAAGCACCTGAAAAAATGTTCAACATCCTTAATCATCAGGAAAATGCAAATCAAAACAACCCTGAGATTCCACCACACACCAGTCAGAATGGCTAAGATCAAAAATTCAGGTGACAGCAGATACTGGCAAGGATGTGGAGAAAGAAGAACACTCCTCCATTGCTGATGGGATTGCAAGCTTGTACGACCACTCTGGAAATCAGTCTGGCAGTTCCTCAGAAAATTGGACATAGTACTACTGGATGATGCAGCAATACCTCTCCTGGGCATATACCCAGAAGATGTTCCAACTGGTAATAAGTACACATGCTCCACTATGTTCATAGCAGCCTTATTTATAATAGCCAGAAGCTGGAAAGAACCCAGATGCCCCTCAACAGAAGAATGGATACAGAATATGTGGTACATTTACACAATGGAGTACTACTCAGCTATTAAAAAGAATGAATTTATGAAATTCCTAGGCAAATGGATGGACCTGGAGGGCATCATCCTGAGTGAGGTAGCACAATCACAAAAGAAGTCATTAGATATGCACTCACTGTTAAGTGGATATTAGCCCAGAAACTTAGAATACCCAAGATACTGTGGGTTATTGGGCTATGCACAGACAGGCTGGTCTCCAGTTAAGCTGAGGTCTGAACCTCAAAAATGGTGATAATTCACCTTCATGACATAGTAGGAGTGAATTTCCCTCATGCTCCTGGAACTCTGGCTCCTGCCTTAGTTACCGACCCCCACAGCCCCCACAAGAGAAGCATGGCTAGAAGTCATGTAGGCAATGGCCCAAGCTTCTGACCTTCAGGCTAAACTCCTCCCCAGTTACCTAGCAACAGTAAAGGCCATAAAAAGGGTTGTTCAGCCCCTGCTTGCTCTCTTACTTGTATCTTACTTACTTCTCACTCTCTTACCTCTTACCCCTCACTCTCAGCCCCTCTCCCCTCTCTTTGTCTTCTCCTCTCTCCTCTCCTCTTTTCTCTCCCTCTAACTCTCTTTCTTTCTAGCCCTTTCTCTCTGTCTCTCTCTCTTTTCTACCTTCTCTCTTTCTCCCTGCCTTTCTACAATAAAGTTCTAAAACCATAGCCAGTCTCTGCTCATCTAGATCCGCTGTGCTCACTCTCACAGGTGTTGGGAGCCTCTTCTCTCATCCCTCTCTCCCATAACCCTGGTGGCTTTAGCAAAGTAGCTCCAGGAATCCCAGGTAGGACTGCCTGCCCCTTGCCACACCCAGAAGAGTGTATCAAAGGCTTGGATGCCCACCCGGGAATGAGTGGAAGGTAGATAGCAACCCTCCCACACCTGACTGACAAGAGCATAGGTGGAACTCTGTTAGGTTGTGGGTCTTCTCCTTCCCACTCTTTCCCCTGGGACCCCATTTTAGTTCCCAACAAGATACAATTTGCAAAACACAAGAAAATCAAGAACAAAGACCAACACGTGGATATTTCATTCCTCCTTAGAATAGAGAACAAAATACCCATGGAAGGAATTACAGAGACAAGCTTGGAGCTGAGCCAAAAGGATTACCATCCAGAAACTGCCCCACCCAGGGATCCATCCCATAATCAGCCACCAAACAGACACTATTGCATATGCCAGCAAGATTTTGCTGAAAGGACCCTGATATAGTTGTCTCTTGCGAGGCTATGCCAGTGCCTGGCAAATACAGAAGTGGATGCTCATGGTCATCTATTGGATGGAACACAGGGCCCCCAATGGAATAGCTAGAGAAAGTACCCAAGGAGCTCAAGGGGTCTGCAACCCTATAGGTGGAACAACAATATGAACTAACCAGTACTCCCCAGAGCTCGTGTTTCTAGCAGCATATGTAGCAGAAGATGGCCTACTTGACCCTCATTGGGAAGAGAGGCCCTTTGGTTTTGCAAACTTTATATGCCCCAGTACAGGGGAATGCCAGGACCAAGAAGTGGGAATGGGTGGGAAGGATAGCAGGGCAGGGGGGGAGGGTATAGGGGACTTTTAGGATTCCATTTGAAATGTAAATGAAGAATATACCTAACAAAAAATTGAAAAAAAGAGATGTCTACCAATAAAAAACAAACAAACAAACAAACACAAAACCAATATGCCACTTGACATGGGCTGTCATTAGGTACTATAAATGTGCCTTTCCAATGAAAACATGTCATGTTCAACTGGACCTGCAAAACATTGTGCTAGAGGGCCACAGGCCAAATCACTAATTGCTTTCACTGGGCTCCTCACTATCCCATTGTGTACTCAAAGTCTGGCTAAAACCTGGGGAAGGATTGTCTCCTTTTCTCATACCAGCTCTGTCAGACACAGGCTCTTGGGATGGAGGCTGTAGGTTTTGTGAGAACCTCGTGGGAGGCCCATAGGTGCTCCAGGTCTTCAATGACTTAAGGGCAGTTTTGTGCTCTCTTCCTTGCTTTGATGAAAGGATTTTTATATTCATATACATAATACTACAGTACTTAATGGAAATAACCAATGTTCTTGAATAAATTGAAATTAATCCAGTTTCTTTTTGTTGTTGTTTTCCTTAACTTATTTGCTTATTCACTTTACATCCTGATTACAGCCTCTCCTCCCTCCTCTCCTCCCAGTCCCACTCTCATCCCCCACTCCCCTTTCTCCGGGAATACCAACTCTCCCTGGCACATCAAGTTGCAGCAGGACTAGGTGGTACATCCTCTCCCACTGAGGTCAGACAAGGCAGGGATAAGGATTTCAAAGGGAGATAACAGTCAGAGTAACATCTCTCCCTTACCCCACCCCACCCCACCCCTAACCCCGTCTTAGAGAGATCAGAGATGCCCCCCATTACCCTTCTTTCTCCCAAACCTCCCAAATTCCCTCCTCATACTTGATTAGAGAAACTTACCTAAACATAATCAAAGCAATATACAGGAAGTCAATAGCCAACATCAAGCTAAATGAAGAGAAACTTAAAGCAATTACATTAAAATCAGGGAAAAGACAAGACTCTCCACTATCTCCCTACATATTCAATATAGTACTTGAAGTTCTAGCCAGAGAAATAAGACAACTAAAGGAGATCGAGTAGTTACATATTGGAAAGGAAAAAGTCAAGGTATCACTATTCATGCATATAATAGTACACATAAATGATTCCCAAAATTCTACCAGAGAATTACTACAGCTGAAAAAACACCTTCAGCAAAGTGGCCAGATACAAGCTTAGCTAAAAAATATCAATATTTCTCCTGTATAAAAATTATAAATAAATTGAGAAAGAAATTAGGTGAACAACACTCTTCACAATAGTCACAAAAAATATAAAATATTTTGGTGTAACTCTAACATATGATGTGTAAGTCCTGTATGACAAGAACTTTGTGTCTCTAAAGAAAGAAATTGAGGAAGATATTAGGATGGAAATATTTCCCTTGTCCATGGATTGGTAGGAGTAACATACTAAGAATGGTCATTTTATCAAAATCAATTTACAGATTCAATGCAATTCACATCAAAATTCCAACACAATTCATTACAGACCTTGAAAGAGCATTTCTCAATTTCATATAGAAAAACAAAAAACCCAGGGTAGCTAAAACAATCCTGTATAATTAAATAATTTCTGTTGGTATCCATATCCCTGATTGTAAGCTATACTTCAGAGCAGTAGTAATAAAAAATCACAAGATATTGACATAAATATAGACAGATTGATCAACAGAATAGAATCAAAGTCACAGAAATAAATCCACATACTATGGACACTTGATTTTTTGGGTATATGTCCAGGAGTGGTAGAGCTGCCTCTTGAGGTAGAGCTATTCCCAATTTTCTAAGAAACCACCAAATTGATTTCAAAAGTGGTTGTGCAAGTTTCCACTCTAGCACTGGAGGAATGTTCCCCTTGCTCCACATCCTCGCCTGAGTTTAGATCTTAGCCATTCTGATAGGTGTTAAGATGGAATCTCAGAGTTGTTTTGATTTGTATTCTCCTGATGACTAATAAGAATGTTGATTTTTTAAAAGTGCTTCTCCACTAGTAGAGATTTCTCTGTGGAGAATTCTCTGTTTAGCTCTGTACCCCATTTTTAATTGGGTTATTTGCTTTGTTGGAGTCTAACTTCTTGAGTTCTTTATATATTTTGGAGAGCCCTCTGTCAGATATAGGGTTGGTGAAGATCTTTCCCCATTCTGTAGACTGTTGTTTTGTCTTATTGATGGTGGGTTTTGCCTTACAGAAGCTTTTCTGTTTCATGAGGTCACATTTATCAATTGTTAATCTTAGAGCCTGAGCCACTGGTGTTCTGCTTAGGAGTTTGTCTCCTGTACCAATGCATTCAAGACAATTCCCACTTTCTTTTCTGTTAGATTTAGTGTATCTGGTTTTATGTTGAGGTCTGTGATCTACTTGGACTTGAGTTTTGTGCAGGGTGATAATTATGTATCTATTTGCATTCTTCTACATGCAGACATCCAGTTAGACTAGCACCATTTGTTGAAGATGTTTTCTTTTTTTTCCCATTGTATGGTTTTGGCATCTTTATTCGTTTAAATATCTTCTGCTTCTTTCTACCTTCCCTGTGAGTCTGAGATTCCAATTCACACTCCTGTTATGCTGACCTCTGCCTTCAGCATTATTATTTTTCTCTTCTATTCCTCTTAAACTTTATTTCTATTGTTTCTTACAAGGCTTCTGATTTGCCAATTATTCTTAAGCATAAGCTATTAAATTCATCAATTTTTTTCTCTTTAATACTTTCTAGCTTATAATTTTAATTTGATACTTTTCTAATTGATATATACCTTATTATGCTGTAGATTCCCTGTTGAATTTCTGGCTTGGAATTTATTTCTTTGTACATATAAATATTTCGGTTTTATAATTTAGTATAGCAATATTTTGTGGTCATTCTATATTTGTTTGTTTTTTAATGGTTTTATTTATTCTTTGAAAAATTTTATGTACGTACCCTGTTTATGTTCATCTTCCTATTGCCCCCTTCTAACTCTCCTTTTGATTCTTCTAACATATTCCATGTTCTGATGCATATATCTGCCAACTTATAAGTATAATATTCAAATTATACAGTCAGAAACTGGGAAAATAATAATAAATGGCTCACACCACAGATTAAGGTAAGCATACCATATACCAAGTGACTTGAAGAGAAGCTAGCTTTGTGTGGGTACAGAAATAGGAGAAGTTTCTTTAACAGGTCCAGGCTGCTGTGCATGTTTTTCTATGACTAGGCACATGAGGTGGCAGTGGCAGATGGGGATGCTGCTTGGAATATTTAGCAGGCCCCTACACATGTATTACAGAGGAAACCCTAGGTACTTTGGACAAATGATTTTTGCAGGTAGCGATTCTCTATTTGAGTGACAGTTCTTGGCCTGATATTAGGTCTCAGTAGAAACTAAACATTTGACAATGAGCTACCAAATTGCCATATAATCTGACCTGCATCTCATGAGCTGAGTATTATCTAACCAATGAAGCTAAAAATTAGCTTGTGCACAGCAGCAATCCATTATCAACTGGAAGTTGTACATATGTGATCAGGCTTGAGCAGGTCCTAAAAGGCACAAGCAAGTCACATGAAGAGCGGAAGTAACAGAAACCAAGGTTATATGGCATCATCAGAATCAAACTCTCCCACCATAACAACTCCTGGATACACCATCACATCAGAAAAGAAAGACATGGATCCAAAATCACTTCCAATGATGATGTTGGAGGACCTTAAGAAGGAAATACATGAAAACACAGGTAAACAGCGAGAAGCCTTTAAAAAGGAAACGCAAAAATGTCTTAAAGAGTTACAGGAAAACAGTATCAAACAGGAGATAGAAATGAACAAAAACATGCAGGATCTAAAAAGGAAAATAGAAAAAATAAAGAAAACCCAAAGGCAGACAACTCTGGAGATAGAAACCCTAGGAAAGAAATCAGGAACCATAGATGCGATCATCAGCATCAAAATACAAGAGATGGAAGAGAGAATCTCATGTGCAGAAGATTCCATAGGGAACATGGACACAACAATCAAAGAAAATGCAAACTGCAAAAATATCCTAACTCAAAACATCCAGAAAATCCAGGACAAAATGAGAAGACCAAACCTATGGATAATAGGAGTAGATGAGAATGAAGATTTTCAACTTAAAGGGCCAGCAAATATCTTCAACAAAATTATAGAAGAAAACTTCCCAAACCTAAAGAAAGAAATGCCCATGAACATACAAGAAGCTTACAGAACTCCAAATATATTGGAGCAGTAAAGAAATTCCTCCCGACACATAATAGTCAGACCAACAAATGCACTAAATAAACACAAAATATTAAAAGCAGCAAGGGAAAAAGGTCAAGTAACATATAAAGGCAGGGCTATTAGAATTATTCCAGACTTCTCACCAGAGACTATGAAAGCCAAAAGATCCTGGACAGATGTTATTCAGACACAAAGAGAACACAAATCCCAGCCCAGGCTACAATAACCAGCCAAACTCTCAATTATCATAGATGGAGAAACCAAAGTATTCCATGACAAAACCAAATTTACACAATATCTTTCCAGGAATCCATCCCTTCAAAGGATAATAACAGAAAAAGGAAAAAAGATAATCCTTCAACAAATCTAAAAGAAGACAGCCACAGGAACAGAAAGAAAATTCTAACAACAAAAATAATAGGAAGCAACAATTACTTTTACTTAATATCTCTTAATATCAATGGACTCAATTCCCCAATAAAAAGACATAGACTAACATAACTGGCTACACAAATAGAACCAAACATTTTGCTGCCTACAGCAAACCCATCTCATTGAAAAAGACAGACACTATCTCAGAATGAAAGCTGGAAAACAATTTTCTGAGCACACTGTCTGAAGAAACAAGCTGGAGTAGCCATTCTAATATCAAATAAAATTTACTTCCAACCCAAAGTTATCAATAAAGACAAGGAGGGGCCTTTATACCAATCAAAGTTAAAATCCTCCAAGAGGAACACTCAATTCTGAATATCTGTGCTCCAAATACAAGGGCAGCCACATTCATTAAAGAAACTTTAGTAAAGCCCAAGCACACATTGCACCTCACACAATAATAGTGGGAGACATCAACACACCACTTTCATCAATGGACAGATCATGGAAACAGAAACTAAACAGGGACACAGTGAAACTAAGAGAAGTTATGAAGCAAATGGATCTAACAGATATCTACAGAACATTTTTTCCTAAAACAAAAGGATATACCTTCTTCTCAGCATCTCATGGTACCTTCTCCAAAATTGACCATATAATTGATCACAAAACAGGCCTCAACAGATACAAAAATATTGAAATTGTCCCATGCATTCTATCAGATCACCATGGACTAAGGCTGATTTCAATAACAAAATAAATAATAGAAAGCTAACATTTATGTGGTAACTGAACAACACTCTCCTCAATGATACCTTGGTCAAGAAAGGAATAAAGAAAGAAATTAAAGACTTTTTAGAGCTTAATGAAAATGAAGCAACAACATACCCAAACTTATGGGACACAATGAAAGCATTTCTAAGAGGAAAACTCATAGCTCTGAGTGCCTCCAAAAATAAAAATATAAAATAAAACAAATAGAGAGAGCACACACTAGCAGCTTGACACCACACCTAAAACCTCTAAAACAAAAGGAAGTAAATTCACCCAAGAGGAGTAGATGCCAGGAAATCATCAAACTCAGGGACAAACTCAACCAAGTGGAAACAAGTAGAACTAATCAAAGAATCAACCAAACGAGGAGCTGGTTCTTTGAGAAAATCAACAATATAGATAAACCCTTAGCCAGACTCACTAGCGAGCACAGGGAGAGCGACCTAATTAAAAAAATCAGAAATGAAAAAAGAGACATAATATCAGAACCCGAAGAAACCCAAAATACCATCAGATCCTTCTACAAAAGGCTATACTAAACAAAACAGGAAAACCTCGATGAAAAGGGCATATCCCTAGACAGATACCAGATACCACTGTTAAATCAGGACCAGATAAATGACTTAACAATGCTAAATCCCCTAAAGAAATAGAAGCAGTCATTAATAGTCTCCCAAACAAACAAACAAACAAACAAACAAACACAGGACCAGATCGGTTTAGTGCAGAGTTTTATCAGACATTCAAAGAACTTCTAATTCCAGTTCTTCTCAAGCTATTCCACAAAATAGAAACAGGAGGTACTCTACTCAGTTCATTCTATGAAGCCACAATTACTCTGATACCTAAACCACAGAAAGACCCATAAAGATAGAGAACTTCAGACCAATTTCCCTTATGAATATCAATGCAAAATACTAAATAAAATTCTTGCTAACCGAATCTAAGAGCACATCAAAGCAATGATCCATTCTGACCAATTAGTTTTCATTCCAGGGATGCAGGAATGGTTTAAAATATGGAAATCCATCAACATAATCCACTATATAAACAAACTCAAAGACAAAAGCCACATGATCTTCTTTTTAGATGCTGAGAAAGCATTTGACAAAATCCAACACCCATTAATGATAATAGTTTTGGAAATATCAGGAATTAAAGGCCCATACCTAAACATGTTAAAAGCAATCGACAGCAAACCAGTAGCCATCATCAAAGTAAATGGTGAGAAGCTGGAAGCAATCCCACTAAAATCAGGGACTAGAGAAGGCCGCCCACTTTCTACCTACCTATTCAATAGAGTACTTAAAGTTCTAGCCAGAGTGACCCTAAAAATTCAACCAGAGAACTCAAAAACCTGATAAACAGCTTCAGTGAAGTAATTGGATATAACATTAACTCAAACAAGTCAATGGCCTTCCTCTACACAAAAGATAAACAGGCTGAGAAAGAAATTAGAGAAACAACATGTCTTAGGGTTTCTATTCCTGCACAAACATCATGACTAAGAAGCAAGTTGGGGAGGAAAGGGTTTATTTGGCTTACACTTCCATACTGCTGTTCATCACCAAGGAAGTCAGGACTGGAACTCAAGCAGGTCAGAAAGCAGGAGCCGATGCAGAGGCCATGGAGGGATGTTCTTTACTGGCTTGCCTCACCTGGCTTGCTCAGCCTGCTCTCTTATAAAACCCAAGACTACCAGTCCAGAGATGGCCCCACTCACAAGGGGCCTTTCCCCCTTGATCACTAATTGAGAAAATGCCTTACAGTTGGGATCTCATGGAGGCATTTCCTCAACTGAAGCTCTTTCTCTGTGATAACTCCAGCTGTGTCAAGTTGACACAAAACTACCCAGTACACAACACCCTTCACAATAGTCACAAATGATATCAAAAACCTTGTGGTGACTCTAAGGAAGTGAAAGTTCTCTATGATAAGAACCTAAGTCTCTGAAGATACAAACCAAAGAAGAACTCCGAAGATAGAAACATCTCGTTTGAATATTTGCTAATACCACCAAGATCTGCACCTGCGGCGGCTCCACCCGTGCCCGTGCCCTAGGCTTCCCATTGGTGGTGGGATTGCAGGCTTGTACAACCACTCTGGAAATCAGTCTGGCGGTTCCTCAGAAAACTGGATATAGTACTACCGGAGGATCCAGCAATACCTCTCCTGGGCATATATCCAGAAGATGCCCCAACTGGTAAGAAGGACACATGCTCCACTATGTTCATAGCAGCCTTATTTATAATAGCCAGAAGCTGGAAGGAACCCAGATGCCCCTCAACAGAGGAATGGATACAGAAAATGTGGTACATCTACACAATGGAGTACTACTCAGCTATTAAAAAGAATGAATTTATGAAATTCCTAGGCAAATGGATGGACCTGGAGGGCATCATCCTGAGTGATGTAACACATTCACAAAGGAACTCACACAATATGTACTCACTGATAAGTGGATATTAGCCCAAAACCTAAGATACCCAAGATATAAGATACAATTTCCTAAACACATGAAACTCAAGAAAAATGAAGACTGAAGTGTGAACACTATGCCCCTCCTTAGAAGTGGGAACAAAACACCCTTGGAAGGAGATACAGAGACAAAGTTTGGAGCTGAGATAAAAGGATGGACCATGTAGATACTACCATATCCGGGGATCCATCCCATAATCAGCTTCCAAATGCTGACACCATTGCATACACTATCAAGATTATGCTGAAAGGACCCTGATATAGCTGTCTCTTGTCAGAGTATGCCTAGGCCTAGCAAACATAGAAGTGGATGCTCACAGTCGGCTATTGGATGGATCACATGGCCCCCAATGAAGGAGCTAGAGAAAGTACCAAAGAAGCTAAAGGGATCTGCAACCCTATAGGTGGAACAACATTATGAACTAACCAGTACCCCGGAGCTCTTGACTCTAGCTGCATATGCATCAAAAGATGGCCTAGTCGGCCATCACTGGAAAGAGAGGCCCATTGGACACGCAAACTTTATATGCCCCAGTACAGGGGAACGCCAGGGCCATAAAAGGGGAGTGGGTGGGTAGGGGAGAGGGGGTGGGTGGCTATGGGGGACTTTTGGTATAGCATTGCAAATGTAAATGAGCGAAATACCTAATAAAAAATGGAAAAAAAAAGAAATATCTCCCATTATCATGGATTAGCAGGATCAATATAGTAAAAATGGCTATCTTGCCAAAAGCAATCTACAGATTCAATGCAATCCCCATAAAAATTCAAACTCAATTCTTTAACAAATTAGAAAGGGCAATTTGCAAATTCATCTGGAATAACAAAAAAAAAAAAAAAAAAAAAAAAAAAAAAAAAAAAAACCTCGGAGAGCAAAAACTCTTCTCAAGGATAAAAGAACCTCTGGTGGAGTCACCATGCCTGACCTAAAGCTGTACTACAGAGCAATTGTGATAAAAACTGCATGGTAGTGGTATAGCGACAGACAAGTAGACCATTGGAATAGAATTGAGGACCCAGAAATGAACTCACACACCTATGGTCACTTAATCTTTGACAAGGGAGCTAAAACCATCCAGTGGATAAAAAAACAGCATTTTCAACAAATGGTGCTGGCACAACTGGCGGTCAACATGTAGAATAATGCAAATTTATCCATTCCTATCTCCTTGCACTCAGGTCAAATCTAAGTGGATCAAGGAGCTCCACATAAAACCAGAGACACTGAAACTTATAGAGGAGAAAGTGGGGAAAACCCTCGAAAATATGGGCACGGGGGAAAAATTCCTGAATAGAACAGCAGTGGGTTGTACTCTAAGATTGATAGTTGACAAATCGGACTTCATACAATTTCAAAGCATCTTTAAGGGAAAAGACACTGTCAATAAGACAAAAAGGCCAACAACAGATTTGGAAATTATCTTTACCAATCCTAAATCAGATAGGAGACTAATATCCAATATATATAAAGAACTGAAGAAGGTAGACTCCTGAAAGTCAAATAACCCCATTAAAAAGGATCTCAGAGTTAAAAAATTCTCAACTGAGGAATACCGATCGGCTGAGAAGCACCTGAAAAAATGTTCAGCATCCTTCATCATCAGGGAAATGCAAATCAAAACAACCCTGAGATTCCACCTCACACCAGTCAGAATGGCTAAGATCAAAAATACAGGTGACAGGAGATACTGGCGAGGATGTAGAGAAAGAGGTACACTCCTCTATTTTTGGTGGGATTGCAAGCTTGTACAACCACTCTTGAAATCAGTCTGGCAGTTCCTCAGAAAATTGGACATAGTGTTACTGGAGGATCCTACAATACCTCTCCTGGGCATATATCCAGAAGATGACCCAACCGGTAAGAAGGACACATGTTCCACTATGTTCATAGCAGCCTTATTCCTAATAGTCAGAAGCTGGAAAGGACCCAGATGCCCCTCAACAGAGGAATCTATACAGAAAATGTGGTACCATTACACTATGGAGAACTACTCTGCTATTAAAATGAATGAATTTACGAAATTTCTACATAAATGGATGGACCTGGAGGGTATCATCCTGAGTGAGGTAACCCAATCACAAAAGAACACACATGATATGCACTCACTGATAGCTTAGAATACCCAAATTATGAGTTGCAAAGCCCATGAAACTCTAGAAGAACGAAGACCAAAGTGTGGACACTTTGCCCCTTCTTAGAATTTGGAACAAAACACCCATGGAAGGAGTTACAGAGACAAATTTTGGAGCTGAGACAAAAGAATGGACCATCTAGTGACTGCCGCACCTTGGAATCCATCCCACAATCAGCCTCCATATGTGCACACTATCACATATGCCAGCAAGATTTTGTTGAAAGGACCCTGATATAGCTGTCTCTTGTGCAGCAATGCCAGTGCCTGGCAAACACAGAAGTAGATGCTCACATTCAGCTATTAGATGGAACACAGGTCCCCCAATGTAGGAGCTAGAGAAAGTACCCATGGAGCTGAAGGGTTCTGCAACCCTATAGGACCCTCGGTATTGCAAACTTTATATGCCCCAGTACTGAGGAACACCAGGGCCAAGAAGTGGGAGTGGGTGGGTAGGGGAGTGTGTGTGTGGGAAGTTAGTGGGGACTTTTGGGATAGCAAATGTAAATGAAGAAAATACCTAATATATACATTTATATATATATAATATATAAAAATATATATAGTTATATATATATATAATATATCGTTTTATATATATATATATATATAATATATTTATAAATATAAAACGAAAGAACTCAAAGACATTTTAGAACCAAATAAAATGAGTATACATCATATCTGATCTCAAACAATTGAAAGAGGTTAAAGAAAATGTACAAGCACAAAATTCCTACATAAAAATCAATCATTTAGTTAGTTATTTGATTTTAAAAATCTGGATATATCTAATATTAACAATTTAACATCACATACAAAATCCCTAAACAAAACAAAGAAATAAAACCCAAGAATTGATCTTGGGTGAGAACTTGGCAGAGGGTCCCAATGTCTCCAGAGGACTTTATATGCAGTAGGTGCCCTAGCACACCCAGGATCTTGGGATCACTGGTGATTGGAATGCAACTTTTCTTCCAAAGAATCCCGGAGTGTCTTTTGCCATCAGGCTCAGTGACAAAGGAACCCTGACCTTCCAGTAGCTGGGATTTATTCCAGTCTGCACCAGCCTCATGCCATCTAGGGTGTGAACTTGGTGGAGTGTCCCAAGGACCCCAGAAAACTCTCCACGCCACTGGTGCCCTAGCATATCCAGGATCTTGAGATCACTGGTGAATGGAAAGCAACATCTGTTCCAAAGAATTTTGGAGGGTATTGTGCCAGCAGGAACAGGGAAAAAGGAACCCTGCCAATTAGAGTCTAGGATTCCTTCTGGTGGCTGCAGCCCCACACCATCTTGGACATGACCTGGGCCGACCCTAGCACACCTCGGATCTTGGGATCACTGAGACTGGTCTACTTAGGATAGCACATGGGAGGCAGAAGCAACAGAGCTTCTTGGTAAGGGTCCCTTTGAGCCTTCATGCTCAGCCAAGAGGTAGAGCTGAGACCCAGACCCCTGGGCACCACCCTTGCCAGAGGAGAGTTGGCCTCCAGAGAGTGCTCTGACCTTGAAACTCAGGGTGTGTATCTGAGAACCAGACTTCTGAGCACCATCCCTTCAAGAGGAGAGCTTGCCTGACCACTGGGCCTAAGGAGAGAGGTGGACTCCCAGGAGTGCTGACAGAAGCTTACAGAATCACAGGAGGAACAAGCTCCAGACAGAGACAGCTAGAACATCTAACACCAAAGATTACCAAATGGTGAAAGGCAAATGTAAGAATCTTACTAAGAGAAATCAAGACCACTCAGGATCATCAGAACCCAGCAGGTGCACCAGAGCAAGTCCTGGATACCCCAACACACCTGAAAAGCAAGACTAGAATTTAAAGTCATATCTCATGATGTTTGTAGAGGATGTTAAGAAGGGCATTAATAACTCACTTAAAGAAATAAAGTAGAACAATGCTAAACAGGTAGAAGTCCCTAAGAATTACAGGAAAACAATGCTAAACAGGTAGAAGTCCCTAAGAATTACAGGAAAACACTGGTAAACACGTAGAAGTCCTTAAAGAGGAAACTCAAAAACCCCTTAAAGAACTACAGGAAAACACAGCCAAACAGGTGATGGAATTGAATAAAACCATCCACGATCTAAAATTGGAAGTATTAACAATAAAGAAAACCCAAAGGGAGACAAATCTGGATATAGAAACTCTAGGAAAGAAATCAGAAAAAATAGATGTGAGCATCAGCCACAGAATACAAGAGATGGAAGAGAGAATCTTTGGTGCAGAAGATTTCATAGAAAACATTGAAAAAAAAAAAAGAAAATGAAAAATGCAAAAAGATCCTAACTCAAAACATTCAGGAAATACAGGACACGATGAGAAGACCAAACCCAAGGATAATAGGTGTAGATGAGAATGAAGATTTTCAACTTAAAGGGCCAGTAAATATCTTCATCAAGCTTATACAAGAAAACTTCCCAAACCTAAAGAAAGAGATGGCAATGAATATTCACGAAGCCTATAGAACACAAAATAGATTGGGCCAGAAAAGATATTCTTCCAGACACATAATAATCAGAACAACAAATGCACTAAATAAAGACAGAATATTAAAAGCACTAAGAGAACAAGGTCAAGTAGCAAATAAAGGCAGGCCTGTTAGAATTACTCCAGACTTCTCACCAGAGACTATAAAAGCCAGAAGATCCTGGACAGATGTGACACAGACCCTAAAAGAACACAAATGCCAGCCCAAGCTACTACAACCAGCAAAACTCTCACTTACCATAGATAGAGAAACCAAGGTATTCCATGACAAAACAAAATTTACACAATATCTTTCCATGAATCAAGCCCTTCAAAGATAAAAATAGGAAAACTCTAATGCGAGCAGGGAAAATATGCCCTAGAAAAAGCAAGAAAGTAATCCTTCAACAAAACTAAAAGAAGACCTTCGCAAGAACAGAACCCCAAATGTAACATCAAAAATAACAAGAAGCAATAATTGCTTTTCCTTAATATCTCTCAATATCAACAGACTCAATTCCCCTAATAAAAAGACAGACTAACAGACTGGCTATGTAATAGGACCCAACATTTTGCTGGATACAGGAAACTCACTTAGGGAAAAAGACAGACACTCCCTTAGAGTAAAAGGTTGGAAAACAATTTTCCAAGCAAATGTTCTGAAGAAACAAGCTGGAGTAGTCATTCTTTTTTTTTTTTTTAAACAGTCATATACGTTTCATTTAATTTGAGTAGGTAATATAGCTTCATGATTAGGAGTAGTCATTCTAATATCGGATAAAATTGGCTTCCATCCCAAATTTATCAAAAAAGACAAGGATAGGCACTTCATACTCATCAAAGGTAAAATCTTCCAAGATGAACTCTCAATTCTGAATATCTATACTCCAAAAGCAAGGACATCCACATTCATTAAGGAAATTTTAGTAAAGCTCAAAGCACACATTGCACCTCACACAATAATAGTGGGAGACTTCAACACCCCACTCTCATCATTAGACAAAACCTGTAAACAGAGACACATTGAAACTAACAGAAGTTATGAAACAAATGGATTTAACAGATATCTACAGAACATTTTATCGTAAAACAAAAGGATATTCCTTCTTCTCAACACCTCATGGTACAATCTCCAAAAGTGACCATATAATTGGTCACAAAACCGGCCTCAAGATAAAAAAAAAAAAACATAATGAAATGATCCCATATATCCTATCTGATCACCAAGGACTAAGGCTGATCTTCAATAACAACATAACTAATAGAAAGTCAACATTCCCATGGAAGCTGAAGAACACTCTACTCAATGATAACTTGGTCAAAGAAGAAATAAAGAAAGAGATTAAAGGCTTTTTAGAGTTTAATGAAAATGAAGCCACAACACACCCAAAGCTATGGAAAACAATGAAAGCATTCCTAACAGGGAAACTAATAGCTCTGAATGCCTCCAGAAAGAAACTAGAGAAAACATATATTAGCAGCTTGACAGCACACCTGAAAGCTCTAGAACAAAAGGAATCAAATTCACCCAAGAGGAGTAGAAGGCAGGAAATAATCAAACTCAGGGCTGAAATCAACCAAGTGGAAACAAAAAAGAACTATACAAAGAATAAACCAAACCAGGAGCTGGTTCTTTGAGAAAATCAACAAGATAGATAAACCCTTAGCCAGGCTAACTAGAAGGCACAGGGACAGTATCATAACGAACAAAAACAGAAATGAAAAAATGAGACATAACAACAGACCCTGAGGAAATCCAAAATATCATTAGATCCTACTACAAAAGCCTATACTCAAAAAAAAAAAAAAAAAGAAACTGGAAAACCTGGATGAAATGGACGATTTCCTAGACAGTTAAAAGATACCAAAGATAAATCATGATCTGATTAATGATCTAAACAGTCCCATTCCCCCTAAAGATATAGAATCAGTCATTAATAATCTCCCAACCTAAAAAGCCCAGGACCAGAAGAATTTAGTGCATAGTTCTATCAGACCTTCAAAGAAGACCTAATTCTAATTCCCCTCAAACTATTTCATAAAATAGGGACGGAAAGTACTCTGACCCATTCATTCTATGAAGCCACAATTACTCTATACCTAAACCACATAAACAAAGAAAGAGACTTCAGAACAATTTCCCTTATGAATGAATATTGATGCAAAACTAATCAACAAAATCCTAACAAACTGAATCAAGAACATGTTAAAACGTTCATCCATCAAGATCAAGTAGGCTTCATCCCAAGGATGCAGGGATATCCACTATATAAACAAATTCAAAGACAAAAACCACATGATCATCTCATTAGATGCTGAGAAAGTGTTTGACAAAATCCAACACCCAATTCATAATAAAAGTCTTGGAATGATCAAGAATTCAAGGCCCATGCCCAAACATAATAAAAGCAATATACAGCAAACCAGTAACCAACATCAATCCAATGGAGAGAAACTTGAAGCAATCTCACTAAAATCAGGGACTAGACAAAGCTGCCCACTTTCTTCCTACATAGTCATTATAGTACTTGAAGTCCTAGCCAGAGCAATTTGACAGCAAATGTTGATCAAGGGAATACAAATTGGAAAGGAAGAAGTCAAAATATCAACATTTGCTGATGATATGATAGTATATATAAGTGACCATAAAAAAATCCACCAGAGAACTCCTAAACCTAATAAACAGTTTCAGTGTAGTAGCTGGATATAAATTTAACTCAGGGTAATCAGTAGCCTTTCTGTACACAAAGGATAAACTGGCTGATATAGAAATTAGGGAACAACACCCTTCACAATAGTCACAAATAATATAAAACACCTTGGCGCGACTCTAACTAAGAAAGTGAAAGATCTGTATGACAAGAACTTCAAGCCTCTGAAGAAAGAAATTGAAGATCTCAGAAGATGGAAAGATCTCTTATGCTCATTGATTGGCAGGATTATTATAGTAAAAATGGCTATCTGGGCAAAAGCAATCTACAGATTCAATGCAATCCCCATCAAAATTCCAACTCAACTTTTCACTGAGATACAAAGGGCAATTTGCAAATTCATCTGGAATAACAAAAAACCTAGGATAGCAAAATCTCTCCTCAAAAATAAAAGAACTTCTGGGGTAATCACCCTGCCTGACATCAAGCTGTACTACAGAGCAATTGTGAACAAAACTGCATGGTACTGGTACAGTGACAGACTGGCATTTCAATGGAATAGAATTGAAGACCCAGAAATGAACCCACACACATATGATCTCTTGATCTTTAACAACATAGCTAAAACCATCCAATGGAAAAAGACAGCATTTTCAACAATTGGTGCTGGCACAATTGTTTGTTATCGTGTAGAAGAATGCGAATCGACCCATACTTATCTCCTTGTACTAAGGTCAAATCTAAGTGGATCAAGGAACTTCACATAAAACAAGAGACACTGAAATTTATAGAGGAAAATGTGGGAGAAACCCCTTGAAGGCATGGGCACAGGAGAAATTTTCCTAAACAGAAGAGAAATGGCCTGTGCTCTAAGATCAAGAATCGACAAATGGGAACTCATAAAATTGTAAAGCTTCTGTTGGGCAAAAGATACTGTCAATAAGACAAAAAAAGGCAACTAACAGATTGGGAAAAGATTTTTACCAATATTAAATCTGATAGGGGACTAATATCCAATATATACAAAGAGATAAAGAAGTTGAACTCCAGAAATTCAAATAAGCTCATTAAAAAATGGGGTACAAAGCTTAACAAAGAATTCTCAACCAAGTAATACCAAAGGGCTAAGAAACACTTGAAGAAAAAATATTCAACATCCTTAATCATCAGGGAAATGCAAATCAAAACAACTCTGAGATTCCACCTCACACCAATCATAATGGCTAAGATAAAAAAATTCAGGTGCCAGACCATGCTGGCGAGGATGTGAGAAAGAGGAACACTCCTCCATTGCTGGTGGGATTGCAAGCTTGTACAACCACTCTGAAAATCAGTCTGGCAGTTTCTCAGAAAACTGGACATAGTACTACTGGTAAATCCAGCAATACCACTCCTGGGCATATACCCAGAAGAAGTTCCAACTAGTAATAAGGACACATGCTCCACTATGTTCAAAGCAGCCCTATTTATAATAGCCAGAACCTGGGAAGAACCCAGATGCCCCTCAACATAGGAATAGATACAGAAAACGTGGTACATCTACACAATGGAGTACTACTCAGCTATTAAAAAGAATGAATTTATGAAATTCCTAGGCAAATGGATGGACCTGGAGGGCATCATCCTGAGTGATGTAACACATTCACAAAGGAACTCACACAATATGTACTCAATGATAAGTGGATATTAGCCACAAACCTAGGATACCCAAGATATAAGATATAATTTGCTAAACATATGAAACTCAAGAAGAATGAAGACTGAAGTGTGGACACTATGCCCATCCTTAGAATTGGGAACAAAACACCCATGGAAGGAGTTACAAAGACAAAGTTTGGAGCTGAGATGTAAGGATGGACCATGTAGAGACTGCCATATCCAGGGATCCACCCCATAATCAGCATCCAAACGCTGACACCATTGCATATACTAGCAAGATTTTATCGAAAGGACCCAGATGTAGCTGTCTCTTGTGAGACTATGCCGGGGCCTAGCAAACACAGAAATGGATGCTCACAGTCAGCTAATGGATGGATCACAGGGCTCCCAATGGAGAAGCTAGAGAAAGTACCCAAGGAGCTAAAGGGATCTGCAACCCTATAGGTGGAACAACATTACAAACTAACCAGTACCCCGGAGCTCTTGACTCTAGCTGCATACGTATCAAAATATGGCCTAGTCGGCCATCACTGGAAAGAGAGGCCCATTGGAAACGCAAACTTTATATGCCCCAGTAAAGGGGAATGCCAGGGCCAAAAAGGGGGAGTTGGTGGGTATGGGAGTGGGGGTGGGTGGGTGTGGGGGACTTTTGGTATAGCATTGGAAATGTAAATGAGCTAAATACCTAATAAAAAAGGAAAAAAAAAGCACACCTAAAAGCTCTAGAACAGAAAGAAGCAAAGTGCACCAAAGAAGAGTAGATTTCAGGATGTTGGAGGCTCAGGACTGAAATCAACCAGGGAGAAACAAAGAGAATGATACAAAGAATCAACAAAACCAAGAGCTAGTTTTTATAGAAAGTCAACAAGATATATATGATATACCCTTAGCCAAACTAACTAAAGGGCACAGAGACAGTATGCAAATTAACAAAATTAGAAATGAAAAGGTGACATAACAACAGAATCTGAGGAAATTTAAAAAAAATCAGCTGAAGCTACTACAAAAGCCTTTAGCTCTACAAAAGTGAAAAATCTAGATTGCTTTCTGTACTAAAGTGAAATCAAGGTCAGGTAAATTATCTAAACAGTCCTATATTGCCTCAGGAAATACATAGAGGTATCAAAAATCTCCCAATCAAAAAGCCTGACAGTTTTAGTGCAGAATTCTACCAGTCCACAAAATAGAAACAAAAGGAACACTACCTATATTATTCTATGAACCCACAATTACTCTGATACCTGAAATCACACAAAGACCCAACAAAGAACAAGAACTTCAGACCAATCTTGCCTATGGATATTTTTTGGAGACCATACTGTGAGAAAGGAAGCCTTTCGCAGCTTCCCACCCTAATAAGCAAAATGGCCTTGTGTTAAAGAGCTGGTCGCCTCCTCCTCCCTATCTCATGCTGGCACCAAAGACCCTAAAAAGACTGAATTATCCCTATCTCTTCCTGACTCCCAAGACTTCTAAGGACATGAGTTATGTGCTGAGCCCAGCCTGAAACCCAGGACAGTTAAGGAGGAATCTACATTCCGGAGATAAGACTCAGAGTGCCTCCCACCTGCAATCTGAATTCGGCCTTCATGTCCTCAGATGCCCACTTCTTTGTTCTTTGTTAATTACCCCTCAGCCCCTCCCTATTTCCCCTCGATGTGTGCTTATAACCTGGCATTTCAGCCTAATAAACTGAGACCTTGACAGGAATCCTCCTTGGTCTCTGTTCTTCTTTCTTGCTCTTTTCTCTTCCAGGTTTGCGGTCCCCCTTGCACCCATGAATAACTTGGTCTGCTGGACAGGACAGATATTGATGCAAAAGTACTCAACAAAATTCTTGCAAACTGAATCTAATAATACATCAAAACCTTTATTAACCAGGATCAAGTGGGTTTCATCCCATACAGGGATTGTTCAGTATATGCAACTCCTTCAACATAATATACTATATAAACAAACCCAAGGAAAGAAACCACATGATCATCTCATTAGATGCTGAAACAGCCTTCAATAAAATGTAACACCCATTCATGTTAAAAGTCTTGGAAAGATGAGGAGTTCACGGCTCATTTCGAAACATAATAAAAGCAATATACTGATAATAAACAGGCAACATGAAATTAAATGGAGAGAAACTAAAGCAATTCCACTAAAGCCAGGGACAAGACAAGGTTGCCCACTCTTTCCTTATCTATTCAATACAGTACTCAAAATTCTAGCTAGAACAAGTGGACAATATAAGGAAATCAAGGAATACAAATCGGAAAGGACTAAGGCAAAGTATCACTATTTTCAGATGATATGACAGTATATATAAGTAACCCCCAAAATTCCACCAGAGAACTACTACAGCTGAAAAACAACTTTAGGGAGCTGGAGAGATGGCTCAGCAGTTAAGAGCACCAACTGCTCTTCCAGATGTCCTGAGTTAAATTCCTACCAACAACATGGTGGCTTATAACCATCTGTAATGAGATTTGATGCCCTCTTCTGGTGTGTCTGAAGACAGCAATGGTGTACTCATATACATAAAATAAATAAATAAATCTTTACAAAACCAAACCAAAACAACAGCAACATAAAACAAAGTGGTAAAAAATGGTCCTGGTCTACCTGTAGAATGAAAATTGATCCTTATTTATTTATTTATTTATTTATTTATTTATTCATTTATTTATTTATTTATTTATTTTGGGGAGGCTTTTGAGACAGGGTTTCTCTGTGTAGCCTTGGATGTCCTGGAACACACTTTGTATATCAGGCAAACTTGGAACTCAGAAATTTGCCTACCACTGCCTCCCGAGTGCTGTGATTAAAGGCATGTGTCACCACGCCCCAGCTCTGATTGATATTTATAACTCTGCACAAAATTTAAATTCAAGTGGATCAAGGACCTGAACATAAAACAGGATGCACTAAATCTTATAGAACAGAATGTAGAAAGGCCTTTGAATGCATTTTTTGCAGGAGACAATAGCCTGAACAGCATACCAATGGCTCAGGATCTAAGATCAAATATGAAACTGAAAAGCTTTTGTAAGGCAAAGGACAGTGTCAAATGGCAAATCGGTAGCCTATAGATGGGAAAAGGGCCTACACCAACCCTACATCTGACAGACGACTAATATCCATATTCACAAATAACCAAATAATTTAATTAAAATATGGAGTTCAGAGCTAAACAGAAAATTCTCAAAAGAGAAATCTCAAATGGCCAAGAAGCACTTAAAGAAATGGTCAAAGTCCTTAGTCATCAGGGAAATACAAATCACAACAACTCTGAGGTACCATCTTGTATCCATCAGAAATGGTAAGATCAAAAAGTCAAGAGATAGCACATACTGGCAAGGATATTGAGCAAGGGGAACATTCCTTGATTGCTAGTAGGAGAGCAAACTTGAACAATCTCTAGAAATCAATTTGGCAGCTTCTCAGAAATCTTGCAATAGTTCTATTTCAAGACCAAGCTATACCTCTCCTAGGCATATACCTGAAAGATGCTCCAACATCCCATAAAGACACTTGGTCTGCAATGATTAAGGCAGGTTTATTTGTAGTAGCCAGAATGGATGGAACTTGAGTATATCATCCTGAATGAGGTAAAAAAAATCCTAAAAGGATATACATACATGGCAGGTGCATGTTGTCCTCTGAGAGGCTCCACCAGCAGCTTACTAAGACAGATACAGGCACCCACAGCCAAACAATGAATGGAGCTTGAAGACTCATAGATTTATATGGGAAAGGATTGTGGGCCAAAGGGTATAGACACTCCCCAAGAAGACAAATAAAATCAACTAACTTTCAACCTTGAGGATCTTGGAGTCTGAACCACCAACCAAAGAACATACGGGCTGAACCTAGGCCTTCCCACAAATATCTAGCAGATGTGCTGTTTGACCTTCATGTGGGTCACAAACAACTGGATCTGGACCTACCCACAAAGCTGTTGCCTCTCCATGGGTTATCTTTTTTCTACTTGGACCGTCTTGTTTGGCCTTAGTAGGAGAGGATGCACATAGCCTCCCAGAGACTTGAAGTGCCAGGATAGAGGGATATGCAATGGGCCCCCAGTCACTCAGAGGACAAAGGGAAGTGGGAGAATTGTGGGAGGGAAGGAGGGACAAAGAAGGTGAGTAGGGAGAAGGAATTAAAGTGAATACTTGAAAAATAAATAAAATTAAAGTTAAAAAAAGTCAAATTGGATGCTAAATACAACAAAACACTAATGCCAAAAATACCCATCTAAGCTAGCAGAAATGGGTCTGTGAAAGAGGAACTGCTGATGTTGGTTTAGCAAAAACACATGATATAGAAAAGAAGACTACAGCTGCCCTGGTGAGGTGTGCTGGTCTTTTGTCATTTTTGATGCAATGAACTTATTGAGTCAATGCTTGGTAGGCAGTGAGCATCAACAAGATTTGACACCTTCTTTCAATGTCTAGAAGACCTTGCTTCTTCCATGTGTGGCTTTGGGAAGAACTCAGCAGCAGGAACAAGAAACATTCTTCTTTTGTGAGGCAATAACAAAGTTTGCTAAAGGAGGGAAGAGGACACACTCACAGTCCTCAGAGAGGCTTTAGAAGAATGGGAAAGGAAAACAAAAAAAGCATGAGGACAGAGACTCATGCCCTGGACTCTACATGAATATATATATGGCAGAGCACTGAAGCACTTGGCTGTCATTGACAAGTCTTCTTCCCAGGAAGCAAACGTTTCCAATGAGCAGTATACAGTCAAAGAAATTAGTTGGACAAATCAACGGTTCACAGCCATAGCCCTTTTGTATTTATAAAACCCTTCCCTAAAGAGGGGTATAACTTTGATATTTTAAGAGGCTGCTTTTAATCATGGTTAATAAATACTTTAATCTCCCTTTTAGCCCACAACCCACCAGAGGTAGCAGAAAAGAAAGGATACAGGGGAAGAGCACCTGTTTAAGAATAGTTCTTTGGAGCAACTTCCATCTATATTTTCTGGAAATCAGTAGTTCAGTTCACAAGTCAACAACTGCACCTCAGTCTACTCCCAAACACTTCATGGATAAACCAGCAGTCCTGTTCTATAGAGTTGGGCTAGCAAACCTGAATCAGTATCAGTGACACTAACTAGCAGAGAGAGCCAGGTCTCAGCCTTGGCTTGAGTCAGCAAGAGGGACCAGGACCAAGAGAAACCCAAGGAAAGTTCCCCACTGTGCCTCTCTCAAGAAAATACCATCAGCAAAGTCACAAGATCAAGAAGTGTTTAGCTATGTAAGTAAGCCAAGCTCAGCCACCTTCCCTGTCCATCTAGCCCTTCTTATAATTCCTCCAAACATCACATGTCTATGCGCCTTGTCACAGCATGTTTCTTGTCTCAGCATGAGTCTCCCTCAGCTGACATAACTGTGACCATCAGTTGGAGTCCTCAGAGGTGGTAAGAAGACAAAGGACACCACCAGAAGTTCTCCAGTGAGTTTCTCCCCATAGGGTCCCAACAAACAAAGTCTAACTACAAAATGTAAGGCAGACCAACACACATATTTCATTAGTGAAGAGCCCCTCATCACACATCATCCTTTCATGTGCTTGTTTAGCAGAACATCCTTTCACCTGTGTCAGCTTCAGTAAAATGTTCTTTCATTTGTTTGCCTTAGACAAACAGCATGCAACACAACTGACTGTCCAAAGAACCCATAAGTTTCCATTTCAGAGAGGTACACACATTTCCTTCAGGGTTAGCTCACAGTTTTAGAAGAAAGGGAAAACTTGTTTGAATAAAAGATACCTAGAAGGTGTCAGGAGCTATAGGTTTTGTAGGGCGTCTAATCAGAAAGGTCAGCTTCCCTTTGCCTGGGCAATGAATGGAGCCACCTGTGGCTTCAGGCAGCTGTGACAGAACATGAACAGGCAAGTTCTCTCTATATCATGGAGACTTGAGGCACAATCAGCAGACCCCCCCCCCCAGGAAGGCAAGGGCAATTCCAGCAGCAAAAGGACAGTGACAAGACTGCTATTCCTGGATCCAGTAAGGGAACATTTCCCAGAAAAAATACTTGTCCTTTGCCCAGAGCAAGCTAGGAACTCTTACTAGCTTTTTCAGGCTGCTGGCTATCACAGACTCTGAAAAAAGAAAGGCCTGAGATATATGCAATGGTGATTTGTGGTTGAATCTGTCCAAGTAGTCCCTGTTGAAATGGCCTTTAGTGTCCCTTCAGTGCACCTGCATGCCCTCACAAGGCCATTTTTTTCCCTGGGCCTTCGTGCTCCTCCACCCCACACACCTACCCACAATGCTACCTTTATCTCTCACCACCCAGAGACAGCCTTTCTTCTTGGAATTGCTTCTCCCAGGGTTACCTCTTTAATGTCTCCATCACTAGGTATGCATCCGTCCTTCTGGACTCCCAGGTCCTTGAGCCTCTCCTCAGGGTCCTCTCTGATTGTCTCACCCTGCCCACCCTTGCTGTATACCTCTTTACACTGCTGTGTGTATCCTTCTTCCTGAATTCCTTAGTTTTCCTGAAAGGCAGAACGTGCCACAATGCCTCACCCTGCTTCCACACCTCTTACCAATCTATGTTTCTATCTTCACTCTGTTCCTCTTCCAGGGAGCCTCTCTCTGCCACCCCTCTCTCTTTGGCTTCCTTCCACCTCTCTTTGGGCAGTCATATCCTTCTGCCCCCTCCTCCACCACCCATCTCCAGTTCCTTCTCCTCTCCCCCACCAAGACCAGACCAGATAAGTCCCAGTCCATTTTTAGATGACTGCTTATGATACTAGCTCACTTTTCTCACAGGCTGAATTGACAGCTGCTCCATCCGTCCATTTTCCACTCACCAAACACACCCAGCAGAGTGCTTCAGACAGCATGCCATACCCACAGAAGCCTGCATTCTTCAGGAAAACTGGTATGTTTGCATTGAGCCCAGGACACACTCTAGAACAGCAACCTGAGCCCATCTGGAAATTACAACTTCAACTTTATTTCCAAAGAAATTAACTTTATTTCTACAGTTGTGACAATGCCGTGATAAATAATTAGAACTCTTTCTCCAAGTGAGTGACATGTATATGGACATCATCTTCATACTTGATGAGGTACACTCTAGGTTTGGTTTCAATCTGGTAAATGATCATGCCATCCCTCTTGGAGCCGTCATCATTTGTGTTTTCCACGTGTTTTCCTATCAGGCCATCCACAAGCTCCAGGTCGATGTCTAAAGAAGGGGGGTCACTGATCCCCTCCATGATTTGTAGGTCACCCTCTTTAAAGTCATCCAGAAGCTGGTACGTGTATAATATGGGATCTCTCTCATAAGTAATATAAAAGCTGTTATCCAAGATAGGCGCTTGGCTCAGGACCATCCCCCTCCACTCTTCCTTAGAGCCATGCTCACCCTCAAATAGATGATTAACTTCTTTGCCCACTATGGCATCAACAAAGCTGGAATCAGTGACTCCGGATGATACCACCCTCTTGGCGATAACTTTTAGGGACAATACCCTCTTATCTTTGTAAAGTTCCAGAGCATGCACAGCGTCAATCCCATCATATTTAACCAGGTACAGGGAAGGGTTTACTGGCACCTGATCCAGCACAGTTCCATTCCACTGTGTGATAGACTCATCTCCTTCTTTCCACTTATGAGAAATTCTGCAGCCCACGATGTTCCTTTTGGGCAGGGCTGGAGATCTGCTCCTCTGCCTCTTCCGACCAGCTCTTTTCTTGGTCAGCTTTGAACTTTCCATGTCCTGTTATGCAGCTTTGCTGCCCTTCTGCTTCCTGGGTCCTGGGGGGCTCCAAGGCTGCAGTGTGAAAGGGGAGAGACAGTTGACTATGGGGGTAAATGATGAACTCTTCCCAGTGATTGCTTCCATGCTTTTTGCTGGTCCCTAACTGCTGGTGCCAGGAACCTGAGGATGAAGCTTGAAACCTGCCCTGGCACCTGGTTGTGTGGTGCTGTCTCTGGGATTCCCTAAGGCCCCTGTGAAGGAAGTACTAGAGAGTGGGGGAAGGGGTGGCTGGTGTCCAATAGAATCAGGAATCCCCCAACAGGGGAACAAGAGACTCTCCTCAGTGACTGGCTGTTCTGTTCCCAGAGACTAGGTGCTCTGCTGAGTCTAGAGCCCTGCCCCCATAGGATAGTTGCAAATCTGTTTGGAAGTCCAGAAGAGCTGTAAATTGCCTCTCCTCCCTCCACTTTAGTGTCTTGAGCTCCCCTGCCTGCTGTCCCCAGTCCTCTCTGCTTTCCCTGGCTGCTTCCAGGTACCTACCTCCAGGCTCCACCTTGCTCTTTCCAGAACCTCAGTCTGGCTCTGAAGGACATGCCAGTTCCTGCTGCTCACTGCAGATCCCCCCTCCCTTTGTCTTCCCCTGGGCTCCTGTTCCCACTGCTACTTAGTTTCTCCTGCGGAGCTCCGTCCCATCCTCCCCCCTACCCCCCACCGCTCCAGGAAGCCCACCTTTTATCCTACCCTTTCTGGTGTCCTGCTGCCAGAGATAGTGGCTGCCAGAGGGGTCTCCAGACACTTTGTGGCCACTTCTGCTAAAAGCCCTAGGTGAGGTGAAGGAGTCCAGCCCAGGGAGAGCTCACCAGCAAGAGTTGTGTGAGCAGGTGGCAGAGCAGTTGAAGTGACCGTTGCTGGTTTCCTCGTGCTGCTGGTGGGCTCGCGCTTGTCCTGGTGCTGCTGGTGGGCTCGCGCTTGTCCTGGTGCTGCTGGTGGGCTTGCGCTTGTCCTGATGCTGCTGGTGGGCTCGTGCTTCCTTCTGTCTAGCTCACACAACTCCCCTGCCATCTGCAGATTCTGTGGAAGCCTGCTGCTCATTTTTCTTTCTGTGTATTTATTAGTGTGCCCTCTGGTTTATGTTATCCTAGCTTTATTGTTTCCTGGTTTCTTCAGTGCCCGGTGTCGTTTTAGGTTTTTTGTTTGTTTGTTTGTTTGTTTGGTTGGTTGGTTGGTTGGTTTAGATTGATTTTGTTGGTAGGTTTGTTTTATGCCTGGAGTCTTTCTCACATTTTTACTTTCAGTATTCTTTTTTGGTAAGTCTTCTCTTGGCTTCTTCATCCTGTTTAGTTCCTCAGTTCTTTTTTTCTTGCTTCAGGCACATTGCTTCTGAAATTCTATGAATTTTTTCTCAAATAGTTAGAGGGCACCCCATTTTCCCCTCAAAGCACAGGGCCACTTGGTCCAAACTTGAATCTAAGGTAGTCTTAAACTGAACTATATTGTATGATTGCTGGTAGTTAGATTAAGTCAGAGTTCCTCAGGAACTAGAGAAACTTGTTTGGCAGCCAAAAGGAGTTCCTTCCTTTTCCAAATGGCAGATACCTGTGATCCCATATCAAAGCCCATGCTGTCCTCCAGGTTATTTAAGTTCCTATTCACACTTGTTAAAAGTCTCAAAGCTAGGGCTAGGATCCTGTTCTGTCTCACTCCCTCCTCTACTCTAAAATCTCAGGCTGGTCCAGGTCATGGCTTTTACTCCTCAGCTTCTCTTCTACCTTATAACTAATATAACTGCTCCATATCCTGCTTTTCCTGCCCTATGTCCATTTATTTTTCTCACTGTTCTGGATGCTTCCAGATGTCTCTGGGTGTTCTCTTACCTACAATAAAAATCTTCACCACTAACCATAGAGTGCCCATTCTATACTGTGTTCCTAGCTTACATGGTCAAATTTACATATAAACACAAAGATCACAAATTTTTGCCATAAGTACATTTTGGTAATAGGTCATTTTACATACACAGTATGTTCACCTTCATAAAAATAAAGGTATTAATATACACTAGTAATGATTTTTGTCTGATTGTACATATATTTTATAATTTACATATAATATAGAAATAATATTCATATATATATATACACACATACATTTGGGATATATATATATATCTATCCCAAACGTACAGCTAATTTTACTTACATTAGGCACAGGAATAATTCTTTGTATAACATAATGATAAATATACCTGTTACATGTTTCTTTAAAACAGCATGCATGCATATTTTGTACTTGAATACTTGGTTTTGAAGAAATTCTGCCTTGTTTTACTTTTAATTCACATTCATTGTTATTTGAATTTGTAACCAATTTCTGTTAGTTTCTCACACATTCATGTGTTTGAGGTTCATATTTCTGTACTTTCTGTTCTCTCCCCCAAATGGAATATTTATTGTTCGATATATTTGGCAAAAAACAAGCAGGCATTATTTAGGTAAGGTGCATGAGAGTGTATGTTTCTGTATAGAGCAGGACCACACTGGATATTTTAATGTGTTTCTCTAGAGTGCGGTACCAATTGGGCTTGTGATTGTGTTTTATTTGTAGAGTGCAGTGATGCAAGTGATGATGTAAATGTGTGTTTCTGTTGAGTATGGTATGCATTGTGCCTGTGAATGTGTCTTTCTTTTTAAATTTTTTATTAGACATTTTTAATTTACATTTTAAATGTTATTCCCTTTCCTAGTTTCCGCAGTGAAAATCCCCTATCCCCTCCCCAGTCCCTCATCTCCCCAACCCAACCACTCCCATTCCTGGTCCTAGAATTACCCTATATTGGGGCATAAAGCCTTAACAAGACCAAGGGCCTCTCCTCCCATTTATGACCAAGTAGGCCATCCTCTGCTACATATATAGCTAGAGCCACAAGTTCTACCATGTGATTTCTTTGATTGGTAGTATAGCTCCAAGGAGCTCTGGGGTTACTGGTTAATTCATATTGATATTCCTCTATGGGGCGTTAGTCCCCTTCAGCTCACTGGGTATTTATCTGGCACCTTCATTGGGGACCTTGTGCTTTGTTTAATTTATGATCATCCACGTCTTTATTTGCCATGTACTGGCAGAGTTTTGCAGGAGAGAGCTGTATCAGGGTCCTGTCAGCAGGCTCTTGTTGGCATCTGCCTAGTGACTGGGTTACGTGGTTGTTTATGGGATGGATCCCCAAGTGGGCAGTCTCTGGATGGAAATTCCTTCAGGCTCTGCTCTGAATTTTGTCTCTGCAATTCCTTCCATGGGTATTTTGTTCCCTATTCTAAGAAGGAATGAAGTATTCTCACTTCAATCTTCCTTTTTGATTTTCATGTGTTTTACAAATTGTATTTTGGGTATTCTAAGTTTCTGGGCTAATATCCACCCTCAGTGAGTGCATATCATGTGTGTTATTTTGTGATTGGGTTACATCCCTCAGGATGATAGCCTCCAGATCCATCCATTTGCCTAGGAATTTCATAAATTAATTCTTTTTAATAGCTGAGTAGTACTCCATTGTGTAAATGTACCAAATTTTCTGTATCCATTCCTCTATTGAGGGACATCTGGGTTCTTTCCAGCTTCTGGCTAGTATTAAAAAGGCTGCTATGAACATAGTGGAGCATGTGTTCTTATTACCAGTTGGAACATCTTCTGTGTATATGCCCGGGAGAGGTATTGCTGGATCTTCCAGTAGTACTATGTCCAATTTTCTGAGGAAACACCAGACTGATTTCCAGAGTGCTTGTACCAGCTTGCAATCCTGGGAAGGAAGTTGGGTTAAATTGCCCTTTCAAGCTCTTTGAAGAATGAAGTTAGAATTTTGATGGGGATTGCATTGATTCTGTCGATTGCTTACGGCAAGATAGCCATTTGGAATATATTAATCCTTCTAATCCATGAGCATGGGAGATCTTTCCATCTTCAGAGTCCTTCTCCAATTTCTTTCTTTAGAGACTTGAAGTTCTATCATATAGATCTTTCACTTGCTTAGATTCACACCAAGATATTTTATATTATTTTTAATGATTGTGAAAAGTGCTGTTTCCCTAATTTCTTTCTCAGCCTGTTTATCGTTTGTGTAGAGGAAGGTCACTGATTTGTTTAAATAATCTTATATACAGCCACTTTGCTGAACTTGTCTATCAGGTTTAGGAGTTTTAGGTGAAATGTTTAAAGTCTCTTAAGTACACTACAATATCATCTGCAAATTGTGTTACTGTGACGTCTTCCTTTCCAATTTGTATCCCTTTGATCTCCTTTTGTTGTTTAATTGCTCTGGCTAGGACTTCAAGCACTATACTGAATAGGTAGGGAGAGAGTGGACAGCCTTGCCAAGTTCCTGATTTTAGTGGGATTGCTTCAAGTTTCTCTCCATTTAGTTTGATGTTGGCAACTGGTTTGCTGTATATTGCTTTTACAATGTTTAGGTATGGGCCTTGAATTCCTAATCTTTCCAAGACAATTATCATGAATGGGTGTTGGATTTTGTCAAATGCTTTCTCAGTATCTAATGAGATGATCATGTAGTTTTTGTCTTTGAGTTTGTTTATATATTGGATTACGTTCATGGATTTCGGTATATTGAACCATCCCTGCTTCCCTGGGAGGAAGCCTACTTGATCATGATGAATGATAATTTTGATGGGTTCTTTGATTTGGACAGTGAGAATTTTATTGAGTATTTTTCATTAATATTCATAAGGGAAATTGGTCTGAAGTTCCCATTCATTTTGGGGGTCTTTGTGTGGTTTAGGTATTAGAGTAATTGTGGCTTCATAGAACGAATTGGGTAGAGTACCTTCGGTTTCTATTTTGTGGAACAGTTTGAGGAATAATGGTATTAGGTCTTCTTTGAATTTTTGATAGAACTCTCCATTAATCCAATCAGGTCCTGGGCTTTTTTTGGTTGGGAGACTATTAATGACAGTTTCTATTTCTTTAGGGTATATGGGTCTGTATACATCATTAATCTGATCCTGATTTAACTTTGGTACCTGGTATCTGTCTGGAAAAGTGTCCATTTCATGCAGGTTTTCCAGTTTTGTTGAATATAGGCTTTTATAGTAGGGTCTAATGATTTTTTAGATTTCCTCAGGTTCTTTTGTTATGTCTCCCCTTTCATTTCTGATTTTGTTAACTAAGATGCTATCTCCGTGCCTTCTAGTTAGTATGGCTAAAGGTTTGTCTATTTTGTTAATTTTCTCAAAAAAAAAAAAAAAACACAGCTCTTGGTTTGGGTGATTCTTTCTATAGTTCTTTTTGTTTACACTTGGTTGATTTCAGCCCTGAATTTGTTTATTTCCTGCTGTTTACTCCTCTTGGGTGAATTTGCTTCTTTTTGTTCTATAGCTTTCAGGTGTGATGTCAAGCCACTATTGTATGCTCTCTCTAGTTTCTTTTTGGAGGTACTCAGAGCTATTAGTTTTCTTCTTAGGACAGCTTTCAAGGTATCCCATGAGTTTGGGTATGTTCATCTTCATAAATTTTATCTTTGTTGTGTCTTCATTTTCATTAAACTCTACAAAGTCTTTAATTTCTTTATTTCTTCTTTGGCCAAGTCATCATTGATTACAGTGTTGTTCAGTTTCCACGTGTATGTGGGCTTTCTATTATTTATGTTGTTTTTGAAGATCAGCCTTAGTCCATGGTGATCTGATAGGATGCATGGAATTATTTCAATCTTCTTATATCTATTGAGGCCCTTTTTGTGACCTATTATATGGTCAATTTTGTAGAGAATGTACCATGAAGTGCTGAGAAGAAAGTATATCCTTTTGTTTTAGGAAAAAAATGTTCTATAGATATATGATAAATCCATTTGTTTCATAACTTCTATTAGTTTCACTCTATCTCTGTTCAGTTTCTGTTTCCAGGATCTGTCCATTGATGAGAGTGAGGTGTTGAAATCTCCCATTATTATTGTGTTTGGTGCTATGTGTGTTTTGAGCTTTATGGAGCATAGATGTTGACAATTGAGAGTTCATCTTCATAAATTTTACCTTTGATGAGTATGAAGTTTCCCTCCTTATCATTTTGGATAACTTTAGGTTGATTTTATTCGATATTAGAATGGCTACTCCAGCTTGTTTCTTTCGACTATGTGATGGTTTGAATGTTCTTGGACCAGGAAGTGGCACCATTTGGACGTGTGGCCTTGTTGGAATAGGTGTGACCTGGTTGGAGTAGGTGTGCCACTTTGGATGTGGGTATAAGATCCTCACCCTAGTTACCTGGAAGTCAGTCTTACATTAGCAGCTTTTGGATGAAGACATAGAACTCTCAGCTTTGCCTGTGCCATGCCTACCTGGACACTGCCATGGTCCCACCATGATGATAATTGACTGAACTTCTGAACCTGTAATCCAGCCCCAAGTAAATGTTGTTTTTTTATAAGACTTGTCTTGGTCATTGTGTCCGTTCACAGCAGTAAAACCATAACTGACAGACCTTTAGCTTGGAAAATTGTTTTCTAGCCTTTTATTCTGACGTGGTGTCTGTCATTGTCACTGAGGCAGGTTTCCTGTATGCAGCAAAATATTGGGTCCTTTTTACCTAACCAGTCTCTTAGTCTATGTCTTTTTTCTGGGTAATTGAGTTCATTGATCTTAAGAGATATTAAGGAAGAAGCATTGATTTTTCCTGTTTTGTTGTTGTTGTTGTTGTTAGAGTTGGAATTCTATTCATGTGATTATCTTCTTTTAGGTTTGTTGAAAGATTACTTTCTTGCTTTTTCTAAGGTGTAGTTTCCCTCCTTGTGTAGGAGTTTTTCCTTTATTATCCTTTGCAGGGCTGGATTTGTGGAAATATATTGCATGCATTTTGTTTTGTCATGCAATATCTTGGTCCAACTATGGTAATTGAGAGTTTTGCTGGGTATAGTAGCCTGGGCTGGCATTTGTGTTCTCGTAGGTTCTGTATGACATCTGTCCAGGATCTTCTCACTTTCATAGTCTCTGGGGGCAAGGGGGGGAATCAGATGCAATTCTGATAGGTCTTTCTTTATATATTACTTGACCTTTTCCCCTTACTGCTTTTAATATTCTTTCTTTGTTTTGTGTACTTTGTGTTTTGATTTTTATGTGAGAAGAGGAATTTCATTTCTGGTCCAATCTATTTGGAGTTCTGTAGGCTTCTTGTATGTTCATGGACATTTCTTTCTTTAGGTTGGGGAAATTTTCTTCTATAATTTTATTGAAGATATTTACTGACCCTTTATGTTGAAAATCTTCCTTCTAGTCTATACCTATTATCTTTAGGTTTGGTTTTCTCATTGTGTCCTGGATTTCCTGGATGTTTTGGGTTAGGATATTTTTGCATTTCGCATTTTCTTTGATTGTTGTGTCAATGTTTTCTATAGTATCTTCTGGACCTAAGATTTACTCTTCTATCAATTGCATTCTGTTTCTGATGCTTGCATCTATGGATCCCTACTTCTTTCCTAGATTTTCCATCTCCAGAGTTGTCTCCCTTTGTGATTTCTTTATTGTTTCTACTTCCACTTTTAGATGCTGGATGGTTTTGTTCAATTCTTTCACCTTTTTGTATGTGTTTTCCTGTAATTCTTTAAGGCATTTTTGTGTTTCCTCCTTAAGGGTTTCTACCTGTTTACCTGTTTACCTGTGTTCTCCTGTATTTCTTTAAAGGAGTTATGTCCTTTTTATAGTCCTCCATCATCATCATGAGAAGTGACTTTAGATCCATATCTTGCTTTTCTGGTGTGATGGTGTATCCATCACTTGCTATGGTGGGAGAGTTGGGTTGTGACAATGCCAAGTAACCTTGTTTTCTTTTGCTTCTTTTATTACACTTGTCTCCAGGCATCTGATTTTGTCACGTGCTTCCTGCCCTTGGTATATCTGATTGGAGCCTGTCCTTCCTGTAATCCTGGTAGAGTCAGAACTCCTCAGATGTCAGCGTTCTTTGTGATCCTGTCATTCCGGGATCCTTTGATCTTGAGATTCTGGGTGTGTCAAATTTCTTGGCAGTCAAGATTCCTCTGAGATCCTGGTGTGACCAAGCCCCTGGCATCCTGGGGTCCTACAATCCTGGGTTTGTTAGAGTGCCTGGAAGTGGTATCTCCTCTGGGGACCATGGAGCTGACTGCTGAGTTCCAAACCAATGTAGTCCAGAGCTTTCCAGAAGGAACTCGAACCACTGGTTGGGGGAGAGGGGGGCTCCTGTGTCCCTGCTCCTGTTGGCTCTAGGCACTCCCAATTGTGTTGAAACTGATGTTGCATTCCACTCACCAGTGATCCTAAGATCCTGGGCATGCTAGGGTGCCTGGGGAATGGAGAGTCCTTTGGGACCTTGGGAATTTTCGCCAAGCTTGAATCCAAGGTGGCCCTGCATTGGCTTCGACTGGAAGGATCCCCAAAAGTATCATTTTCAAACTGCCATTCTCATATAACATTTCTAGTGCTGTGTGTCCTTTTGGGGAGTTATGAAAATCTTCAGAGAATTGGATCAGCTTAATGTGTGACTATTCTTTCACATTCACAATTTTAATATGGTATAACACACATGTGTAGATGACCTTGATTTCTGTTGCGATTTCTGGCCTGGATATGGGTTTTGACCTAGCTGCATCCAGGCCAGAAATTGCATTGGAAATCATTGTTGATACAGATCACTAGAAACCAAGCATAGTGATGACCTGTCCTATTTTTTCCAGTACAGAAAACTGATTAGTGTGTCATAGGGCAGGGTCAGGGATATTTACAGTAACATTTCCTTTCCCCCGTTCTTAAAATCACTTTAAATGTGTCAGCTTATAATTGCTTTAGAATGGAAAGGCTAGACCAGTAACCAAAATCTACGAATGTGTTTCAAACCAATCACATTGTGCCTAATGGCTGCTGCCTGGAGAACTTTATAAAGGAAAAATGGATGGGCTGCACATGGTTGTTCTCTCTCTCCATGTGCAAGGCGACCCCAACATGTTGGAAAAATACATTTCTCTTGCTTTTTGCATCGATTTCCAGCTTTGCATTGTTCATTCAGTGAGTCCCCAGTAAGCTAAGGCTCAACAGAGTCTTACACTGGAACATGGCCTCCTCTTTATATCACATCTACATCAGATTTTACTACTTAAGAATTCCTCTTCACAAGTTGGAAGCTTAGCTGGGTGGAGTCTTGTCCTGAGGTCACTAGTCCTTTGATCCATCCAGGATCAGCTTTTTCTTTAAACTTCTTATCTCCTTGAGGATTTAGCTCTATTTCCTGAAAGTTATTTTTCGTCTCAAACTGCACATTTTGTATTTTTTCTTGTTCAGCACATTCCTTTTCATTACTAATCAGTGAAAGTGTGACTATTACTAGCTATACAACAGAGTCAATTCTAGGCTGTTTTAAAATCTCCTCTGACACTGCTATTGTAAGAACTCGACCCTCAGTCAGTGGAACTTACTTTGAGATGTCCCCAAGTGAGACACCAAGAGCAGAGCAACAGATCGATGCAAAAGCAAGAGGTTTATTTTCTGGTGGTCGGAATCGACCGACCTTCAATTAATTCCCCAAGACAAGTGACTAGAAATCGACCCCAAATGGCTAGTACAAGCAGTTTTTATACTTTTTAGGGGCACAGGTTACATCAGCAAGGTTTGGACTTATTGGCTAAGTATATTGACCTTTAAAGCTATTGGCAAGCAAGCATGGGCAAAACATGACATGCATTTGAACTCTACCTGGGACTTGCCAGAGGGTCAGGTGACTATCAGTCAGTACATTCTGCAGTTTTTCTCAAGAATATTCCAGTTCCTCCCAAGAACTGGGTGAAGAATGGAACTTGGCCTAGCCTTGATCCCAGGAGGGAAGAGAAGCTGTAGAGGTAGGGGAGTGTTAAGACTGGCAAATCCCTTAGGGCCCTTCATTCCCCTGTTTTTCTTATAGGAGCTCCAATCATGGAGCTCTCCTTATTATGAAGGCTCTGCTAGATCATGTTCTTCCTCTATTGATCCTAGGGATTCATATTGTTGCCTTAAAACCATCAGCTGCCCAGTTCTTATTCTTTTACAAAGGCAATCAGCTTGTTAACAATGCAAGGACAAAAGGTTAGCATAAGCAGTAAAATAAGAGTGGTACCCAATAAAGTGGAGTTTAGAGTTTTCATCCACAGTGAGGAATTGAACCAGGATTTGATGTTTCAATCTTCTCTTTTTTTTGTTTTTGTTTTTGTTTACTTTTACTTTTAATCTTCTCAATGTCCAGATTTATGGTGGCCGTGAGATTCTGTTACTGTTGACCTTGTAGCACCAAGGAAGAGGTGCCAGTAGCCACTCCAGCCACTCCCAGTCCCAAGAGCAATGAAACCCAGAGCACCCACCATGAAGGGTTTCCTTCTTGTTCAATAGAGGGTACTGTCCCATCTATCTAGAAGCTCTCTATTGAAGTAGTAAATAAGCCTTGGGATCAATTGGACCAGTACACAGTGAAAGACCAGGAAAAAATTCAGACCCCCTATCACCAAGAATGTAGGTTAACCCGATTCAGTGACCCTATTCCAGGAACTGGCTGACCACAAAAGTTAGATTAAAATCTTGAGAACGATCTTGAGAAGCAGGGAGTTTCTCCTTGTGATTTTTAGAACACCCTTTTTATTTTTTACTGGTATTTTCGGCATTTTCTAATAACACCCTCCCTACCCCCTTGGGTTGTGTTTTTTTTCCTTTAAATAGCCCCTTTTCCAGCTACCTGGGTCCACAGTCCTCTACCCCTGTGTGGTGTATGACTGTGGGCCCCAAGCATGCCTGAAATAAAAAGTTCTCTTGCGGTTTGCATCAAGGCCATTTCTTGTGAGTGATTTGGGGTTTCTCCTCTCCTGAGTAAGAATGTGGGGGATTCCTCACTTTGTGGGTCTTTCATTTGGTGCATTGGCCGGGAAATGCAACCACCCATCTCATCTGAGAACCGACTTGGAGGTAAGGAGATCCTCTCTGGAATGTGTGCATGCTGGCCGACATGTCTGTTCTGAGTATCTGTTTTCTGACCTGTAGTATCCCACAAGCCTGAAGCAGGCTGAGCCAGAACTTGACCTTGCTGTCACTAAGGAGATTATCTAGGGTGGAGCCTTCCTCCCAAGATCACTCTATTGTTCAGCCACTGTTGCTGTTTCTCTTCAAGATACTGTTACCTGCTGAGAAGCCCCCCTAATCTATTCCGGAGACTTTGCCCTATCCTGCATGTCATCACCTGCAGCTAGTTCCAGGCTCCAAGCATGAATTGGCGGGAATGGGCCTCCCCCCTCTTTTATATAGTGTGTCTGCCATTAAACATTTGAACCCTGAGTTGTTTTCTTGGTTCCATTATTTCTTGACCCGCCTAGGCTCCCTCTTTTCTTTCAGTTCCAAGATGCCTTCAAGGCTCAAACCCGGACATGAGAGCCCCAGGCCGGCCCCTACAATTTGGTGCCCAATGTGGCGCCTGGGATAGGCAGAGGACATTTGGAAGAAACATTGCTGGTTTAGAGCTCCATGGAAGAAGTAAAGAATTAAAGAAAATTCGTACTGGAGAAGGTTGGTACAGGCTAAGCTGGAACAGTGCTAAATCCACGTGCTAGATTCACTTAGGATCAGCAGTGAGTTATCGGGAACTAAGAACTCAACGGGAAGGCAGTCGACCACAGCTTCCATAAGCTGCTTTTTTTAGGTGAAAGAAATAAAAGTGTTTAATAAAAGAGATTTAATAATCAGGCAGATTGCCGCAGTTGGAAACTGCATCAGGTGGGAGGAAAGTGGATTTTGAAACTCTCCCAGGGACAGAGAGAAAATTGGGGAATCCACTCTTGTCTGTGTACCAGCAGGTGTCTTTTTTCTGAGTGTCTGTCTTATGTTTCCTGAAATGAACATGTGCTCGTTCTGTTGGTTTCTTGTCTGTGTTTCGTCCTGTGTCTCTGAAACATAGTGCAATCTGAGTTTAGATCCACCTGAGTTTGGTTTCTCTGGTGTTTATAGACGATGGGGTTTTCTGAAATGCATATTTGGTATTTGTAGCTGTCCCTTCCGGCTGTAAGGACCAGAGGACTGTGGTCAGCAGATGTGCTAGGAAGAATGCTACCTCCCCAGGGGATGCCCTGAGGAGTAGAGAGAGCCAGAGACATCTGGCAGTCTCCAGAGATTGGTCAGAGGGACCAAGTTTTGTTTATGAAATGGAAGCTTATCCTTCTAATTCTTTTGCCTGCTCATAGAAGACGAGAAAGGGTTGCATGTGTCTAGATCTGTTGTTTACTGTTTTGTGTATGTGTTTAGAGCTATGCAAAAATTTAGAAAAGTGCTAGTGTAACTGGAAAAGCCCTACTGGGAGCTGATTGCAAATGCGGCTCTTAAAGGAGCAGGCAGACTTTTGCTTGTAATAGAAAGTTAGCTTAAAATTAGTAACTCTGTGTTAGAGTCATTCTAAACTACATGTGGCAGGAGCGAACCCAGGAAAACAGGTCTTTAAAGATACTTCAAAATAAGGATAATCTGTGGGCCAGGACTCTGGCAGAGTGCTCAGACTGAGAAATGTTTGCCCTTGTAGCCTCAGGGAGGTTTGTGAGATGTTGTTTCTTTTGTTTTGCAAACTGTGACTGGGGAAGTTCCTGGGACCTCACCCACCTCTCCCTGCCTTCAGGGTAGATTCCTTAAGATTCAGATGCAGTATTTTTTAATACTTAGGTTTTTAGCTATACTAAAAATTGCGGACCTGAAAATCTAAGAAAGAAAAATTGATTTGCTTCAAAATTTTATTTTCAAAAGCTTCGAGGAGATGCTAATTGGCTAAGATCTCACCTTAAACTCACCACAGGAAAACTTAAGCCTTTGTCAGGTGCTATTAAGAGAGACACAAATTAACTGGCAAAGAACAAAAGGCCTTGCAGAAAATAAAGAAAGCTTTCATAGTTGTTATCAATTATAATCAATGGTAATTACATATTAGCTGCCTATTTTCGTTATTGGTTACTAAATGTGCACACAACAATTTCTTGGCTAGAGAAAACATTGTTGTAAAATCATCCTTCTTAACCTCCAAGTAAAGTTTCAGACCCTATTGAGGCTGCTGTGATGCTAACAAAGAATTGTAAGATAAATTCATATATTTTGGAATAACTATAACAAATTGTGTCTTAAAAACCTGACTAAGTGTCTGTGCTTTGTTCCAAACAGCAATTAATTTGGTTATTACAGAATATTAATATTTGATCTATTGCATATCATCATTTTAAATAAAATTGACAATCATTATCCCAAAGATAAGTTAAAATTGTTTTTATACATGTTTTTGTATCTTCTATAAATTCATGCATACATGCATCCCATTTACTGTGTTTAAAATCAGCCCTCTTATATGAAAAAAGTATATGTGAATTTGATCACACACTTATTATTTTGAGCTTCCCCCTGCTTCAACACAGATAATTAAATTGTGTGCTGTAGATGGTGTTTTAAAATGTTAAATAATCAATCTTAATTTGTATCCATATATATATATATATATATATATATATATATATATATATATATATATATATATATGAGCTTACAGTTGCATTAAATTGTTCGTCCCTCAAATGCTATTAATTCTCAAGCTTGCCATTGCTTGTGCTATTGTGCTACTCATAAGAAAAAAATACTGTTCCTTTAAAAGGACTGTTTTTGGACAGTTAAGAAATTGTCCTGGGTTGCCTGGAAAAGACCCCAGGATTTGCTTTTGTGTTATAGAGTTTTACAAAAAGCCTTAGCTGAAAAAGGATTACACATAGCTCCTGAAAAGATACAAACTCAGGAAATCCTTATAATTATTTGGGCTTTAGACTTACTGATCAAGCTGTTTTTCCCCAGAAGATAGTTATTCACAGAGACAACTTAAAGACTTTGAATGGTTTTCAAAAATTGTTAGGTGATATTAATTGGCTTTGCCCCTATTTAAAACTCACTACAGGGGAGTTAAAACCTTTATTTGATATTCTAAAAGAGATCCTAGCTCCCCTAAGTCCCTAACCTCAGAAGGATTGCTGGCCTTACAAGTAAAAAAAGCTATTAAAGAGCAATTTGTCACTTATATAGATTACTCTTTGCTGTTACATCTGTTAATTTTTAATACGATTCATGTACCTACAGGATTGTTATGGCAAAAGTCTCCTCTAATGTGGATACATTCGAGGATTTCTCCTAAATGCAATATCTTGCCATATTATGAAGCAGTAACCCAGATGATTATCATTGGAAAGAAGCAGGCATTAACTTATTTGGCAAAGAGCCAGATATTATTGTTCAGCTTTACAGCGTAAGTCAAGACACTTGGCTGAAACAGCATAGTACAGATTGGTTGCTTGGTCAAATAGGATTTAAAAGAACAATAGACAGCCACTACCCTCAAGATAGGTTGATAAAATTTTTAAAGGTATATGAGGTGATATTTCCTAATTTGACCTCTTTTCCACCCTTACACAATGCTGTTCTGGTGTTTACTGATGGCTCCTCTAAAGGGCAAGCTGAATTTCTTATTAATAATCAACAGGTAATCATAAAGACTCCTGGCATCTCAGCTCAGTTAGAAGAATTAACAGCAATACTGAATGTCTTTCAGTTTGTACATGAGGCTTTTAATATTTTTACTGATAGTTTATATGTTGCACAATCGGTACCCTTATTGGAGACCTGTGGTATGTTTAACTTTAATATGCCAGCAGGATCCTTGTTTTCACAACTGCAAAACATCATTCTTGCCCGAAAACACCCGTTCTATATTGGCCACATATGATTTCATTCTGGTCTTCCTAGACCTTTAGCTAAAGACAATGATTGCATCGATAGAGTTCTAATAGGAGAAGCCTTAATGTCAGATCCTATTGCTTTGGCCAAATGTGATCATAAAAATTTCATCTCTCTAGCCATACACCTTAAGGCTTCGACATAAGATCACTAGAGAGCAGGCAAGAATGATTGCAAAACAATGTCCTAAACGTATTACATTATCTCCAGTGCCACATTGACTAGTTAATCCATGAGGTCTTATGCCTAATCATATTTGGCAAATGGATGTAACTCATTATGCAGAATTTAGAAAATTAAAATATATACATGTTTGTATTGATACTTGTTCAAGATTTCTTTTTGCTTCTCTGCATACTTGAGAAGCCTCCAAAAATGTAATTGATCATTGCCTACAAGCCTTTAATGCCATGGGATTGCCTAAACTTATTAAGACAGATAACGGTCCATCCTATTCTAGCAAAAAATGTACTTCATTTTGTAGAGCGTTTGGCATCAAATATAAAACTGGAATTCCTTATAACTCCATGGGACAAGGAATAGTTGAACGTGCTCATCGCACTTTAAAAAATTGCCTTTTAAAAACAAAACAGGTGGGGTACGCGAGATGGCTCAGTGGTTAAGAGCTCTGACTGCTCTTCGAAGGTCCTGAGTTCAAATTCCAGCAACCACATGGTGGCTCATAACCATGCATAAAGAAGTCTGATGCCCTCTTCTGGAGTGTCTGAAGACAGCTACAGTGTACTTACATATAATAAATAAATAAATCTAAAAAATAAATAAATAATATCTTAAAAAAAAAAAGAAAACAGGGGCAGTTATATCCCCCAAGGTCACCAAAGTCACATCTTGCTTTTGCTTTATTTGTTCTAAATTTTTTGCAAACTGATGTTAAAGTCAGTCTGCAGTGGATCGCCACTGGCATCCAGTTACTTCTAGTTTATATGCCATGGTAAAGTGGCAGGACCCATTAACTAACGAATGGAAGGGTCCAGACCCGGTCCTAATCTGGGAAAGGGAAAAGTCTCTGATTTTTCTGGGAATGTCTGTGTTTTTTCACAAAAAGAAGATGGAGCGCGATGGCTGCCTGAGAGATTAGTTCGACAACTAGACACAGATCCTGAATCTTCTAGTAAGTATGACTCTAACCTTGATCATGGCTAAAAATCCTTTTTAGCCAAAAAGTTAAATTAGAGCACAGCCGCCACTCCCAGGGATGCTGTAAGCCTTTCTGCAATTCTCAAAACCACCTCCCCCACACCGGGAGCTCTAAGTCTGGCCTGATCATTGCTGATTTACAATTGAATGGAGTACCTGGACTTCCCCAAAAGAAGCTTTTGTACTGTGCCTTTCACTGTCTGGACTTTGTTTTTCAAGCAGGTCAGTCAATGCCCTTCAGCCTGACTGCAGTGGGCATGCATTCCCACCCCCAACAGCACGCAGGTGGCAGTTATTAATTTTCATCAAGAAGAATTCTAAGTACATATTGTGGCTTTGGTCTGATTTGGGAATAAGGTGTGCTATGAGGGCAGGTTAGTCAATGACAGGCAACCAGATCCCGGATCATACCAATCTAAGACAGGGGTACATGCCAAAAGTCCGTGGCTGTTGATAATACACCACAGAGCCATGCTTGTGTAAATTATAACACTAGCTACATGTAAATTCCTATGAGAGAACTGAATGGTTCTAGAGGATATGAGACCCTAAGAGAGGCCTGGCCGCCAGCCACCATAATTCCCAGCAAGGACTATGGAGCATAAATAAATTTTATGCCTCAGTCCAACTTTTTTTTTAATATTAATAACAGAGAGGAGATGTAGCCTCCCAAAAGCCTTAAGCAGGCTGAGCCAGAACTTGACCTTGCTGCCACTAAGGAGATTATCTATTATGGAGCCTTCCTCCCTAGATCACTCTATTGTTCAGCCACTATCTCTGTTCCTCTGCAAGATACTGCTACCTGCTGAGAGGCCCTGGATCTATTCTGGAGACTATACCCTATCCTGCACATCATCACCTGCAGCTGGTTCCAGGCTCCAAGGATGAATTGGTGGGAATGGGCCTCACCCCTCTTTTATAAAGCATGTCCGCAATTAAACATTTGAACCTTGAGCAGACTACTTGTGTTGATTCCATTATTTCTCAACCCGCTAGACTCCCACTTTTCTTTCAGTTCCAAGTTGCCTTCCAGGCTCGAACATGAGAGCCACAGGCTGGCCCCAACACTGACCCAAGTGCTTTCTCTTTGCAGCTGTCCTCTCGGGCTATAAGGACCAGAGAACTGTGATCAGCAGACGCACTAGGAGGATCACAGTCTGCCATCCTGGGGGACGCCCCTGGGAAGTGGGGAGAGCCAGGAATGCCTGGTGGTCTCCTACACTCAGAGAACCGAGTTGTGCCGTTGAAGCAGAAGCTTCTCCCTCCATGACCTTCTGATTCTTTTGTCTGTTTACGGGAGAACATGGAAGGGTAGCTTGTGTCTGGATCTGTTGGTTTCTGTTTCGTGAGTTTTTATCTTGCGTGTCTTTGTCTACAGTTTTATAACGGGACAGACAGTGATGACCCCCCTTAGCTTGACTCTCAACCATTGGAGTGTAGTTAAATCTAGGGCTCACAACTTGTCAATAGAAGTTAAAAAAGGACTGTGGCAGAATTTTTGCTCTTCGCAGTGGCCTACATGATGTCAGCAGGCCTCCAGAAGGTACTTTTGACCTAACTATCATTTTTGAGATCAAAGCCATTGTTTTTCAGGAAGGACCTGGATCCCATCCCGATCAGCAACCATACATCATCACAGTGTGGCAAGATATGGTTCAGAACACTCCACCCTGGGTCAAACCCTGGGTATGTGAGCAAAAGCCTGGCTCCCGAGTCCTGGCTTTCCATGAAACACCAAAGAATAAATCGAAAGTGAAGGCTTCTTCCAAAATGAAGCCTCCAGCTCAGCCTTCAGCTCCTCCTAAAATGTATCCTGAGATTGAGGAGCCTCCTAAGTGGCCTATTCCACTACCTCTGCCTTATCCACAGCCTCAAGCCCTGATGCTGGGAAACCCCAAACCCCTTGTAGTGGCAGGAGGCAGACTCACTGCGGGTACACGTTGCTGGAGAATGCAGAGCCCAGACAGACTCCAGTGGACCTGCCCAACCTCCAACCCCTTCAGTATTGACCATTTTCTCTGCTGATATTTATAACTGGAAAATTAATCACCCTCCTTTTTTCAGAAAATCCTGCTAGCATGACAGGATTGATGGAGTCTCTGATGTACTCCCACCAACCCACATGGTATGATTGTCAGCAGCTTTACAGGTTCTCTTTTCTACTGAGGAGAGGGAAAGGATCCTGTTGGAAGCACGAAAAAATGTCCCCAGAACAAATAGTGAGCCAGCCAATCTTTCAAATGAAATAGATGATGGCTTTCCCCTTAACCGAACTGCTTGGGACTTCAGTACACTGAAGGTCTACTCTTGGGTTCTTGTGGCAGGGCTGAAAGGGACTGCTAGATGCCCCACCAATTTGGCTAAGGTAAGAGAGGTTTTTTATGAGCCTGTTGAACCACCGTCTGTGTTTCTTTAATGTTTAATGGAGGTTTATTGGCGTTATACTCCCTTTGACCTAGCCTCTGAGGGTCAGCAGGCTGTGGTGGCTATGGCCTTTATAGGGCAGTCAGCATCAGATATTAAGAAAAAGTTTCATTGGCTAGAAGGTTTGCAGGATTATACCTTTCTGGATTTGGTTAAGGAGGCAGAGAAAGTGTTTCATAAGCGGGACTCTAAGGAAGAGAAGAAAGAGAGAGAGGGGGCGGGAGGCAGAAGAAAGAGAAGAAAGGAGGGTTCGTAAACAAGAGAGAAATTTGACTAGAATTTTGGCTGCAGTAGTAGGAGAGAAAGAAAAGACAGGACCTATATAGGGAACCTGAGCAACAGAAGACCAATGTGCTTAACAATTAGGTGAGTTGGGGTACTGAGCCTCAGCTAAAAAGGCTCAGCTGTGTCAGACTGAAGTTACTTATTTGGGATACACCCTTTGAGATGAGAAGTGGTGGCTAACGGACTCCAGAAAAAAGACTGTAACTCAGATCCTCACACCAACTACACCGAGGCAAGTAAGAGAAATATTGGGCACTGCTGGCTTCTGCAGACTCTGGATACCTGGGTTTGTGACCTTAGCTGCCTTGTTGTAGCCCCTAACTAAGGAAGGGGGTGTTTGTCTGGACCCCAGATCACCAGAAAGCCTTTGAAGAAATTAAAAAGGCCCTACTGATGGCCTCAGCCTTGGCCTTATCTGATGAGAGAGCAGGAGTCGCCAGAGGAGTCCTTACTCAGACTTTGGGACCTTGAAAAAGGCCAATGGCTTACCTATTCAAGAAGTTAGGCCCTGTTGCCAGTGACTGGTTTTCTTGCCTGAAAGCTATTGCTGCTGTAGCTCTACTTGTCAAGGATGCTGATAAGTTCACTCTGGGACAGCAAATAACTGTAGTGGTACTCCATTCTCTTGAAAGCATTATCTGACAGCCCCCTGACCGATGGATGACCAATGATTGTATGACACATTATCAGAGCATTTTGTTGACTGAACAAGTGACCTTTACTCCCCCTGATGTCCTCAATCCCAGTACCCAACTGCTCGAGACTGATGACTCTTCACCTACTCATCACTGCACTGACATTCTGGCAGAAGAAACTGATACTTGAAATGATCTGAATGATCAGCCTTGGCCTGGGTGTACAGTAGCTGGTACAGTAGCTTCGTCGTTGAAGGTAAGCAGAAGGTACGGGCAGCAGTGGTAGAAGGAAAGCAAGTGATCTGGGCCAGCAGCCTCCCTGAAGGGACATAGGCTCAGAAAGCTGAACTTGTGGCTTTGATACAAGCTCTACGAATGGCAGAGGGGAAGTCTCAACATTTACACTGACATCGGGTATACATTTGCCACTGCCCATATACACGGAGCAATATACAGACAAAGCTCTGTTGACATCTGTAGGGAAGGACATAAAAAATAAAGAGGAAATTTTGAGCCTCCTTGAGGCCTTACAGTTGCCAAAAAAGGTGGTCATTATACATTATCCAGGACACCAGAAAATTCGAGATGTTGTGGCTAAAGGGAATCAGATGGCAGACCTAACTGCCAAACAGGCAGCAAGGAGGAAGAATCCTGGCAGTAAAGGAGCCTAAAGATTATTATGATGTCAGAGAGACCAGCTTTAGATACACCCCTGAGGACTATTAAATTATGGACAAATTAGGACTGAGAAAGGAAACCCCGTATGGGGTAGTAGAAACAGAAGAAAAGCTAGTCCCCCCATGGAAAGAAGAACACAAGTAAGTTACCAACTTACAATACTTGACCCACTGGGGGGCCAAGAAATTTAAAGCTGTGGTTAGTTCCTCCAACTACTATGTTATAGGACTCTCTGATTGGCAGAGGAAATAGTCAAAAGCTGCAAGGCCTGTGCTATGACTAATGCAGGATACTCCGTGTATACTCCTAGGAAGAGGCTCAGGGGTGACAAATCTGGGGCCTACTGGGAGGTAGATTTTACAGAAATTAAGCCAGCTAGATATGGCAACAAGTACTTATTAGTGTTTATAGACACCTTTTCAGGCTGGGTAGAAGCTTTTCCTACCAGGACTGAGACGGCCAATGTGGTAGCCAAGAAGATCCTAGAAGAAATCTTCCCAAGTTTCGGGATACCCAAGGTAATCAAGTCTGATAATGGACCTGCCTTTGTTGCCTAGGTAAGTCAAAATGAACACATAAAATTATTATATTTTCTAAGCATCAATAATGATGTTTAAAACATTTTAACCATAATAGCCACAAAAATATCTAGTATAAACCCAAGGGTATAAAAAAATCTGTATAGTGAAAATTATAAAATATGAAATGATCTCTTATATTCATGATTGCAAGAATTAAGTGATGAATTATCTACATTGTCCAAAGTGACCTATAGATTCGATGTAATATACAATGAAAGACCAATAATATTACTCACAGAACTAGAAAAATATCATAAAGAAGTATAAAATATTCTGAATAGCTAAAGCTATCTTGAGGTACAAAAGCAAAACTGGAAGCATTACAAAATCTATTACACCAAAATGTTTAAATGGGTAACATAGAGCTTTAGTAATCAAAAGAAGATATTAGCAAAAACAGTCAATAAAGAGAATAATGAGGATAAAGTTTTAAATGAGAAGAGGGAATATATATATATATATATATATTTCATATATAAATTTCATATACATATACATATATGTACACACATACATACACACACACACACACACACATATATATATATGGAGGAGTTTAATTGGGGTTACTCTACACAGGAAAAATGCCTCTCCCAAAAGAGTCATATTTTGAAAAATCAAAAGCCCAGTGCCAGATGTAGGATACCTCCTTTGGACATATTGGACACGGTTGTCCCAGAGACCCCAAACAATACAGTCTATTTTCATTACTCTTGATTGGCCCACCAGAACATGACAGTGAAACTATACTGCAGAAAACCTCACACCTTTTGTCGCAGGATATTAAGAAATCAAGTTGTTACTGACTAGTAAGTATTCTCCATACTGACTAGCACTCAAAGTAATAAAAGGAGCAATGCAGTATGCTGTGTGTATGTGTGTGTGTGTGTGTGTGTGTGTGTGTGTGTGGCAGTGGGATAAACCAATAGTCTTATCCAATGGTCAATTCTTTCAACTACTGTAATGACTTGCATGGCAAAATATGGCCCTGGATTCGAAAGTACTATGTTATGTGAGTATCCAACCACTTGCTGGTTGGATTTAAGTAAGGCCTGTCCTGCAAGAAACCATGAATCTGGTACTGCAATATCAAGAGCTCATGATTGGGGAACTTACAAGCCCCAGGGATGATCCTACTACTGCAGTTTTGGTAAAGAACATAGTATAAAACCTTTCCCTAAATTTGGTTACCTGTACTTATAGACTAGTATAGCTCTCAGTATTCACTAGAGAAGTTTCTTAATACAGAAACTCACAATTGGTCAAAATACAGAAAATAATTGTGTATGAGGTTTGCATCCAAATATAAGGTGTCTTTATAACACTATTTCCCCAAAGAATCAAAGAGAATGTAGAAAAATTGTAAGTTAAAGATCTAGGTGAAAGGGTCTTCTGAATGTGATAGGATTTCTGTACTCATGAACTTACAGAATCTGTTTTCTGCACAAGACCAAGGCAGGCAGCCTGGCGTGGTGGTGCACAGTTTTAATCCCAGCACTTGGGAGGCAGAGGCAGGCAGATTTCTGAGTTTGAGGCCAGCCTGGTCTACAGAGTGAGTTCCAGGACAGCCAGGACTACTCAGAGAAACCCTGTCTCAAAAAAGCAAGCAAACAAACAAACAACCCCCTCCCCCCCAAAAAAAAAACAAAAAGAAAGAAAGAAAGAAAGAAAAGAAAGAAAGAAAGAAAGAAAGAAAGAAAGAAAGAAAGAAAGAAAGAAAGAAAGAAAGAAAGAAAGAAAGAAAGAAAAAAGACCAAGTAAGGCAACATTCCAGCATGGAGACAGGAGAGACTTATACATCCTCACAGATGAGAAGCTAATATTAATTGATAACTTCCAAGGGGAATAAAATTCAGTTTTCTTTAAGATTGTAGCCCCTAGTAGGGCATTATTCTGTTGATAGTTCTATACCCTGAGTATATGGCAGCACGAATTGGATTCTCTAGGTTATAGAAAAAGAGAGGATTGAAGTTTGGAGAGCATGGGGGTAGGTGATGGTTCTAGTAAGAGTTAAGGGGAGCAGTAGAGGTAACTTTAACTAAAATACATTGAATCGTGTTTAAAATTATCAAAGAATTAATAAAATATCATATTTAAATAATAAATCTTTCAAGAGAGAGAGGGCAGAATGCAGTAGTAGATGGAAATAATGAAATAGAAAGTGTTAAATAGGGTGGAAGATGGAAGAGGGCAGGGTAATATGGCGGCTTGAATGAGAAATGTGCCACAAAGTATATTTGACTATTTGATACCCAGATAGTGATGCTGATCAGGTATAGAAGATATGGCCTTGCTGGAATATGTATGGCACTGGAGTCGGGCTTTGTGAATTTAAAGCCTCAAGATAGTTCAATTTACTCTTTCTGCTTTGAGGTTGCAATTAAGAATGTAGCTCTTAGCTTTCTATTTCATCCTCCATACCTGCCTGTTAGATACCTCCCAGCCCCGATGGACTCTTATTCTTCTAGGAACATAAGCCAAAATAAAATCTTCCACAAGTTGCTTTTCATCATTGTGGTTTTTTTTTTTCAAAACAACAGAAATGTAACTAACATAGAAGTTGGTACCAGGGAGTGTGCTTGTTATTGGAAAGAAAATATGACATTGTTGGTTGAGGGGAGAAATGCAGATGACTTTGGATCTTGGACTGGAAAAATTGTAAGATGCTATAATCAGAACTGAATAGACCATCTTAGTATAAAGGAGAAAGACAGTAGTGCTAAGAGGAATGTGAACCATGGAGACCAAACCCAAGGAGGCTTTAGAGCAAAATAATGGTTGTAAGAAAGAGATTGTTGTGTTTATAAAAAGATAAAGGGGGGATATGTTTTATGAAGGTGTAGACAGGTATTGGGCAAATGGGTGCCTCAGCAGACCCATGAGAAGGAGAGTTAAGAGGTAGGTAGAGGCAGAGAGAGAGAGAGAGAGAGAGAGAGAGAGAGAGAGAGAGAGAGAGAGAGAGAGAGAAAGAGAGAGGAAGAAAAGGTAGAGAAGAGAAGAGAAGAGAAGAGAAGAGAAGAGAAGAGAAGAGAAGAGAAGAGAAGAGAAGAGAAGAGAAGAGAAGAGAAGAGAAGTAGAGGCTGTCCATGAGAACATGGAGTTAGAGGGGGGAAGGGAATAAGAAGAGAGTGGAGGGGACTAGAGAGAGAGGAGCTAGAGATCAAGGAGGAGGCAATGGATGTCAGGCCTACCTGGCTATTGCCAGGTAACTGTGGGATGGAGCTTAGACAGAATTCCAACAGAGACTGTTCTTGTGATAGTTTGGCTAAGGATATGGCTTTCTCCTGCCCTTATCTTAAGAACTAGCCCAAGTGATTTTTTTTTTTTTGAGATGGGTGGTGGGCAGAGAAAATTTCAAGACTGCATAATGTTGAGTCTCTGGAATGGTTGTTATTGATGAAGCATATGCAGGTCTACAGTGAAAGAGAGTAGGTTTAGCAGGCATGTTCTAGAAAAGAGGCTGTGGTGATTTCAGTAAAAATGGCCCCCATAGGCTTATAGGAAGTGACTCCATTAGAAGGTGTGGCCTTATTAGAGTAAGTATGTCCCTGGGGATGGGCTTTGGAGCCTCAGGTGCTAAAGCCAGGCCTAGTGGCATATTTCTCTTCCTGCTGCCTGCTGATCCAGATGTATAACTCACCTACCTGTACAGCACCAGGACTGCCTATGTGCCACTATGCTTCTTGCCATGACAATAAAGGACTAAACCTCTGAAACTGTAAGCCATCCCGAAGTAAATGTTTTCCTTTATAAGAGTTGCTGTGATCATGGCATCTCTTCACAGCAACAGAAAACCTAACCAAGACAGAGGGTGTTAAGGAGATTAGTGCCACTAAGGAGAGATGTATGCTGCACTGGTGTAAGGGAAGGGGGCCCTAAGGGTAAGCCCATATTCAGCTAAGCATTCCAATAAAGAAAGTATAAGGCCTCCAATTCCTGATGTTTCCAAGACTTATTATGAATAGGTGTTGGATTTTGTCAAAGGCTTTCACCTCATCAAATAAGATGATCTTGTGTTTTTTTGTCTCTGAGTTTGTTTATATAGTGGATTACTTTGATGGATTTCCATATATTAAACCATCCCTGCATCCTTGGAATGAAACCTTCTTGGTGAGGATGGATGACTGTTTTGATGTGTTTTTGGATTTGGTTAGTGAAAATTGTATTGAGGATTTTTGCATCGATATTCATAAAGGAAATTGGTCTGAAGTTCTCTATCTTTATTGGGTATTGATGTGGTTTAGGTATCAGAGTAATTGTGGCTTCATAGAATGAGTTGGGGAGAGTACCTTCTGTTTCTATTTTGTGCAATAGTTTGAGGAGAACTGGAATTAGATCTTCTTTTAAGGTCTGATAGAACTCTGCACTAAACCCATCTGGTCCTGGGCCTTTTCTTGGTTGGGAGACAATTAATGACTGCTTCTATTTTTTTAGGGGATATATGATTGTTTAGATCATTAACCTGATACTAATTTAACTTTGGTACCTGGTATCTGTCTAGAAAATTGTCCATTTCATCCAAGTTTTCCAGTTTTGTTGAGTATACGCTTTTGTAGAATGATCTGATGGTGTTTTGGATTTCTTCAGGATCTGTTGTTATGTCTCGCTTTTCATTTCTGATTTTGATCATTAGGATGCTGTCCCTGTACCCTCTAGTAAGTCTGGCTAAGGGTTTATCTATCTTGTTGATTTTCTCAAAGAACCATCTTCTCTTTGGTTGATTCTTTGAATAGTTCTTCTTATTTCCACTTGGTTGATTTTGTCCCAAAATTTGATTATTTCCTGCCATCTACTCCTCTTGGGTGAATTTGTTTTCTTTTGTTCTAGAGCTTTTAGGTGTGTTGTCAAGCTGCTAGCATGTGCTCTGTCTAGTTTCTTTTTGGAGGCACTCAGAGCTATGAGTTTTCCTCTTAGAAATGCTTTCATTGTGTCCCATAAGTTTGGGTATGTGGTGGCTTCATTTTCATTAAACTGTAAGAAGTCTTTAAATTCTTTCTTTATTCCTTCCTTGACCAAGGTATGATTGAGAAGAGTGTTGTTTAGTTTCTACGTGAATGTTGGCATTCTATTATTTATGTTGTTATTTAAGATCAGCCTTAGTCCATGGTGATCTGATGTGATGCATGGGATGATTTAAATATTTTTGTATCTGTTGAGGCCTGTTTTGTGATGAATTATGTGGTCAATTTTGGAGAAGGTACCATGAGGTGCTGAGAAGAAGGTATATCCTTTTGTTTAGGATAAAATGTTCTGTAGATATCTGTTAAATCCATTTCTTTCATAACTTCTGTTAGTTTCACGGTGTCCCTGTTTAGTTTCTGTTTACACAATTTTTCCATTAATGAAAGTGGTGTGTTGAAGTCTCCCAGTATTATTGTGTGAGGTGCAATGTGTGCTTTGAGCTTTACAAAGGTGTCTTTAATGAGTGTGGCTGACTTTGCATTTGGACCATAGATATTCAGAATTGAGAGTTTCCCATGGAAGACTTTAGCTTTGATGAGAATGAGATGCCCCTCCTTGCTTTTTTGATAACTTTGGGTTGGAAGTCGATTTTATTCGATATTAGAGTGGATACTCCAGCTTGTTTCTTCAGACCATTTGCTTGGAAAAAATTTTTCCAGCCTTTCATTCTGGGGTAGTGTCTGTATTTTTCCCTGAGATGGGTTTTCTGTAAGCAGCAAAATGTTTGGTCCTGTTTGTGTAGCTAGTCTGTTAGTCTATGTCTTTTTATTGGGTAATTGAATCCATTGATATTAAGGAATATTAAAAAAATGTATTTGTTGCTTCCTAAAATTTTTATTGTAAGAGTTGGCATTCTGTTCTTCTGGCTGTCTTTTTTTTTTTTTTTTTTTTTTTTTTTTTTTTTTTTTTTTTTTTTTTTTGGTTTGTTGAAAGATTAATTTCTTGCTTTTTATACAGCGTGTTTTCCGTCCTTGTATTGTTTTTTTGTTTTTTTTTTGTTTTTTTTTTCTGTTATCATCCTTTGAAGGGCTGGATTAGTGGAATGATATTGTGTGAATTTGGTTTTGTCGTGGAATACTTTGGTTTCTCCATCTATGGTAATTGAAACTTTGCCTGGGTGCCGTAGTCTAAGCTGGCATTTGTGTTCTCTTAGGGTCTGTATAACATCTGTCCAGGATCTTCTGGCTTTCATAGTCTCTGGTGAAACGTCTAGTGTATTTCTGATAGGCTTGCCTTTAAATGTTACTTGACCTTTTTCCCTCACTGCTTTTAATATTCTATCTTTATTTAGTGCATTTGTTGTTCTGATTATTATTTGTTGGGAGGAATTTCTTTTCTGGCCCCGTCTATTTGGAGTTCTGTAGGCTTCTTGTATGTTCATGGGCATGTCATTCTTTAGGTTTGGGAAGCTTTCTTCTATCATTTTGTTGAAGATATTTGCTGGCTCTTTAAGTTGAAAATCTTCATTCTCATCTACTCCTATTATCCATAGGTTTGGTCTTCTCATTGTGTCCTGGATTTCCTGGATGTTTTGAGGTGGGATCTTTTTGCATTTTGCATTTGCTTTGATTGTTATGCCGATGTTCTCTATGGAATCTTCTGCACCTGAGATTCTCTCTTCCATCTTTTGTATTCTGTTGCTGATGCTCACATCTGTGGTTCCAGATTTCTTTCCTAAGGTTTCTATCTCCAGCGTTGTCTCACTTTGGGTTTTCTTTATTATGTCTACTTCCCTTTTTAGGTTTAGTATTGTTTGTTCATTTCCATCACCTGTTTGGATGTGTTTTCCTGTTTTTATTTAAGGACTTTTAACTCTTTAGCAGTGTTTCTTTAAGGAATTGGAGGCCCATACCTAAACATGATAAAAAGCAATCTACAGCAAACCAGTAGACAACATCAAAGTAAATGGTGAGAAGCTGGAAACAATCCCACTAAAATCAGGAACTAGACAAGGCTGCCTTCTTTCTCCATACCTATTGAACATAGTATATGAAGTCCTAGCCAGAGCAATTTGACAGAAAAAGGAGATCAAGGGGATACAAATTGGAAAGGAAGAAGTCAAAATACCACTTTTTGCGGATGATATGGTAGTATATATAAGTGACCCTAAAAATTCCACCAGAGGACTCCTAAACCAGATAAACAGCTTCAATGAAGTATCTGTGTATAAAATTAACTCAAACAAGTCAATGGCCTTTCTCTACACAAAGGATAAACAGGCTGAGAAAGAAGTTAGGGAAACAACGCCCTTCACAATAGTCAGAAATAATATAAAATACCTTGGCATGAATCTAACTAAGGAAGTGAAAAATTTGTATGATAAGAACTTGAAGTCTCGGAAGAAAGAAATTAAAGAAGATCTCAGAAGACGGAAAGATCTCCCATGCTCATGGATTGGCAGGATCAATACAGTAAAAATGGCTCTCTTGCCAAAAGCAATCTACAGATTCCATGCAATCCCAATGAAAATTACAACTAAATTCTTCAATGAATTAGAAAGGGCAATCTGCAAATTCATCTGGAATAACAAAAAACCTAGGATAGCAAAATCTCTTCTCAATGATAAATGACCTCTGGGGGACTCACCATGCCCAACCTAAAGCTGTACTACAGAGTAATTGTTATAAAAAATGCATGGTACTGGTATATTGACAGACAAGTAGACCAATGGAATGGAACAAAAGACCCAGAAATGAACCTACACACCTATGGTCACTTGATCTTTATCGAGGGAGCTAAAACCATCTAGTGGAAAAAAGACAGCATTTTCAACAAATGGTGCTGGCACAACTGGCAGTTATCATGTAGAAGAATGTGAATTGATCCATTCCTTTCTCCTTGTACTAAGGTCAAATCTAAGTGGACCAAGGAACTCCACAGAAAACCAGAGACAGTGAAACTTATAGAGGAGAAAGTGGGGAAAAGCCTCAAAGATATGGGCACAGGGGAATAATTCCTGAACAGAACAGCAATGGCTTGTGCTGTAAGAACGAGAACTGATAAATGGGACCTCATAAAATTGCAAAGCTTCTGTAAGGCAAAAAAAAAAAAAAAAAAAAAACACCATCAATAAGACAAAAAGGCCACCAACAGATTGGGAAAGGATCTTTACCTATTCTAAATCAGATAAGGGACTAATAACCAATATATATATAAAACTCAAGAAGGTGGAATCCAGAAAATCAAATAACCCCATTAAATAATGGGGCTCAGAGGTAAACAAAGAATTCTCACCTGAGGAATACCAAATGTCTGAGAAGAACCTGATAAAATGTCCAGCATCCTTAGTCATCATGGAAATGCAAATCAAAACAACCCTGAGATTCCACCTCACCCCAGTCAGAATGGCTAAGTTCAAAAATTGAGGTGACTGCAGATGCTGGGGAGGATGTGGAGAAAGAGGAACACTCCTCCATTGTTGGTGGGATTGAAAGCTTGTACAACCCCTCTGGAAATCAATCTGGGGGGTTCCTTAGAAAATTGGACATAGTACTACTGGAAGATGCAGCAATACCTCTCCTCTTCATATATCCAGAAGATGTTCCAACTGGTAAGAAAGACACATGTTCCATTATGTTCATAGCAGCCTTATTTATAATAGCCAGAAGCTGTAAAGAACCTAGATGTCCCTCAAGAGAGGAATGGATACAAAAAATGTGGTACATTTACACAATGGAGAATTGTCATTTTTAAGGTCGCATTTAGGTGACCATACTGTTGAGATTTCATGAGTGTAGTCTACTTATCACTTATTTGGAGCATAGATATTGATTTTGCATTTTCTTTGATTGTTATGCCGATGTTTTCTATTGAATCTTCTGCACCTGAGATTCTCTCTTCCATTTCTTATATTTGTTGCTGATGCTTGCATCTATGGTTCCAGATTTCTTCCCTAGCTTTTCTATCTCCAGCGTTGCCTCACTTGGGGTTTTCTTTTTGTGTCTACTTCCCTTTTTAAGTCTTGGATGGTTTTATTCAATTCCATTACTTGTTTGGTCTTGTTTTCCTGCAATTCTTTAAGGGATTTTTGTGCTTCCTCTTTAAGGTCTTCTACCTGTTTAGCTGTGTTCTCCTGTATTTCTTTAAGTGAGTTATTAAAGTCCTTCTTGATGTCCTCTACCATCATCATGAGAGATGTTATTAAATCAGGAACTATCTTTTCAGGTGTGTTGGGGTGCCCAGGACTGGGTGGGGTGGGAGTGCTGCGTTCTGATGATGGTGAGTGGTCTTGGTTTCTGCTAGTAAGATTCTTATGTTTGCCTTTCACCATCTGGTAATCTCTGGAGATAGTTGTTGTAGTTATCTCTGCTTAGATCTTGTTCCTCAGGTGTTTATATTAGCCTCTATCAGCAGACCTGGGATACTAGCTCTCTCCTGAGTTTCAGTGTTCAGAGTACTCTCTGTAGGCAAGCTCTCCTCTTGAGGGAAGGTGCCCAGATATCTGGTGTTTGAACCCGCCTCGTGGCAGAAGTTGTGATCCACTCACAGAGGTCTTAAGACGTGGAGGGTCCTGTGTATACCTTGCGGTTGTCAGCAGACTCCAAGCCGAAGGTACCTCGGTGCTGGCGGGGACCGGAAGTGACTTGTGCCCATGATCAGGCCAGGTGTTCTGCTTCCCTAATTAATGCAGTCTCAGGTCCTGCGCGATTGGATTGGAGTAGCAGCTGTGTTCCACACACTAGAGGTCTTAAGATCCCGTGGAGTGTCCTGTGGGTACATGGGAATGCCAGGGCCAATAAGTGGCAGTGGGTGGGTAGGGGAGGGGGCTTTTGGGGGACTTTTCGTATATCATTGGAAATGTAAAGGAGGAAAATACCTAATTAAAAAAAAAGAAAAGTTCATATGAAAACCTACTGATGTGGAAGCTTCCCCAAATATGAACACACACACACACAAAACCACCTCTTGAGTTACTCTGTAACAGGATGACCATGCCTGTACTAGCCAACACATAGGCACATAGGCCAACAAATAAAATACCCAAGCCAAAAATGAGTTAGTTCTTTTGCAGGTGCTGTCAAGTAAAGTTGTATAGATCACCAATCATTACTGGCCATTGCCTATGCTGTTTGTTATTCTACAAAACCTGACATTGAGACCCTATTGTGAAGATACCACATGCTCAAGACATAGAACAAGGAGAAATCAAGCTGGTACTTACCTGGAAGTTTCATCCTTACCGGCTAGCTTTAATAATTCTGAGAAGCGCTATGGACACTACCATAGGAGAGAAGTAAACATCTCTCATGCACAGCTGTGAACCTACTGTCCTAACATAACAAGTCCACTGGTGTGAAGAGCTTTGGGAGGCTTCTTCCAGTAACTTGGCGCCAGGACAAAAAGAAGTAAACTCAAGGTGAGAATCTGACTTTGGGCCAGGACTCAGGAAATAGGCCCAGATTAAGAACATTTACATTTGAGTTTATGCAAAGCTCAGAGCAGGCTCAGCAGAGGTGTGTGAGGTATTCCTTTTGTCTTGGTCATCATGACTAGCCCCTAGAAAGTCGTTTACAGGATTTTGTTTATTGCCTTGCTTGTTCTTTGACCCTGAACTGATCTTATTATTTTGCATGTACTTAAAGTGGTACAAAAGCAGATAGGAAAATATAATCAACCAGCTTCAGCCTCAGAACTGGCTTGGGCCATGCTACAGTGTTGTCTAATTGTCTTTTTTTTTCTTTTTAATCCTTTAGCCTGCCCTGGGGAACCTGTTGATTGACTGAACTGGCTTGGTCACACTGGTCCCATAATGGTAAATTTGTCACGGGAGAACAGGTTTCTTATGAGAGTTAAGACCTGCTCCATGAATGAGAAAACACAAATGAAAAAGAAAGGATATGATTGATCCTAGGAATGAATGGTGGAAGAGAAAGTGTATTGTAGATTGGTGGACAAGCACAGGCAGACACACACAAGTACATCTGGGAGAGTTCATAGTGGTCATGACCTTGAACTATGTAGGGAGAAAGGGAGGGGGAAGGAAAAAGGGGAACCAAGTAAAGCAGTCTGGAAGCCAGAAGTACAAAGGAGCAAAAATGGCAGAGAGGCAGAGACAGAGAGAGGAACAGAGAGAGTAGATAGCCAAAATGTCTGGATTGTATAGGAAAGAGCCTTTGGGGTGAAGGGCAGCCCCTGGGCTAGAAAGGTCAGAGTGGAGAGGGAATTATGCCAGCCATACCCTGTTACAGGAAGGAACTGAGTGATGCTTTGAGAAGCTGGAGGCCGGGTCTGCTTTGATATGTTAAATTAGGCACCTCAGATGCTGGTTCCAGCTTTGAAACTTAACCTATTTGCTACCTATATCTGATACCATTATTAGGGAATGAAGTTGTGACCAGACTTGTATGACTCCGGGGAGCCTTAGCTTACCACGGACCCCCTGAGTGAACCATGTGGAGCTGGGATTGATGCAAAAAGCAAGAGGAATTTATTGTTCCAGTGCACTGGGGTGGTCCCAGACCCGAAAGAGAGATAGAGACCCGCAGTACCCATTCGACAAGTTTTTATATGATTTCCAGGAACAGAATAAAGCACCAGCCACTAGGCACAATGATTGGGGGAACAGTGCACCCTTTAAACTGATTAGTCTTTTAAGGAATGAGGTGACAAGGACTTCCCTTGTCTGAAGATGGGCAACAGTCAGTCTTGCGGAATGTGTCCCCACTCACAGGTTGGTTCCTGCCCTGTGGTCTGAGAGATGTTAATTAGCCTCTCTGTTCCGGAGGGGCAAGTGTTTCATGGCCTTCCCAAAGTTCCTAAGCTGATCTTTTCAGAGTCATAGGCCCTAGTGGAGAACATAATGTAATTACTCCTCTAACTGGACTTAGTATTCAACAACTCCTAATGGCGTAATAGTTACATGCATAGATTAGTGCATCTCTAAACCTTCCTTGCAAAAGCTTTCTTTTTCAAACGAAGATAATAAACAAAAAGAACCCCAATTGTTCAAAATGCAGAGAACAAAGGACTACTGAATGCTCAGTCATAAATAGCACACCAAAATCACATATCCTTCTCAGGGAACATCGTGAAGTCATGAGTGGTGTCAAACAACTTTAATCCCAGTTTCTAGGAGGCAGAGGTAAGATGATTCCCCTTCAGGCATAGTATACAGGGGGGAAATAATCAGGGTGAGGTAAGAAAGAAATTTTGCTCAGACCAATTTTATTATAACTGGTGCTGGACAAGACTTCTAGAGTCTGGCCCAGGTCATTTTATTTTATCCATATTTAAGCATAGCACAATTTGGGAGAAAAAAGTATTCAGATAACAACTCCATCCCACGTGCACAGCAATTTAAGCCATGCTTACATTGAGATTCTTTACAAAGTTCATCTGGCTTCTTTCACAAGAATGGGTACGGTTGACTGATAAATAGCACAGGATATTTAGAGTCTAGGATGACTGAGGTAAACATGCCTGTGGATTTCAGGACTGGCCTGGCCCTAAGATAACATGGAAGTCACTTAAGCTCTATCCATACGATGACTTTTATGACCTAAAAGCAGTGCTCATGATTTAGGGGGGAAAGGTCAAAGATATCTAAGATAAATAAATTCTAAAGATAAGGACAATGCCTGTCTTACCAGGCAGCAAAAGCTCACCAGGTTGTAAAATGACATCATTCCTAGCATTCCAGGAAGAATGGCTGCACACTTCATTTCATTGAAAATGAGGTAAGCTGTGTGTTTAACTTTCCTGGCTACTCCAGTGCTTATCTGTGTTTACAAGGCTTTTTTTGACCTCAATGAGCAGGTAGGCAAATCTCTTTGAGACCAGCCTCAAACATGATGAGTTCTTGGACAGCCAAAACATAGTGAGATGCCATCTAAAACAACAACAGCAACAAGATTTTTTAAAAAGTATGGAGCACTGGGCTTGGTGGCACACTCCTTTAATCCTAGCACTCAGGAGGCAGAGGCAGGTGGATATCTGAGTTTGAGGCCAGCCTGGTCTACAATTCTAGGACAGCCAAGGCTATACAGAGAAACCCTGTCTTGAAAAACCAAAAAAAAAAGAAAGAAAGATAGAAAGTGAGAGAGAGAGAGAGAGAGAGAGAGAGAGAGAGAGAGAGAGAGAGAAAGAAAGAAAGAAAGAAAGAAAGAAAGAAAGAAAGAAAGAAAGAAAGAAAGAAAGAAAGAAAGAGAAAGAAATTGGAGCAGACTAGATGTCTATCAGTAGATGAACAAATACTGAAAATGTGGTAGATTCACACAACAGAATACTATTAAACTGTTAAGAAAAGTAAAATTACAAAAACCTCAGCTAAATATATGGAGTTAGAAACATCCATCCTATGTAAGATAACCCACTCAGGAAGAGAAGCATTACATGCTTTCTTTATGTGTGGATGCTAGCTTTTAAACTTTTGATAAGTGTATTCCATTCAGAATATTTTTGAAAGTCAGGTAGATAGTAAGTGACGAGAGGGGAGGAGTGGATCTTTCAAGGATATAGAGTTATCCTTGAAATTATACGGGGAAATTATACTGGGATAATTAAATTGGGAGGAAGATGGCAGGGCAAGGTAGATGTGGGAATATGGAGCACAATAGAAAGCAGTAATGGCCTTTTGATAAGACATAGCAAAACATACTTCTACAGAAGTGTTGGGAGCTATTAAGACAACGCTATTGTCCTGATCTCTGAATTGGGCCTCTCCCCCCAAGAAGAAAAGGGGGTCAAAAGCGGGCCACCAATGCACCATTTTGAGAACAACCACAGAATATTCCAGCCCTAAGTCAGCGCCAGATGTCCTGACCACACCCTGATACCACCAAGTTCCTGCTTCCCCATGTAGCTGCCAAAAGAAAAATTTCCACTGCCCCACCCCTCCCGCTGATAAGTACTTGTACTTCCCCTTTTGCTTGTGCATTTCTACTGCCCACCCCTCCTGCCGATAAGTAATTGTACTTCCCCTTTTGCTTGTGCATTTAAGCCTTGGGCCTTTCTCAATACAGTGAAACCTTGATGTTACTCAGACTGCTTCCGTGTGTCATTCATGGCACAAGGTTCTCGTCTTTCTCTACCCCCTATTTGGTTCTTGGGAGAAGGTCCCCTTGAGACCCTCGAATAACTGGACCTGCTGGACTGGTCATAGACGCTTCATAAAATTTATACATTTATAAAAAGGATTTAAATAGAATTACCTTATTTTTCAATTGGTTATTTTCTTTATTTAAATTTTAAATGTTATCCCCCTTCCCAGTTTCCCTTTCATAAACCCCCTGTCTCTTTCCCCCTCCCCCTGCTTCTTCTATGAGAGTGTTCCTCCACCCACCCACCTACCCACTCCCATCTCACTGCCCTAGCATTCCCCTATGCTAGGGCATCAAGCCTTCACAGGACCAAGGGCCTTTTCTCCCATCACCTTATAATGAGAAATATAATGACGCAAATGCTACCAAATAAAACCTCTAGTAGCAGGAATGAATTATAGTTGTTGAGTCATTGGCCAAAGTTACTATAAGTTAACACAGTTTACTTTGATATATAATAGTAAAAAACCTATATGTAATTAGAACAATAATCTACTTTCTTTTTCATTTGCTAGCATCTCAGGAGAAATCTGCAGTGTTCTTTATTTCACTTCCTATCATGTTCACCAATATTAAGTTCCTAGTATGAATTCTTCCAAATCCTATTGTATGATATTAGAAGCAATATCCACTTAAAATATACATAGAGATATTTTGAATTTTTCCATATTTTAACATGTGAGATTGTAGTATATACATTAGTTTATAACTACAAATTGACAAAATAGTTGTAAACTATCTTCCTTGTAACTATATATTATATAGTTCACAGTATGTACCACAATGTACTCAACCATTCTTTTGTAGGATATTATCATTTTTGTTCAGCTACTTTGCTATTATAACCAATGTTGTAATAACAAGTGAATGCAATCTAATACTGACACGTCTAACTCTATTTATTGTCAGAGATGGTGGTGCATATTTGGTACTCTCTCTTGCTACTGAATTCATATATTTTGAATTTACCTGAAGAAGCATGAAGTATAGTATCCTATAATGTGGAGTACTATCCTTTAAGACAGTGAAAATTCAGGTGGGAGTGGGTGGGAGGATGGGAGAAGACCCTCAAAAAAGCAGAGGGAGGGGGATGGGATAGGGGTTTTCGGGGGAAAACCAGGAAAGGGGATAACATTTGAAATGTAAATAAAGAAAATATCCAAGACAAAAAGAAAAAATTATATATATAAAAAAAGACTGTGAAAATTCTTCCTTGTCTGTTTAATATTAATATTCTTCTAAAAAAATAACTCTCTGTGGATGTGTGCAGAGACTTGATGTGCCAGGGTGAGGGGATACCCAGGGATCCCCACCAGCTCAGAGGAGAAAGGGAGGGGGAATGGGAGATAGAATCGTGGGAGGGGTAATGGGGAGGGGGCAGTGAGCAAGGTGTAAAGTGAATAAGAAATAAATAAATAAATAAATAAATAAATAAATAGAAAACCTCTCTTCTATCAAAAAGAAATTATTTTAAAATTATAGAAAATTTGAAAAATGATGTAAATAATACTCTAATATGAGTCAGGCCTAAGTACACACCTTTAATACCAGCACTCAGACAGCAGAGGCAGGTGGACCTCTGTGAATCTGAGGCCAGCCTAGTAGGCTACACAGTGAGTCTCTGTCTCAAAACAAAACAAAATAAGCAAACAAACAGAAAAACTAAGGTTGTTTCCTTTTAAGTTCCTATAGGAGTAGATGGCAATGATTTTGAGTTCAGTTGTAATGGAAATATACAAAATTTCCTACTGAGTAGAACTGGCCATTATAAACATTTTGTAATACATTAGGTTTTTGTTGTTGTTCTGTTTTATATTTAGTTTTTTGTTTGTTTGCAATTTTGTTTTGAGACAGGGTCTCACTACGTAGCTCACGCTGTCCTGGAACACACTATGTAGACCAATCAGACCTCGAACTCATTGCCTGCTTCTGCCTTCCTAGTGCTGAGATTAAAAGTGTGTTCCACATTTGACTAGTTGTTGTTATAATTTGCTTTTTTTTTATCTAATGGTCTCTAATTCAGAGAGGCTTCTATGACCTTAATGAGGAGTAAGGGTTACACTTATCTGTGGAGATAAGGACAAATACTTGCAATGTAGTTAGGGATTGTGCTGGTTTAGTAAAATGACAGTTGTAGGTTTTCCTCCAAGATCCATGACATCACTAGCTTTGAGCAGATGACTAGGTTTCCAGTACTAGTCATAATTTTCCTCTTGCAGAAAGATTATAATAGTCAGAGAAGCAGGGACTTTTATGAGATGGTGTCTTCTAGTAATGTCAGGAGCTACTACACCCATATAAAGTCTAGAATACAACCAATTTAAGCTATCCCCTATGAGTTTACACATAAATGAGACTCAGACTATGGTTATTTAATTTGGCATTGGCAATTACTGGGGGATCACACCTAGTCTACTAATTGCTGGCCTAGCTACTTCCCTAGCAATGGATCCCAGATACTTGTTGTTTCTTATGGCCATGTGTTCATGGTACCTCTCCCCCATGGTGGCTTCCTCTTCTCTCCTGTTCTTCCTCTCCTCTTCTCTGTCTCTCTTGCATTCAGGTCACTCCAAACCTTTAATCTTCCAGTAAATGGTTGTAGCTAATTTTATTTAACCTGTAATTTTAAATCAAGGAACAAGGTTTGCACAATAAAGCCAGTAAAGCTGAGAATTCACTCATAGACTTAGATCTTTGGGTACAGAATTAGCATTACAATACATAGACCAAACCTCAATCTATACAAAGAACTACAGGCAACTAAAGAATGCTGAAAGGGGGTGAAATTCTTTCCCTGTGAAAAAGATACAACTGATTTTCCTAAAAAACTTGCATACAAGTAACAGTATACATACTGAGCAGGTTGTATTAGGAATTTGTATGTATATGCATATACATGTATGCATAAATATATGTATGTAATGATAATTAAGGTAAAAAGAGGCAATGGGTGAGAAATAGTGCAAAGAGAGTATATAGAAAGACTTGAAGGAGAAAAGGAAGGGGAAATGGTATAATTGCACAACAATCTCAAAATATAAAAGAAATAATATTTACAAAAACCAAGTCCTGAACAGTGTAAATAATAGATGACATATCAAAAAATAGGTGGTGAATCACATGGGGACTGACCCCAGATGAAGGGTTTCAAATAATCAACTGTTGAGAGAGGAAGAACCATCCTTCCCCAAGGATGAATCCCTGAATGGTTGGTTATATAAAACCAAATGGTCAGTCCTAGAAATATACACTTGTCCCCATTTAAGGACCTCATTTGTCTCCATTTTGAGGACCAGGCCTGGTTTCAAAAAAGGCCATAAAGCACCAGCTTCAAGAATAGAATATAATAAGTCCCAGAAGCTTAGGTCAGAAGACACCAGCTGTAGGAACAGACCATAAAATCCAGAACAAGGTCATCAAACCCTCTCATGCACTGGGCAGTCCTAGTTCATCAAGTGATTGAATGATCATGACATAGGTATGTAGAACACTCAATACCTATAACCGTGCCTCCCCCTCCCAGCAACCACTAATGAAATTTTAGATTACCTAATTCTTCTAGAGAGTTCCCAAGTTCCCTGTAAGAAGGCCTTCATGCCTTTATGTGGGGGTTGCCATTTCAAAGAATTGTTAACCCCCAAATGCTGGTTATTTCTACAGAATAAAAGCTCTTTGTTTTTGCATACTATCTGAGCCTGGGGTCTACCTTCAGTAATTTTTGGACCCTTATAGTATTAAGATGCTTTTCCTCGTTTTTATTTGTATGTGTGGATGTGAGAGAAGTGGGAATGCTTGTGCCTTACCATAACTGAGGAGGTCAGAGGACAACTTGCAAGCTTCCTTCTCCCCTTCCAGGACAGGGGTCACAGGGAGGGAACTGAGGCAAGTGGCTTTAGTTACTGAACTACTTCACCAGGCCATTAAATCTAAGAGGTGAGCAAGAATTTCATAGATGCTAATTCCCTAAGGAACTGCATCCATTGTAAAGGGAAATACTTAAAGAGAAAATACCAGAATAAGCTTATGATTTATTTTTTAAATGACAGTTTAAGACCCACGTAGCCCTCTTTCACTGTGGGTTAGGATTCTAAGGGTAATCATCTCAGGTGTAAATAATAGATATAATCTATCTAAATATGACGTATGGCATATCTATTGATTGGTTGCTATGCTATGAAGACAGAATAAACACACTCTTATATTGCCTTGGATATAGACTGCTTTACAAAAGTAAGAAGGTTAATATTCTCTTATACATTAAATGTTGAATCAAAATGATCATGCTTCTTTTAATATTTTGTCATTGTTTTCATTGTCTTAAAAGTAGTTGTGTGGTTAAAGTAAATAGCTTGTGCTGGGCGTGATGGCGCACACCTTTTATCCCAGCACTTGGGAGGCAGAAGCAGGCAGATTCTGAGTTCGAGGCCAGCCTGGTCTACAGAGTGAGTTCCAGGACAGCCAGTGCTATACAGAGAAACTCTGTCTCAAAAAAAAACAAAACAAAAAAGAAAAGTAAATAGCTTGTGTTTCAGATACCATGTGACAGAGGCAAGCAGATCTCTGAGTTCAAGGCTAGCCTGGGACAACAAGTTCCAAGTAAACAACAGCTTCGGTCCAGGCTTGGTGGTAGATACCTTTAATCTGGGCCATACCTTCTGCTGGAGGTATACATAAGGACAATGGAAGAAGGAAGGCTTCCTTCATCTCTGCCTGCTTGCACTTGCCAGCATATTTGTTGGAACATACTTCATTAGGATTCCAGTTTATTAGGATTCCAGTTTACACAGACCAGCTGAAACAAGTAGCCTCATGGGACTGAGCAACTACTAGATTCTTGGACTTCCTATTAACAGTGGCACATTGTTGGGTTAATTGGACAGCAGACTGTAAATATTCCAATTATTTTTCCTTATCTATAGAGATATCCTATAAGTTCGGTGATTCTAGAGAACTCTGACTAATACAGGCTGGCTGACAGTTTAGGAGGTTTAGTTCTTTATTGCATGCAAGTAGACATGGTGCTGGAAAAAGAGAGAAGAGATGCCACAGCAGAGAAAGTTTGAGAGCCACTAAGCCTGGCTTGAGCTTCTGAGACCTCAGCCCATCTTCAGTAACATGCTTCCTCCATCGTGGCAACACCTACTTCAACAAGGCAACACCTCTTAATAGTTCCACTCCCTGGGAGCCTATGGGAGTATGTGGGAAAGGTTTTCTTTCAGACCACCATACTATCAGTACATCCTAAATATTTATTCATAGGGCTTTGGATCAGATTATTGGCTATTTTCTGTGTTTGATTTTGCTATATCATACATTTGTTTGTTTGTTTGTTTGTTTTGTTGTTGTTGTTCTTTTTTTCGAGACAGGGTTTCTGTGTGTAGCCCTGGCTGTCCTGAAACTCACTTTGTCGACCAGGCTGTCTTAGAAATCCTTAGAAATCCTCCTGCCTCTGCCTCCCAAGTGCTGGGATTAAAGGCGTGTGCCACCATGCCTGTCTCATATTGTACATTTTTAATGAACCAAATATGAACTCAGGAACAGATTTATGACACTTTAAGAAAATAGTATACTATTACTCCAATATTTGTTAAGTAGACCTAGTCTTATTTCAAAAATTAAAAATTGATTATTTTTCCCCTCAGAATTTAAGGCATTTCACAAAAATTTACATTCTGATGAATATTTTATTACTAGTACTTGTGGAACTAATCTTCTAAAACTCAGAGACTCCAGGTCCATCCATTTGCCTAGAAAGGACCCTGATATAGCTGTCTCTTGTGAGGCTATTCTTGGGGCTAGCAAACACAGAAGTGGATGCTCATAGTCAGCTATTGGATTTATTACAGGGCCCCCAATGGAGGAGCTAGAGAAAGTACCCAAGGAGCTAAAGGGATCTGCAACCCTATAGCTGGAACAGCAATATGAACTAACCAGTACCGCCCAGAGCTCATGTCTCTAGTTGCATATGTATCAGAAGTTGACCTAGTTGGCCGTCAGTGGAAAGAGAGGCCCATTGGTCTTGTAAACTTTATATGCCTAAGTACAGGGGAATGCCAGGGCCAAGAAGTGGGAGGAGGGAGGGGAGTGGGGGGGAGGGCATGAGGGGGCTTTTAGGATAGCATTGGAAATGTAAATGAAGTAAAGACCTAATTAAAAAAAGAAAAGAGAAAAAATTCAGAGACTGAGAGAAAGCAACATTCACTGCAAAATCAAATTTTACACATTAAAGACAGTAATACAATTAAATAAGCAATAATCATGTATTAGATAAAAAGAAAAACTAGCTTTAAATTATATAATGTCCTCAGAAAACACGAACAGGAAAGGGGGAAATGAAATAATTTTAATATTAAGCTGTGGGGCCTAGGAGTTAAAAGATAAGATTGAAATTGATTTTGTTCTATATGTCAGTCTTAAGAAATTTACATAGCTATAACCACAGTTCTTTTCCAATAGCGTAAAGCCTTAAAGAAGCGGGGGGGGGGGACCACATCCAATTGAAAGATCAGGGAAAGGTCAGTAAAAATTAGGTTGAAACTAGGTCAAAATGGCAAACAAAGTGCTAGCACATTTCTCCCTTCAAAGTTTCTCCAAAGGAAAGAAAAGGGAAATCGGGTACATAGAACAATTTTATCAGTGTATTGGGGGCTAGGTGTGTTGTGTTTTTAAAACAAATTCCTGAAAGATGAAAAGCAGATGAAAGGGTCACTGAAAGTGACCCGTCCAGCAGGTCCAGTTATTCGAGGGTCTCGAGGGGACCTTCTCCTAAGAACCAAATGGGGGGAGAGAGAGACGGAAACCAAGTACAAGAACGACATGGAAGCAGTCTGAGTAGCATCAAGGTCTCTCTGTATTCAGCAAGGCTTAAATGCACAAGCAAAAGGGGAAGTACTTCTCAGCAGGAGGAATGGGGCAGTGGAAATGCACAAGCAAAAGAGGAAGTACTTCTCAGCAGGAGGGGTGGGGCAGTGGAAATTTTTCTTTGGGCAGCTACAAGGGGAAGCAGGAACTTGGTGGTATCAGGTTACATCTTGTGGTCAGGACATCTGACACTGAATTAGGGCTGGAATATTCTGTGGTTTTTCTCAGAATGGTGCATCGGTGGCCCGCTTTGACCCCCTTTTCTTCTTGGGGGGAGAGGCCCAATTCAGAGATCAAGACAATAGAGTTGTCTTAATAACTCCCAACATGAAAGGATTTAAACTAAAGAAATTAACCAAAGGATATAAATATCGCAGAAAAAAATGGAGGATTCCGGGCCAGGTTAAAAAACGGTTTTGCAAAGACCATGAAGCCAGAACGAATTGATCACCCTGAGTTCTGTTCTAGTGGAACAGAACTCTAAAACAGTGGAAGGGGATAGGTAGTAGGGAGGGGACTCTTTGCAGGGAGGAAGCTGGTCTCTGGGAAAGGGGAGGGAACTATTATTGCTGAAGCCTTTGGCTGAATCTCAAGGTGGCAAAGGATCTTGGCCTCCAGAGAGCTAAGCTGAAGGACCCGGGAGCACACCAGCAGCACCAGGACACCAGCAATAGTCACTTCATCTGCCCAGTCACGGGCTCACACAACTCTTGCCTCCTGCAGCAGGAGGATCTTTCCTTCTTGTAGGAAGCTGCCCTCACATTCGCCGTTGCAAGATGGCGCTGACATCCTGTGTTCTAAGTGGTAAGCAAATAATCTGCGCATGTGCCAAGGGTAGTTTTCCACCCCATGTGCTCTGCCTTCCCCGTGACGACAACTCGGCCGATGGGCTGCAGCCAATCAGGGAGTAATACGTCCTAGGCGGAGAATAATTCTCCTTAAAAAGGGACGGGGTTTCGCCATTCTCTCTCTTGCACTCTTGCTTTTGCTCTTGCACTCTCTCTCTTGCGCTCTTGTGCTCTGGCTCCTAAAGATGTAAGCAATAGAGCTCTTGCTCTCTTGCACTCTTGCTCCTGAAGATGTAAGCAATAAAGTTTTGCCGCAGAAGATTCTGGTTTGCTGCGTCTTTCCTGGCAGGTCGCGAATGCGTGTAAGAGTTGGTGCTGAAACCCGGGATGAGAAAACCCAGGACGAGAAATCCTGGGATGAGAAAACCCGGGACGGTTACCATCACCGGCGCAAGGAAGATCCCTCATTCCGGAACCAGAACTGCGGTCATGGTAATGAAGTGTTCCCATAAAACAGACTGTTGAGAAGGATCCAGCCTGAATTCAGAACTCTTCAGCTGGGGAACGGTGGTAATGAAGTGTTCCCACAACACAGACTGTTGAGAAGGATTCAACTGCGTGAATTCAGAACTCTTCAGCTGGGGAACAGGGTACCCATAAGTATAGCTTTACAAGGTAAGTCTGGTCTTGAACTTTCTAACGAAATTCAAGACAGTCTATCAGAAGTAAAGTGGGAAATAGCTTTACAAGGTAAGTCTGGTCTTGAACTTTCTAACGAAATTCAAGACAGTCTATCAGAAGTAAAGTGGGAAATAGCTTTACAAGGTATGTTTGGCCTTGAACTTTTTCTAGTGTTAGGAGCCTTTTTGTTCCTTTTCACATGTTATCAAGCGGTTAAGGCAGGGCTGAAAATTCTGGATGAAATTAAGGGCAATCAATCAGAAGTAAAGCGGGGAGAGACAGTAGGAGCAAAGAGGAAATATGGTTCACAAAATAAGTATACAGGCCTTTCCACGGGTCTTGAACCCGAGGAAAAGTTTAGGTCAGGTAAGAATACCTGGGGAGAGATTAGAAGGAAGGAAAAGAAAAAAGAAAAAAAAAAGATCAATTAGCGGAGGTCTCTAGGAGAAGGAGCCTATACTCATCACTAGATGAGCTCAAGGAGCCAGCTCTTAGTAGCTCTGAAGCAGATGAAGAATTCTCCTCTGAAGAAACAGACTTGGAGGAGGAAGCAGCTCATTATGAGAGAAAAGGGTACCAGCCAGATAAAATGCTAGCTAATCAGTTAAAGAAAAAGCCAAAAGCGGCTGGCGAAGGCCAGCATGCTGCTCAGCCTCTGGGCAGTCGGCTTCAAGGTCATAGTGCACTTCTGCCCTATGCGGAGCCCCCGCCCTGCGTAGTGCGTCAGCCCTGCGCAGAGAGGCAATGCGCAGACTCGTTCATTCCAAAGGAGGAACAAAGGAAAATACAACAGGCATTTCCGGTCTTTGAAGGAGCCGAGGGTGGGCGTGTCCACGCTCCGGTAGAATATGTGCAGATTAAAGAGCTTGCCGAGTCGGTCCGTAAATATGGAACCAATGCTAATTTTACCTTGGTGCAGTTAGACAGGCTTGCCGGCATGGCACTAACTCCTGCCGACTGGCAAATGATTGCAAAAGCCGCTCTCCCTAGTATGGGCAAATATATGGAATGGAGAGCTCTATGGCAAGAGGCTGCACAAGCGCAGGCCCGAGCAAACGCTGCTGCTTTGAATCCAGAGCAGAGAGATTGGACTTTTGACTTGTTAACGGGTCAGGGAGCTTATACTGCTGATCAAACAAACTACCACTGGGGAGCTTATGCCCAAATTTCCTCCACGGCTATTAGGGCCTGGAAGGCGCTCTCCCGAGCAGGTGAGGCCACTGGACAACTAACAGAGATCGTCCAGGGACCTCAGGAGTCCTCAGATTTTGTGGCCAGAATGACTGAGGCAGCAGAGTGTATTTTTGGAGATTCAGAGCAAGCCGCTCCTCTGGTAGAACAGCTCATTTATGAGCAAGCCACACAGGAGTGCCGAGCGGCCATAGCCCCAAGAAAGAACAAAGGTTTACAAGACTGGCTCAGGGTTTGTCGGGAGCTTTGGGGACCTCTCACCAATGCAGGCTTAGCGGCCGCCATCCTCCAATCCCAAAAATGCTCCATGGGCAGAAATGAATCAACGCATAGATCTTGTCCAGGAACAACTAGATGTATTATGGCAAATAGCTCAGCTGGGATGTGAACAAAAGTTTCCGGGATTGTCCGTTACTTCCATTCAGTATGAAAAATTTACTAGGGCAGCTAATTTGTCAAAAAGTCTTTCTCAGTATATGTTACAGAATTGGAAGGCTGAATTTGAACAGACCCTTCGTGAATTGAGACTTGCCATCATTCAGGTCAACTCCATGCCCTTGGACCTGTCCCTGATCAAAGGATTACCCAATTGGATCTCCTCAGCATTTTCCTTCTTTAAAGAATGGGTATGGGTGGGATTATTTGGAGATACACTTTGCTGTGGATTAGTGTTGCTTCTTTGGTTGGTCTGTAAGCTTAAGGCACAAACTAGGAGAGACAAGGTGGTTATTGCCCAGGCACTTGCAGCTCTAGTACATGGTGCTTCCCCTGATATATCTATGCTTAAGCAATAGGTCGCTGGCCATTCAGCTCTTGCACCCCAAGAGGCTAGTCTCATTGCACGGGATAGAGTGAGTGTGCTTCAGCAGCCCGAGAGAGTTGCACGGCTAAGCACTGCAGTAGAAGGGCTCTGCGGCATATATGAGCCTATTCTAGGGAGACATGTCATCTTTCAAGAAGGGTGAGTGTCCAAAGTGTCCTTCTCCCCAGGAAAAATGACACGGGACCAGACCAGGACCCCTCTGGGTGATGAGCCTGGGAGGAGGTTATGTGTACGTCTCCTTTACCTGCACACTGGGGATTTGACCTCTATCTCCACTCTCATTAATATGGGTGGCCTATTGCTCTTATTAAAAGAAAAGGGGGATATGTAGGAAGCTGCCCTCACATTCGCCTTTGCAAGATGGCGCTGACATCCTGTGTTCTAAGTGGTAAACAAATAATCTGCGCATGTGCCAAGGGTAGTTTTCCACCCCATGTGCTCTGCCTTCCCCGTGACGACAACTCGGCCGATGGGCTGCAGCCAATCAGGGAGTAATACGTCCTAGGCGGAGAATAATTCTCCTTAAAAAGGGACGGGGTTTCGCCATTCTCTCTCTTGCACTCTTGCTTTTGCTCTTGCACTCTCTCTCTTGCGCTCTTGCGCTCTGGCTCCTAAAGATGTAAGCAATAGAGCTCTTGCTCTCTTGCACTCTTGCTCCTGAAGATGTAAGCAATAAAGTTTTGCCGCAGAAGATTCTGGTTTGCTGCGTCTTTCCTGGCCGGTCGCGAATGCATGTAAGAGCTTCTCACCTCTGGCAAGCTCTCCCTGGGCTGGACTCCTTCACCTCTCCTCAGGCTTTTAGCAGAAGTGGCCACAAGGTGTCCGGAGCCCCTCTGGCAGCCACTATCTCTGGCAGTAGGACACTAGAAAGGGCAGGCTAAAAGGTGGGCATCCTGGAGCAGTAGTGGTGGTGGAGGGGGATGGGACTGAGCCCCTCAGGAGAAACAAAGTAGCAGTGGGAACCCCCGTCCAGGGGAAGACAAAGGGGAAGAGTTGGGAGGGGGGATCTGCAGTGAGCAGCAGAAACTGGGCATGTCCTTCAGAGCCAGACTGAGGTTCTGGAAAGAACAAGGTGGAGCCCGGAGGTGGGTACCTGGAAGCAGCCAGGGAAAACAGAGGGGACTGGGGGCAGCAGGCAGGGAAGCTCAGGACACTAAAATGGAGGGAGGAGAGGCACTTTACAGCTCTTCCTGACTTCCAAACAGATTTGCAACTATCCTATGGGGGCAGGGCTCTAGACTCAGCAGAGCACCTAGTATCTGGGAAAAGAACAGCCAGTCACTGAGGAGAGTCTCTTGTTCCCCTTTTGGGGAATTCCTGATTCTATTGGACACCAGACAACAGCTTTGCCACTCTCTAGTACTTCTTCACAGGGGCCCTAGGGAACCGCAGAGACAGCACCACACAACCAGGTGCCAGGGCAGGTTTCAAGCTTCATCCGCAGGTTCTTGGCAATAGCAGTTAGGAACCAGCAAAAAGCATGGAGGCACTCACTGGGAAAAGTTAATCATTTACCCCCATAGTCAAGTGTGTCTCCCCCGTTCACACTGCAGCCTTGGAGCCCTCCAGGACCCAGGAAGCAGAAGGGCAGGAAAGCTGCATAACAGGACATGGAAAGTTCAAAACTGACCAAGAAAAGAGCTGGTTGGAAGAGGCAGAGGAGCAGATCTCCAGCCCTGCCCCAAAGGAACATTGTGGGCTGCAGAATTTCTCATGAGAGGAAAGAAGGAGATGAGCCTATCACACAGTGGAAAGGGACTGTGCTGGATCAGGTGCCTATAAACCCCTCCCTGTACCTGGAGAAATATGATGGGATTGACTGCATGTATGGGCTGGAATTTCACACAGATAAGAGGGTATTGTCCCTAAAGGTTCTTTCTGACAAAGTGGCATCATCTCGAGTCACTGATGCCAGCCTTGCTGATGTCATAATTGGCAAAGCAGTTAATCATCTATTTGAGGGTGAGCATGGCTCTAAGAACGAGTGGAGGGGGATGGTCCTGGGACAAGTGTCTATCTTGGATAGCAACTTTTATATTACTTATGAGAGAGATCCCATATTATACACGTACCAGCTTCTGGATGATTATAAAGAGGGTGACCTCCTTATTGTGGAGGTGTTCAGTGATCTCCCTCCTTTAGACATCGACCTGGAGCTTGTGGATGGCCTGAAAGGAAAACACGTGGAATACACCAAAGATGACCGCTCCAGGAGGGTCAGAATGGTCATTCACCAGGTTGAAGCCAAGCCTACTGTACTTCATCAAGTTTGAAGATGATTTCCATATCTATCTCTATGACCTGGTAAAACACTTCTAACCATTTGTTACTGCATTATCACAACTACAGAAATAAAGTTAATTTCTTTGGAAATAAAGTTGAAGTTGTAATTTCCAGATGGGCTCAGGTTGCTGCTCTAGAGTGTGTCCTGGGCTCAATGCAAACATACCAGTTGTCCTGAAGAATGCAGGCTTCTGTGGGTATGGCATGCTGTCTGAAGCACTCTGCTGGGTGTGTTTGGTGAGTGGAAAATGGACGGATGGAGCAGCTGTCAATTCAGCCTGTGAGAAAAGTGAGCTAGTATCATAAGCAGTCATCTAAAAATGGAATGGGACTTATCTGGTCTGGTCTTGGTGGGGGAGAGGAGAAGGAACTGGAGATGGGCGGTGGAGGAGGGGGCATGAGGATATGACTGTCCAAAGAGAGGTGGAAGGAAGCCAAAGAGAGAGGGGTGGCAGAGAGAGGCTCCCTGGAAGAGGAATAGAGTGAAGAAAGAAATATAGATTGGGAAGAGGTGTGGAAGCAGGGTGAGGCATGGTGGCACCTTCTGGCTTTCAGGAAAACTAAGGAATTCAGGAAGAAGGATACACACAGCAGTGTAAAGAGGTATACAGCAAGGGTGGGCAGGGTGAGCCAATCAGAGAGGACCCTGAGGAGAGGCTAAAGGACCTGGGAATCCAGAAGGACCAATGCATACCTAGTGATGGAGACATTAAAGAGGTAACCCTGGGAGAAGCAATTCCAAGAAGAAAGGCTGTCTCTGGGTGGTGAGAGATAAGGTAGCATGGTGGGTAGGTTTGGGGTGTGGGGGAGCACGAAGGCCCAGGGAAAAAAATGGCCTTGTGAGGGCATGCAGGTGCACTGAAGGGACACTAAAGGCCATTTCAACAGGGGCTACTTGGACAGTTTCAAACACAAATCAACATTGAATATATCTCAGGCCTTTCTTTTTTCAGAGTCTGTGATAGCCAGCAGCCTGAAAAAGCTAGTAAGAGTTCCTTGCTTGCTCTGGGCAAAGGACAAGTACATTTTTCTGGGAAAGGTCCCTTACTGGATCCAGGAATAGCAGTCTTGTCACTGTCCTTTTGCTGCTGGAATTGTCCTTGCCTTCCTAGGGGGGGAGGGGACGTCTGCTGATTGTGCCTCAAGTCTCCATGATATAGAGTGAACTTGCCTGTTCATGTTCTGTCACAGCTGCCTGAAGCCACAGGTGGCTCCATTCCTTGCCCAGGCAAAGGGAAGCTGCCCTTTCTGGTTAGACTCCCTACAAAACCTATAGTTCCTGACACCTTCTAGGTACCTTTTATTCAAACAAGTTTTCCCTTTCTTCTAAAACTGAGAGCTAACCCTGAAGGAAATGTGTGTACCTCTCTGAAATGGAAACTTATGGGTTCTTTGGACAGTCAGTTGTGTTGCATGGTGTTTGTCTAAGGCAAACAAATGAAAGAACATTTTACTGAAGCTGACACAGGTGAAAGGATGTTCTGCTAAACAAGCACATGAAAGGATGATGTGTGATGAGGGGCTCTTCACTAATGAAATATGTGTGTTGGTCTGCCTTACATTTTGTAGTTAGACTTTGTTTGTTGGGACCCTATGGGGAGAAACTCACTGGAGAACTTCTGGTGGTGTCCTTTGGCTTCTTACCACCTCTGAGGACTCCAACTGATGGTCACAGTTATGTCAGCTGAGGGAGACTCATGCTGAGACAAGAAACATGCTGTGGCAAGGCCCATAGACATGTGATGTTTGGAGGAATTATAAGAAGGGCTAGATGGACAGGGAAGGTGGCTGAACTAGGCTTACTTACATAGCTAAACACTTATTGATCTTGTGACTTTGCTGATGGTATTTTCTGGAGAGAGGCACAGTGGGGAACTTTCCTTGGGGTTCTCTTGGTCCTGGACCCTCTTGCTGACTCATGCCAAGGGTGAAGCCTGGCTCTCTCTTCTAATTAGTGTCACTGATACTGATTCATGTTTGCTAGCCCAACTCTATAGAACTGGACTGCTGGTTTATCCATGAAGTGTTTGGGAGTAGACTGAGGTGCAGTTGCTGACCTGTGAACTGAACTACTGATTTCCAGAAAATATAGATGGAAGTTGCTCCAAAGAACTATTCCTAAACAGGTGCACTTCCCCTGTATCCTTTCTTTTCTGCTACCACTGCTGGGTGGTGGTCTAATAGGGCGGTTAAGGTATTTATTAATCAGGCTCTTAAAAAAATAAAGTTATATCTCTCTTTAGGGAAGGGGACTATAAATACAAAAGGGCTATGGCTGTGAACCATGGCTTTGTCCAACTAATTCCTTTGACTGTATACTGCTGATTGGAAAGGTTTGCTTCCTGCGAAGAAGACTTGTCAATGCCAGCCAAGTGCCTCAGTGCTCTGCCATATATATATTTATGTGAAGTCCAGGCCGTGAGTCTCTGTCCTCATGCTTTCTTTGTTTTCCTTTCCTATGCTTCCAAACCACTCTGAGGACTGTGTGTTTTCTTCCCTCCTTTAGCAAACTTTGTTATTGCCTTATAAAAGAAGAATGTTTCTTGTTCCTGCTGCTGAGTTCTTCTGAAAGCCACACATGGAAGAAGCAAGTGTCTTCCAGACATTGAAAGAAGGTGTCAAATCTTGTTGATGCTCACTGCCTACCAAGCATTGACTCAATAAGTTCATTGCATCAAAAATGACAAAAGACCAGCACACCTCACCAGGGCAGCTGTAGTCTTCTTTTCTATATCATGTGTTTTTGCTAAACCAACACCAGCAGTTCCTCTTTCACAGACCCATTTCTGCTAGCTTAGATCGGTATTTTTGGCATTAGTGTTTTGTTGTATTTAGCATCTAATTTGACTTTTTTTAATTTTAATTTTATTTATTTTTCAAGTATTCACTTTACTTCCTTCTCCCTACTTACCTTCTTTGTCCCTCCTTCCCTCCCACAATTCTCCCACTTCCCTTTCTCCTCTGAGTGACTGGGGGCCCATTGCATATCCCTCTATCCTGGCACTTCAAGTCTCTGGGAGGCTATGTGCATCCTCTCCTACTAAGGCCAAACAAGACAGTCCAACTAGAAAAAAAGATAATCCATGGACAGGCAACAGCTTTGTGGGTAGGTCCAGATGCAATTGTTTGGGACACACATAAAGGTCAAACTGCACATCTGCTAGATATATGTGGGAAGGCCTAGGCTCAGCCCGTATATGTTCTTTGGTTGGCGGTTCAGACTCCAAGATCCTCAAGGGTGCAGGTTAGTTGATTGTGTTTGTCTCATTGGGGAGTTTCTATACTCTTTGGCCCACAATCCTTTCCCATATAAATCCATGAGAGTCCCCAAACTCCAGTCATTGTTTGGCTGTGGGTTTCTCTATCTGTCTTAGTAAGCTATGGTGGAGCCTCTCAGAGAATAATATGCTCCTGTCATGTATGTATATCCTTTTAGGATTTTTTTACCTCATTCAGGATGATATACTTAAGTTCCATCCATTCTGGCTACTACAAATAAAACTGCTTTAATCATTGCAGACCAAGTGTCTTTATGGGATGTTGGAGCATCTTTCAGGTAAATAAGTAGGAGTGGTATAGCTGGGTCTTGAGATAGAGCTATTGCAAGTTTTCTGAGAAGCTGCCAAATTGATTTCTAGAGATTGTACAAGTTTGCACTCCTACTAGCAATCAAGGAATGTTCCCCTTGTTCAATATCTTTGCCAGTATGTGCTATCTCTTGACTTTTTGATCTTACCATTTCTGATGGATATAAATGAACCTCAGAGATGTTGTGATTTGCCTTTCCCTGATGACTAAGGACTTTGACCATTTCTTTAAGTGCTTCTTGGCCATTTGAGATTTCTCTTTTGAGAATTTTCTGTTTAGCTCTGCACCCCATATTTTAATTGAGTTATTTTGTTATTTGTGAACGTGGATATTATTCCTCTCTCAGAAGTAGGGTTGGTGTAGGCCCTTTTCCCATCTATAGGCTGCCGATTTGCCATTTGACACTGTTCTTTGCCTTACAAAAGCTTTTCAGTTTCATGAGGTCCCATTTATCAATATTTGATCTTAGATCCTGAGCCATTGGTATGCTGTTCAGGATATTGTCTCCTGCAAAAATGCATTCAAAGACCTTTCCCACTTTCTTTTCTATCAGATTTAGTGCACCCTGTTTTATGTTTAGGTCCTTGATCCACTTGAATTTGAGTTTTGTGCAGAGTTATAAATATGGATCAATTTTCTTTCTACATGTACACATCCTGTTAGACCAGGGCCATTTTTTACCACTTTCTTTAAGTTGTATTTTTGTAAAGATTTATTTATTTATATTATGTATATGAGTATACCATTTCTTTCTTCAGAAACACCAGAAGAGGGAATCAGATCTCATTACAGAAGGTTTTAAGACACCATGTGGTTTTTGTGAATTTAACTCAGGACCTGTAGAAGAGCAGTTGGTGCTCTTAACCACTGAGACATCTCTCCAGCTCCCTGAAGTTGTTTTTCATCTATAGTACTTCTCTCATGGAATTTTGGGTGTTGCTTATATATAGTGTCATATCATCTGAAGATAGTGATACTTTGCCTTAGTCCTTTCCAATTTGCATCCCCTTGATTTTCTTTTATTATCTACTTGCTCTAGCTAGATGTTCGAGTACTGTATTGAATAGATAAGGAAAGAGGTGGCAACCTTGTCTTGTCCCTGGATTTAGTGGGATTGCTCTAATTTCTCTTCATTTAATTTCATGTTTGCTGTTTATTTGCACTATATCGCTTTTATTATGTTTATATATGTGCTCTGAACTCCTGATCTTTCCAAGACTTTTAACATGAATGGGTGTTAAATTTTATTGAAGGCTGTTTCAGCATCTAATGAGATGATCATGTGGTTTCTTTCCTTGGGTTTGTTTATATAGTATATTATGTTGAAGTATTTGTATATATTAATCCCTGTATCCTTAGGCTGAAGCCTACTTAATCATGGTAAATAAAGGTTTTGATGTGTTCTTAGATTCAGTTTGCAAGAATTTTGTTGAGTATTTTTGCACCAATATTCATAGGCAAGATTGGTCTGAAGTTCTCTTTCTTAGTTGGGTCTTTGTGTGATTTAGGTATCAGAGTAATTGTGGCTTCATAGAACGAAATAGGTAGTTTTTCTTTTGTTTTTATTTTGTGGAATAGTTTGAGGAGTAATGGTATTAGATCTTATTTAAGGTCTGGTAGAATTCTTCACTAAAACGGTCTGGCATTGGACTTTTTTGGTTGGGAGGTTTTTTGATAACTCTCTGTATTGTCTTAGGTGTTATAGGACTGTTTAGATAGTTTACCTGACCTTGATTTGACTTTAGTACAGAAAGCCATATAGATTTTTTCAGTTTTGTAGAGCTAAACGCTTTTGTAGTTGCTTCAGATGATTTTCTTGAATTTTCTCAGATTCTGTTGTTATGTCTCTTTTTCATTTCTGATTTTGTTAGTTTGGATACTGTCTCTGTGCCCTTTAGTTAATTTGGCTAAGGGTATATCATATCTATCTTCTTGATTTTCTTAGCAAACCAGCTCTTGGTTTGTTGAGTTTTTGAATCATTCTCTTAGTTTCTAACCAGTTGATTTCAGCCCTGAGCTTGACAATATCCTTACATCTACTCTTCTTTGGTGCACTTTGCTGCTTTCTTTTCTAGAGCTGTTAGGTATTCTTTTAACTTGCTTGTATAGGATCTCTTGAAAATTCTTTACAAAGGCATTTAATGCTATGAATTTTTCACTTAATGCTGTTTAAATTGTGCCCCATGATATTTGGTATGATATGTCTTCACTTTAGTTGAATTCTATAACTTCTTGGAATTCTTTCTTATTTCTACCCTGACCAAGTATCATTCAGCAGAAAGTTTTTTAGTTTTCAGGAGCATGTGGACTTTCTGTTGTTTTGGTTGTTATTGACATCTAGCCTTATTCTGATGTTATCTGATAGAATGCATGTGAGTATTCCCATTTTCTTGTATCTGTTGATGCTTGTTTTATAACCAATTATATTATCAGTCTTGGAGAATGTTCCATGAGGAGCTGAGAATAATGTATATTCTCTTGTTTTGGGGTGAAATGTTCTATAGATATCTTTTAAATCCATTTGGTTCATAACTTCTGTTCATTTCACCGTGTCTGTTACTTTCTATTTCAATGACCTGTCCATTGGTGAGAGTGGAGTGTTGAAGTCCCCCACTATAATTATGAGAAGTTCAATGTGTGTTTTGAGCTTTAGTAAAATTTCTTTTATGGATGTGTGTCTTAGTCAGGGTTTCTATTCCTGCACAAACATCATGACCAAGAAGCAAGTTAGGGAGGAAAAGGTTTATTCAGCTTACACTTCCATACTGCTGTTCATCATCGAGGAAGTCAGTACTGGAATTCAAGCAGGTCAGAAAGCAGGAGCTGATGCAGAGGCAATGGAGGGATGTTGCTTACTGGCTTGCTTCCCCTGGCTTGGTCAGCCTGCACTCTTATAGAAGGAAGACTAGCAGCCCAGAGATGGCACCACCCACAAGGGGACCTCCTCCCTTGATCACTAATTGAGAAAATGCCTTACAGCTGGATCTCCTGGAGGCATTTCCCCTACTGAAACTCCTTTCTCTCTGAGAACTACAGCCTGTGTCAAGTTGACACAAAACTAGCCATTACAAAGTGGGTGCCCTGAATTTGGGGCATAGATGTTCAGAATTGAGACTTTGTTTTGGTGGATTTTTTCCTTTGATGAGTATGAATTCTTCCTCATCTTTTTTTTTTTAACTATTTGTGGTTGAAATATTATTTTATTGGATATTAGGATGGCTCCAGGAAGGAGGAATTATCTTTGCTGTCTTCACTACTGCAGCTGCATTCACCACTGCTGTAGCTTTTGTTGCTCCAAGATGCATTATGCTGAGTCATACCTGGCTGAGCTGGTGGGAGGCTGACTTGCCAGGGAGAGGTGGTAGGGAGCTTCTTGTGGTGTTTTGGGAAAGCAGGTCCTTTCTCTGGTGGTGGAGTTACAACTCTTATGACAGAGGCTCTCAGATAATGACAGAGTAATTCTCATACACCTTTTTTTTTTTTCTTCTCAATAGGTTTCTTATATACAGTCTTGGTGTGGGTCAGAGTATGACAGTAGGTGTTTACTATTGGCTTGACCTAAGAGGATGGGGATACCTCATCTACATGTGGGAGGGCTTGGAGTGCTGTCTTTATATGACTGAAAGCCACAAACCTCTCTAAAGTGGGTATGTGACTACATGGCAGGGACCTGGTTACGGAAGCACGCAAAGCTTCTACTGTCCCTTCAGGGTTCCCAGGGCTTTAAATCTTAGCTCAACCTTACCAGGCTTCTTCTCACAACCCACAGCCACATACTATTTCAGCTTGTTTCTTGTGACTGTTTGCTTGCAAAACTTTTTTCCAACCTTTTATTCTGAGGTAGGATCTGTGTTTGTCACTGAGGTGTATTACTTGTATGAAGCAAAGGGCTGGATCCTGCTTATGTACCCAGTCTTAGCAAGTGTCTTTTTATTAGGCAGTTGAACCCATTGATGTCAAGAGATATTAAAGACAGATGATTATTAGTTCCTGATATTTTTGTTGTTGGAGATGGTATTCTGTGTTTATGATTCTCTTCTATTGGGTTTGTTGAGAAATGTTTAGTTTCTTATGCTTTCTTGGGTGTAGTTACCCTCCTTGTATTGGAAATTTTGTTCCAATATCCTCTTTAGGGCTAGATTAGTAAAAAGATGATATTGTTTAAATTTGGTATGGTTTTGGAATATTTTGCTGGGTATAGTAACCTGTGCTGGCCTATATGGTCTCTTAGGGACTGGATGATATCTGTCTAGGATCTTCTAGCTTATAAAGTCTCTGTTGCAAAGTATGGTGCAATTCTCACAGGTCTGCTTTTATATGTTACTTGGCCTTCTCTTCTTCAGGGAGAAGCTTTTAAGTTTCTTCTTTCTGTGCATTTAGTGTTTTGATTATTTTGTGATGAAAGGATTTTCTTTTCTTGTCCAATTAATTTGGTGTTCTGTAGGCTTCTTGTACCTTTATGACCATCTCTTCCTTTAGGTTAGGGAAGTTTTCTTCTATTATTTTGTTGAAGATGTTTTCTGGCCCTTTGAGCTGGGATTCTTCACCCTTTTCTATTCCTATTATTTTTAGGTTTGGTCTTTTCATTGTTTCCTGTATTTCCTGGAGATTTTGGGTTTGGAGCATTTTTTTCTCATTTTTTTATTAGCTATTTACTTCACTTACATTTCAAATGCCATCCCAAAGTCCCCTATACAATCCTCCCACCCTGCTCCCCTACCCTCCTACTCCAAATTCTCAGCCCTGGTGTTCACCTGTACTGGGACATATAAAGTTTGCACGATCAAGGGGCCTCTCTTCCCATTGACGACCGACTAGGCCATCTTCTGCTACATATGCAGCTAGAGACATAATCACTGGGGGTACTGGTTAGTTCATATTTTTGTTCCACCTATATGGTTGTAGACCCCTTCAACTCTTTAGGTACATTCTCTAAATTGTCCATCTCTTGGGTTTCCTCGTTTGTGTTTTCTCTATTTTTTCTATTTCAATTTTTAGTTCTAAGACTGTTTTATTCAACTCCTTTACCTGCTTGCTCGTATTTTCCTGCATTTCTTTAAGGGATTTATTTGTTTCTACCTGTTTGCCTTTGTTTTCCTGTTTCTTTAAGTAGAGTTTATTATATCTTCCTTAAAGGCATCTGTCATTTTCAAAAGATGGGATGTTAAGCCACTATCTTGCTTTTCAGTCATGTTAGAGTATCCAGGGATTGCTCTGGTGGAAGAACTTGGTTCTGATTGTGCCAGATAGCATTGGGTTCTGTCACATATGATCTTCTGCTTGCTTCTGGCCATCTGGTTCACTCTGGTGTTAATTGGCCCAGGTGTCTCTGATTGTAACTGGTCTCCTTGGAGGCAGAGAGCTCTGTAATCTGAGTTAGGGCTGATCTCCTTGGAGACATGCAGTGTTGTCTCTGATTAGAGTGGGCCTCCAATGTCTATGGTTAGGGTAGACCTTCTGTGTCTCTGGTTACTTCAGAAATCCTGTAACCCTTTTACTGAAGATGTCCTGTGCCCTTGGTTACTATGGAACTCCTGAAAGACCTGCAGGCTGTAGTATTTGGGCAGGAATTGGGCCACTGATCTGGCCCTGGTGAGGAATAGGTACCGAAGGAAATTGGAGCTTGGGGGGTTGAAGTGGAAGTGGGGGGTAAGTACCTTGTCAGCTTGGCTTGGTGCATCTTCCAGACTGTGTGGAAATTTGGGTGAGAGAGTCTCCTGTGTCTTTGGTTACTTTGGACCTTCTGGGAGGTAACTATGCTGTTACATTTGGGCAGGTATTGGGCCACTGATCTAGCCTATATCTTCTTGATGGATCATGTTTTTGATGTGTTCCTGGATTTAGATTATGAGTACTTTATTGAGCATTTTTGCATCAATGTTCATAAAAGAAATTGTCCTTAAGTTCTTTTTCTTTTTAGTCTTTGTGTGGTTTAGAAATAAGGGTGGTATGGCTTCATAGAATGAGTTTGGCAGTGTACCCTTGGTTTCTATTTTGTGGAATAGTTTGAGGAGTATTAGAATTAGCTCTTCTTTGATTGAATTGTGCACTAAAACCATATGGACCTGGGCTTTTTTGGTTGAGAGATTTTGATGACTGCTTCTAATTCTTTAGGTGATAAAGGGCTGTTTAAATAGTTTACATGATCTTGATTTAACTTTGGTATGTGATATCTATCTAGACAATCATCCATTTCATTAAGGTTTTCCCTTTTGGTGGAGTACAGGTTTTTGAAACAAGACCTAATGATTCTTTGAATTTGTTCAGTGTCTCTTGTTAGGTCTGTAATTTCATTTCTGATTTTGTATATTCAGGAAATGTCTCTCTCTCTTTTGGTTAGTTTGGCTAAAGATTTGTCTAACTTGTTAATTTTCTCAAAGAACCAGCTCTTGGTTTTGTTGATTCTTTGTATTGTTTTCTTTTTTTCTAATAGATTGATTTCAGCCCTGATTTTTATTATTTCCTACCCTCTACTCCTGTTAGGTGTGCTTGCTTCTTTTTTTTTTCCCTACAACGTTCAGGTGTACTTTTAAATTGCTGGTATGGGGACTTTCTAATTTCTTTATGGAGGCTCATAATGTTTTGAACATTCCTCTTACTACTACTTCCATTGGGTCCCATACATTTGGATATGTTGTGCCTTCTTTTTCACTGAAATTCAGAAGTTATTTAATTTCCTGTTGTGGATAGCCCTGGTCATCTATTTTGATGCTAATTTTGCTATCCTGGGGGATGTTGCAGATGAGGAGTGAATCACTCATCACAGTCAACTTCTTGTGTACCTTTTCCCCATTTTAACTTGTAAAATAAAGGCTAGAGCAGGTGACTGGGCAGTTGAAGGGAAGGTGGAGCTGAAAATTTGGCAGAAGAAGGAAGAGATGAGGGGAGAGAGGACTATGGATGAGGAGGGAGAGTAGTAGGTTTAAGGACAATGGAGCAGAACCATGTGGCCTGGAGAAATCACAAGTTTTAAGCGATCTCATAGATGGGGAATATAGTAATGTAATGATAGATATGCCCAATCTAGGAGTGTAGCTTGTATTCCTATTTATTGAGTTGTGATTTCTTTGCTCTAGCTTTTCTGGGCTGGAGATTTACTAGAACATCATTGAGTAGACAGTTGTTCAATTTCCATGAGTGTGTAAATTTTCTCATTGTTTCCGTTGTTGTTGAAGTCCACTTTAATCCATGTGGTCTCAAAAATACAATGTGTTATTTAAATTTTCTTATATTTGTTGAGGCTTCCTTTGTTACTGACTATATGGTCAATATTGGAGAAAGATCCATGAGGTACTGCGAATAAGGTATATTCTTTTGTGTTTGGGTGAAATATTCTATAAATGTCTGTCAGGTCCTTTTGATTCATAATATCTGTTTGTTTCATTATTTCTCTGTTTAGGCTTTATCTGAATGACCTGTCAATTGGTATGAGTGGAGTGTTGAAGTTTCCCAGTATTAATGTGTGGGTATCTATGTATGATTTAAGTTTTAGCAATATTTCCTTTACAAATGTGGATAACCTTATTTGGGGGGCATAGATGTTCAGAATTGAGACATCATTTTGATCCATTTTTTTCCTTTGATGAATATGAAGTATCCTTTCCTGTCTCTTTTGATTTTCCCTGTGTCTTTTGATTAATTTTGGTTGATGTTCTATTTAACTAGATGTTAAAATAGCTACATCAGCTTGCTTCTTGGGTCCATTTGTTTGGAAAAAATCCAGTCATTTTCTCTGAGGTAATGTCTATATTTGTGGCTGAGATATATTTCTTGTTTGCAGCACAATGATGGATCCTGTTTTTACATTTATATGTTACCTGGCCATTTTCCCTTGCTGCTTTTAACATTCTTTCCTTGTTCTGTAGATCTCGGGTTTTGATTATTATTTTCTGGGAGGATTTTCTTTTCTAGTCCCATCTAATTGGTATTCTATAAGCTATTATATTTATAGGCATCTCTTTCTTTAGTTTGGGAAAGTTTTCTTCTATAATTTTGCTGAGAATAATTTTTTGGACCTTGGAGCTGGGACTCTTCACCTTCTTCTATTCCTATTGTTCTTAGGCTAGATTCTCTCTTCCATCTCCTGTATTCAGTTGGTTCTCACATCTGTTGTTCCTGTTATCTGCCCTAGGTTTTCCATCTCCAGGATTTCCTCAGTTTGTGTTTTCTTTATTGCTTCTATTTCCACTTTCAGGTCTCACACAATTTTATTCCCTGTATGTTTTTAAGGGATTTGTTTGTTTCCTCTTTAAAGGCAACTATCATGTTTAGAAGATTGGATTTAATGTCATTTTCTTGTGATTCACTTGTGTTAGAATATCCACAGTGAACTGTAGTGGGTTGGCTGTGCTTTAGAGGTGTCATATTACACTGGTTGACTTTGTCATTTCAGGGGCCTTTAGCCATATGGATGGTTTTGTTCCCTGGATGTTCTTGTTATAGTAGGTTTTGGGAGGGGGTTAATCTCAATGGACCGGATATTAAAGACCTCTGATGGGTATCCTTGGGTTAAATGGTTCTAGAACTGTGGTCTGTATGGTTCAGGAACATCAGGTTTGCTGGAGTTCGGTGGGGACATGGCAGGAGAATGGTGTTCTCCCTGAGATAACAGGTTGCTCTCGGCAGCTTGGTTTGATCGAGAGGGCTCAGAAAGCATTGAAGTTGGGTCGGGGTAGGGAAGAATTCAGGAATGGTTCAGGAGTCTGATGAAGGTAGAGGAGAGGTGGTGAAGAGTAGGAGGCTCCCTGGGATAGCAGGCTATTCAAGGCAGCTTGGCTTGGCCCATAAGGCTCAGCAAGCAGGGAAGATGGGTGGGAAAAGGGATTCTATCCTCTATTATCCAAGAGTCTGATGAAGGTATAGGACAGGTAGTAGTAGAATAGAAGTCCCTCAGGTATAGTGAAAGAACCTAGTGGGGAAACACCCACTCATATCCCGAGTCAGACCTCTGAGGACTATCAATAGCAGGCTGCTCCAGGCAGCTTGGATTGGCTGAGAGGGTTCCCCAATTTGATTTTTGATAAGTTCATACCCAATAACATGGCTGCTCTGGCAAGCAATCATATCCAAAGTTTTTCTGGGTCTCTGTAATCTGGCTGGAAAGTAGATATTCTGGATTACTCTATGATCTGGCTAGAATACAGACAGGTCCTTACACCTTTAATAGCAAACAATGTAGGTAAGTTTAATTTGTAGAAGGAAACCATTATGTTTGCAAGTGACTTCTAATTGAGAGAAGATAACAAATCAGAGCAAGGTTTGTCAGAATGACTTAGACAGAAGATATACCCATCTCAGGAGAACAGCACAGGAATGATGTAGCTGCCAGTGTCCATGGAGAAGTGTGTACCTGGAAGGAGAGTTGGGGATGGATGGGAAGGACAGAAGAGAGACAAATCAGACTAAGATAAAGTTTTTGATCAAGGCCATATGTTTAATTCTTAAGTCTGAATTTAAAGGGTGAAACCCATCCCCCACTTTGCCAGAATCTCCTCAGGAAAACAAGCTCAGCTGCTCAGCAGGTAGTGGTTTCTTGAAGGAAGCTGCATATGTGGCAGGACAATAGACTTCACTTAGGTTGGAAGACTCCACCCTAGGTGGACTAGGCTACTCTAGCAAAAAAAGGTCTGATTTAGCCTGCTCAAGGTTGCTGGAAGGGCACAGAAAGAGTGGTACCTTAAGAACATCACAGGGAGAGAACAAGCTAGAGCTAGGCACATGTGGTCGTGGTGGTGGTGATGGTGGTGGTGGTGGTGGTGATGGTATATGTGCCTGCAAGGCAATTTTCCCAGGACATTTTTACAGAGACAGTTTGCAGAAAGAACAAGCTAGACACAGAGGATGACAGGATGAGCCAGAAGATTAGAATAGACTGCCACCATTGTATGATGCCAAGCAGAGCAACATATTGAGAAGCTGAGAGAAGTTGAATGGAATCCGTCAGCTTGGTTGATTATACTCTATGGAGGGTAGAAGCTTCCAAGCTTTGGCCTAGAAATATGTATTACAGAGAAACTATCTGCCCAAACTGTGTATCTGAAGAGCTTGGAAACAGCTCTCATCTCATCCCACTATCTATGTAAATAAAGCAACAGTTACAGTTCGTATCATGTAAAGGCGTTGGAATAGGACCCATATTCTAACAAGTATACAAGCACCCTGGTATGAGGAAAGGTCTATCTCATTTCAACCTTGAAAAGGTTTCTGTTGGCCATGCCTCCAGTTGCCTTGCTTCATCCTGTCCTGCAAGCCTAGACTGTGGTGCAAAGTGCATTAGTAGGTAGCTTTATGACTAGACCCAGGCATACCTGTCTAATTTTACATGCTCGATTCCACAGATTCTCACTCAGTTCATTTGTTTTACCTCGGTCCCATAAATACACTGAGTGGTCTCTGCCATGCTGTGTTTTAGACATTGCAATGACCAGAGGCAGCAAATGAACAGATCTTATCCTCATGGAGTTCTCAGCCTAGTGTGGGAAATGAGCCATATTGCCAGGTAGATATTAAGTCAGTATGAACTTTTTTCATATTGTTAAGTGACAAGAGAGAGCATGACAAGCCTAACTTCAAAAAAATGAAATTCCAGGGTGAGCATTCTTTTCAGAGAGTCAGAGTGGCCAGGAAAGGTATCAAGGAAACTCCGAGTCTGGAATGAAAACATGCAGATAGAGAGAGTGTTGCCTTCAGCAGCATTCAAGAAGAATATGCATTCCAGATAATGTGACGACAGTTGCTGAGGCTCAGTGGTCAGAGAAGACCTGGAAAGCATGAGAAGCAGCAGCTGGGATGGTGGCATGGCTGGAGCTGATGGAGGAAGGTAGAGAATTGTCTTAGGTGAATTCCCAGATGCCACAGGGTAGTCGGAAAGCTCAAAACCCTGCAGGTTACAACCTCTACAGGGTAATTTTTCCTTTACTTTGTGTGAGTGCGGGACAAGTTGGTTCATTTTAAGCTGAAATATCGCCCAATTTGTGTTGTATTTTAACATGCACATTCTAGTAACTCCTGAAAATCATCTCAAAAATCAAATATATCAATTCCACATTGGAAGTAGGTGAGAATACATTTATTCATAAGAATCTTGTGCCCTGCTAGACCTGAGATTTTTCTTGAAAATAACAATTACTCAAAGGATTTTCCTCTTTCTGTGCTTTTAGGTATCATGCCCCACTCAGTGTGATCTGACTGTGTATGTCAAACATATGTTTTTATGTATTTGTTTTATTCAGGGTTTTACTGCTGCGAACAAACACTGTGACAGAGGAAACTCTTATAAGGACAACATTTAATTGGGTTTGGCTTACAGGTTCAGAGGTTTAGTCCATAAAAATCAAGGTGGAAACATGGCAGCATCTAGGCAGGCATGGTGCAAAAGGACCTGAGAGTTCTATATCTTCATCTAAAGGCTACTAGGAGAATACTGGCTTTTTTGCAGCAAGAAGTAGGATATTAAAACCCACTTCCAGAGTGACAAACCTACTCCAACAAGGTCATACCTACTCCAAAAGGGCAATTCCTTCTAATAGTGCCACTCCCTGGCCTGAGCATATTCAAACCATAACATTCCACTCCCAGGCCCCAGTAGGCTTGTTTGAACATATGAATCTTTGGGGCCATGCAGAAGCATAGCATAATGCAAAAAACATTTAGTCTAACTTCAAAACTCCCCATTGTCTATAGCAGTCTCAACAATTTTAAAACTCCAAAGTTCAAAGTCTCTTCTGATAGTCATCCAATCACATAACTAATCCCCAAAGCAAGAAAGGAATATACCGAGGCAAACTCCAAACTCTGCATCTCTATGTCTGATATCAAAGTGGTCTTCAGATCTCCAACCCTGTGATGGGTTGTGTGTGCTCAGACCAGGGAGTAGCACTATTAGAAGATATGGCCCTGTTGGAGTTTGTATGTTACTTTGGGTGTGGGCTTTGATACACTCATCCTAGCTGCCCAGAAGCCAGTACACTGCTAGCTGCTTTCAGATGAATATGCAGAGCTCCTCCTGCACCAAGCCTGCCTGAATGCCTCTATGTTCCTGCCTTGATGATAATGGATCAAACCTCTAAACCTGTAAGCCAGTCACAATTAAATGTTGTCCTTATAAGAGTTGCCTTGGTCATGCTGTTTGTTCACAGCAGTAAAATCCTAACTAAGACAGAAATTAGTAGTAGAAGTGGGGTATTGCTATGATAGGCCTAACCATGTATTTTTTGAAAGAATGTAGATTTAGGGATTTTGGATTTGGAAAGGAGTGGAATGCTTTAAATGGGGCTTACTGGGCCATCTTAATAGGAATATGGATGATTTTGTTGCTGAGAGTAATTTGTGCTGGGCTGACCTTGCCCAAGAGGTTTTTAAAAAGAAGAATTTCAGTATGTGGAATAAAGATTGTTTTGTGGTATTTTGGTGGTGAATGTGCCTACTTTTTCCTCTAGTAGAAGTAATCTGCCTGAGGCTAAGGTAAATATACCAAGATTAATTACATTGACAAAGGAAGTCCCAGAAATGCCCAGAATAGACTTTGTTCTCCTTTTACGTCTCACAGTACTGGCTGGTTTTGTGTGTCAACTTGACACAAGCTGGAGTTATCACTGAGAAAGGAGCCTTCCTTAAAGAAATCCCTCCATGAGATCCACCTGCAAGGCAGTTTCTCAATTAGTGATCAAGGCAGAGGGTCCGTTGTGGGTGGTGACATCACTGGACTGGTAGTCTTGGGTTCCATATAGAACCAAGCTGGCCAGGCATGGTGGAGCACGCCTTTAATCCCAGCACTTGGGAGGCAGAGGCAGGTGGGTTTCTGAGTTCAAGGCCAGACTGGTCTACAAAGTGAGTTCCTGGACAGCCAGGGCTATACAGAGAAACCCTGTCTAGAAAAACAAAAAACAAAAAACAAAACAAAACAAAACAAAAAAAACAAGCTGACCAAGCCAGGGGAAGCAACCAGTAAGTAACATCCCTCCATCGCCTCTGCATCAGCTCCTGCTTCCTGACCTGCTTGAGTTCCAGTCCTGACTTCCTTTGATGGTGAACAGCAATGTGGAAGTGTAAGCTGAATAAACCCTTTCCTCCCCACCTTGCTTCTTGGTCATGATGTTTTGTGCAGAAATTGAAACCATGACTAAGACACTCATGAAGAACATTTTAAACAAGAGTAGCAAGCCGAGAAAGGAAAAATACAAAGTATATGGTTCAAGAGTTCAATTAAAGGGGCATCAGGAAGTAGAATAGAGCTAAATTCTAAGTTCTAGAAAATACTCCATTAAGGGAGTGGGACTTTGGGGCAAGATCTCTCCCAGCTAAGTTTAGGTCCACCATGTTGGTATACACCTTTAATGTCGGGTGACAAAGCCAAGGAGATGTCTGAGTTCAAGGATAGAGTGGGACAAAATAAATTGTAGATGAAGAAAAGCTTAAATCCAGGGGTAGTAGCACACACCTTTAATTCCAGGAGATAAGGATGCAGATCTCTGAGTTCAAGGTCAATCTACAGATCAAGATCCAAGACAGCCAAGGTTAGTCAGTGAAGCAGGTAGAAAACAGAAAGCTAGTGATAATGTAATAGAACAAGGGGGACATGTTCCAGCTCCTGCAAGCAGCAGAACTCAGCAGCTTTGGCCATATGGGTCTGGCTTTAGAGTGAAAAATAGAAGGGACTACTGTGACAATTGATGCTGGTTAGCTGGAGCTAAGAAATTAGTGGTTATCCCGACCCATGGGACTTAGTTAGACGTGGGATCTAGGGGGACCAACCCTGAAAAAGAAAGAGGCGAGAAAATGGTGAGAGACCATGCAAAGAGTTGTCCAGGTCTATTTAATGGAGGCTAGGAGCCTGATTATAAGCACACAATGGGAGAAAATAGGCAGGGGCCAAGGGGGAACAATAAAAGTACATAGAAAGGGATGGACATCTGGGGCAGATGCTGATTGCAGGCTTCAAACATCTTGCAGTTTATCTTGGAATTCCAGCTTTATCTAAACAGTCCCAGGTGCCAAGTGGAGACAAGAAGGTGAGGGTGACACTGCTCCCATCAAAGGGTCAGCCAGATCTTCAGGGTGAGAGTTGATGAAGGTCTGGTTTCCCACAGTTTGGTCTCTCACAAGTGGTAATTAAGAAGAGACCAGCATCATTGAGTTGAAGTCTTCTGGGAAGTATTTTCTGAGAGCAGAAAGAAGCTATGCTCCAGAGATAGCCCAGGTTGTATCTTCTGTTGCAGCTGGAGTTGGTAATTTGTAAGAATCACCCAGATGGTACTGGTTTTGAAGACATAAAGGTGTCTTGGATAACAGCTGAGGCTTGGCAGTAGTTGAGACTTGTAACCATGAAGAGAGCCTATGAGAGGCTATTGGTAAAGCCTAGTTGTAGCAGAAGACCCAAGAGTATTGGAGATGCCAGTACAATGGGATGATCACCAAAAACAGCAGCAGCAAACCACCCCCACAGTGACACACCTACTCCAATCAGGCCACACCACCACTCCCTGGGCCAAGCATATACAAACCATCACAGCACTATAGATGAGTTGTTTATTAGTGTTTAGGTATATCCTTACCCAGATGAGCAATCCATTTGGCAGTATCCTCATGTAGAAATAAAATGCTGAGGCAAAGAATATTGATTTTCTGGGCAATATGGCCTTTGTGAATTCATTGCTAACCCTAGTGTCCAAAGCACATGACAACAGTAAAGATCCTATCTTGCCCCTCCCACCATATGATTAACGTCATTAATAAATTTTCTGCTGTCTCAAGCAAATTCATTGGAGGTTAAATATCTTAACATTCAGCTGGATGGTGATGGCTCATGCCTTTAATCCCAGAACTCAGGAGGCAAATCTAGGCATATCTCTGCGTTTGAGGTCAGCCTGGTCTATATAGTATGTCTCAGGACAGCCAGGGCTACAGGGAGAGATCCTGTCTTGGAAAACAAATAAAATAATACAAATATAAATATAAACAAAACAATGCAACATTCTTAACTGGAAAGTATTTGGCTATAGATGCTGAATGAAAGCCTTTTCTAAAGCTAAACTATATGCTGTCAGCAATTGGTAATTTATCTCCACAATACAATAATAAGAAATACTGAAACTATGTATATTTCCGTCTGATAAGACATAAGTCATTAATATACCATACAGAATCAAAAATAATTGTCAGGGTATTCCTTCTAAATAAAATAATAATAATAATAAAAATAATTCCTTCTAAAGGCTCGGAATAATTTGTCCTGTGTGTCCTTTAATTCCACTTTTTTTTTTCTTCAACACAACCAAAGTACTTTTCACGAAGAAAATAGTTATAAATTGGAGCATTGGACCCTTTGTTTAATGCCTTAAATACCCCTTGAGTAGGATGGGCTGTTTTGAGAAATACTTGTGATCATTCTATTAAGCATAGATGCCAAAAATCTCTAGCTACCAAGCTCAATGGAGGCAAAGGCTACTGGAGACATGTGGGTCTTGTGTCTCATTTGGAGTGAGGATCAACATGATGTTAGTTATACACACATTAAATTATATTTCCACATCAGAGTGCATCCTACATGTACTAAGAATTGTTGCCTGCATTTCTTGGCCCATGAGGAAAGTGTTTGTAGAACACTAATTCTTTGATTTCTTCCCCTTCCCATCCCTTTTTGGTTGGTTCTACAAAGAGAAAACAGAATCTCAGGAAAAGGAAAAATCAAATACTTTCTCTAATGCTTAATGAAGGTACTGGTAGGAAGAATAAAGGCTTTTATCTTCCTAAGTGCTATAAAATCTATAACAGAAGCTGAAACCTTGAAGGAGATCATCAAATTCATTCCTGCTATGGCCTGAGCTGTTTTAGATATCATGACTATAAGTACATTTTAGAAATTGATGACACATGAAACACAGTTTTGAGCATTCATTACACCTTCTTTTTCATACTATTGCCTTCTGTGGATTATGATTTTTTCATTCACATGACAATACCTATAACATGATTCAATAGGCCTTGTTTATGAATAACATTGTTTCTAACAATTGTCCTAATGGAAATATGCTTTAAATGAAAAGTTGGTTGTTGCCACTTTCAGAGATATCCAAACACAGGTTCTTGCATCTACAAAACTACTGGCTAGATGAAAAGACCTCGATTCACAAAATTGGGGCTAAATACTTGACCATTTTCACAGGTCTGGTTCATATTTCACTAGATCAATGGTTCTCAACTTGGGGGTTGTGAGCCCCTTGGAGGGGCAAACCACCATAAAAAATATATGTATATATATATATGTTCATAGGGGTCATATATCAGATATCTGACATATTAGATATTTACATCAAAATAATATAACAGTAGCAAAGTTAGTTATGAAGTAGTAACAATAATAATTTTATACTTGGAGTCACCACAACATGAAGAAGTATATTAAAAGGTCTTAGCATTAAGAAGGTTGAGAATCATTGCTCCAGTTGAAGTTTGGTATACTTTGTCTGACTAGAAGAATATTGGAAATGGACTTGTTACTGGGTTTGACACTTGGGGCTGTAAAAACTAGAAAAAAAGTCTGTTGCTACTGTCATAATGGAGTTATTAATGTATGTGATCACCACAGTAATAAAACAGCTTCTGGTGAGACTGAAATAAAGCACCAAAATTAGTATGCACTATCTAAATTGTTAGAATTTGTGACTGGATATATCACTGTACTGGACATGGTAACATACTGACTGGTAGGTTAAATCTCCTTCAGTGAAAAAAAAGCCAATTCAAGCCAGATTAGAGTATATAAAAGACAGCTTTATTGGAAAGTCTCTCAGGGACTTCACTGGCCCCAAGGACCAAGGCCACAGAAGTCACTTTGGTGAAAGTCGGGGGAGGGGGAAGAGAAAGAGAGAGGGTGTACTCAGAGAGAAGGGACAAAACGTTCCCCTAGGCTGGAAAGTTCAGGGTTGGAGGCAGAGTATGCCAGGAAGGAGTTTAAGGATGATGGGAGAATCTGGAGGTCAGGTAGGGTTTGATATTTAAAATATGCACTTCAGTCCTTTGTACTGGGTCTGAAACCAGTGAATAATGGGTGGTGTTAGCATTCTGTCTACACTCCACCCCAGAGTTACTTGGCAACATCCAGGTAGGCCTGACCTACTATAAACAGGGCTGCTTGACCCCTCCTCCGTTTCTGGATCTCTTGCTTTCTTGTTTCCCAGTTGCTACTTTCTTGCCCTCTTGGGCTCTTCCTTTCTCCCTTCCTTTCCTCATTCCCTTTCCCCTCTCTCCACATGGTAGTGGCTGGCCTCTACTTCTCTACTCTCTCCCTCTCTCTTCTTTCTCTGCCCCTACTACCCTCTTAACTCCCCTCCCCATCCCCTGAATAAACTCACGTGGCTGGTCCCTCAGGAGGGGGAGGGGGAAAGGGATGCCTTGGCATGGGCCCGTTGAGACATCCCCTTCCTGACTACACATCCATAGAACATATTCTATTTCTTTTTATCGTTTTATAAACACATCATGTGGTGTAATCACCTATAACTATTCGCTGCTTACACTGGGACATAATTCTGGAATTTGGGCAAAAATGTTGGTCATGTCAGGGAAGAACTGGTTGTTTCACTGCTGTCCAGGTTGTGGGATCATCTCCGAGAAGGAATGTGTAGGTCCAATTAAAGCAGTCTGTGAGGCTGTGAGTAGCTGTTTGGGAGCTTTCCTGGATGTAGGTTTTGAGAAAACACCTGGGTATTAGGGGACAGAAGATAAAGTTAAGAAGTTTAGGGAGAAAACCTTTTTCTTGAAACTTTTAGACCCACAGTCTTGGTAGTTGGTGGAGTCAGGGGTCCCAGGATCAGGACTAGAGAAAAGGAAACAAATCGCACTCTCTGGATTAGTCAAGTGGAGAGGGGGATAGTTCCCACAGATTGGTTTTGATATACACCTCAGTCCCTTGTTCTGGGGTCTGAAACCAAACACTAACTGTCAAAATTGAAGTGTACAGTTCTACTCTTGACGAAGCTTACTATCCAATGCCAGATTTATGAATTTTTCCAAACTATCTACAAGTGAAATTGCCACATTGCATAAGGAATTTTGTCTCTAACACCAATTTACTGACACATTGACTATAAAAGATTTTATTTTAACTCCTATAGTGCTTACTGGTTGTGCTTTACCACTGGTATTTTATTTTATTTTTTTGTATTAACATTCTTGATCCAATCTTTTGAGCTAACTCTGGATATGTTACTTTAATAAAACATCATGATCAAAATAACTTATGGAAAAATAATTTATTTTAAGGTTATGGTTCCAGAGGCTTAGTAGTCCATGATGCTGAAGTGGAGGGAGCAGGTAACAGGCAACTGAAACAGCAGTTGAGAGTGAAAGACCCCCGAAGGGAGACCCTCACTCAAGCCTCGGGACAGCCGCGGACCCAAGAAGACACTGAGACCGAACTCAAATTGTTGAGGGCAAGATTTAATAAAGCAACAGCAAGAAAGCACATAGACCAGAGCTCTGGGGTCGAAACTCATGCATCTAGTATGGTGTAGAGGAGAATCGACGACGAGCCAAATTTTTCACAGGCTTATATAGGAAAAACTCAAGGGGGGAGAGCGGGGCAGGGAAAGTACAAGTTTGCATAACTAAGGGGTTCTGCCAAGGGACAAGGGGTTCTGCCAAGGGTTTCTACGTAACTAAGGGGTCATGTCCTATTATTTGGCAATGTACCCGGTTCATTCTGAGGTTGTTCCAGGAGGCCCTTATCTCAAAAATGTTCTTGGAACAGTCTTTAGTTGGGAGGGTTCGAACTCTAGGGTGAGGAGTTCAGGAATGCATTCTGGGGTGAAGAGTTCAGGAGTGTTCTGGGAACACTCTCTTGATGAAAGGGGTCGGGCTCTGGGGTGAGGAAGAGTTCAGTAATTTTTTATTCTTCATTCCCCACTCTTTTTAGAAAATAGCTCTAATCTTAGAGCGAGTTTTCAACCTTCTGAAGGACCTGATATTGTTGCCTTAGTACCATAACCTGTACTGCATTTATCCTTTCTCTAATAAAAGCTACTAACTTATTAAGGATGCAGGGGCCAAAAGTAAGCAAAAGCATAAGTGTAATTAAAGGTCCTGCTATGGTGGAGAGGAGAGTGGTGAGCCAAGGGGACTTATTAAACCAGCTTTCGAACCATCCTTGTTGGCTTTCTCTTTCTCTTTTACGTATATCTAGGCGTTCTCTAAGTTTGGCCATAGAATCTTTGATTACTCCTGAATGGTCAACATAAAAACAACATTCTTCTTTTAGGGCAGCACAGAGTCCTCCTTCTTTAAGGAATAATAAGTCTAATCCCCTTCTATTCTGTAGCACCACTTCGGAAAGGGAAGTTAAAGATTCTTCTAATTTGGTTATAGACTGTTCTATAGTTCTAAGATCAACATCCATAGCTGCACGTAGTTCTTCATAGTATTGGGGCGTCTTAATTAAGGCAGCGGTTCCTGTACCTACTCCAGCCGCTACACCCAATCCTAATAGAACTGCCAAAGTTAAGGTAATGGGTTCTCTTCTCCAGCGGACCCGATGCTCAAATTTGTCTAAAAAGGAGCTATCATCATGATACAGGAGTCTAGGAATAAGCTGAACCAAAACGCAGAAATCTTTGGAACTATTAAAAACAGACATAGACACACAAGGAGTGAGACCGGTATTGCAAGCCCACACTGTGTCTAGGGGGGGCACTAGATACTGACCACTTTTGCTAGAATGGATGTTCTGGGTCTGATTACAGAGGTGTAGTCAATAGCCCTCGCTGCCTGTAGATGGCCCCATGGATGTGTGCGGTAGCAAAAGCATAGCGGCTGTCAGTGTAGATGTTAACGATCTTACCTTTAGCCTCTCAGAGGGCTTGTATAAGCGCTATAAGTTCAGCCTTTTGTGCCGATGTTCCTTCAGGCAAAGCGCTTGCCCAAATTACCTTTTTCCCGTCCACCACCGCAGCTCCAGCCTTTCGCTTCCCCTCTATCAGGAAACTGCTGCCGTCCGTATACCAACTGGGAGCTCCAGGCCAGGGCTGGTCAGTCAGGTCCCTTCTGGTCCCAGTTTCTTCAGCGAGGATGTCCATACATTGATGTACTGGGACGGAATCATTTGTTAGAGGGAGAAGGGTAGCTGGGTTGAGGATGGCAGGGGGCGCAAAGGTTACACGCTCATTTAGCAGCAGGCTCTGATAGTGTGTCATTTGGGCATTTGTCATCCATCTGTCAGGTGGCTGCCGCACGATACTTTCCAAGGCATGAGGGGCTACAACAGTCACCTGTTGTCCCATTGTCAATTTGTCAGCATCTTTGATCAGCAGGGCTACTGCCGCAATAGCTTTCAGACATGTGGGCCATCCACTAGCAACGGGATCTAATTTTTTTGACAAATAGGCTACAGGTCTCTTCCAGGGTCCCAGTGCTTGTGTCAACACTCCCCTGGCTACACCCGCTCTCTCGTCCACATATAGGACGAAAGGCTTAGTCAAGTCTGGTAATGCTAGCGCGGGGGAAGTCATTAGAGACGACTTGATAGCCTCAAAAGCTCTTTGGTGCTCTTCTTTCCACTCAAAAGGAACCCCTTCCTTAGTCAAAGGATATAGAGGTGCCGCTAGGGTTGCAAAGCCTGGAATCCAGAGTCTACAAAAGCCAGCAGTCCCCAGAAACTCACGTACCTGCCGTGGGGTGGTTGGCGAGGGGATCATCATAACAGTCTTCTTCCGGGCTTCTGTGAGCCATCTTTTACCCCCTCGGAGGGTATACCCCAGGTAGGTTACCTCAGTTTGACAAATTTGTGCCTTTTTAGCCGAAACTTGATACCCTAAGTCACTCAGTTCTGTGAGGAGCCTCTCAGTTCCTTCGAGGTCTCCGCGACCAAGAGATCATCTACATACTGTAGTAGGGTAAGCTGAGGGTTTTGAGCGCGAAAAGGCGCGAGATCCCGATGGAGGGCCTCGTCAAACAGGGTGGGGGAATTTTTGAACCCCTGTGGTAGCCTAGTCCAGGTTAGTTGACCAGTCTGTCCGCCCTCTGGGTCCCTCCATTCAAAGGCAAACAGGAGCTGACTCTTAGGGTGCAAACACAGGTAAAAGAATGCATCTTTTAAGTCCAGGACTGTATACCATGTTCTCTCGGGTGGGAGAGAGCTTAATAAATTGTACGGGTTCGGGACTGTGGGGTGAATGTCCAGGACCCTTTTGTTAACTTCCCGAAGGTCTTGCACCGGGCGATAGTCATTAGTCCCTGGTTTTCGAACCAGCAGAAGTGGTGTATTCCAGGGGGACTGACAGGCCACTAAAACTCCTTGGTCTAGCAACCTCTGGATATGAGGCCAGATGCCCTCCCTAGCTTCCTTGCTCATGGGGTATTTTCTTACCGAAATGGGGGTGGCATCAGCTTTAAGTTCTACCACAACCGGAGGCACTTGTTTAGCCAACCCCATTCCTGCTTGTTCTGCCCAGACATTGGGGAACGCAGTTAGCCAGCCTGAAGAGACTGCATTTTTGGGTTGCTCTTCATGCAACCGATACTCTTCCTCTGTGTTGAGGACAAGGCAGGCAACGGGGGCTTTTCCCCAGCTTACTTGTGGGCCTTCTGAAGTAAATTGGACTTGAGCCTTTAGCTTGGTTAGCAGATCGCGCCCCAAGAGGGGAGCAGGACACTCAGGTATCACCAGGAAGGAGTGGGTCACTATGTTCTTGTTTATCTGTAGGGCTCGTTCGGTCGTCCAGGGGTAAAATTTACTACCAGTGGCTCCAATTACTATGGTCTTTTTAGAGCCTAGCTTGCCTAGGGGGCTAGTGAGTACTGAATGCTCTTTTCCGGTGTCTATCAGGAAGTTGACGGGGGTCCCCTCCACGGACAAAGTTACCCTAGGCTCAGGGAGGGGGTCTGAGCCCCGACTTCCCTAATCATCTTCTAGGGTCAGGACCTTGGATCGCTCCCGGTTTTTAGGGCAGTCTCTATCCCAGTGTCCTTTCTCTTTGCAATAGGCGCATTGGTTTTTTCCAGTGGTATCTTTCTGCCACCTGGCGGTTTCAATGCCCTGTTGCCCAGGAGACCTGTTTTACCTTTTCTTGACTGTCTATCATTTACAACTGCGGCCAAAATTTTACTCAAATTTCTCTCTTGACGGCGATCCCGTCTATTTTCCCTCTCCTCCATTTCTTTCTTCTCTCTCTCCTGCCTCTCTTCTTCTGTTTCCCTCTTATGATAGACTTTCTCTGCTTCTTTTACTAAATCTTGGAGCGTATGATCTTGGAGCCCCTCCAGCCTTTGCAGCTTTTTCTTAATGTCGGGAGCGGACTGACCAATGAAGGCCATGGCTACGGCGGCTCTCTGCCCCTCTGACGAGGGGTCAAAAGGGGTGTACCTCCTATATGCCTCCATGAGACGCTCAAGGAAGACTGAGGGTGGTTCAGTCTGCCCCTGCAAGACCTCTCTTACCTTAGCCAAATTGGTGGGCCGTCTAGCGGCTCCTCTGAGACCTGCCACTAGAGTCCGGCGATAGACAAGGAGGCGTCCCCTACCTTCCACGGTGTTGTAGTCCCAGTTGGGGCGGTTCAAGGGGAAAGCCTCGTCCACGAGGTTAGGGAGGGCAGTGGGTGTGCCGTCCTCTCCCAGAACATTTTTTCTCGCCTCCATCAGGATTCTTTCTCTTTCTTCTGTGGTAAAAAGAACCTGCAAAAGCTGCTGACAATCATCCCAAGTGGGTTGATGGGAGAACATAAGTGACTCAAGGAGCCCAGTAAGCCCAGAGGGGTTCTCTGAGAAGGGAGTGTGGTTAGTTTTCCAATTATATAAATCAGAAGAGGAAAAAGGCCAGTACTGTAAAGGAATGAGATCATTAGGTCCTGGCGCTGGCCCTCCCACATGTGCTCTAAGTGGCAAGGCAACTGTTGAATCCGGCCCCCCTTCCTCCCCGGGGCTTCGGCCTCAGCGGCTCCGAGTCCCCCCCGCTGGTCCCTGAGCCCCTCTCGCTATTGGTACCTTTGGTGGGGTGGCTGCAGGTGGCTGCTGGGGCAGGGGGTAAGGGGGAGGTTGGGAGTCCATCCAGAGGAGGTCGTCAATTTCTGGATAAATCTTGGGGGGTGCTGACGGGCCGGACTTTCCGGCTGCATCAGACTGGGCAACCGCGACCGTCAGTTTCGAAGAATTTGGGGTCCAAGGCTTGACCCACGGAGGAGGGAATTGGACGAGATTCTGCCAGGTCACAATGTAGGGGATCTGATCAGGGTGACCCCCTTCCTCCTGAAAAACAATTCGCCTGACGGCGGCGATTAGTGACAAGTCAAAAGCACCTTCTGGTGGCCAGCCCACTCCAAACGTCGGCCACTCGGAGGCGCAAAAGGTCTGCCACGGACCCTTTCTGACCTCCACCGACTGGTTGTGGGCTCTGACCTGCACCTCCTTCCAATGCTCCAGAGTTAGAGAAAGGGGAGTGGACACAGATTGTCCCATTTCCAGAATAATAGTAGACACAAAAAGAGTGAACACGAGACTAAGACAAAAAAGAAACCAAAAGTGGCGGCGATTTCGCGTCGACCACAAGCAACTCAGAGAATCAGATGGCCTTTCTAAGGCCGGCCGATTGAGACCCTCTGCACGAGGTGGGACTCGAACCCACGATCCCGTAACAAAACACGAGGTGGGACTCGAACCCACGATCTCGCAACAAGACACGAGGTGGGACTCAAACCCACGATCTCGCAACCCCAGATGGTCTCTTGGCCTCCAAAGGGGTCCACCAGGCGTCCCTGGTCCTCCCCTGTTCCTCGTGGGACGTCTCCCAGGGCGAACGGACGGTGGACACCTGGACACGTCTATCCTTATCCACCCTGCGTTCCCTCTTGGAGTGCGGTCTCACTGAGCGTCCGCAAAACCGAAACTGCGATCGCACCAAACTTAGAAACAGAACACAGACACCAGACCAAGACAGAACAAAGAATCTTACCTTTAAGTGGGTCTAGGACCTCTGGGTGGTCGCGCTGATCCCGGACGAGCCCCCAAATGAAAGACCCCCCGAAGGGAGACCCTCACTCAAGCCTCGGGACAGCCGCGGACCCAAGAAGACACTGAGACCGAACTCAAAATGTTGAAGGCAAGATTTAATAAAGCAACAGCAAGAAAGCACATAGACCAGAGCTCTGGGGTCGAAACTCATACACCTAGTGGTGTAGAGGAGAATCGATGACGAGCCAAATTTTTCACAGGCTTATATAGAAAAAACTCAAGGGGGGAGAGCGGGGCAGGGAAAGTACAAGTTTACATAACTAAGGGGTTCTGCCAAGGGACAAGGGGTTCTGCCAAGGGATTCTACGTAACTAAGGGGTCATGTCTTATTATTTGGCAATATACCTGGTTCATTCTGAGGTTGTTCCAGGAGGCCCTTATCTCAAAAATGTTCTTGGAACAGTCTTTAGTTGGGAGGGTTCGAACTCTAGGATGAGGAGTTCAGGAATGCATTCTGGGGTGAAGAGTTCAGGAGTGTTCTGGGAACACTCTCTAGATGGGAGGGGTCGGGCTCTGGGGTGAGGAAGAGTTCAGTAATTTTTTATTCTTCACTATTTTCTCAGGTGTCGACTATGAAGTTAGAGTTGTTTTTTTCTTGCCCAATACCTGTTCTTTCCTTAGAATCTTTGCAGAGCAAGAGCTACCTTCCTTCCCTCCTTCCTTCCTTCCTTCCTTCCTTCCTACTTATGTTCCTTCCTTTCTTTTTGTGACCAATTTCAAGCCAGCCTAGTGCTCCCTGCTAAAACACTAATTCACAACATAGCAATTAAAATGGTGCTTAGGTGGAGTCCAGCCCAGTTGCTTGTCTGTAGAAGATAGAATAGCATGTGAAAGGATTCATTCTTAAAGGATTGTGGGAAGAAAAGTTGGTGGAATTCACAGGTTTTTATATTTCTTCACTCAGTTTAGGAATGAAAGTTAAGTCATTTTCTTCCTTTCTGGAAAAGCACTATTTAAATGGCATTCGTCTTTGTCATATACCCTCTAAATATCAGGGAACATTGGAGGCTCTTCTTTTCTATTTTTTGGTGTCCACCCTATTATCAGTTTTCCATTGCATGTTCATTGAGATTAGCCAGCTCTTTTCTTCCTGATGCTTCCCACTGAGTATGAAATAATGCAAGGTAGTATGTTTGTTTGCTTGCTTGTATGTCACTGTCAGGACAAGTTTAATGTGTCCTATGCCCTATGTTTGCACGTTTATAGAATTTAACGTGTTGAGAGGAGGAGAAATGTAAGCACACCTTTACCCTCATGAAGGAGATGCACCTAGTATGTGTGTGTGTGTGTGTGTGTGTGTGACAGAGAGAGAGACAAAGAGAGAGAGAGAGAGAGAGAGAGAGAGAGAGAGAGAGAGACTGTCTCTGACTCTGTGTCTGTGTCTCTGTCAGTGTTATTGTCTATTATGTGTCTGTGACTATGTCTGTGTCTGGGTTACAGGCAGGGTTTCTCTGTGTAGCCCAGGCTGTCCTGGAACTTAGTCTGTAGGTCAAACTCAGTGAGATTTGCCTGACTCTGCCTCTGCCTCCGCCTCTACCTCCACCTCTGCCTCTACCTCCTCTGAGTACTAGGTTTAAAGGCATGCACTACCAAAACCGAGCTCCAAGGAAGTTTTTATAAAGGAAAATATTTAATTGCGACTGACTCACAGTTTCAGCAGTTTAATTAATTATTGTCATGGTGGGACGCATGGCTGTGTGCAGGCAGGTGTGAATTTGGAGAAGGAGCTGGAAAATCTTGATCCACAGGCAGCAGAAGAAGATTGCATGCCACACCTGACATAGCTAGGGTATAGGAGACATTAAAGATTGTCCTGACAGTGACATACTTCCTTCAACAAGTCCACTCCTACTCCAACATACTTTCTAATAGTAACAGTCCTTAACGACCAAGTATTCAATCAGATGAGACTATTGGGGCTATTCCTGTAGAGATGAACCTTTCTCCTTTGTTCTGAGAGTAACAACTCTTGAAACTGAATTATTTCTGAATAAGTGCCTAGACCAGAAGCTTTGGCATGATCACCAAATAGCTCATAACTTAACTATCCATTTATTGTATTCTAAGCCAAACCAAGTGTTTGGTTACCTCTCCTCATTTTCATAGGAATGTTTCCTTCAGTGATTGTGACAAATCTTTCAGTCCTGACAATTTTCCAGAATCTTAGCTCTCCCATCCAGATGTCACACCTTCCAACCATGCCACAGCTCATTGACCATAGGCATTTTATTGATAGGTACTGCTTCCACATAATACATAAGAGATTATATCTATTTGATCCTATTCAAATCAACACAAAAGTATACTTATTTTTATATTTCATACTTTGCTATGTAATATCTATTCATAATGTACAAACCTTTAAATCCTGGATAGGATCTTATTACCATCACCAGGATTATTGATTCTGATTGCAAATCTCTAGCACATGGTATCTAAGGGAGTGCAAATCGTCAAGTAGGGGTGATATAGTTGAAAGAGAAATCATCAAAGATGATTTTTTTGGAAGTCTGCTTCCAATGGCATGGGAATGAAGGGAGATCAAATAAAAATACATATGCACTGTTTCTGTGGTAATACTTGATACAGTGTTGAAAACCAGGAGCTCATACTGAGAAGGTGCAGCATAAAATACATTATCTACAGCCTAGCCAAATCTGAAGTCTTCCTTACTATGGATGGGTGGTCTGATATACATGGGAGACCTGGTAAGCCTAGGAGAAGTACAAAATTAGAAGGCATGGTAAGTCAGAGAAAAAGGCTGGAAAACAAATTTTCCAAGAAATCAGTCTGAAGAAACAAGCTGGAGTAGCCATTCTAATATTGAATAAAATCGATTTCCAACCCAAAGTTATCAAAAAAGACAAGGAGTGGCACTTCATATTCATCAAAGAAGACTTAATTCCAATTCTCCTCATAGTATTTCACAAAAATGAAACAAAAGGTATTCTAACCCATTCATTATATGAAGCCACAATTACTCTGATAACTAGACCCAACAAAGAAAGTGAACGTCAGACCAATTTCCCTTATGAATATCAATGCAAAAATACTCCATAAAATCCTTGCAAACCGAATACAATAACACATCAATATGGTGGATGATCATTCATCATGATTAGGTACTCTTCATCCCAGGGATGCAGCGATGGTATAATATATGGATATCCATCAGCATAATCCACTATATAAACAAACTCAAAGACAAAAATCACATGATCATTTTGTTAGATGCTGACAAACCATTTGACAAAATCCAACACCCCTTCATGATTAATGTCTTTGAAAGATCAGGAATTCAAGGCCCATACCTGAACATAATAAAAGCAATATACAGCAATCCAAAACCCAACATTAAACTAAATGGAGAGAAACTTGACACAATCCCACTAAAATCAGGAATGAGACAAGGCTGCCCACTTTCTTCCTACCTATTCAATATAGTACTTGAAATCCTAGCCAGAGCAATTAGACAACAAAGGAGATAAAGGGGATACAAATTGGAAAGGAAGAAGTCAAAATATCACTATTTGTAAATGATATGATAATATACATAAGTGGCCCTAAAAATTCCACCAGAGAATTTCTACACCTGATAAACAGTTTCAGTGTAGTAGCTGGATATAAAATTAACTCAAAAATCAGTGGTCTTTCTCTACATAAAGGATAAACAGCCTGAAAAAGAAATTAGGGAAACAATACCCTTCATAATAGTCACAAATAATATCAAATACCGTAGTGTGACTCTAACTAAGGAAGTAAAAGATCTCTATGATAAGATCTTCAGGTCTCTGAAGAAAGAAATCAAAGAAGATCTCAGAAGATTTAATGATCGCCCATACTCATGGATTGGCAGGATTAATATAGTAAAAATGACTATCTTGCTGAAGGCAATCTAATGATTCAATGCAATCCCCATCAAAATTCCAACTCAGTTCTTCACTAAGTTAGAAAGGGCAATTTGCAAATTCATCTGGAATAACAACAACAACAAAAAAACTAGGATAACAAAAAGTATTCTCAACAATAAAAGAACCTCTGGTGGAATCACTATGCCTGACCTCAAGCTGTATTACAGAGCAATTGTGATAAAAACTACATGGTACTGGTACAGCAAAAGCCGGGTAGATCAATGGAATAGAGTAGAAGACCCAGAAATGAATCCACACACTTGAGTATTGACAAGGGAGCTAAGACCATCCAGTGGGAAAAAGTCAGCATTTTCAACAAATGCTGTTGGCACATCTGGAGGTTATCATGTAGAAGAATGAGAATTGACCCATTTTTATCTCCTTGTACAAACCTCAAATCTAAGTGGATAAAGGACTTCCCCATAAAAGCAGAGACTCTGAAACTTATAGAGGAGAAAGTGGGGAAAATCTTTAAAGATATGGATGGGAACAGAGGAAAAAATTCCTGAACAGAACAGCCATGCTTTTTTTCAGTAAGATCAATAATTGACAAGTGGGACCTCATAAAATTGCAAACTTCCGTAAGAAAAAGACACTGTTAGTAAGACAAAAAACCCACCAACAGATTGGGAAAGGGTCTTTACCAATCCTAAATCTGATAGGTGACTAATATCCAATATATACAAAAAACTCAAGAATCTGGATTCCAGAAAATCAAATAATCCCATTAAAAATGGGGTACAGAGATAAACAAAGAATTCTCAACTGAGGAATACTGAATGGCTGAGAAAAACATGAAAAAATGTTCAACATCCTTAATCATCAGGGAAATGCAAATCAAAACAACCCTGAGATTAAACCTCACACCAGTCAGAATGGCTAATATCAAAAATTCAGATGACAGCAAATGCTGTCAAGGATGTGGAGAAAGAGGAACACTCCTCCATTGCTGGTGGGATTGCAAGCTTTTACAACTACTCTGGAAATCAGTGTGGCTGTTCCTCAGAAAACTGGACATAGTACTACAAGAAGATCCAGCAATACCTCTCCTGGGCATACACCTAGAAGATATTCCTACTTGTAACAAGAACACATGCTCCACTATGTTTCATAGCAGCCTTATTTATAATAGCCAGAAGCTGGAAAGAACCCAGATGTCACTCAACATAGGATTGGAGACAGAGAATGTGGTACATTTACACAATGGAGTAATACTCAGCAATTAAAAACAATGAATTTATCAAATTCTTAGGCAAATAGATGGATCTTGAGGATATCATCTTGAATGAGGAAACCGAATCAAAAATGAACACACATGATATGCACTCACTGATAAGTGGATATTAGACCAGAAACTTAAAATATCCAAAATACAATTTGTAAAAAAACATAAATTCAAGAAGAAAGAAGACCAAAGTGTGGATACTTGGTTCCTTCTTAGAATGGCGAACAAATTACCCATTGAATGAGTTATAAAGATGGAGATTGTAGCTGAGATGGAAGGAAGGAACATCCAGAGACTGCCTTACCCAGGGACCCATCCCATATACAACCACCAAACCGAGACACTATTGCATATGCCAGCAAGATTTAGCTGACAAGATCCGAATATAGCTGTCTGCTGTGAGGCACTAGCCAGTCCCTGGCAAATACAGTAGTGGATGCTCACTGTCATCCATTGGAGGGAGCACAAGGTCCCCAATGAAGGAGCCAGAGAAAGTATCCAAGGAGCTGAAGGGAACTGAAGCCCCATAGAAGGGACATCAATATGAACTAACAATTACCCTTAGAGCTCCTTGGAACTATATCACCATTCAAAGAAAACACATGGTGGAACTTGTGGCTCTATCTATATTTGTAGCAGAAGATGGCCTAATCTGTCATCAATGGTAGAAGAAGCCCTTGATCCTGTGAAGGCTCTACGCCCCTATATAGGAGAATGCCAGGACCAGGAATGAGAGTGTTTGGTTTGGGGAGCGGGGGGAGGTGGGAGAGGATAGTGGATTTTTGGAGGGGAAACTAGGAAAGGGGATAACATTTGAAATGTAATATATATATATAATAGAAAATACAAACTTCATTATCCTAAAGGAACAAAAATGTGATTTATATTTAAATTATATAAAAAATAAAGAGCAATACAATTGCAAAAAAAGAAAACATGGTAAGTTTTAGTTGACTGGCTCTCATGGACAGACCTAGTAATCATGGGAAACATAAACCAAGGAATACCTGGAAAGCATGGGAAATCTTTTAAGTATGAGAGTTTCTATAATATGGAAGACCTGGTAATCCTATTAAGCCAGAAAGCCTGGTGTTCATGGGCAGTCCCAAGACGCATGGCTGTCCTAGAACCCAAGGACACTGAAAAGCATGGAAGGATTAGAAAGTATGGAACGTCTGAAAAAAACTTCTTTGGCCTGTCATACCTGGGAGGCCTGGAAATCTTAGGTGGTTTGGTAAGCATGAGCAGCCTATAAGCATTGGGAAGCCTGGGATGTATGAGATTCCCAGAACCCATGGAAGACCTGAAAATTATGGAAGGACTGGTAAGGATGGCAAGTCTTATAAACATGGCAGGCCCGGTAAGCCTGAGAGGCCTGGAAATGTCAGCAGGCTTGATAAGGATGAGCAACCTCCAATGTGGGGAGGTCTAGTAAGCATGGGAGTCTTAGAAGCCTAGGAAGACCTGGAAAGCATGGGAGGCCTATTAAGGATGGGAGGTCTGATAACCATTGGAAACCGGGTATTCTTAAGGGGCTTGGGAATCTTAGGAGGCCTGGAATTCTTGAGTATCCTGGCAGCAATTGGAAGGCCTAGGGACCATGGGAATTCTAGAACCATAGAAACGCCTGGAAATATTGGAAGAACAAATAAGGATGTGAGGTCTGGATAAACATCTTATGCTGCTGAGCATAAGATGTGGGGAGAAGCTTGGGAGACCTGGCAAACATCAGAGTCCTACTTGGCCTGTTAGGCCAGATGTACATGGGAATGCTGGGTAATATGAGTATCTCAATACACATAGAAGGTCTCAATAATGATTAGAGTCTTATAAAGCACAGAAGCCAAATGAAGTCTAATATAAATGTGAGGTCTGGTACACAAATGAGGTCTAGTAACTTAGGGAGGCCTAGAGAATATGGAAGGCCTTGTGACCAAGCAGGTTATGGCTCCCTGGAATACCTGTTAAATTTGAGTGACCTGGGATGCATGGGCGTTCTGAGAAAAACTTGCGGCTTGCTAAGCCCTGGAACCTGGAAAGCTTAGGAGGTGTGATAAGCATTAGAAGCATGGTGAATAAGGACAGGATTACTAAGCCTGGGGATGCTAGAATCCAAAAATGATGGGGAAAGCCCTGGAGGTCTAGAAGGATTGGGAGGTGTGAAAATACATCAGAGGAGTGTTAAGCCTGTGAGGGCTGGAAAAGGACTGCCAAGGATGAGATGGATCCAAGCATGGGGAAGCCTAGTAAGCAGGAGAGTCCTAGAACCTAGAGAAGACCTGGAAACATAGGAGACCTAGTACAAATAGGGTATCTGATGGACAGAAAAGGTCTGGTTAGCTTGAGATTCTTGAAAAAGTTAGGAGGCTCAGTGAGCAAGAGAAGCTTAGTCAGAATTAGGAGGCCTAGTAAACACAGAAATGCTAGAACTCATGGAAGATAGGGAAAGCATGGGAGGTCTAGAACTATTTGGCAAAGTTGAATGCCACGGAGGCCTGGGAAACTTAGGAGGCATGGACAGCATGATTAGCTGAGCAAGAACGGGATGTACTACTAACTATGGAAGACCTAGTAACAAAGAAAGACCTGAAAATCTTGGAAGGACTAGTAAGGATGTGAGTTATGTAAATGTGAGAGGCCTGGTAAGCAAGCATAAAATGCACAGGAAGCATTGGAGATCCAGTAACTAATAGAGTCTTGGATGGCAGGTTAGGCCAGGTGTACAGGGGAAGTCTGGTTAGTATGAGCAGCTTAGTATACATGGAAGCTCTCAAAACCATGAAAAACCTAGAAACCACTTGAGGCCTAGTAGCCAAGTGAGGCCTAGTAATCATGTGAGGCCTGGCAAGCAAGTGAGTGCCATTAACCAAGGGAGGCCTGGAGAGTATGGAAGGCTTTGTAATCAGGTGGATCCTAGTACCCTGGTGGCTGTGTGAGTATGAGAGGGTTGGTAAACACTGGAGATGTGGTAAACGTTTCTAGCTTCCTTAGCCTGGAAGGACTGAAAGGCTTTTTCAGTACCTGGCATGCATGGGAGGCCCAGTAATGGTGGGTAACTGGAATATCCATATGAGCCATGGTGTACATGTGAGTACTAGTAGACATAGGTGAAGCCTAGTCAACTTAGGAGGCATCATGAGCACATGAGGCCTAGTAACCAAGAGAAATAAGGCAAAGACCTTGAAAGGACAACTCTCAGCTTCATCTAGAAAATAAAATCAAAACTCAGGATAGCTAAAACGATCCTGAATTAAAAAGGAACTTCTGGGGACTCCATTCCCAGTTCAAATTAGACTACAAAGCTATAGTAGTAAAATCATCATGGCATTGGCACAGAACCAGCCACATTGAACAAGGGAACTATTTATGCGACTTTCAAAGTTGGATACAGTGAATTTTGTACCATGCCATGGTTGTGAACCTATGAAGACCAAAGGTTGTTAGGTTATGGCTTAAAAGTGGTGTGTTCCTGTATCATGTTGACAAGAGGAAGAATTGTGACAGCATCTACAATCATGTGAGAGTCCAGGCTCTGGGAATGCCTGTTGGAGGTTATCTTGATTGCATAAAGTGACTTGGGAAGACCTACCTATCCGGGGTGGCACTATTCCTTGACTCTAATCTTGAACTCTACACAACGGAGAAAGTTATTGATGTACTTGCATTAAGGTGATCTCTTTCTACTGTAGGTGTGATGTGACCAGTTTCTTCAACCTCCTGCCGCAGAAGCCTAGAGACTCAAAGTCTGAGATAATTGAAACTGTTGCCCCTAAGGTGATTTCATAAGGTCTTTTTAAAAACATAAAATCACTGCAACAGTAAAAGAAATTAAGGCAGAGAAATTGATCAGTATACTATGATACAGCTCATACCTTGATAGCAAATGATAGGTATCATGAAGGCCTATTTTCCATTTCCTATCTTGTTTATCCCTTTCAAAAATTGGATTCTTGGTATTTACCCTTACATCAATACATAAATATATTACATAAGTATATATAGTTCTATGTAAATATATTGCATATATAATTCCCTTGCTTATCCAGGATAGGGCATGAAATTTAAGTATAAGATAAATGTCTGTATGTGTGCATATATAGTTAGTTAGACATAGTCAGCAGTAAATGTTTTCCGAACACAAACGACATTATTTAGTTATTTGAAAGCCCATACAGAGAGTAATCTCAAATATTCCCTTTTAACCAATGATTTACGTCTTATAATAATGTCATAATGAATGCATTGGTTCACAACAGTTTCAACAATGGCATGATTTTATTTTGTCTCAATTTTAGCTAGGGCCAAATCTACTTAACAAATTGATTGAGATGTTTTACCTTGCAAATATAGTCTCTTATTTCCATTCCAAGCTTGGATCTCGATGGTAAATTTAAATCAGAAGATTAGGTTTATTTGATTTGACAAATACTTTGTTGGAAGTAAAGGTTTTCTTCAGAAATACATGGAAATAAGGTGATGGAGGGAAGCAGTCACTTCTGGTGGTACTAGACTCCAAAGAATATTGAATTTGTTTTTGGTCTTCTTCACTGTAGTCATTACACAGCCTTCATATTAAATGAACCATTCAATACTTGTAAAATGCTTACAGTCTAATAATTGATAAGATTACTTGTTTTCTGCATTTCCTAGGTTTACAAAAAGGAAATTGCAGAATATACACATAGGGAAGGTTAGAACATCACTATCCAATTTCATTACAATTTGCTCCTCCTTATATTCAAAGGTGAGGATTTTATAACCTGTTGTCTTTCTGAAAGTTACTCTTTTGTTGGAATCAAAACACACCAAAGTTATTCTGAATATGACATTTCGGATATGGTTGTGGCAAGCAGAACCATCACACCTCTGACACCGTTGCCTTAAAATTACACACTGCCTGGTAAAGGTCACACGTAAAGGAAAGCCAAGTCGTCCAACTGACCACTTCCAAGTATATCTTCCATCCTTGGGGATCATTGTACCACACCTCATGGTGCATTCTTCAAGTTCTTGTTCATTGATAACTTGTGGTCCAATTACCCCATATTCTTGTGTTCGCAGCAAAGTCAACCACTGTTGTTTGTAAATGGGTGACAACCATGCCATAGGTATTAGTCGATCTTGTTCAAGAATAGTTGTGGAAGTCAAGTCACAGATAATGTGCTGAAATCTCAGCTTTTTAAACACTGGTTGAAATATTAGTCCTTCTTCACTTTCAAGAAAACTGATGTTATCAACATATGCCATGTGGGTGGAAAGCCAGTTGTTTGCGTGTTGTAAAAGCTGTTTCATGGTTCCGTTCCAGCATGGATTAAGATAAAGGAACATCCATATTTTTAGTGTGGTATATACATCAATCTCCTTTTGCATGACTAGTAAGTCAGAAGACAGTGCTAGAACATACATCAACTTCAAGTCTACTTCCTTGTAAAGTGCCACACTTGGATGTACCATCAAATTGCAAAGAAGCCATTCAAAGCATCTCGTCTTTACAGCTTTTAATCTATAGGTTTCTGCTGCCAAATAATAGGAGCACACAGTGTTCCTGTTGATAGTTTCTTTCATGATTCCTTCACACTGCTGAATTACTCGATCCACCCGAAGCAGGCATGCTGCTGCCAAACCTTGAGGAACTTCCAGAGGTGTTATTGACAAATCCGAATCCGTGTACAAAGCACCAAACACAAAATGCAGAGATCGGGTATCAATATCCTCATTCTTAATGATCAGATTTATAACACCATGGTGTGATTCTCTCCAAGTACCTTTGAGAATGTTAGCAAAGTAGCCTGACTGACATAAAAATACTTTGTGTAAACACCATGTTCTTCCCAGAGCACGGATTTTAATGTCGCTATCATGCCCGTCCAAAAATAAGTTTTGATAAGCATCATTAGATGAGATCTTAACCCTTTTCCAGTAGATGTAGTTGAGAACTTGATGTGGATACATTCCCTGGTTTTGAGGTCCATGAACATTAGAACTTGTTGCCAACTCCTCCAAACTGTTTCTTTTTCGCTTGCGACTGCCAGGAATGTAGCTGGCTCCGGCTATGGCTTCTGGCTGTGGCTCTAACAGACTGGAATCCCTGCATCTCAAGACCCTGCTGACTAAAAGCCCCATTGATGAAAATTCCTAGAACAAGCTCTCGCAGAGGCTTCTTGGTTGAGGCATTGCTGTAGTCTGCCAGTCCTGCCTAGACTTCTCTGGGTTTCTCTACTACAGATTCTGACGTCACATAGAAGGCAGGGCATTCTTCATTGTCCACATGTGTGTTGCCTGAGCACAGGCCCCGCCTCCTGATAGCAACCCCTCCCTCTCCCTCCTCCTTCCCCTTCCTCCCTTGCACATTTGCCCCACCATCCTCCCATCTCCCTTCCTCCCTCCCTTCCATTATTCCTAAATTCCTTCTTCTTTTCCTTTTCCCATTCTGCTCCTCCTTTCCCCTCACCTCTCCCTTCTCCCACTATTTCTAAATGGGCCACACTATTTTGCTGAAGATGACCTCCATCAAACTGGAGAACCTAGTTCACCTAGTTTTTCAACCTTGCCAGCTGAATTTTCTTTTCCTTAAAGAGAACAACCAGGCCAAATTCATCCTGATGTGTGTTTAAGATTGTACATATTCCAACCCTTGACCCTTGACTATGAGCACTCAAATGTCTGTAGTATTTGAGATAATCACTTACTAACTGCTTTTGCCAATATAAACAGTAAACATTGTTATTGCTAATTTTATTGTTAGCCTCTTTTGATTAGGATTAATGAGAAGTATTTCATGCAAGTAGTTGTATGCCTATATCAACAATTTCTGTGTATGCTTTGCCTATATATATATATATATATATATATATATATATATATATATATATTTCTAAAAGTTCCTTATAAATCTAGTTATTTGTTTAACTTGCATATGTATGCGTGTTTTATGGTTTTGTTTTACTGATTTGCATTTACATATTAACTTTATATGGACTCCTTACTGTTAATAAATTGCAATCTGTAAGAAGCCAAGTCTAATGTTTTAATATTTCTTTTTATTCCTCTGTGCTGGCAATCCATTCCCAGAGCCTGGCCAGCAAAGTCTATGGAGGCAGAGCAAGGTGAACCAATGCAAGATACTCCTCCAAGTGTCTGTGAGGTCATAGTTATATTCTTTCTTAACACCACATCTCCTCTCACAAGTCTGTCTTAACAAAACATCTTCTAACCTGTATCTCCCTCTGTAAAACATCCTCTCAATTTTGTCTACTTCAGCAAATCATCCTGTCACAAATATGTTGGCCTCAGCCAAACCTTCTTTCATGTGCATCTTCAGTATCAAAGCATCCTTTCACCAGTGTCTGCCTTAGCAAAACATCATTTAACCTTTCTCTCCCAGAGAATCACCATATAATGTACCCGACTTTCCAAAGAAATCAGAAATCTTAAGTTCATAATAGCTTCAAGGGTAATAAAAAGTCACATTCCTTAATTTGTTTGCTTTTAGTCATGCCTAGATGATATCACAAGAATAATCTGTGAGAAGAGTGAAGGTTTCACCACAATAAATGTTACTAGGAAGTATGATCCTGACAGTGTCAGTATCAGTATTGGCTTGCAGTTGCAACATGAGCGTTTTACCCCACTCAAGGGCCACCTCCTTTTGATAGATTATTATATTGATTCTTTTTTTCTCTAATAGATTCCCAGAAATGCTTAAGTTTTGAAAGTGTTTGTCCTCTCATAAGCCCATTACTTGTACAATCACTAATATGAATATTCAACCTATGAGGAAAATTTAAGTAGAGATAGGGTAGAAAAGCTGGTGGGATGAGGGGATAAACAAAGCTAAGGATATACTTGAAAATCCACATGGAAACTTACTGTTTATAATAAAATTGATAAAGTCTCAAAAGACACATATTTAGCTGGTAGATGGCCTGTATGTCTACATAATACTGCTGCTGAAAATCAAGCAAAAAAAAATCCCAATGCCAGGTATTTTCAGGAAGTTCCCAGAAATCTTGAAAATAATACAGGTTCTTCACACTCTTTCTGTTTGCCTACCATGAATATATGATAAGACCCTGCTACAAAAGACAAACCACATCGTGGTTGTAAAATATAGAGAAATTGAGCTGACATGTAACTGAAAATTTCCTTCCATCTAGTTAGATTTCATAGTTCTGGATTGTGCTATTCAGGATGCTGGCAGAGTAATGGCATCAGCAGAGTTACCCAGATATGAACCTTATGATGTACAATACCAATCTGCCAAGAAAGATGTGTCCAGCTACACAATAGTGACATCACTGTTATAGGGATAGCCAGTGTATATGTGATTAGATTTGAGGCCAGTTCCACAGGAGGATAGAAAATGCCTTTGGCCCTAGGGGAGAATTTATTACTGTTGTTTATGTAAAGTCTCAAGGTGTCAAGCTCCCTTCTTATTATCTATGTTTATATCTAGGGGAAATTCTACTTCAAGATTCATTCAGAGAAGCCCTTTTCGCAATAAACTACAGTGAGGAATAATATGCATAACTGCTCAAAGCACGATAATAAGAGATGGCTGAATGGTATTACTGTCTTGTTTAGGCATGAACCCTCATGGATCCTCAGAGGAAAAAAAAAGGAGCAGAAAATATATAAAAACTGGACCATAAAGAGGAGGGCTATGGAATCTGTTTTCTTCACTACAGGACCACCAGTGCAGTCACGACTTCCCAACACCTGTGAGTATATGTAAAGTCTACCCATGACTAAAACCTCCCCACAGTAAATAATGGGCCAGGGAAGGACCCTTTCAACTTTTCCCTCCTTTGGTGAAATATTGGTGGGTTCTGAGGGAGAGAGAATCGTTATCTTCCATACATCCAGTGATCCAGATCCAGTGTCCTGCATCTGGCCTCCAAGAAAGAGTTTTGAGCTCATGGTCATACTGATAATCCTAGTTAAACTCTAGGATTCTCAAACACAAACAAACAAAACCAATGTCTGAAACAGAACTAGGGGGATTAAAAGGTTTGTAGAAGTGGGCAGGAGTCTAGATAGGTTAGGGAGATTATAGAAATCTGAATATTATTTATACATGTACAGAATGTCAATGTCACACTTCATGATGGAATTAAATGTTGTTTCGTGGTTGCCACAGGATTCCATTACCCAAGAAGGAAGGCTAAACAAAAGCCTAAGGGCAGCAGAACTGCTTATTGACAATAGTGATGACCTGGATGCTTATAGCTCTTGTCTGCTGAGGAAGAGAACGCATCAGTGGCCATCTCTTGCTGGAAGTCTAAGGCAACATAGCACAGCTTCTCTCTGATATTAGGCATGATTTCCCTCCCAGCTTTTTGGTGAACTATAGCTACATGTGGTCATGAACTTCATGTAGTAGTCTGTCAGGTACAGGCCAGCTAGGTCCAGACACGGGATGGCACAAGGAGAGCAGAGATATGCACATTATCTCATAGATGTGCACATTCTGTGTGACCCCATCTCTGGGCTCCATCAAAATCGCAGTGGTATGAGCAGAGGCCTAGAGGAACAGCACAGCCTGGATGGCTACTTACATGGTTGTGGTTTTATAAGTCTCAAAAATGATGTGGGTCATCTTTTCACAGTTGGCCTTAGGGCTCTAGGGGGAATGGTGAGCAGCACAGTATTCCTTTGGAGGACCACATGCAGTTTGTTGTAGAATGTTTGGTGCCAGATCTTCTCCATATTGAACCAGTTCGTGACAATGTCATGACCAATGGGGGTACTTCAGGATCAGGATGCCTCTCTTGCAATGGGCCTCAGTACCCACAAAGGTGTCCTTCTGTCTCTTACCCACCGTGATGCCCTGGTGCCTAGGGCAACCCCATAATGGAGGGGTAGATGGCCCTGGAGCATCATAACCAGCAAACCAGGCATTTGCCAGACCAGAACCATTGTTGACAAGGAAGGCAGTTAAATCATCATCCAGGGAGAACTGGTGGTCAGTGTGAACCTTCAAGAGAGGAGCTGCTAGAAACCTGTGCTAGTGGGAGGAAACAGACTAGACAGTCTTTATCCATGTTCTCTTTAGGGGAATCTAGGTTGTTTCTGGTTTCTGGCTCTTGTGAACAGAGCAGCAGTGAGCACAGTTGAGGAAATATCTCTTGGGTAGGATGAAGTATCCTTTGGCTATGTGCCCAAGAGTGGCAAACCTCAATTTTGGGTAGATCTTTTCCCATTTTCCAGCGAAACTATCACACAGACTTTCATAGTACCTGTGTAAGTGTCACTCCCACCATTGATGAATGTGCCCCTTACTGTATCCCCAGGATGAGCTGTCCCTTGCGTTGTTGATCTTAGCCATTCTGACAGGTGTAAAATGAAATCTCAAAGTAGTTCTCATTTGCATTTCCCAGATGGCTAAGGATGTTGAACATTTCTTTAAGTGTTTCTCAACTATTTGAGTTTCCTCATTGGAGAATTCTATTTAGATCAACATCAAATTTTTAAGATGGATGATTTGTTTTTCTTGACATCTTCAGTTCTTTATATAGTTTGCATATTAGTCCTCTATCAGATGTGGAGTTGGTGAAAATATTTTCCAATTCTGTAAGCTGCCTTCTTGATGGAGCGATAGTGTCCTTTGCTTTACACAAGCCCTTTTGTTTCATGAGGTACCATTTATTAGTTTTTTTTTTAAGTCTCACTTCCTGGCCTAAAGGTGTTCTGCTTAGAAAGTCTTCCGTGCCAATGAGTTCAATGCTATTCACCACTTTCTCTTCTATCACACCAGTGTCTCTGGTTTTATGTTTAGGTCTTTGATTTTCTTGTGGGTTTCTTTTTTGGGGGGCAGGATGCTAAGTGGATCTATTTGCATTCCTGTGACCAGCACCATTTGCCAAAGTTGTCCTTTTTGCAGTGTGTATTTCTGACTTCTTTATCAAGAAGAAGGTGCCCATAATTGTAACGATTTCTCTATGTCTACAATTATGTTTCATGTTCAATAAATCTGTCTGGTTTTGTGTCAATATAATTTTGCTTTTATTATTCTAGATTCAAAAACAGAATCCATATGTCTTCAGCATGCAAGAAATACTTCGTCTGTATTATAACTTGAAAGCAGGGATAGGGATACTTCCAGCAGTTCTTTTGTTGTTTGGGATTGTTTTAGCTCTATTGAAATTTTGGTGCTTCCATTTGATGATGCGATTTGTCCTTCCATCATCTGTGAAAATTTTGTGTTGGAATTTTGATGGGAATTACACTGAATCTGTAGATTGCTTTGGCGGGATAGTAATTTTAGTTTGCTATTTTTATTAATCTATGAATATAGCAGATCTTATCATATTCTGATATCTTCTTCAATTTCACTCTCACTGTCTTGAAAATGTTATCAACACATGTGGTATATATATAGAATAATTGTCTAATTCTTTTGATATTTCCAATTTGTTGGAGTCCAGGTTTTTCAAATATATTCTTATGGTTATTTGGATTTTCTCAGTGTCTGTTCGATTTATTTCATTTGGATGTACTCTTTGACTGTTAGTTATTTTGGATAAAGATTTGTTGATATTACTGATTTTCTAAATAAACTCTTAGTTTCATTGATTCTTTCTGTTGTGCTCTTTCTTAAACATAATTGATTTCAAACCTGATTTGATTATGTCTACCTTCTAATCTTTTGTTTGCTTTTTAACAAAATTTTTATTTGATATTTTTTCATTTATATTTCAAATGCTATCCAGAAAGTCCCCTATACCCTTCCTCTGTCCTGCTCTCCAATGCACCCACTCCAACTTCCTGGCCCTAGCATTCCCCTGTACTGGGGCATATAATCTTTGCAAGACCAATGACCTCTCCTCCCAATGATGGCCTACTAGGCCATCTTCTGCTACATATGCAGTTAGAGACACAAGCTCAGGTGGTACTGGTTAGTTCATATTGTGGTTCCTCCAATAGGGTTACAGACCCCTTCAGCTCCTTGGGTACTTTCTCTATCTCCTCCACTAAGGGCCCTGTGTTCCATCTAGTAGATGACTCTAAGCATCCACTTCTATATTTGCCAGGTACTGGCATAACCTCACCTATATCAGGGTCATGTCAGCAAAATCTTGCTGGCATACGCAAATAGTGTCTGTGTTTGGTAGATGATTATGGTATAGATCCTCAGATGGGGCAGACTCTGATGGTCCTTCCTTCCATGTCAGCTCCAAACTTTATCTCTCTAACACTTTCCATGGGTATTTTGTTCCCCATTCTAAAGGGTGGCAAAGTATCCATACTTTGGTCTTCCTTCATCTTGAGTTTCATGTGTTTTGCAAATTATATATTGGGTATTCTAAGTTTCTGGGCTAATAAGAACTTAACAGTGAGTGCATATCATGTGAGATCTTTTGTGACTGGGTTCTCTCACTCACGGTGTTATCCTCCAGATCCATCCATTTGCCTAAGAATTTTATAAATTCATTGTTCTTAATAGCTGAGTACTACTCCAGTGTGTAAATGTATCACATTTTCTGTATCCATTCCTCTGTGGAGGGACATCTGGGTTCTTTCCAGCTTCTGGCTATTACAAATAACGTTTCTATGAATATAGTGGAGCATGTGTTCTTATTGCCACTTGGAACATCTTCTGGGTATGTTCCCAGGAGAGGTATTGCTGGATCTTCTGATAGAACTATGCCCAATTGTCTGAGGAACTGCCACACTGATTTCCAGAGTGGTTGTACAAGTTTGCAGAAATGGAGGAGTGTTCCTCTTTCTCCACATCCTCTCCAGCATCTGCTATCAACTTAATTTTTGATCTTAGCCATTCTGATTTGTGTGAGGTTGAATCTCAGGGTTGTTTTGATTTGCATTTCCCTGATGATTAAGGATGTTGTACTTTTTTCAGGTGATTCCCAGTGATTTGGTATTCTTCCGTTGAGAATTCGTTGTTTAGGTATGTGCCACATTTTTTACTGGGGTTATTCGATTCCTCTGGAGTTCCACTGCTTGAGTTCCTTGTATATATTGGATATGAGACCCTATCCCAGATTTAGGATTGGTAAAGATGCTTTCCCAATCTGTTAGAGGCCTTTTTGTCTTCTTGGTAGTATATTTTTTTCTTATAGAAGCTTTGAAATTTTATGAGGTCCCATTTGGGGATTCTCGATTTTTTTCTTTTCTTCTTTTTTTTTTGGATATTTTCTTCTTTTACATTTCAAATGCTATCCCAAAAGTTCCCTATACCCACCCCCCGCCACACTCACTCCCACTTCTTGGCCCTGGCTTTCCCCTGTACTAGAGCATATATAGTTTGCTAAACCAAGTGTCCTCTCTTCCCAATTATGGCCAACTAGGCCATATTCTGCTACATATACAGCTAGAGACAGGAGTTCTGGGGGTACTGATTAGTTCATATTGTTGTTCTACCTATAGGCTTGCAGACCCCTTCAGCTCTTGGGTATGTTCTCTAGTTCCTATATTGGGGGCCCTGTGTTCCATCCTATAGATGACTGTGAGCATCCACTTCTGTATTTGCCAGGCACTGGCAAAGCCTCACAGGAGACAGCTATATCAGAGTCCTTTCAGCAAAATCTTGCTGGCATATGCAATAGTGTCTTCATTTGGTGGCTGATTATGGGATGGACCCCCAGGTGGGGCAGTCTCTGGATGGTCAATCCTTTCATCTTAGCTCTAAACGTTGTCTCTGCAATTCCTTCAATGGATACTTTACTCTCTATTCTAGGGAGGAATGAAATATCCATGAATTGTTCTTCCTTCCTGATTTTCTTCTGTTTTGGAAGTTGTATCTTGGTTATTCTAGGTTTCTGGGATAATATCCACTTACCAGTGAGTGCATGTAAAGTAACTTCTTTTGTGATTGGGTTGCCTCACTGAGGATGATATCCTCCAGATACATCCAGTTTCCCAAGAATTTCATAAATTCATTGTTTTTAATAGCTGAGAGGTACTCCATTGTGTAAATGTACCACATTTTCTGTATCTATTCCTATGTTGAGGTACATCTGGGTTCTTTCCAGGTTCTGGCTATTATAAATAGGGCTGCTTTGAACATAGTGGAGCATGTGTCTTTATTACTAGTTGGAACTTCTTCTGGGTATATGCCCAGGAGTGGTATTGCTGGATTTACCAGTAGTACTATGTCCAGTTTTCTGAGAAACTGCCAGACTGATTTTCAGAGTGGTTGTACAAGCTTGCAATCCCACCAGCAATGGAGGAGTGTTCCTCTTTCTCACATCCTCGCCAGCATGGTCTGGCACCTGAATTTTTTATCTTAGCCATTATGATTGGTGTGTGGTGGAATCTCAGGTTTGTTTTGATTTGCATTTCCCTGATGATTAAGAATGTTGAATATTTTTTCTTCAAGTGTTTCTTAGCCCTTTGGTATTACTTGGTTGAGAATTCTTTGTTAAGCTTTGTACCCCATTTTTTAATGAGCTTATTTGAATTTCTGGAGTTCAACTTCTTGATCTCTTTGTATATATTGGATATTAGTCCCCTATCAGATTTAAGATTGGTAAAAATCTTTTCCCAATCTGTTAGTTGCCTTTTTTTGTCTTATTGACAGTATCTTTTGCCCTACAGAAGCTTTGCAATTTTATGAGTTCCCATTTGTCGATTCTTGATCTTAGAGCACAGGCCATTGCTCTTCTGTTTAGGAAAATTTCTCCTGTGCCCATGCCTTCTAGGGGTTTCTCCCACATTTTCCTCTATAAATTTCAGTGCCTCTGGCTTTATGTGGAGTTCCTTGATCCTCTTTGTCTTGAACTTTGTACAAAGAGATAAGAATGGATCAATTTGCATTCTTCTACATGATAACTGCCAGTTAAGCCAACACCATCTCTTGAAAATGCTGTCTTTTTCCGTTGGATGGTTTTAGCTATGTTGCTAAAGATCAAGAGATCATATGTGTGTGGGTTCATTTCTGGGTCTTCAATTCTATTCCATTGATCTGCCAGTCTGTCGCTGTACCAATACCATGTGGTTTTTACCACAATTACTCTGTAGTACAGCTTGATGTAAGGCAGGGTGATTACCCCAGAAGTTCTTTTATTTTTGAGGAGAGATTTTGCTATCCTAGGTTTTTTGTTATTCCAGATGAATTTGCAAATTGCCCTTTGTATCTCAGTGAAAAGTTGAGTTGGAATTTTGATGGGGATTGCATTGAATCTGTAGATTGCTTTTGCCAAGATAGCCATTTTTACTATAATAATCCTGCCAATCCATGAGCATAAGAGATCTTTCCATCTTCTGAGATCTTCAATTTCTTTCTTCAGAGGCTTGAAGTTCTTGTCATACAGATCTTTCACTTTCTTAGTTAGAGTCGCGCCAAGATATTTTATATTATTTGTGACTATTGTGAAGGGTGTTGTTCCCTAATTTCTATATCAACCAGTTTATCCTTTGTGTACAGAAAGGCTACTGATTCCCCTGAGTTAAATTTATATCCAGCTACTACACTGAAACTGTTTATTAGGTTTAGGCGTTCTCTGGTGGATTTTTTTTATGGTCACTTATATATACTATCATATCATCAGCAAATGTTGATATTTTGACTTCTTCCTTTCCAATTTGTATTCCCCTGATCAACATTTGCTGTCAGATTGCTCTGGCTAGGACTTCAAGTACTATAATGACTATGTAGGAAGAAAGTGGGCAGCTTTGTCTAGTCCCTGATTTTAGTGAGATTGCTTCAAGTTTCTCTCCATTTAGATTGATGTTGGTTACTGGTTTGCTGCATATTGCTTTTATTATGTTTAGGCATGGGCCTTGAATTCTTGATCATTCCAACACTTTTATTATGAAATGGGTGTTGGATTTTGTCAAACACTTTCTCATCATCTAATGAGATGATCATGTGGTTTTTGTCTTTGAGTTTGTTTATATAGTGGATATCCCTGCATCCTTGGGATGAAGCCTACTTGATCTTGATGGATGAACGTTTTAACATGTTCTTGATTCAGTTTGTTAGGATTTTGTTGATTAGTTTTGCATCAATATTCATTCATAAGGGAAATTGTTCTGAAGTCTCTTTCTTTGTTTATGTGGTTTAGGTATAGAGTAATTGTGGCTTCATAGAATGAATCGGTCAGAGTACTTTCCGTCCCTATTTTATGAAATAGTTTGAGGGGAATTAGAATTAGGTCTTCTTTGAAGGTCTGATATTAAATCCATCTGGTCCTGGGCTTTTTAGGTTGGGAGATTATTAATGACTGATTCTATATCTTTAGGGGAAATGGGACTGTTTAGATCATTAATCAGATCATGATTTATCTTTGGTATCTTTTAACTGTCTAGGAAATCGTCCATTTCATCTAGGTTTTCCAGTTTTTTTTTCTTTTTTTTTTTGAGTATAGGCTTTTGTAGTAGGATCTAATGATATTTTGGATTTCCTCAGGGTCTGTTGTTATGTCTCATTTTTTCATTTCTGTTTTTGTTCGTTATGATACTGTCCCTGTGCCTTCTAGTTAGCCTGGCTAAGGGTTTATCTATCTTGTTGATTTTCTCAAAGAACCAGCTCCTGGTTTGATTGATTCTTTGTATAGTTCTTTTTTGTTTCCACTTGGTTGATTTCAGCCAAGAGTTTGATTATTTCCTGCCTTCTACTCCTCTTGGGTGAATTTGATTCCTTTTGTTCTAGAGCTTTCAGGTGTGCTGTCAAGCTGCTAATATATTTTTTCTCTAGTTTCTTTCTGGAGGCATTCAGAGCTATTAGTTTCCCTGTTAGGAATGCTTTCATTGTTTTCCATAGTTTTGGGTGTGTTGTGGCTACATTTTCATTAAACTCTAAAAAGCCTTTAATCTCTTTCTTTATTTCTTCTTTGACCAAGTTATCATTGAGTAGAGTGTTCTTCAGCTTCCATGGGAATGTTGACTTTCTATTAGTTATGTTGTTATTGAACATCAGCCTTAGTCCTTGGTGATCAGATAGGATATATGGGATCATTTCATTATGTTTTTTTTTTTTTTTATTTTGAGGCCGGTTTTGTGACCAATTATATGGTCACTTTTGGAGATTGTACCATGAGGTGTTGAGAAGAAGGAATATCCTTTTGTTTTACGATAAAATGTTCTGTAGATATCTGTTAAATCCATTTGTTTCATAACTTCTGTTAGTTTCAATGTGTCTCTGTTTACAGGTTTTGTCTAATGATGAGAGTGGGGTGTTGAAGTCTCCCACTATTATTGTGTGAGGTGCAATGTGTGCTTTGAGCTTTACTAAAATTTCCTTAATGAATGTGGATGTCCTTGCATTTGGAGTATAGATATTCAGAATTGAGAATTCATCTTGGAAGATTTTAACTTTGATGTGTATGAAGTGCCTATCCTTGTCTTTTTTGATAAATTTGGGATGGAAGCCGATTTTATCCGATATTAGAATGACTACTCCAGCTTGTTTCTTCAGAACATTTGCTTGGAAAATTGTTTTCCAACCTTTTACTCTAAGGGAGTGTCTGTCTTTTTCCCTGAAGTGAGTTTCCTGTATCCAGCAAAATGTTGGGTCCTATTACATAGCCAGTCTGTTAGTCTGTCTTTTTATTAGGAGAATTGAGTCTGTTGATATTGAGAGATATTAAGGAAAAGCAATTATGGCTTCTTGTTATTTTTGATGTTACATTTGGGGTTCTGTTCTTGCGGCTGTCTTCTTTTAGTTTTGTTGAAGGATTACTTTCTTGCTTTTTTTTTTTTTTTTGGTTTTTTTTTTTGTATTTTTTTCCATTTTTTATTAGGTATTTAGCTCATTTACATTTCCTTTTTTTCCATTTTTTATTAGGTATTTAGCCCATTTACATTTCCAATGCTATACCAAAAGTCCCCCATACACACCCACCCCCAATCCCCTAACCACCCACTCCCCCTTTTTGGCCCTGGCGTTCCCCTGTACTGGGGCATATAAAGTTTGCATGTCCAGTGGCCCTCTCTTTCCAGTGATGGCCGACTAGGCTATCTTTTGATACATATGCAGCTAGAGTCAAGAGCTCCGGGGTACTGGTTAGTTCATAATGTTGTTCCGCCTATAGGGTTGCAGATCCCTTTAGCTCCTTGGCTACTTTCTCTAGCTTCTCCATTGGGAGCCCTGTGATCCATCCATTAGCTGACTGTGAGCATCCACTTCTGTGTTTGCTAGGCCCCGGCATAGTCTCACAAGAGACAGCTACATCTGGGTCCTTTCGATAAAATCTTGCTGGTGTATGCAATGGTGTCAGCGTTTGGATGCTGATTATGGGGTGGATCCCTGGATATGGAAGTCTCTACATGGACCATCCTTTCATCTCAGCTCCAAACTTTGTCTCTGTAACTCCTTCCAAGGGTGTTTTGTTCCCACTTCTAAGGAGGGGCATAGTGTCCACACTTCAGTCTTCATTTTTCTTGAGTTTCATGTGTTTAGCAAATTGTATCTTATATCTTGGGTATCCTAGGTTTTGGGCTAATATCCACTTATCAGTGAGTACATATTGTGTGAGTTCCTTTGTGAATGTGTTACCTCACTCAGGATGATGCCCTCCAGGTCCATCCATTTGGCTAGGAATTTCATAAATTCATTCTTTTTAATAGCTGAGTAGTAATCCATTGTGTAGATGTACCACATTTTCCTTATCCATTCCTCTGTTGAGGGACATCTGGGTTCTTTCCAGCTTCTGGCTATTATAAATAAGGCTGCTATGAACATAGTGGAGCATTTGTCCTTCTTACCAGTTGGGGCATCTTCTGGATATATGCCCAGGAGAGGTATTGCTGGATCCTCCGGTAGTACTATGTCCAATTTTCTGAGGAACCGCCAGACTGATTTCCAGAGTGGTTGTACAAGCCTGCAATCCCACCAACAATGGAGGAGTGTTCCTCTTTCTCCAGATCCACGCCAGCATCTGCTGTCACCTGAATTTTTGATCTTAGCCATTCTGACTGGTGTGAGTTGGATCTCAGGGTTGTTTTGATTTGCATTTCCCTGATGATTAAGGATGTTGATCATTTTTTCAGGTGCTTCTCTGCCATTTGGTATGCCTCAGGTGAAAATTCTTTGTTCAGTTCTGAGCCCCATTTTTTAATGGGATTATTTGATTTTCTGAAGTCCACCTTCTTGAGTTCTATATATGTTGGATATTAGTCCCCTATCTGATTTAGGATAGGTAAAGATCCTTTCCCACTCTGTTGGTGGTCCTTTTGTCTTATTGACGGTGTCTTTTGCCTTGCAGAAACTTTGTAGTTTCATTAGGTGCCATTTGTCAAGTCTCAATCTTACAGCACAAGCCATTGCTGTTCTGTTCAGGAATTTTTCCCCTGTGCCCATACCTTCAAGGCTTTTCCCCACTTTCTCCTCTATAAGTTTCAGTGTCTCTGGTTTTATGTGAAGTTCCTTGATCCACTTAGATTTGACCTTAGTACAAGGAGATAAGTAAGGATCGATTCGCATTCTTCTACATGATAACAACCAGTTGTGCCAGCACCAATTGTTGAAAATGCTGTCTTTCTTCAACTGGATGGTTTTAGCTCCCTTGTCAAAGATCAAGTGACCATAGGTGTGTGGGTTCATTTCTGGGTCTTCAATTCTATTCCATTGGTCTACTGGTCTGTCTCTATACCAGTACCATGCAGTTTTTATCAAAATTGCTCTGTAGTAAAGCTTTAGGTCAGGCATGGTGATTCCACCAGAGGTTCTTTTACCCTTGAGAAGACTTTTTGCTATCCTAGGTTTTTTGTTATTCCAGATAAATTTGCAAATTGCTCCTTTTAATTCGTTGAAGAATTGAGTTGGAATTTTGATGGGGATTGCAATGAATCTGTAGATTGCTTTTGGCAAGATAGCCATTTTTACAATGTTGATCCTGCGAATCCATGAGCATGGGAGATCTTTCCATCTTCTGAGATCTTCTTTAATTTCTTTCTTCAGAGATTTGAAGTTTTTATCATATAGATCTTTCACTTCCTTAGTTAGAGTCACGCCAAGATATTTTATATTATTTGTGTCTATTAAGAAGGGTGTTGTTTCCCTAATTTCTTTCTCAGCCTGTTTATTCTTTGTATAGAGAAAGGCCATTGACTTGTTTGAGTTAATTTTATATCCAGCTACTTCACCGAAGCTGTTTATCAGGTTTAGGAGTTCTCTGGTAGAATTTTTAGCGTCACTTATATATACTATCATATCATCTGCAAAAAGTGATATTTTGACTTCCTCTTTTCCAATTTGTATCCCCTTGATCTCCTTTTGTTGTCGAATTGCTTTGGCTAATGCTTCAAGTACTATGTTGAAAAGGTAGGGAGAAAGTGGGCAGCCTTGTCTAGTCCCTGATTTTAGTGGGATTGCTTCCAGCTTCTCTCCATTTACTTTGATGTTGGCTACTGGTTTGCTGTAGATTGCTTTTATCATGTTTAGGTATGGGCCTTGAATTCCTGATCTTTCCAACACTTTTATCATGAATGGGTGTTGGATCTTGTCGAATGCTTTTTCTGCATCTAACGAGATGATCATGTGGTTTTTGTCTTTGAGTTTGTTTATATAATGGATTACATTGATGAATTTTCGTATATTAAACCATCCCTGCATCCCTGGAATAAAACCTACTTGGTCAGGATGGATGATTGCTTTAATGTGTTCTTGGATTCGGTTAGCGAGAATTTTATTGAGGATTTTTGCATCGATATTCATAAGAGAAATTGGTCTGAAGTTCTCTATCTTTGTTGGGTCTTTCTGTGGTTTAGGTATCAGAGTAATAGTGGCTTCATAAAATGAATTGGGTAGAGTACCTTCTACTTCTATTTTGTGAAATAGTTTGTGCAGAACTGGAATTAGATCTTCTTTGAAGGTCTGATAGAACTCTGCACTAAACCCGTCTGGTCCTGGGCTTTTTTTGGCTGGGAGACTATTGATAACTGCTTCTATTTCTTTAGGTGATATGGGACTGTTTAGATGGTCAACTTGATCCTGATTCAACTTTGGTACCTGGTATCTGTCCAGAAATTTGTCCATTTCGTCCAGGTTTTCCAGTTTTGTTGAGTATAGCCTTTTGTAGAAGGATCTGATGGTGTTTTGGATTTCTTCAGGATCTGTTGTTATGTCTCCCTTTTCATTTCTGATTTTGTTAATTGGGATTTTGTCCCTGTGCCCTTTAGTGAGTCTAGCTAAGGGTTTATCTATCTTGTTGATTTTTTCAAAGAACCAACTCATCGTTTGGTTAATTCTTTGAATAGTTTTTCTTGTTTCCACTTGGTTGATTTCACCCCTGAGTTTGATTATTTCCTGCCGTCTACTCCTCTTGGGTGAATTTGCTTCCTTTTTTTCTAGAGCTTTTAGATGTGTTGTCAAGCTGCTAGTATATGCTCTCTCCCGTTTCTTCTTGGAGGCACTCAGAGCTATGAGTTTCCCTCTTAGAAATGCTTTCATTGTGTCCCATAGGTTTGGGTACGTTGTGGCTTCATTTTCATTAAACTCTAAAAAGGCTTTAAATTCTTTCTTTATTCCTTCCTTGACCAAGGTATCATTGAGAAGAGTGTTGTTCAGTTTCCATGTGAATGTTGGCTTTCCATTATTTATGTTGTTATTGAAGATCAGTCTTAGGACATGGTGGTCTGATAGGACACATGGGACAATTTCAATATTTTTGTATCTGTTGAGGCCTGTTTTGTGACCAGTTATATGGTCAATTTTGGAGAAGGTCCCGTGAGTTGCTGAGACTTGCTTTTTCTAGGGCATATTTTCCCTGCTTGTATTAGAGTTTTCCTATTTTTATCTTTGAAGGGCTTGATTCATGGAAAGATATTGTGTAAATTTTGTTTTGTCATGGAATACGTTGGTTTCTCTATCTATGGTAAGTGAGAGTTTTGCTGTTTGTAGTAGCTTGTGCTGGCATTTGTGTTCTTTTAGGGCCTGTGTCACATCTGTCCAGGATCTTCTGGCTTTTATAGTCTCTGGTGAGAAGTCTGGAGTAATTCTAACAGGCCTGCCTTTATTTGCTACTTGACCTTGTTCTCTTAGTGCTTTTAATATTCTGTCTTTATTTAGTGCATTTGTTGTTCTGATTATTATGTGTCTGGAAGAATATCTTTTCTGGTCCAATCTATTTTGTGTTCTATAGGCTTCTTGTATATTCATTGCCATCTCTTTCTTTAGGTTAGGGAAGTTTTCTTATATAAGCTTGATGAAGATATTTACTGGCCCTTTAAGTTGAAAATCTTCATTTTCATCTACACCTATTATCTTTGGGTTTGGTCTTCTCATCGTGTCCTGGATTTCCTGAATGTTTTGACTTAGGATCTTTTTGCATTTTTCATTTTCTTTTTTTTTTTTTCAATGTTTTCTATGGAATCTTCTGCACCAAAGATTCTCTCTTCCATCTCTTGTATTCTGTTGCTGATGCTCACATCTATTTTTCCTGATTTCTTTACTAGAGTTTCTATATCCAGATTTGTCTCCCTTTGGGTTTTCTTTATTGTTAATACTTCCACTTTTAGATCGTGGATGGTTTTATTCAATTCCATCACCTGTTTGGCTGTGTTTTCCTGTAATTCTTTAGGGACTTCTACCTGTTTAGCATTGTTCTACTTTATTTCTTTAAGTGAGTTATTAATGCCCTTCTTAACATCCTCTACAAACATCATGAGATATGACTTTAAATTCTAGTCTTGCTTTTCAGGTGTGTTGGGGTATCCAGGACTTACTCTGGTGCACCTGCTGGGTTCTGATGATCCTGAGTGGTCTTGATTTCTCTTAGTAAGATTCTTACATTTGCCTTTCACCATTTGGTAATCTTTGGTGTTAGATGTTCTAGCTGTCTCTGTCTGGAGCTTGTTCCTCCTGTGATTCTGTAAGCTTCTGTCAGCACTCCTGGGAGTCCACCTCTCTCCTTAGGCCCAGTTGTCAGGCAAGCTCTCCTCTTGAAGGGATGGTGCTCAGAAGTCTGGTTCTCAGATACACACCCTGAGTTTCAAGGTCAGAGCACTCTCTGGAGGACAACTCTCCTCTGGCAAGTGTGGTGCCCAGGGGTCTGGGTCTCAGCTCTACCTCTTGGCTGAGCATGAAGGCTCAAAGGGACCCTTACCAAGAAGCTCTGTTGCTTCTGCCTCCCACGTGCTATCCTAAGTAGACCGGTCTCACTGATCCCAAGATCCTAGGTGTGCTAGGGTCGGCCCAGGTCATGCCCAAGATGGTGTGGGGCTGCAGCCACCAGAAGGAATCCTAGACTCTAATTGGCAGGGTTCCTTTTTCCCTGTTCCTGCTGGCACAATACCCTCCAGGATTCTTTGGAACAGATGTTGCTTTCCACTCACCAGTGATCTCAAGATCCTGGATATGCTAGGGCACCTGTGGCGTGGAGAGTCCTCTGGGGTCCTTGGGACACTCCATCAAGTTCACACCCTAGATGGCATGAGGCTGGTGCAGACTGGAATAAATCCCAGCTACTGGAAGGTCAGGGTTCCTTTGTCACTGAGCCTGATGGCAAAAGACACTCCGGGATTCTTTGGAAGAAAATTTGCATTCCAATCACCAGTGATCCCAAGATCCTGGTTGTGCTAGGGCACCTACTGCATATAAAGTCCTCTGGAGACATTGGGACCCTCTGTCAAGTTCTCACCCAAGATAAATTCTTGGGGTTTATTTCTTTGTTTTGTTTAGAGATTTTGTATGTGATGTTAAATTGTTACTATTAGATATATCCAGATTTTTAAAATCAAATAACTAACTAAATGATTGATTTTTATGTAGGAATTTTGTGCTTGTACATTTTCTTTAACCTCTTTCAATTGTTCGAGATCAGATATGATGTATACTCATTTTATTTGGTTCTAAAATGTCTTTGAGTTCTTTCGTATTTTCTTCATTTACATTTGCTATCCCAAAATTCCCCCCTTAACTTCCCCCCCACACACTCCCCTACCCACCCACTCCCACTTCTTGGCTCTTGTGTTCCTCTGTACTGGGGCATATAAAGTTTGCAATACCGAGGGTCCTATAGGGTTGCAGAACCCTTCAGCTCCATGGGTACTTTCTCTAGCTCCTACATTGGGGGACCTGTGTTCCATCTAATAGCTGAATGTGAGCATGTACTTCTGTGTTTGCCAGGCACTGGCATTGCTGCACAAGAGACAGCTATATCAGGGTCCTTTCAACAAAATCTTGCTGGCATATGTGATAGTGTGCACATTTGGAGGCTGATTGTGGGATGGATCCCAAGGTGCGGCAGTCTCTAGATGGTCCATTCTTTTGTCTCAGCTCCAAAATTTGTCTCTGTAACTCCTTCCAAGGGTGTTTTGTTCCAAATTCTAAGAAGGCGCAAAGTGTCCACACTTTGGTCTTCGTTCTTCTAGAGTTTCATGGGCTTTGCAACTCATAATTTGGGTATTCTAAGCTATCAGTGAGTGCATATCATGTGTGTTCTTTTGTGATTGGGTTACCTCACTCAGGATGATACCCTCCAGGTCCATCCATTTAAGTAGAAATTTCGTAAATTCATTCATTTTAATAGCAGAGTAGTACTCCATAGTGTAAATGTACCACATTTTCTGTATCGATTCCTCTGTTGAGGGGCATCTGGGTCCTTTCCAGCTTCTGACTATTAGGAATAAGGCTGCTATGAACATAGTGGAACATGTGTCCTTCTTACCGGTTGGGTCATCTTCTGGATATATGCCCAGGAGAGGTATTGCAGGATCCTCCAGTAATTCTATGTCCAACTTTCTGAGGAACTGCCAGACTGATTTCAAGAGTGGTTGTACAAGCTTGCAATCCCACCAAAAATAGAGGAGTGTACCTCTTTCTCTACATCCTCGCCAGTATCTCCTGTCACCTGTATTTTTGATCTTAGCCATTCTGACTAGTGTGAGGTGGAATCTCAGGGTTGTTTTGATTTGTATTTCCCTGATGATGAAGGATGCTGAACATTTTTTCAGGTGCTTCTCAGCCATTCGGTATTCCTCAGTTGAGAATTTTTTAACTCTGAGCTCCTTTTTTAATGGGGTTATTTGACTTTCAGGAGTCTACCTTCTTCAGTTCTTTATATATATTGGATATTAGTCTCCTATCTGATTTAGGATTGGTAATGATAATTTCCAAATCTGCTGGTGGCCTTTTTGTCTTATTGACAGTGTCTTTTCCCTTAAAGAAGCTTTGAAATTGTATGAAGTCCGATGTGGACTATCGATCTTAGAGCACAACCCATTGCTGTTCTATTCAGGAATTTTTCCCCCGTGCCCATATTTTCGAGGGTTTTCCCCACTTTCTCCTCTATAAGTTTCAGTGTCTCTGGTTTTATGTGGAGCTCCTTGATCCACTTAGATTTGACCTGAGTGCAAGGAGATAGGAATGGATCAATTTGCATTATTCTACATGTTGACCGCCAGTTGTGCCAGCACCATTTGTTGAAAATGCTGTCTTTTTTTCCACTGGATGGTTTTAGCTCCCTTGTCAAAGATTAAGTGACCATAGGTGTGTGAGTTCATTTCTGGGTCCTCAATTCTATTCCATTGGTCTACTTGTCTGTCGCTATACCACTACCATGCAGTTTTTATCACAATTGCTCTGTAGTACAGCTTTAGGTCAGGCATGGTGATTCCACCAGAGGTTCTTTTATCCTTGAGAAGAGTTTTTGCTCTCCGAGGTTTTTTTTTTTTTTTTTTTTTTTTTTATTCCAGATGAATTTTCAAATTGCCCTTTCTAATTTGTTAAAGAATTGAGTTTGAATTTTTATGGGGATTGCATTGAATCTGTAGATTGCTTTTGGCAAGATAGCCATTTTTACTATATTGATCCTGCCAATCCATGATAATGGGAGATCTTTCTATCTTCGGAGATCTTCTTTGGTTTGTATCTTCAGAGACTTGAGGTTCTTATCATAGAGATCTTTCACTTCCTTAGTTAGAGTCACCACAAGGTATTTGATATCATTTGTGACTATTGTGAAGGGTGTTGTGTACTGGGTAGTTTTGTGTCAACTTGACACAGCTGGAGTTATCACAGAGAAAGAGCTTCAGTTGAGGAAATGCCTCCATGAGATCCAACTGTAAGGCATTTTCTCAATTAGTGATCAAGGGTTAAAGGCCCCTTGTGGGTGGGGCCATCTCTGGACTGGTAGTCTTGGGTTTTATAAGAGAGCAGGCTGAGCAAGCCAGGTGAGGCAAGCCAGTAAAGAACATCCCTCCATGGCCTCTGCATCGGCTCCTGCTTTCTGACCTGCTTGAGTTCCAGTCCTGACTTCCTTGGTGATGAACAGAAGTATGGAATTGTAAGCCGAATAAACCCTTTCCTCCCCAACTTGCTTCTTAGTCATGATGTTTGTGCAGGAATAGAAACCCTAAGACATGTTGTTTTTCTAATTTCTTTCTCAGCCTGTTTATCTTTTGTGTAGAGGAAGGCCATTGACTTGTTTGAGTTAATGTTATATCCAATTACTTCACTGAAGCTGTTTATCAGGTTTATGAGTTCTCTGGTTGAATTTTTAGGGTCACTCTGGCTAGAACTTCAAGTACTATATTGAATAGGTAGGTAGAAAGTGGGCAGCCTTCTCTAGTCCCTGATTTTAGTGGGATTGCTTCCAGCTTCTCACCATTTACTTTGATGATAGCTACTGGTTTGCTGTCGATTGCTTTTAACATGTTTAGGTATGGGCCTTTAATTCCTGATATTTCCAAGACTATTATCATGAATGGGTGTTGGATTTTGTCAAATGCTTTCTCAGCATCTAAAAAGAAGATCATGTGGCTTTTGTCTTTGAGTTTGTTTATATAGTGGATTATGGTGATGGATTTCCATATTTTAAACAATTCCTGCATCCCTGGAATAAAACCTAATTGGTCAGGATGGATCATTGCTTTGATGTGCTCTTGGATTCGGTTAGCAAGAATTTTATTTAGTATTTTTGCATTGATATTCATAAGGGAAATTGGTCTGAAGTTCTCTATCTTTGTGGGTCTTTCTGTGGTTTAGGTATCAGAGTAATTGTGGCTTCATAGAATGAACTGAGTAGAGTACCTACTGTTCCTATTTTGTGGAATAGTTTGAGAAGAACTGGAATTAGAACTTCTTTGAATGTCTGATAAAATTCTGCACTAAACCGATCTGGTCCTGCGCTTGTTTGTTTGTTTGATTGTTTGTTTGTTTGTTTGGGAGACTATTAATGATTGCTTCTATTTCTTAAGGGGATTTAGCATTGTTAAATCATTTATCTGGTCCTGATTTAACAGTGGTATCTGGTATCTGTCTAGGGATATGCCCATTTCATCGAGGTTTTCCTGTTTTGTTTAGTATAGCCTTTTGTAGAAGGATCTGATGGTATTTTGTGTTTCTTCGGGATCTGATGTTATGTCTCTTTTTTCATTTCTGATTTTTTTAATTAGGTCGCTGTCCCTGTGTCCTCTAGTGAGTCTGGCTAAGGGTTTATCTATCTTGTTGATTTTCTCAAAGAACCAGATCCTCGTTTGGTTGATTCTTTGATTAGTTCTTCTTGTTTCCACTTGGTTGATTTTGCCCCTGAGTTTTATGATTTCCTGTCATCTACTCCTCTTGGGTGAATTTGCTTCCTTTTGTTTTAGAGGTTTTAGGTGTGGTGTCAAGCTGCTAGTGTGTGCTCTCTCTATTTGTTTTATTTTTTATTTTTTATTTTTGGAGGCACTCAGAGCTATGAGTTTTCCTCTTAGAAATGCTTTCATTGTGTCCCATAAGTTTGGGTATGTTGTGGCTTCATTTTCATTAAGCTCTAAAGAGTCTTTAATTTCTTTCTTTATTCCTTTCTTGACCAAGGTATCCTTGAGGAGAGTGTTGTTCAGTTACCACATAAATGGTAGCTTTCTATTACTTATGTTGTTATTGAAGATCAGCCTTAGTCCATGGTGATCTGATAGAATGCGTGGGACAATTTCAATATTTTTGTACCTGTTGAGGCCTCTTTTGTGACCAATTATATGGTCAATTTTGGAGAAGGTACCATGAGATGCTGAGAAGAAGTTATATCCTTTTGTTTTAGGAAAAAATGTTCTGTAGATATCTGTTAGATCCATTTGTTTCATAACTTCTCTTAGTTTCACTGTGTCCCTGTTTATTTTCTGTTTCCATGATCTGTCCATTGATGAAAGTGGTGTGTTGAAGTCTCCCACTATTTTTGTGTGAGGTGCAATGTGTGCTTTGAGCTTTACTAAAGTTTCTTTAATGAATGTGGCTGCCCTTGTATTTGGAGCACAGATATTCAGAATTGAGTGTTCCTCTTGGAAGATTTTAACTTTGATTGGTATAAAGGGCCCCTCCTTGTCTTTATTGATAACTTTGGGTTGGAAGTAAATTTTATTTGATATTAGAATGGCTACTCCAGCTTGTTTCTTCAGACAGTTTGCTTGGAAAATTGTTTTCCAGCTTTCATTCTGAGATAGTGTCTGTCTTTTTCAATGAGATGGGTTTGCTGTAGGCAGCAAAATGTTTGGTTCTATTTGTGTAGCCAGTTATGTTAGTCTATGTCTTTTTATTGGGGAATTGAGTCCATTGATATTAAGAGATATTAAGTAAAAGTAATTGTTGCTTCCTATTATTTTTGTTGTTAGAATTTTCTTTCTGTTCCTGTGGCTGTCTTCTTTTAGATTTGTTGAGGGATTATTTTTTTTTCCTTTTTCTGTTATTATCCTTTGAAGGGCTGGATTCCTGGAAAGATATTGTGTGAATTTGGTTTTGTCATGGAATACTTTGGTTTCTCCATCTATGATAATTGAGAGTTTGGCTGGTTATTGTAGCCTGGGCTGGGATTTGTGTTCTCTTTGTGTCTGAATAACATCTGTCCAGGATCTTTTGGCTTTCATAGTCTCTGGTGAGAAGTCTGGAATAATTCTAATAGGCCTGCCTTTATATGTTACTTGGCCTTTTTCCCTTGCTGCTTTTAATATTTTGTGTTTATTTAATGCATTTGTTGTTCTGATTATTATGTGTCGGGAGGAATTTCTTTACTGCTCCAATATATTTGGAGTTCTGTAGGCTTCTTGTATGTTCATGGGCATTTCTTTCTTTAGGTTTGGGAAGTTTTCTTCTATAATTTTGTTGAAGATATTTGCTGGCCCTTTAAGTTGAAAATCTTCATTCTCATCTACTCCTATTATCCATAGGTTTGGTCTTCTCATTTTGTCCTGGATTTTCTGGATATTTTGAGTTAGGATATTTTTGCAGTTTGCATTTTCTTTGATTGTTGTGTCCATGTTCCCTATGGAATCTTCTGCACCTGAGATTCTCTCTTCCATCTCTTGTATTTTGTTGCTGATGTTCGCATCTATGGTTCCTGATTTCTTTCCTAGGGTTTCTATCTCCAGAGTTGTCTGCCTTTGGGTTTTCTTTATTTTTTCTATTTTCCTTTTTAGATCCTGCATGTTTTTGTTCACTTCTATCTCCTGTTTGATACTGTTTTCCTGTAACTCTTTAAGACATTTTTGCGTTTCCTTTTTAAAGGCTTCTAGCTGTTTACCTGTGTTTTCATGTATTTCCTTCTTAAGGTCCTCCAACATCATCATTGGAAGTGATTTTGGATTCATGTCTTTCTTTTCTGATGTGATGGTGTATCCAGGAGTTGTTATGGTGGGAGAGTTTTATTCTGATGATGCCATGTAACCTTGGTTTCTGTTACTTCCGTTCTTCATGTGACTTGCTTGTGCCTTTTAGGACCTGCTCAAGCCTGATCACATATGTACAACTTCCAATTGATAATGGATTGCTGCTGTGCACAAGCTACTTTTTAGCTTCATTGGTTAGATAATACTCAGCTCATGAGATGCAGGTCAGATTACATGGCAATTTGGTAGCTCATTGTCAAATGTTTAGTTTCTACTGAGACCTAATATCAGGCCAAGAACTGTCACTCAAATAGAGAATCGCTATCTGCAAAAATCATTTGTCCAAAGTACCTAGGGTTTCCTCTGTAATACATGTGTAGGGGCCTGCTAAATGCTCCAAGCAGCATCCCCATCTGCCACTGTCACCTCATGTGCCTAGTCATAGAAAAACATGCACAGCAGCCTGGACCTGTTAAAGAAACTTCTCCTATTTCTGTACCCACACAAAGCTAGCTTCTCTTCAAGTCATTTGGTATATGGTATGCTTACCTTAATCTGTTGTGTGAGCCATTTATTATTATTTTCCCAGTTTCTGACTGTATAATTTGGATATTATACTTATAAGTTGGCAGATATATGCATCAGAACATGGAATATGTTGGAAGAATCAAAAGGAGAGTTAGAAGGGGGCAATAGGAAGATGAACATAAACAGGGTACGTACATAAAATTTTTCAAAGAATAAATAAAACCATTAAAAAACAAACAAATATACAATGACCATAAAATATTGCTATACTAAATTATAAAACAGAAATATTTATATGTACAAAGAAATAAATTCCAAGCCAGAAATTCAACAGGGAATCTACAGCATAATAAGGTATATATCAATTAGAAAAATATCAAATTAAAATTATAAGCTAGAAAGTATTAAAGGGAAAAAATGGATGAATTTAATAGCTTATGCTTAAGAATAATTGGCAAATCAGAAGCCTTGTAATAAACAATAGAAATAAAGTTTAAGAGGAATAGAAGAGAAAAATAATAATGCTGAAGGCAGAGGTCAGCATAACAGGAGTTTGAATTGGAATCTCAGACTCACAGGGAAGGTAGAAAGAAGCAGAAGATATTTAAACGAATAAAGAAGCCAAAACCATACAATGGGAAAAAAAAGAAAACATCTTCAACAAATGGTGCTAGTCTAACTGGATGTCTGCATGTAGAAGAATGCAAATAGATACATAATTATCACCCTGCACAAAACTCAAGTCCAAGTAGATCACAGACCTCAACATAAAACCAGATACACTAAATCTAACAGAAAAGAAAGTGGGAATTGTCTTGAATGCGTTGGTACAGGAGTCAAACTCCTAAGCAGAACACCAGTGGCTCAGGCTCTAAGATTAACAATTGATAAATGTGACCTCATGAAACTGAAAAGCTTCTGTAAGGCAAAACCCACCATCAATAAGACAAAACAACAGTCTACAGAATGGGGAAAGATCTTCACCAACCCTATATCTGACAGAGGGCTCTCCAAAATATATAAAGAACTCAAGAAGTTAGACTCCAACAAAGCAAATAACCCAATTAAAAATGGGGTACAGAGCTAAACAGAGAATTCTCCACAGAGGAATCTCTACTAGTGGAGAAGCACTTTTTAAAAAAATCAACATTCTTATTAGTCATCAGGAGAATGCAAATCAAAACAACTCTGAGATTCCATCTTAACACCTATCAGAATGGCTAAGATCTAAACTCAGGCAAGGATGTGGAGAAAGGGGAACATTCCTCCAGTGCTAGAGTGGAAACTTGCACAACCACTTTGGAAATCAATTTGGTGGTTTCTTAGAAAATTGGGAATAGCTCTACCTCAAGACACAGCTGTACCACTCCTGGACATATACCCAAAGATCAAGTGTCCATAGTATGTGGATTTATTTCTGTGACTTTGATTCTATTCTGTTGATCAATCTGTCTATATTTATGTCAATATCTTGTGATTTTTATTACTATTGCTCTGAAGTATAGCTTACAATCAGGGATAGGGATACCACCAGAAATTATTTAATTATACAGGATTGTTTTAGCTACCCTGGGTTTTTTGTTTTTCTATATGAAATTGAGAAATGCTCTTTCAAGGTCTGTAATGAATTGTGTTGGAATTTTGATGTGAATTGCATTGAATCTGTAAATTGATTTTGATGAAATGCCCATTCTTAGTATGTTACTCCTACCAATCCATGGACAAGGGAGATATTTCCATCCTAATATCGTCCTCAATTTCTTTCTTTAGAGACACAAAGTTCTTGTCATACAGGACTTACACATCATATGTTAGAGTTACACCAAAATATTTTATATTTTTTGTGACTATTGTGAAGAGTGTTGTTCACCTAATTTCTTTCTCAATTTATTTATAATTTTTATACAGGAGAAATATTGATATTTTTTAGCTAAGCTTGTATCTGGCCACTTTGCTGAAGGTGTTTTTTCAGCTGTAGTAATTCTCTGGTAGAATTTTGGGAATCATTTATGTGTACTATTATATGCATGAATAGTGATACCTTGACTTTTTCCTTTCCAATATGTAGCTACTCGATCTCCTTTAGTTGTCTTATTTCTCTGGCTAGAACTTCAAGTACTATATTGAATATGTAGGGAGATAGTGGAGAGTTTTGTCTTTTCCCTGATTTTAATGTAATTGCTTTAAGTTTCTCTTCATTTAGCTTGATGTTGGCTATTGGCTTCCTGTATATTGCTTTGATTATGTATAGGTAAGTTTCTCTAATCAAGTATGAGGAGGGAATTTGGAAGGTTTGGGAGAAAGAAGTGTAATGGGGGGCATCTCTGATCTCTGTAAGACGGGGTTAGGGGTAGGGTGGGGTGGGGTAAGGGAGAGATGTTACTCTGACTGTTATCTCCCTTTGAAATCCTTTTCCCTAGCTGGGCTGCCTTGTCTGACCTCAGTGGGAGAGGATGTACCACCTAGTCCTGCTGCAACTTGATGTGCCAGGGAGAGTTGGTATTCCCGGAGAAAGGGGAGTGGGGGATGAGAGTGGGACTGGGAGGAGAGGAGGGAGGAGAGGCTGTAATCAGGATGTAAAGTGAATAAGCAAATAAGTTAAGGAAAACAACAACAAAAAGAAACTGGATTAATTTCAATTTATTCAAGAACATTGGTTATTTCCATTAAGTACTGTAGTATTATGTATATGAATATAAAAATCCTTTCATCAAAGCAAGGAAGAGAGCACAAAACTGCCCTTAAGTCATTGAAGACCTGGAGCACCTATGGGCCTCCCACGAGGTTCTCACAAAACCTACAGCCTCCATCCCAAGAGCCTGTGTCTGACAGAGCTGGTATGAGAAAAGGAGACAATCCTTCCCCAGGTTTTAGCCAGACTCTGAGTACACAATGGGATAGTGAGGAGCCCAGTGAAAGCAGTTAGTGATTTAGCCTGTGACCCTCTAGCACAATGTTTTGCAGGTCCAGTTGGACATGACATGTTTTCATTGGAAAGGCACATTTATAGGACCTAATGACAGCCCATGTCAAGTGGCATATTGGTTTTGTGTTTGTTTGTTTGTTTGTTTTTTATTGGTAGACATCTCTTTTTTTCAATTTTTTGTTAGGTATATTCTTCATTTACATTTCAAATGGAATCCTAAAAGTCCCCTATACCCTCCCCCCCCTGCCCTGCTCTCCTTCCCACCCACTCCCACTTCTTGGTCCTGGCATTCCCCTGTACTGGGGCATATAAAGTTTGCAAAACCAAAGGGCCTCTCTTCCCAATGAGGGTCAACTAGGCCATCTTCTGCTACATATGCTGCTAGAAACACGAGCTCTGGGGAGTACTGGTTAGTTCATATTGTTGTTCCACCTATAGGGTTGCAGACCCCTTGAGCTCCTTGGGTACTTTCTCTAGCTATTCCATTGGGGGCCCTGTGTTCAATCCAATAGATGACTATGAGCATCCACTTCTGTATTTGCCAGGCACTGGCATAGCCTCGCAAGAGACAACTATATCAGGGTCCTTTCAGCAAAATCTTGCTGGCATATGCAAAAGTGTCTGTTTGGTGGCTGATTATGGGATGGATCCCTGGGTGGGGCAGTTTCTGGATGGTAATCCTTTTGTCTCAGCTCCAAGCTTGTCTCTGTAACTCCTTCCATGGGTATTTTGTTCTCTATTCTAAGGAGGAATGAAATATCCACGTGTTGGTCTTTGTTCTTGATTTTCTTGTGTTTTGCAAATTGTATCTTGTTGGGAACTAAAAAGGGGTCCCAGGGGAAAGAGTGGGAAGGAGAAGACCCACACCCTAACAGAGTTCCACCTATGCTCTTGTCAGTCAGGTGTGGGAGGGTTGCTATCTACCTTCCACTCATTCCCGGGTGGGCATCCAAGCCTTTGACACACTCTTCCGGGTGTGGCAAGGGGCAGGCAGTCCTACCTGGGATTCCTGGAGCTACTTTGCTAAATCCACCAGGGTTATGGGAGAGAGGGATGAGAGAAGAGGCTCCCAACACCTGTGAGAGTGAGCACAGCAGATCTAGATGAGCAGAGACTGGCTATGGTTTTAGAACTTTATTGTAGAAAGGCAGGGAGAAAGAGAGAAGGTAGAAAAGAGAGAGAGACAGAGAGAAAGGGCTAGAAAGAAAGAGAGTTAGAGGGAGAGAAAAGAGGAGAGGAGAGAGGAGAAGACAAAGAGAGGGGAGAGGGGCTGAGAGTGAGGGGTAAGAGGTAAGAGAGTGAGAAGTAAGTAAGAGACAAGTAAGAGAGCAAGCAGGGGCTGAACAACCCTTTTTATGGCCTTTACTGTTGCTAGGTAACTGGGGAGGAGTTTAGCCTGAAGGTCAGAAGCTTGGGCCATTGCCTACATGACTTCTAGCCATGCTTCTCTTGTAAGGGCTGTGGGGGTCGGTAACTAAGGCAGGAGCCAGAGTTCCAGGAGCATGAGGGAAATTCACTCCTACTATGTCATGAAGGTGAATTATCACCATTTTTTAGGTTCAGACCTCAGCTTAACTGGAGACCAGACTGTCTGTGCATAGCCCAATAACCCACAGTATCTTGGGTATTCTAAGTTTCTGGGCTAATATCCACTTACCAGTGAGGGCATATCTAGTGACTTTTGTGATTGTGCTACCTCACTCAGGATGATGCCCTCCAGGTCCATCCATTTGCCTAGGAATTTCATAAATTCATTCTTTTTAATAGCTGAGTAGTACTCCATTGTGTAAATGTACCACATATTCTGTATCCATTCTTCTGTTGAGGGGCATCTGGGTTCTTTCCAGCTTCTGGTTATTATAAATAAGGCTGCTATGAACATAGTGGAGCATGTGTACTTATTACCAGTTGGAACATCTTCTGGGTATATGCCCAGGAGAGGTATTGCTGCATCATCCAGTAGTACTATGTCCAATTTTCTGAGGAACTGCCAGACTGATTTCCAGAGTGGTCGTACAAGCTTGCAATCCCATCAGCAATGGAGGAGTGTTCTTCTTTCTCCACATCCTTGCCAGTATCTGCTGTCACCTGAATTTTTGATCTTAGACATTCTGACTGGTGTGTGGTGGAATCTCAGGGTTGTTTTGATTTGCATTTTCCTGATGATTAAGGATGTTGAACATTTTTTCAGGTGCTTCTTAGCCATTCAGTATTCCTCAGTTAAGAATTCTTTGTTTAGCTCTGTACCCCATTTTTAATGGGGTTATTTTAATTTATGGAGTCTAGCTTCTAAGCTCTTTGTTTATATAATACAAATATATAAATACAAATACTAATATACTGGATATTAGTTCCCTATCAGATTTAGGGTTGGGAAAAATCCTTTCCCACTCTGTTGGTGGCCTTTTTGTCTTATTGACAGAGACACTGAAATTTATAGAGGAGTAAGTGGGGAAAAGCCTCCAAGATATGGGCACATGGGAAAAATTCCTGAACAGAACAGCAATGGCTTGGGCTGTAAAATCAAGAATCGACAAATGGGACCTCATAAAATTGCAAAGCTTCTGTAAGGCACATTGTTTTTGACAAATCAGTTTCCTTTAGACTACACCTTCAAGCCACTTAAGGTTGCATTTACAACAAAAATTTATCATCTAAATATCAACAGTAATGGCAGCATTTATCTTGATAATCTCAGATCACAGTGTCTCCTGCTTTAACTATTTCTAATGTTCATTTATCCATTTGTTCACTGCTATGTGATCCAAACCCTGATGACCTCCTAGTGCCAGAGACTGCACAGATCTAAAACAGATAGTGATAAATACAACAGAATATCTTGGGAATGGACTCAGAAGTATGCCATGTGATGTTACCTTAAAGTCAGAATAACTTGCATTTTATAGCTGGAATAAACTTCAAATTCCTATTCCTTTTTTTGATCTCATGTTTTTCTTTTTTTTTCTTTTTGTTTATTTCCCTCCTTTCATTCACATGTTTATCTAAGAGACTTAAATTCTTTCAGCTTTAGACAATAACTACTTTTAGAATCTGCAAAGTAATTACAAGAAAACAGTTGCCCAAGATTCAGAATCTTTTTAAAAAACTGGAGCTTGCCCAGATACATAAGTAGCCAAGGATGAGACAGTGTTTGAGACAGTGTTTCTCTGTGTAGCCACATCTGTTGTGGAACTCACTTTGTAAATCAGGCTGGCCTCAAACTCACAGAGATCTACTTGCCTCTGCCTCTTGAGTGCTAGTATTAAAGGCATATGCCACCACTGCCTGGCTAAAATAATATTTTTAAAATAACATGGTTACATGCCAAATTGACAAGGGGTGGATAAGCCTATACTGATAGATAATTTCACAGAATCTAGAAACACCCTGAGGAAAAATGTTTGTGCATGCCTGGGACCAGGGAGATGTTAATTTCTTTGGTTATCGAAGGAGGGAGACCTAATCTAATTGCCTAATGAATGAAAAGAAGTAAGTGAAGTACCTGAGCTCATCTCCTGTTGGTTCCTAAATGCAAAAGCAATGAGACCAGCTAGCCTCCTGTTTCTTCCATTTCTATCGCCACATCTTCTCTGCTATGATGGATTGTCTTCCTTAAACTGATTGCCAAAATCATCTCTTATTTTCTTAAATTGTTTCTTGTTGGTTATTTTGACACATCTATGAGAAAAGGAACTAATATAGTATGGACATGGTGGTGACTTGGAAAAGTTATGGAGTTACATGTGATGACCGTGGTCTGACCAGGAAGAGACAGGGACAGATAGTCCAGGTGTCTAAACACAAAAAAGTAAATAGATATGTCTTAGATAACTGAGAGCCCTATGTGGTTAACAAGCAATTGGGGCATACCAGGGCTTACAAATAAATGCTCTATATGATCATTTTTCACCTTCTACTTTCCTTCATTGTTACATCCTCCCCCATGACATAAAGAAAATATCACACACACACACAGACAGACAGACAGATAGACAGACACACACACACACACACACACACACACACACACAGAGAGAGAGAGAGAGAGAGAGAGAGAGAGAGAGAGAGAGAGTCAAACAGCATTTAATTCCTGTGTAGCAACAAGGACATCTTGCATGCAGTTCAGTCTGGTTAAGGAATGGGAGAAGCAAAATGAGGCTTTAGTCAATGATAGAGGAAGTAAGGGATTTAGATGGGTCTTGAGGCTTTGAAGATGAAGTATTAACCAGGTTGCTTGAAAGATCGCTGTGTCTTCCCTTTTGATGACCCCAAGCACAGAGTACATCACCATTGTCTTCATATTCTTTTTCACTTTCTGAGGAGCTTTCACCAAAAGCACGTTGCTTTTCATAAACAAAACAACATTTGGATGAGCGATGGCCCAAGTGTTCATTGTCAATAGTGTCACTAGACCACCCAAATTTATTGCCTGACTTCCCCTTCTCTAACTTGTTGGACATATTGCTACTTTTTAGCTTATCACCCAGCACAACTATGGGATCTGAGATGGATCTTCAGTCAACTTAGGTGTTGAGTCTTCCATAGCAGAACTGGAAGCCTGGCAGAGGAGAGAAATCAATATATCCAAAGAGTCTGAGGAAATAGGAATTTGAACTCAAGTCAGAGTCACAATTAAAATTTAATGTTGCAATTATTTTTATCTAAGAATTCATACACAACTTACTCTTGTTTCTCAGTTGTTGTTTGTTCAAAGTCATATCTTGAGATCACAGAAAATAATTTGGTTATAAGGGAAATGGTAGAAAGAAAATTTGGGGGGGGCGAGAGCCACAGAGCCTCTGAGGCGGCGCCATTTTCGGCTACAGACAACCTGCCACCTTCCTGGTCAGAGCACAGGTGTCCGCACAGCCTGGGAGGCTTCTGCCTCACTTTCCGCGGGGGTCACCTTGGTTCTGAGACCGCGCGGCCGGCAGTCTGCGGGTGAGAGTGTGGAACACAGAGGCCAGCAGCTTCTGGAACAGGCGAGAGCCACAGAGCCTCTGAGGCGGCGCCATTTCCGGCTCCAGACAACCGGCCACCTTCCTGGTGAGAGCACAGGGGTCCACCAGGCCCGAGAGGCTTCTGCCTCACGTTCCGCGGGGGCCACCTTGATTCTGGGACTCCGCAGCGGGCAGTCTGCAGGCCAAAGCAACACAGCTTCTGGGAAAAATCCTGTTTTGGGCCTTCATCTTCAGCCAGGAGGAGGTCCAAACACCAGATAACTGTGCACCTCCCTGAAAGAGGAGAGCTTGCCTGCAGAGACTGCTCTGACCACTGAAACTCAGGGAAGAGAGCTAGTCTCCCTGGTCTGCTGATATAGTGTAACAAAATCACCAGAGGAACAATCTCTAAACAGAGACAACTATAACAACTAACTCCAGAGATTACCAGATGGCGAAAGGTAAACGTAAGAATCTTACTAACAGAAACCAGGACTACTCACCATCATAACCCAGCACTCCCACTTCGCCCAGTCCAGGGCACCCCAACACACCTAAAAAGCTAGACCTGGATTTAAAAGCATATCTCATGATGATGGTAGAGGACATCAAGAAGGACTTAAATAACTCACTTAAAGAAATACAGGAGAACACTGCTAAACAAGTAGAAGACATTAAAGAGGAAACACAAAAATCCCTTAAAGAATTGCAGGAAAACACAACCAAACAGGTGATGGAATTGAATAAAACCATCCAAGACCTAAAAAGGGAAGTAGACACAATAAAGAAAACCAAAAGTGAGGCAACAGTGGAGATAGAAACACTAGGAAAGAAATCTGGAACCATAGATGCGAGCATCAGCAACAGAATACAAGAAATGGAAGAGAGAATCTCAGGTGCAGAAGATTCCATAGAGAACATCGGCACAACAATCAAAGAAAATGGAAAATGCGAAAAGATCCTAACTCAAAACATCCAGGAAATCCAGGACACAATGAGAAGACCGAACCTACGGATAATAGGAGTAGATGAGAATAAAGATTTTCAACTCAAAGGACCAGCAAACATCTTCAACAAGATTATTGAAGAAAACTTCCCAAATCTAAAGAAAGAGATACCCATGAATATACAAGAAGCCTACAGAACTCCAAATAGACTAGACCAGAAAAGAAATTCCTCCCGACACATAATAATCAGAACAACAAATGCACTAAATAAAGATAGAATACTAAAAGCAGTAAGGGAAAAAGCTCAAGTAACATATAAAGGCAAGCCTATCAGAATTACACCAGATTTTTCACCAGAGACTATGAAAGCCAGAAGAGCCTGGACAGATGTTATATACAGACACTAAGAGAACACAAATTCCAGCCCAGGCTACAATACCCAGCCAAACTCTCAATTACCATAGATGGAGAAACCAAAGTATTCCACGACAAAACTAAATTCACCCATTATCTCTCCACGAATCCAGCCCTTCAAAGGATAATAACAGAAAAAAAAAAACAATACAAGGATGGGAACCACACCCTAGAAAAAACAAGAAGATAATCCCTCAACAAAACTAAAAGAAGACAGCCACAAGAACAGAATGCCAACTTTAACAACAAAAACAACAGGAAGCAACAATTACTTTTCCTCAATATCTCTTAATATCAATGGTCTCAACTCCCCAATAAAAAGACATAGACTAACAGACTGGCTACACAAACAGGACCCAACATTCTGCTGCTTACAGGAAACCCATCTCAGGGAAAAAGACAGACACTACCTCAGAGTGAAAGGCTGGAAAACAATTTTCCAAGCAAATGGTCTGAAGAAACAAGCTGGAGTAGCCATTTTAATATCGGATAAAATCGACTTCCAACCCAAAGTTATTAAAAAAGACAAGGAGGGACACTTCATACTCATCAAAGGTAAAATCCTCCAAGAGGAACTCTCAATTCTGAATATCTACACTCCAAATGCAAGGGCAGCAACATTCATTATCTCCTTGTACTAAGGTCAAATCTAAGTGGATCAAGGAACTTCACATAAAACCAGAGACACTGAAACTTATAGAGGAGAAAGTGGGGAAAAGCCTTGAAGTTATGGGCACAGGGGAAAAATTCCTGAAAAGAACAGCAATGGCTTGTGCTGTAAGATCGAGAATTGACAATTGGGACCTAATGAAACTCCAAAGTTTCTGCAAGGCAAAAGACACCGTCAATAAGACAAAAAGACCGCCAACAGATTGGGAAAGGATCTTTACCTATCCTAAATCAGATAGGGGACTAATATCCAACATATATAAAGAACTCAAGAAGGTGGACTTCAGAAAATCAAATAACCCCATTAAAAAATGGGGCTCAGAACTGAACAAAGAATTCTCACCTGAGGAATACCAAATGGCAGAGAAGCACCTGAAAAACTGTTCAACATCCTTAATCATCAGGGAAATGCAAATCAAAACAACTCTGAGATTCCACCTCACACCAGTCAGAATGGCTAAGATCAAAAATACAGGTGACAGCAGATACTGTCGAGGATGTGGAGAAAGAGGAACACTCCTCCATTGTTGGTGGGATTGCAGGCTTGTACAAACACTCTGGAATCAGTCTGGCGGTTCCTCAGGAAATTGGACATAGTACTACCGGAGGATCCAGCAATACCTCTCCTGGGCATATATTTAGAAGATGCCCCAACTGGTAAGAAGGACACATGCTCCACTATGTTCATAGCAGCCTTATTTATAATAGCCAGAAGCTGGAAAGAACCCAGATGCCCCTCAACAGAGCAATGGATACAGAAAATGTGGTACATCTACACAATGGAGTACTACTCAGCTATTAAAAAGAATGAATTTATGAAATTCCTAGCCAAGTGGATGGACCTGGAGGGCATCATCCTGAGTGAGGTAACACATTCACAAAGGAACTCACACAATATGTACTCACTGATAAGTGGATATTAGCCCAAAACCTAGGATACCCAAGATATAAGATACAATTTCCTAAACACATGAAACTCAAGAAAAATGAAGACTGAAGTGTGGACACTATGCCCCTCCTTAGAAGTGGGAACAAAACACCCTTGGAAGGAGTTACAGAGACAAAGTTTTGAGCTGAGATGAAAGGATGGACCATGTAGAGACTGCCTTATTCAGAGAACTTTCTTAAGACAGACCAATTTAAACACAAATGCCTAGCACCTATTATAGACTATATCTGAGAAAGCTTGAAAGCAAGGCAGAAGGCCATAAACAGATTCAGGGTACACTGAAGAAAACACTCAGCCTATCCTTCCACCAGACTGGGCTCTGTAGTTGTCTTACAGCATTTAACATGAATGAATAAACATGCCTTATGAATTGAATGTAAATACTTGACACAGGAGTCATGAAATCACATCCAAGAAAAATACAGGGAACAAAATCCACCTAAGGAGTGGGAGCAACAGCCTCTTCCTTTTCCTCTGGAACCTCTCTAGCTTCTCTCACAGTTCCCCAAGGCATTCTCTATCATGTACCTCAACAGCAGCAGCCTACCTATGTCTCAGCCATATTGGCCATGGGTCAATAGAAGAGAATGAGGAGCACAAAGTAATGGAGATGGGCTGGGAGGAATGGCTTAGGTGAGTGCTAGAGCAAAATCTAGGAAGACTCTGGACCTAAGCCACATGTGACAGTGAGTCCCACTAGCATGGTGGTGGGCTGGTGTCTGTTCAAGTCTGGATTAGTTAGTATTCTATTGCTGTGAAGAGACACCATGATCAAGGCAACTTTTATAAAAGAAAACATTTAATTGGGGCTTGCCTACAGTTTCAGTGACTTAGTCCATTATCATCATGGCAGTGAGCATTGTGCTAGGCATGTAACTGGAGCAGTAGCTGTGACTACATCCTGATTCACATGCAGAAATGGAAAACTGGGCCTACCATGGGCTTTTGAAACCTAAAGCCACCCCCATGACATACTTCCTCCATCAAGGCCACACCTACTCTGTGGGAAGCCACATGTGCCATTGCAGGGTGGTGCTGGCTACTCCTGGCTACCACGCATAAGTTTGGGTAGACACCCAATGTGTACATATGCAGTAAAGTTTTTTGCCAAGATGAGGTTTTGAGAATTAACCAATCAGATTAGAGACATGCAAATGAGGTATGATAACCAATCAGATGTGAGACATGGAAATGAGATAGTAAGCATAACCAATCTGGGTGTGAGACACGCCTCTCCTAGGCCTATATAAGCAGCACCAGTTCTGGGTTCGGGGTCTTTTCGCCTCTGCAATCAAGCTCTCCCAATAAACATGTACAGAAGGACCCTGTTGTGGTGTCTTACTTGAAGGCAAGTTGGGCGTCCAACACTACTCCAAAAAGGCCATATCTCATAACCCTACCAAAGATTCTACTCCCTGATGACTAAGCTTTCAAATATATGAGCCTGTGAGGGACATTCTTATTTAAACCACTACAGCTAGAAAAATTACAAATGTTTTTATTTGCATTTCCCTGATGGATACAGATTGTTTTAATAATTTCCTTTTTGCTCCTGTGATAAAACACTGACCAAAAGCAGCTTGGATGAGGAAAGGGTTGTTTAGTTTACAGATTGCAGCCTATCTTTGAGGTAAGCTAAGGCAAAAACTAAAGTTAATTTTTTAAATATAGTAATTTCATGTAATGATTCATTGATTCAACAAATTACTGGCTATGTTTTAGGTCAGTAGTTATCAACCTTTCTTACACTGCAACTCCTTTTGCTATAGTGACCTCAACCATAAAATTACTTTTGTTGCTACTTCAAAACTGTAATTTGTTTCTATTATGAATTATATGATATGCAGGGTATCTGATATATGACCGTCAAAAGAGTTATAACCCACAACTTGAGAAGCATAGTTCTAGGTCCTTTTTAAGGTACTAGGATGTAACTGAATGAGACACAATGTTGTTGTGCTCAAGATGATTTTTTCTTTGAGTAAAACTGACAAATGAGCTGGGACTATAGAGATGGTTCAGCCAGTAAAGTAGTTACAGGACAATGTAATAACGTGATACTGAGTCCCCAGCATCCAAAGAAAAGTCTGGGCATTGCAACTTGTATCTGTAGTCACAGTACTGGGGAGGTGGAGACATGAGAACCACTAGAGTTTTCTGAACAAATTTGTGAACTCGAGATTCATTGAGAGATTCTATCTGGAAATTGAAGGAAACACCTTAATGACTTCAGGCCATGTGCTTGTATACTCATGTGCTATACACATTTAAATACACGCACACATACATACACACACACACACACACATACAAACACACACCACATTCTATTAAAAATAATTCACATGATGTCCTACAGTGAAAAATAGAACAACAGGATCATGGGTTTAAAAAAAAAAAAGCCTTGCAGTGGTGGCACACACTTATAATCCCAGCACTTGGGAGGCAGAGGCAGGTGGACTTCTGAGTTCCAGGACAGCCTGGTCTACAGAGTTAGTTCCAGGACAGCTAGAGCTACACAGAGAAACCCTGTCTCAAAAACACAAACAAAAAAAATTTGAGCAAGTGATGTTTAAGTCAAGACAGGAAAGACATCAACTTGGAAAGGTTGTGAAAAGCACTATAAGTAAGAAATACTTTTACTGCAAAAGTTTTCAAATTCAAAACAAACTTACCTTTGAGAATGTACAGGCAATATTAGTGTGGCTGTCATAAACACTCAAAAAAAAGTAATAACCCAGAGCAGTACTTTAAACCTTGCATAGTGGTACATAATTAAAATCCTAGCTCTGGAGAGACTAGGGCAGGAGAGTCATGACTACATAATGGTACACTCTCAAAAAGAAGAAAAACAACCCTCAAAGTAAGAAGCTCTTATAATATGTTTCCCAATTGTTTCTTTGTGAAAATGTAATGCCATTAACATGTTCTGTATCATTTTAATACATTGTATCTGTATATGTGTTTGTTAATTTATAAAATAGTAAATTTTATCTATGACTAAAAATGAGTGAAAACTGAAAGTTAAAAATTAAAGAGTTGTCATCCAACAAGTATACCTGACATACAGCTTTACTGCAATTTATTTATCTATGTAAATTATAACAGAAAATTGTATGCATAAATTATCAATTTATAAAAGTATACAATAGAAAATTAGCAATTTATTATTATATAAATTGTTTAAAATTCATTATTTGATAATTTAATACATAAATGAAATATATTTAGGGAGAAATTTAACTTCCTAGATATTATTTAAGTAAGTATAACATATAAATTTTGCTTAATGTAAGAAAATGCATTGCTAGATACTCATATAATGTCAATACATTTTCTCTTTATAACTTATAAATAGTGACAAGTTATACAGCTTCTGCTTGGTTAAAATGTAAAAAGCATAAGGCACAAATATATTAAAGATAATGCATGAGAAAAGGTGAGGGCAGCCAGTAGACATACATAAGTTACTTCTTAATGCATGACTTCATGGATGATCACTGAATTGTAAATACTCCAGATGGTATGAAGAGCTCATCAGAGATGACCACTCAGACACCGTGTATAGCTAATTAAATGTGTTTAGTCTAGCCTGTTAGGGACCTGGGTATAGCCCCAAGTGTTCAGAATGTGAGATCAGATTCTAGTTAAATCTGGATTGGTCTCAGCAAGACTATAAGATAAAGGAACCTTACACCTTAACACTGTTTTGCCCAGTTACAAAGGTACATTCAGCCATTTGCCATTATTTGGTAGGACTTTTGCTGCATCTGTTTAATTCATGAACTCACTGGCAAACGTTGATCATATAATATCCAAGAAAGCAAAACATAAAAGAAATTCAATCATAAGAAATAAGGTTTTATCAAATACAGATAAACTTTGGGCCACAAAGCAAGGTTTGCTCTTTTGCTTTTCCACTTTCCACAAATTCTAATTAAGAACAAATGATCTACCAGTTTTAGAGATAGGCTATCATAAAAATTTTTATATCATCTGTTATACAAAGTCTTTGGAGTATTTACACAGGAAAGTAACATCATCTGCTTTACATTTTTACATCTTATTGTTATAGAACATATAGTTAATCTTGATTATCAACTAGATATTTACAAGCACCATGTAAACAACCCTTTAGGGATGTCTGTGAGGTAGATTCTAATTTAGGTAACTTGGGGCAGAAAGACCCACCCTAAAGGTGGGTAGCATAATTCAGTGGACTGTGGTCCTTGACAACATAAAGAGGACAAAGAAAACTGTGTGACTTGCTTTTTTATTGCTGTGGTAAACACCATACCTGAAGCAACTTACACAAGAAAGCATTTATTTTGAATTATAGTTTCAGAGGGTTAAAGTCCATGATACTGGAACAAGGGCATGGCAGCAAGAAGAGTTGAGAGCTCACATCTCAAATCAAATGAAGGAGGTAAAGAAAAGTAACTTGCAATAATAAAATAACCTTTTGAAACTTCATTGCTCACTTCCAGTGATATACTTCCTTCAATAAGACCACTTCCTAATCCTTCCTAAGCAGTTCCAACAACAGGGAACCAAGTATCCAAATATATAAGCCTATGGGGTCCGTTCTCATTTCAAACTACTAGAGGAACTGAGCATAAGCATAGCTTTCTGCTTCCAGATTGTGGACAAAAATGTCAAAATGTGACCATCTACCTTAAACTCCTGATCCCATGTTTTTCCTCTGTGGTAAACGATAACTTTGAAATGTGAGGCTAAGCTGTGACCCAATTCCTTCCCTAAGGTTCTTTTCTCAAGTTATTTTATCACTGTAATGAGATCATTTGTTAATACATGTAGAGAATTAAAATGAGAAGATCTTAGTTTCAAAAACAGTTTAATAAGGTGTATAGCAGTTTGAATATGCTTGGCCCAGGGAGCAGCACTATTTGTGGGTATGGCCTTATTGGAGGAAGTGTATCACTGTGGGCATGGGCTTTAAGACCTTTCTCCTAATCAAATTGGAGTCAGCCTTCTACTCCTGACCTTCAGATGAAGATGTAGAATTGTCAGCTCCTCCTGTACCATGCCTGCCTGGATGCTGCCATGCTCCTGCCTAGATGATAGTAGACTGAACTTCTGAACCTCTAAGCCAGCCAAAATTAAATGTTGTCCTTATAAAAGGTGCCTTGGTCATAGTGTTCACATCAGTAAAACCCTAAGACAGAAGTTGGTACCAGATACGGGGTTTATTTGTTTCTTGAGGAATCATGAACTCTGAATACTGTGCCCAGGGGCATTCTGAAGATCTCATTAGAAGGTTTTGTTAGATATTCTTTCGGATTAAAACATTCCATCCTAGAAGGAGGAAGAGGGTTTATAAAACTCAAGGACTATCACAATTTAAGACTAATGAAACTCTGGGAATTCACAAAATTCACATGGCCATCCCCAATGTTCTACAAGTAGTGAACAATTGCAGGCAGGAGTGAGGGGTTTCCTTCAGTGGGGATTCCTGAAAGTTGGTCAGAGAGCTCTAGGGACGTAGTTTTCATTAATCATTATCAACACTGAGTAAGGCTTTCTGGTAATGGAGCTGACATTGAATCATCTGTGCTCCTTTCAGTGACCTCAACAAACTCATTGGTTCACTAAGCTAAAATCAGGTGCAATGATGTTGGCTTTGTTTCACTCAACGTCCTACTTGGAATAAACATATACTTGTTCATATATTTTCAGGAAAATTTACACAACCGAAGGTAGAAACTTCTAAACAAAAGAATATTTCTCTTCGTTAGTTTAGTCTACTCACTCTATATGGAAAATAAGGATGGAAAAGAACACCACCACCCCCTACATTAATTTGGGCCACACCTTTAGTGGGACACCTACATAAGGACATTGGAAGAAGGAAGATTCACTCTCTGCTTTCACTTACTTGCCAGCACATCTGTTGGGACCTTCTTCCACAGAAGACCAGCTGAAACAACTAGCCTCATGAGACTGAGCAACTACTAGATTCTTGGACTTCCCATCCACAGCAGTCCATTGTTGGGTTAGTTGGACTACAGACTAAGTCATCACAATAAATTCTGTTAATATATAGACACATTCCATAAGTTCTTTAACTCTAGAGAACCTTGACGAATAGAGAAGTTGGTACCAGGCACTGGTATTGCTGTGATAGGTCTCATCATGCTTTGTTTGGAAGAATGTGGATTTTGAGGCTTTGGATTTGGAAAGTAATGGAATGCTTTAAGTGGGGGCTTAATGGGACATCCTAGTAGGAATATGGAAGACTTTGTTGCTGAGAGTTATTTGAACTATGCAGATCTGGCTCAAAAGGATTCATCGAAGAAGAATTTCAGCATGCAGCCTAGAGACTGTTTTTGTGGTATTTTTGTGAAGAATGTGGCTGCTTTTTGGCCTTATATGAACTGAGGCTAAGGTAAAGAGATTTTTATTAATTACATTGACAAAGGAAATCTCACAAAAGCCTAGCAGAGAGTTTTTTTTCTCTAAGTCTCATGATGAGCATTTTGAACAAGTATAGCAAGCTCACAAAGGAAAAAGAATAAAATATATGGTTCAAGTATTAAAGGGGCAAAAGGAAGTGAAATTAAACTGAATCCTTTGTTCAAAGATATTAAATTGAGGTAAGGGAGTGGTGACCTTGGGGCAAGATACCACCCAGCTAAATTTATGTCCAGGCAGGGTAATACCACACTTTTAATCCCAAGAAGCAATAGCAAGATTATCTCTAAATTCAAGGCCATCCTGGTAAAGAGCAAGTACCAAGTACAGAAAAACTTAAATCCAGGCATGGTGGATCACACCTTTAATCCAAGAGTTTAGGAGACAGGCATGCAGATCTTTGAGTTCAAAGTCAATCTAGAGAGCAAGTTCCAGGATAACCAAACTTAGGCAGAGAATAAATTCATTTAAAAAAGAAAGCTGGTGATAATATAACAGAACAAGGGAGCCATATTCCAGCCCCAGCAAACATCAGAACTAAGCAGATTCACCCATTTGTCTGTGGATTTATAGTCAAGAGAAGGAGACAACTGGGACAATTGATGCTGGTTAGCTAGAGCTAAGAAATTAGTGGAGATTAAGGAGAGACTACCATCATTGACATGAAATCTTCTGGGAAGTGTTTTCTGAGATCACAAAGAAGCTGTGTTCCAGAGATAGCCAAGGTTATACTTTGTACTGCAACTGTACTTAATAATGTGTAAGATTCACACAGGTAGTACTACTGGTTTTGAAGGCATGAAGGGGTCATGAAGAACACCTGAGGCTTGGCACTGTGAGAGGCTAGGGAAGGACATTGGGGAAAACACAGCTTCAATTGAAGATGACAGCCCAGAACTGAAGGGGTCATGATGAGGCTTGGCACCATGAAGAGAGCCTATGAGAGGCTATTGGTGAAGTCTTGTTGCAGTGAAAGGCCCCAGTGTATTGGTGATGCTAGTACCATGGGATGATCACCAAGAACAGCAGTGGCAGTGGAATGCATCAATTTGAGCTTAGATTGCTACAGAGGACAGAGCTGGAGAAGTGACACCAGCCCACAAGACCATGTGTGAATCCCAGACATTAGAAGAAGAAGCTGTAACACCGAAGTTGCCTTGGAAACCCCAAGATGTTTGAGATTTCAGAGCTGTAGGATAGATATCTGCTGAGGACAGCAGCTAGCAGGGAGTGGATCCAGCCTATGAGAAAGAACATTGTTGTAGTCAACAAAGATGAAAAGGGGTGGAGATCTGAAGGCTGCTTTGACATCAGAGATGGAGATGCAGGGTTTAGAATTTGTCCAGCTGTTTTGTGTCATGCTTTGGGGTTTATAGTTAAGTGACCGGATAAATATCAGAAGATACTTTGAACTTTTAACATTGTTGAAACTGCTATAGACCATGGGGACTTTGGAAGTCAGACTAAATGTATTTTTTATTATCCTATGTCTAGGTATGGCCCCCACAGACTCATAAGGTTGAACAAGTCTATAGAGTCCAGGGAGTGGAATATGGGAATTTGAATATTCTTGACTCAAGGACTGGCAATATTTGGAGGTGTGGCCTAGATGGAGGAAGTGTGTCACTGTTGTGCGGACTTTCAGACCCTCATCCTATCTGCCCAGAGACCAGTCTTACCTGCCTGCCAGCCTTCAGAAGAAGATGTAGACCTCTCAGCTTCTCCTGCACCTTGCTTGCCCGGAAGCTGCCATGCTTCTACTCTGATGATAATGGACTGAACTTATGATCTTGTAAACAAGCCCCAATTAAATATTTTCCAAATAAGACTTGCCTTGGTCATGTTGTCTGTTTACATCAATAAAACCCTTACTAATACTCACAGGAGGAAATATAGAGACAAAGTGTGGAGCAGAGACTGCCCCACCTGGGCATCCATCATATATACAGTCACCAAACCTGGACACTATTGCAGATGATCAGAAGTGCTTGTTGACAGGAGCCTGATATGGCTGTCTCCTGAGAGTGTCTGCCAAAGGCTGACAAATACAGAGGCAGATGCTCACAGCCACCCATTGGACTGACCGCAGGTCCCGGATGGAGGAGTTGGAGAAGGGACTGAAGAAGCTGAGGGGTTTTGCAGGCCCATGGGGGGGGTGGTGCAACAGTTCAACAGGACAGACCACCTGGAGCTCCCTGGGGACTGGATCACCAACCAAAGAGTACACATAGAGGGACCCACGGCCCCAGCCACATATGTGGCAGTGGATGGCCTTGCTGGACATCAGTGGGAGGAGTGGCCCTTGTTCCTGGTAAGGCTTGACGATGCCTTAGTATAGGGCAATGCCAGGGTCGGGAGGTGGGAGTGGGTGGGTGGGTGGATGGGTGGGGAAGCACCCTCATAGAAGCAGGGAGAGGGAGGATGGAATACGGGGTTTCCAGGGGGAAACCGTGAAAGGAGATAACATTTGAAATGTAAATAAATAAAATATCCAATAAAAAGAAAGAAAGGAGGTCTGACATATTCTACCTAATGTTTTTTAAAATTTTGAGTTTTTCTTTTTTAGTTAAAGAAACAGTATTCATATACTCATTATTATTATTTTCTTGAGACAAGCTCTCACTAAATAGCCAGTTCTGGCCTGTTACTCTCTGTAGATTAGGCTGTGCTTGAACTCAGAGATATTCTTACTTCTGCCTCCTTAGTACTGAGATTAAAGGCTGCTCCACAACTTCCAGCCTCATATACTCACTTTTTAAAAGTTCCCTTTAAACAAGCTAGTTTATTTATCTTCCCTTATGGTGAAACTTTCTTTGCAATGGAGACAGGAAAATTATCAGGAAGTCAAAAGTGTTACGGCCCCATTTGACGAGGGTGCAACATCTTTCAATATATGTTTTTGCTTTCTGAGATGAGATAAGTGGGGAGTTCACAGTTGACCTCAATAGTCTACAGAATTAAACAGTATATTAAGTATTTAATCCATAAAATATAATCCATTTAAAATTGGGCTTTGATATGGTATTCAATTTACTAGCTGTGCCAAGTGAAATCATATTTTCTCTAGCCACAAATTATGTATCCCCATTGTCCAATAAAATTCATATTTCAATAAATCATATCTGTCAATATTTTTCTCCATTATCAAGGTTGAGAAGAGTTGGGCATGCAATAAAACTTTAAGTTTTTTTCCCAAGGTGGTTTACAGTTATCCTCTGCATGTGGAAGAAGGTACAGAAGGCAGGTAGTCCAATTTGTGTTTTGACAACTATAAAAGAGATATTTGACCTCCATCTTTTATGATTAGTGTGTCTGTATCTCAAATAGTTATAAATATGTAAAATGCATTCTATTTTCCTTTGAAACGCAACTATGGCTTCATGTTGAACTATGTTGCAATTCAATCAAAGATGAACGTCATAAGAGTAATAGCGTTCCAGAGATAGCCCTGCTTCTCTAAGGCAATAGAAAATATTAAGAGATGTATGGTTGCCGGTTGTTAGAAAGAAAAGAATTCTTTGCACTGGCTGGGGTAGTTTGAATGAAAATGGCCCCTATAGGCTCACAGAGAAAGGCATAATTAGGAGGTGTGGCCTTGTTGGAGTAGGTGTGTCACTGGCTTTGAAGTTTCAAATGCTCCAACTAGGACCAGTGTCATTCATTCTTCCTGCTGCCTGCCAATCTGGATGTAGAACTCTCACTACTTCTCCAGCACCTGTGCCTGTGTTCCAGCATGCTTCCCACCATGATGAGAATGGACTAACCCTCTGAACCGGTAAGCCAGCCCCTATTAATTGCTTTCTTTTATGAGACTTAGCATTGATAACATAATCATGATGTCTCTTCAGAGCAATAGAAAACCTAAGTTATTGATGCATGTCTTGTATCTGCCTCCAGTAATGCCAAGAAAAAGAAAACTCTGAACATACCTGTTTAATCACAATACATCCACAAAGTAAGATTTATTGACTGTGTGCTTAACAATAAATGTTAGTCTAAATAGACCTTTCCATTTTTATCAGTTTTGCTTGGAATGTAGGGAATAGTGTCATGCATTGCACACACACGTTGAACATTTCCTGTATATATGGATCTCTAATTTACTCAGATAGAATTCAAGTATAAGCCTTACATTGTACATAAGGCCATTTGAACAGTGAAATGTATTTTATATGTGACAAACGTTAGATTCACTACCCACTGGTGCATTACCAAAAACCCATTTCTTAACTCTCCGCAATTCTAACATAAATTCCCTAGAGAGTTTTAAAGCAGCTAAAGCCTAAAACAAAAGACTTATTGTCGTTTTCGATCACTTTCTCATTATCCATTGGGCATTTCATCACCATCAGATAACGAAATCTGGAAAGTAAAACCTGAAACTGTGATCTACAGTTTTCCTTTGGAGTCTATCTGAAGAAAATCATTAAAAGATCCAGAAAACTGAGAAAAATTCCATTAGAGTGCACACAGTAAATAATAGCAAATTGCATGACATACTTGGGAGACACACAAGAAATACAATTAATTTTAACCCCAATCAATAGCAAAACATCTGTCTAAGATGTAATTATATATTTCATTAATAATTACATTAGCCTAATAATAAAACAGTTGTTAAACAAGTTAAGTGTTTCTAATGTGATCCTATTTAAATATAATAAGCTTAACTGCATAAATGCCAAAAATATCTCCTTCTCTCACTCAAGGTAAAGGCAAAATTCACCTGTAGAGTTTGTAACCTGCAGAGCTTTGAGCTTTCTGACTCCACTATGACTTCTAGAAAATCACCTCACAGTTCTCTGCCTCCCTCCATCAGTTCCAGCCACGCCTCTATCCCAGCTGCTTCTCCTCATGCATGCAAGGTCTTCTCTGACAACTGAGCCTCAGCAACTGTCATCACTTTAGCTGGAATGCATATTTCTCTTGACTGCTGCTGGAGGCCACACTCTACCTGAATGTTTTCATTCCACACCCAAAGGTTCCTTGATAACTTTCCTGGCTATTCTGACTCTCTGAAAAGAATGCTCACCCTGGAATTTCATTTCCTTGAAGCTAGGCCTTGTCATGCTCCCTCTTATCACTTACCAATATGAAAATATTTCATACTGACTTAATAGCTACATGGCTATATGGCTGATTTCCCACACTAGGCTGAGAACTCCATGAGGATAAGATCTGTTCATTTGCTGCCTCTGGTCCTTGCAGTGTCCAAAACACTGCATGGCAGAGACCACTCACAGTGTTTATGGGACAGAGGTAAAACAAATGAACTGAGTGATAATCTGTGGGATTGAGCATGTAAAATTACACAGGCATGCCTGGGTCTAGCCATATAGCTACCTACTAATGCACTTCCCACCAGGGTCTAGGCTTGCAGGGCAGGGTGAAGTAGGGCAACTGGAGGCATGGCCAAGAGAAATCTTTTCAAGGTTGAAATGACCTTTCCATATACCAGGGTGATTTTATCCTTTTTTAGAATGTGAGGCCTATTCCAAAGCCGTTACATGATATGAACTGTAAATGTTGCTTTATTTCTACAGATAGTGGACTGAGATGAGAGCCGTTCCCAAGCTCTTCAGATGCACAGTTTGGGCAGACAGTTTCTCTATTATAATTATCTCTTGTTCAAGGCTTGGAAGCTTCTAGCCTCCACACAGTATAATCTTCCAAGCTGATGGATTTCATTCAACTTCTCTCAGCTCCTCAATAAGTTGCTCTGCTTGGCATCATACAGTGGTGGCAGTCTGTTCTAATCTTCTGGCTAATTCTCCTCTGGCTCATCCTGTCATCCTCTGTGTCTAGCTTGTTTTCTCTGCAAACTGTCTCTGTAAAAATGTCCTGGGAAAATTGCCTCACAGGCACACATAACAAGACGACGAACACCACCACCATCACCACCACCTATGTCTAGCTCTAGCTTGTTCTCTCTCCCTGTGATGTTCTTAAGTTACCTTTCTTTCTGTGCCCTTCCAGCAACCTTGAGCAGGCTAAATCAGACCTTGTTTTGCCACAGTTGCCTAGCCCATATAGGGTGGAGTCTTCCAACCTAGGTGATATCTATAGTCTTGCCACATATGCAGCTTCCTGCAAGAAAACACTACCTGCTGATCAGCTGAGGTTGTTTTCCTGAGGATATTCTGGCAAAGTGAGGGATGGGTTCCCCCCTTTAAATTAAGACTTATGAATTAAGCATTGGGCCTTGATCAAAAACTTTGTCTTGTTCTCATTTGTCTCTCATCCCATCCATCCCCAGCTCTCCTTCCAGGTACCCACTTCTCCATGGATGCTGGCAGCTACATCATTCCTGTGCTGTTCTCCTGAGATGGGTGTATCTTCTGTCTGAGTCATTCTGACAAACCTTGCTCTAATTTGTTAGTCTTCTCTTGTCGAGCCCGCTCTCGACCAGCAAGAACGACGCGACCACCAGTCCTTCTAACAGCAGTTTATTCAGTCCTGATTCTTCTTGTTTATATCTCCCAGAACCCTGGGCCTCTCACTCCTTTTATACTCTCTCTCATCCACGCACCGCAGGCCACGCCCCCTCGCCAGTCACGAGGCTTCAGCTAATCAGGGCAGCAGGGCCAAATCTCCACCAAATTGGATTCACCTGTATCCTGGTACACCTGCGCAGCACTCAAGATGTTTGTGTCTTATATGAGAAAGTCAGGTGCAAGTCATATGACTTAGCTGCAGTCCCTGGCGCCTTTGGGACTGCCGCCACACTCGCTCCCCACATTCTCTCAATCAAATGTCACTCGCAAACATAATGGATTCCTTCTACAAATTAAACTTACCTACATTGTTTGCTATTAAAGGTGTAAGGGCCTGTCTATATTCTAGACAGATCATACAGTAATCTAGAATATCTACTTTCCAGCCAGATTATATAGACCCAGAAAAATTTTAGCTATGATCTCTTGCCAGAGCAGCCATGTTATTGGGTATGAACTTATCAAAAGTCAAATTGGGGAGCCCTCTCAACCAGTCCAAGCTGCCTGGAGCAGCCTGCGATTCCTGAGGGACCTCTATTCTCCTACCACCTCTCCTCTACCTTCATCAGACTCGTGGATGATAGAGGATAGCATCCCTTTTCCCACCCAGCTTCTCTGCTTGCTGAACCCCATGGGCCAAGCCAAGCTGCCTTGAACAGCCTGCTATCTGAGAGAGCCTCCTACTCTCCCACCACCTCTCCCCCCCTTCATCAGACTCCTGAACCATTCCTGAAAGCTTCCCTTCCCTGACCCATTTTCATTGCTATCAGAGCCCTCTGGGCCAAACCAAGCTGCCCTGAGCAGCCTCTTATCTAAGGGAGAACTACATTCTCCCGACATGTCTCCACCCAACTCCAGCAAACCTGATGTTCCTGAACCATACAGACCACAGGTCCAGAAACATTAATAAGAATAATAGGAATGGAAGAGGTGAAGAGTCCCAGCTCTAAGGTCCAAAAACATATTCTCAACAGAATTAAAGAAGAAAACTTTCCCAACCTAAAGAAAGAGATACATATAAATATAACACCTTATAGAATGCCATTAGATGGGACGGGGAAAAAAAAGCCCTCACAGACAATAATAATCAAAACACAAAATCTACAGAACAAAGAAAGAATATTAAAAGCAGCAAGAGCAAAAGGTCAGGTAACATATAAATGTGAAAACAGGATCCATCATTGTGCTGCAAACAAGAAACACATCTCAGCCATAAAAATAGACATTACCTCAGAGAAAATGGCTTGATTTTTTTCCAAACAAATGGACCCAAGAAGCAAGCTGATATAGCTACTTTAGCATCTAATTTAATAGACTATCAACAAGATGAACCAAAAGGCACAAGGAAAAGCAAAAGAGACAGGGAAGGATACTTCATATTCATCAAAGAAAAAAAAATGGATCAAAATGATATGTCAATTCTGAACATCTATGCTTCCCAAATAAGGGTACCCACATTTGTAAAGGAAATATTGCTAAAACTTAAATCATACATAGATACCAACACATTAATACTGGGAAACTTCAACACTCCACTCATACCAATTGACAGGTCATTCAGATAAAGACTAAACAGAGAAGTAATAAAACTAACAGATATAATGATTCAAAAGGACATGACAGACATCTATAGAATATTTCACCCAAACACAAAAGAATATACCTTATTCTCAGCACCTCCTGGATCTTCGTCCAATATTGACCATATAGTCAGTCACAAAGGAAGCCTCAACAGATATAAGAAAATTAAAATAAAACCTTGTATCTTATGAGACCACATGGATTAAAGTGGACTTCAACAACAACGGAAACAATGAGAAAACTTACACACTCATGGAAATTGAACAACTGTCTACTCAATGATGTCTAGTAAATCTCCAGCCCAGAAAAGCTAGGGCAAAGAAATCACAACTCAATTAATAGGAATACAAGCTACATTTCTAGATTGGGCAGATCTATCACTGCATCACTAAATTCCCCATGTATGAGATTCCTTATAACTTTTGATTTTTCCAGGCCACATTGTTCTGCACTATTGTCTTTGCACCTCCTCCTCTCCCTCCTCCTCCATAGTCGTCTCTCCCTTCTTTTCCCAAATTTGCAGCTCCACCTACACTTCTACTGCCGAGTCACCTGCTCTACCCTTTATTTTACCAGTTAAAATGGGGAGAAGGGACACAAGAAGTCACCTATGATAAATGATTCACTCCTCATCTGCAACATCCCCCAGGACAGCAAAATTAGAATCAAAATAGATGACCACGGCTATCCAGAACACAATGATCTCTGAGTCAGGGAAGAAATAGAAAACAAAGAATTTCTGGAATTCAATGAAAATGAAGGCACAACATACCCAAATTTATGGGACCCAATGGAAGCAGTGCTAAGAGGAAAGTTCAAAATATTATGAGCCTCCATAAAGAAATTAGAAAGTTCCCATACCAGCAATTTAAAAGTACACCTGAAAGCTGTAGGAAAAAAAATAAGAAGCAAGGACACATAACAGAAGTAGAGGGTAGGAAATAATAAAAATCAGGGCTGAAATCAATCTGTTAGAAACAAATAAAACAGTACAAAGAATCAACAAAACCAAGAGTTGGTTCTTTGAGAAAATTAGCAAGTTAGCCAAAATTTTATCCAAACTAACCAAAAGGTAGAGAGACAATACCTGAATAAACAAAATCAGAAATGCAAGTGGAGATCTAACAAAAGACACTGAACAAATTCAAAGAATCATTAGGTCTTGCTTGAATAACCTGTATTCAACCAAAAGGGAAAACCTTAATGAAACAGATGATTGTCTAGACAGATATCATATATCAAAGTTAAATCAAGATCAGCTAAACTATATAAACAACCCTATAACCCTTAAAAAATTAGAAGCAGTCATCAAAAGTCTCTCAACAAAAAAGCCCAGGGCCATATGGTTTTAGTGCACAATTCTATATGACATTCAAAGAAGAGCTAATTCTAACACTCCTGAAACTATTTCACAAAATAGAAACTGAGGGTCTATTGCCAAACTTATTCTATGAAGCCATAGCCACCCCGATTTCTAAACCACACAAAGACTAAAAGGAAAAGGAATTTAAGGACAATTTCTTTTATGAACATTGATGCAAGAATACTTAATAAAGTACTCACAAACTGAATCTTGGAACACATCAAAAACATGATCCATCAAGAAGAAGTAGGCTAGATCAGTGGCCCAATACCTGCCCAAATGTAACAGCCTAGTTACCTCCCAGAAGTTCCAAAGTAAGGAAAGAAACAGGGGACTCTCTTACTCAAATTTCCACACAGGCTGGAACATGTACACAGCCCAGCTGACAGGGGATTTACCCCCCACTTCTACCTCAACCCCCAAGCTCCACTTTCCTTCGGCACCTTTTGCTCACCAGGTTCAGATCAGTGGCCCAATACCTGCACAAATACTACAGCCTGGAAACATCCCAGGAGCTCCATAGTAACCAAGGGCACAGGACATCTTCAGTAAACGGGGCACAGGATTTCTGAAGTAACCAGAGACACAGAAGGTCTAACCTAACCAGAGACACTGGAGGCCCACTCTAATCAGAGGCAACACTGCCTGTCTCCAAGGAGATCAGCCCTAACTCAGATTACAGAGCTCTCTGCCTCCAAGGAGACCAGTTACAATCAGAGACACCCAGGCCAGTTAACACCAGTGAACCAGATGGCCAGAGTCAAGCAGAAAATCATATGTGGTAAACCCAATGCAATTTGGCACAATCAGAACCCAGTTCTTCCACCAGAGCAATCCCTGGATACTCTAACATGACTGAAAAGCAATATAATGGCCTCACGTCCCATTTTTGAAGGTGACAGATGCCTTTAAGGAAGATATAACAAACTCCCTTTAAAGAAACAGGAAAACAAAGGCAAACAGGTAGAAACAAACAAATCCCTTAAAGAAATACTGGAAAATATGAGAGAGCAGGTAAAGGAGTTGAATAAAACAGTCTTAGAACTATAATTTTAAATAGAAACAATAAGGAAACAACAAAATGTGGAAACCCAGGAGATGGACAACTTAGACAAGATATCAGGAGTTACAGATGCAAATATTACCAACAGAATATGAGAGATAGAATAGAGAATCCTAGGCATAGAAAATACAAAGTTAAAAAGCTTCAAACCCAATGGAGGAGCTAGAGAATGTACCTAAGGAGCTGAAGGTGTCTGCAACCCTATGGGTGGAACAACAATATGAGCTAACCAGTATCCCGGAGCTCTTGTCTCTAGCTGCACATGTATCAGAAGATGGACTAGTCAGCCATCAATGGGAAGAGAGGCCCCTTGGTCTTGCAAACTTTATATGTCCCAGTACAGGGGAACACAAGGGCCGAGAATTTGGAGTAGGAGGGTAGGGGAGCAGGGTGGGGGGATTTTATAGGGGACTTTGGGATGACATTTGAAATGTAAGTGAAGTAAATAGCTAATAAAAAAATGAAAAAAAAAAGTTCCAACCCCAAAATGTCCAGGAAATACACGAAACAATGAAAAGACCAAACCTAAAAATAATAGGAATAGAAGAGGGTGAAGAATCCCAGCTCAAAGGGCCAGAAAACATCTTCAACAAAATCATAGAAGAAAACTTCCCTAACCTAAAGGAAGAGATGGTCATAAATGTACAAGAAGCCTACAGAACACCAAATTAATTGGACCGGAAAAGAAAATCCTTTCATCACAAAATAATCAAAACACTAAATGCACAGAAACTGTTAAAAGCTGTAAGGGGGGAAGGCCAAGTAACATATAAAGGCAGACCTGTATGAATTGCACCATACTTTGCAACAGAGACTCTAAAAGCTAGAAGATCCTAGACAGATATCATCCAGACCCTTAGAGAACATATATGCCAGCACAAGCTAATATACCCTGCAAAATATTCCAAAACCATACCAAATTTAAATAATTGCATCTTTTTACTAATCCAGCCCTACAGAGGATACTGAAACAAAATTTCCAATACAAGGAGGGTAACTACACCCAAGAAAACATAAGAAACTAAACATATCACAACAAACCCAATAGAAGAGAATCATAAACACAGAATACCATGTCCAACAACAAAAATATCAGGAACTAATAATCATCTGTCTTTAATATCTCTTAACATCAATGAACTCAATTGCCTAATAAAAAGGATTTGGCTAAAGACTGGATACATAAGCAGGATATAGCCCTTAGCTTCATATAAACAATAAACCTCAGTGACAAACAAACCTCAGAGTAAAAGGCTGGAAAAAAGTTTTGCAAGCAAACAGTCACAAGAACCAAGCTGGAATAGAGTGTGGCTGTGGGCAGTGAGAGGAAGCCTGGTAAGGTTGAGCTAAGGTTTAAAGCCCTGGGGACCCTGAAGGGACAGTAGAAGCTTTGCCTGCTTCCGGACCAGGACCCTGTCATGTAGCCACACTCTTGCTTTAGAGAGGTTTGTGGCTTTCAGTCATATAGATACAGCACCCCAATCCTTCCCACATGTAGATGAGATATCCCAGACCTCATAGACCAAGCCAATAGTAAACACCTACTGTCATACTGTGAACCACCACAAGACTGTATATAAAAATCCTATTGAGAATAAATAAAGGAGTGAGAATTACTCTGTCATTATCAGAGAGCCTCTGTCATAAGAGTTGTAAGACCACCACCAGGGAAAGGACCTGCTCTCCCAAAACACCACAAGAAGCTTCCCGCCACCTCTCCCAGGCTAGTCAGCCTCCCACCAGCTCAGCCAGGTATTACTCAGCATAGAGCATCTTGGAGCAACAAAAGCGACGGCAGTGGTGGATACAGCTGCATTAGTGGAAACAGCAGAGACAATTCCTCCTTCCTGGTAGCATTCTCTCCCCTTCTCCTGAACCCTCAGACCTGTTTAGGCCAAAGATCTTCAGGGAAAGCTTACAGTACACAGGCCTACATCATAGACATCCTAACATCCAAAAAATAATATTTCAGCCACAAATAGTAGAAAAAAAGGTGAGGAAGAATTCATATCCATCAAAGGAAAAAAATCCACCAAAAAACAAAGTCTCAATTCTGAGCATATATACACCAAATGCAAGGGCACCCACATCCATAAAAGAAATTTTACTAAAGCTCAAAACACACATTGAACTTCACGCAATAATAGTGGGAGACTTCAACAGTCTACTCTCACCAATCGACAGGTCATTGAAAAAGAAAATAAGGAGCCAGCCACCGTCGGGACCAGAGGACAGGTGTCCGCCTGGCTCTGAAGACCTCAGCCTCAGGAGCAGCGGTCGCCATCTTGGTTCCTGGACTCCACCGAACTTAGAAAATTAGTCTGAACAGGTGAGAGGGTGCACCACAGACCCGGACAGCTTCTGGGACAGGCGGAGGCACAGAGCCACTGAGGCAGCACCCTTTGCGGGCCACAGACAGCCGGCCACCATCCGGACCAGAGGACAGGTGTCTGCCTGGCTCGGAAGGCCTCAGCCTCAGGAGCAGCAGGCACCACCTTGGTTCCAGGCCTCTGCTGAACTTAGGAATTTAGTCTGCACAGGTGAGAGTCTGCACCACAGAATCTGACAGCTTCTGGGACCTGCCAAAGCAACACAGCTTCTGAGAAAGGTCCTGTTTTGGGGCTTCTTCTTTGGCCAGGAGGAGGTCCAAACACAAGATATCTGTGCACCTTCCCTGTAAGAGAGCTTGCCAGCAGAGAGTGCTATGAGCACTGAAACTCAGAGGAGAGAATCTGTCTCCCAGGTCTGCTGATAGACGGTAACAGAATCACCAGAAGAACAATCTCTAAACAGAGTCAACTATAACAACTAACTCCAGAGATTACCAGATGGCGAAAGGTAAACGTAGGAATCTTATTAACAGAAACCAAGACCACTCACCATCATAAGAACCCAGCACTCCCACTTCGCCCAGTCCAGGGCACCACAACACACCCAAAAACCTAGACCCAGATTTAAAAGCATATCTCATGATGATGGTAGAGGACATCAAGAAGGCCTTTAATAACTCACTTAAAGAAATACCGGAGAACACTGCTAAAGAGTTACAAGTCCTTAAAGAAAAACAGGAAAGCAAATCAAACAGGTAGAAGTCCTTACAGAAAAACAGGAAAAAACATACAAACAGGTGATGGAAATGAACAAAACCATACTAGACCTATAAAGGGAAGTAGACACAATAAAGCAAAATCAAAGTGAGGCAACACTGGAGATAGAAACCCTAGGAAAGAAAACTGGAACCATAGATTCAAGCCTCAGCAACAGAATACAAGAGGTGGAAGAGAGAATCTAAGGTGCAGAAGATTCCATAGAGAACATTGGCACAACAATCAAAGAAAATGGAAAATGCAAAAAGATCCTAACTCAAAATATCCAGGAAATCCAGGACACAATGAGAAGACCAAACCTACGGATAATAGGAGTGGATGAGAATGAAGATTTTCAACTCAAAGGACCAGCAAACATCTTCAACAAAATTTTTGAAGAAAACTTCACAAATCTAAAGAAAGAGATGCCCATGAACATACAAGAAGCCTACAGAACCCCAAATAGACTGGACCAGAAAAGAAATTCCTCCCGACACATAATAATCAGAACAACAAATGCACTAAATAAAGATAGAATATTAAAAGCAGTAAGGGAAAAAGGTCAAGTAACATATAAAGGCAAGCCTATCAGACTTACACCAGATTTTTCACCAGAGAATATGAAAGCCAGAAGAGCCTGGACAGATGTTATACAGACACTAAGAGAACACAAATTCCAGCCCAGGCTACTATACCCAGCCAAACTCTCAATTACCATAGATGGAGAAACAAAAGTGTTCCACGAAAAAACCAAATTCACACATTATCTCTCCACAAATCCAGCCCTTCAAAGGATAATAACAGATAAAAACCAATACAAGAACAGGAACAATGCCCTAGAAAAAACAAGAAGGTAATCCCTCAACAAACCTAAAAGAAGACAGCCACAAGAACAGAATGCCAACTTTAACAACAAAATTAACAGGAAGCAACAATCACTTTTCCTTAATATCTCTTAATATCAATGGTCTCAACTCCCCAATAAAAAGACATAGACTAACAAACTGGCTACACAAACAAGACCCAACATTTTGCTGCTTACAGGAAACTCATCTCAGAGAAAAAGGTAGACACTACCTCAAAATGAAAGGCTGGAAAACATTTTTCAAGCAAATGGTATGAAGAAACAAGCTGGGATAGCCATCCTAATATCTGATAAGATTGACTTCCAACCCAAAGTCATCAAAAAAGACAAGGAGGGGCACTTCATTCTCATCATAGTTAAAATCCTCCAAGTGGAACTATCAATTCTGAATATCTATGCTCCAAATACAAGGGCAGCCATATTCATTAAAGAAACTTTAGTAAATCTCAAAGCACACATTGCACCTCACACAATAATAGTGGGAGACTTTAACACACCACTATCACCAATGGACAGATCATGGAAACAGAAACTAAACAGGGACACAGTGAAACTAACAGAAGTTATTAAACAAATGGATCTGACAGATATCTACAGAACATTTTATCCTAAAACAAAAGGATATACCTTCTTCTCAGTACCACATGGTACCTTCTCCAAAATTGACCACATACTAGGTCACAAAACAGGCCTCAACAGATTAAAAAATATTGAAATTGTCCCATGCATCCTATAAGATCACCATGCACTAAGGTTGATCTTCAATAACAAAATAAATAATAGAAAGCCAACATTCACGTGGAAACTGAACAACACTCTTCTCAATGATACCTTGGTCAAGGAAGGAATAAAGAAAGAAATTAAGGACTTCTTAGAGTTCAATGAAAATGAAGCCTCAACATACCCAAACTTATGGGACACAATGAAAGCACTTCTAAGAGGAAAACTCATAGCTCTGAGTGCCTCCAAAATGAAAATAGAGAGCGCATACATTAGCAGCTTGACAACACACCTAAAAGCTCTAGAACAAAAGGAATCAAATTCACCCAAGAGGAGTAGACAGCAGGAAATAATCAAACTCAGGGGTGAAATCAACCAAGTGGAAACAAGAAGAACTATTCAGAGAATCAACCAATCGAGGAGCTGGTTCTTTGAGAAAATCAACAAGATAGACAAACCCTTAGCCAGACTCACTAGAGGGCACAGGGAAAGCATTCTAATTAACAAAATCAGAAATGAAAAGGGAGACATAACAACAGATCCCGGAGAAATCCAAAACACCATCAGATCCTTCTACAAAAGGCTATACTCAACAAAACTGGAGAACCTGGATGAAATGGAGAAGTTTCTAGACAGATACCAGGTACCAAGGTTGAATCAAGATCAGGTTAATGATCTAAACAGCCCGATATCCCCCAAAGAAATAGAAGCAGTCATTAATAGTCTCCCAACCAAAAAAAAAAAAAAAGCCCAGGACCAGGTGGGTTTAGTGCAGAGTTCTATCAGACCTTCAAAGAAGATCTAATCCCAGTTCTTCACAAACTATTCCACAAAATAGAAACAGAAGGTACTCTACCCAACTCATTCTATGAAGCCACAATTACTCTGATACCTAAACCACAAAAAGACCCCACAAAGATAGAGAACTTCAGACCAGTATCCCTTATGAATATTGATGCAAAAATCCTCAATAAAGTTTTTGCTAACCGAATCCAAAAACACATCAAAACAATCATCCATCCTGACCAAGTAGGTTTCATCCCAGGGATGCAGGGATAGTTCAATATACAGAAATCCATCAATGTAATCCAGTATATAAACAAACTCAAAGACAAAAACCACATGATCATCTCGTTAGATGCTGAGAAAGCATTCGACAAAATCCAACACCCATTCATGATAAAAGTCTTGGAAAGTTCAGGAATTCAAGGCCCATACCTAAACATGATAAAAGCAATCTACAGCAAAACAGTAGCCAGCATCAAAGTAAATGGTGAGAAGCTTGAAGCAATCCCACTAAAATCAGGGACTAGACAAGGCTGCCCACTCTCTTCCTACCTATTTAACATTGTACTTGAAGTCCTAGCCAGAGCAATTAGACAACAAAAGGAGATCAAGGGGATACAAATTGGAAAGGAAGAAGTCAAATTATCACTTTTTGTAGATGACATGATTGTATATATACGTGACCCTAAAAATTCCACCAGAGAACTCCTAAGCCTGATAAACAGCTTCAGTGAAGTAGCTGGATATAAAATTAACTCAAACAAGTCAATGGCCTTTCTCTACACAAAGGACAAACAGGCTGAGAAAGAAATTAGGGAAACAACACCCTTCTCAATAGCCACAAATAATATAAAATACCTAGGCGTGACTCTAACTAAGGAAGTGAAAGATCTGTATGACAAGAACTTCAAGTCTCTGAAGAAAGAAATTAAAGATCTCAGAAGATGGAAAGATCTCCCATGCTCATGGATTGGCAGGATCAATATAATAAAAATAGCTATCTTGCCAAAAGCAATCTACAGATTCAATGCAATCCCCATCAAAATTCCAACTCAATTCTTCAACAAATTAGAAAGGGCAATCGGCAGATTCATCTGGAATAACAAAAAACCTAGGATAGCAAAAACTCTTCTCAAGGATAAAAGAACCTCTGGTGGAATCACCATGCCTGACCTAAAGATGTACTACAGAGCAATTGTGATAAAAACTGCATGGTACTGGTATAGCGACAGACAAGTAGACCAATGGAACAGAATTGAAGACCCAGAGATGAACCCACACACATATGGTCACTTGATCTTTGACAAGGGAGCTAAAACCATCCAGTGGAAAAAAGACAGCATTTTCAACAAATGGTTCTGGCACAACTGGCTGTTATCATGTAGAAGATTTCGAATTGATCCATTCCTATCTCCGTGTACTAAGGTCAAATCTAAGTGGATTAAGGATCTCCAAATAAAACCAGAGACACTGAAACTTATAGAGGAGAAAGTAGGGAAAAGCCTCGAAGATATGGGTACAGGGGAAAAATTCTTGAATAGAACAGCAATGCCTTGTGCTGTAAGATTGAGAATCGATAAATGGGACCTCATAAAATTGCAAAGCTTCTGCAAGGCAAAAGACTCCGTCAATAAGACAAAAAGACCACCAACAAATTGGGAAAGGATATTTACCTATCCCAAATCTGACAGGGGACTAATATCAAATATATATAAAGAACTCAAGAAGGTAGACTATATAAAATCAAATATCCCCATTAATAAATGGGGCTCAGAACTGAACAAAGATTTCTCACCCGAGGAATACCAAATGGCGAGAAGCACCTGAAAAAATGTTCAACATCCTTAATCATCAGGGAAATGCAAATCAAAACAACCCTTAGATTCTCCCTCACACCAGTCAGAATGGCTAAGATGAAAAATTCAGGTGACGGCAGATGCTGGCAAGGATGTGGAGAAAGAGGAACACTCCTCCATTGCTGGTGGGATTGCAAGCTTGTACAACCACTCTGGAAATCAGTCTGGCGGTTCCTCAGAAAATTGGACATAGTACTACCAGAAGATCCTGCAATACCACTTCTGGGCATATATCCAGAAGATGCCCCAACCGGTAAGAAGGGCTCATGCTCCACTATGTTCATAGCAGCCTTATTTATAATAGCCAGAAGCTGGAAAGATCCCAGATGCCCCTCAACAGAGGAATGGATACAGAAAATGTGGTACATTTACACAATGGAGTACTACTCAGCTATTTAAAAGAATGAATTTATGAAAGTCCTAGCCAAATGGATGGACCTGGCGGGCATCATCCTGAGTGAGGTAAACCAATCACAAAGGAACTCTCACAATATGTACTCACTGATAAGTTGATATTAGCCCAGAAACTTAGGATACCCAAAATATGAGATATAATTTGCTAAAAACATTAAACTCAAGAGAATGAAGACCAAAGTGTGTACACTTTGCCCCTTCTTAGAATAGGAAACAAAACACCCATGGAAGGAGTTACAGAGACAAAATTTGGAAGTGTGATGAAAGGATGGACCATCTAGTGACTGCCATATCCAGAGATCCATCCCATGATCAGCTTCCAAACGCATACACTAGCAAGATTTTGCTGAAAGGACCCAGATATAGTTGTCTCTTGTGAGACTATGCCAGGGCCTAGCAAACACAGAAGTGGATGCTCACAGTCAACTATTGAATGGACCACAGGGCCCCCAATGGAGGAACTAGAGAAAGCACCCAAGGAACTAAAGGGAACTGCAACCCTATAGGTGGAACAACAATATGAACTAAGCAGTACCCTGGAGCTCTTGACTCTAGCTGCATATGTATCAAAAGATGGCCTAGTCGGCCATCACTGCAATGAGAGGCCCATTGGACTTGCAAACTTTATATGCCCCAGTACAGGGGAACGCCAGGGCCAAAAAGGGGGAGTGGGTGGGTAGGGGAGTGGGGGTGGGTGGGTATGGGGGACTTTTGGTATAGCATTGGAAATGTAAATGAGCTAAATACCTAATAAAAATGGGAAAAAAAAGAAAGAAAGAAAGATGAACTAAATTAGACACAGATCCTTCTGGAGTAAGGCAGCCACTGTGTCTCTGTAGAGGGGGATGCTGAGTGTCAACACACATGCAAAACAACCTCACTTGAATACAAATTGATAGGCCTGATTTGAGTAGTATAAAAAAAAACCCAAGGTAAAAGTTCATCAAATGAATTTTTAACTCCTGAACTCAAGTACCCGTCAATAATAAATTCTGAACACAGTTGTGTACTTAATTGCCTTTGTTTATTTTTTTCAATTATATTTTTTGAAATCTCATTGGCTCTAACACATTCTTGCATGCTGTATGATCAAGTTGCAAGTACATAAAATTAGAAATGCCTATATCTGTGTGCTGGCCAGTCTTCAAGTCTTCTAGCTGAGACCACCAGTGTTAAGGTGCAGAAACAGGTCATCCCTAAAAAAAAAAAAAAAAAAAAAAAAAAGAGAGAGAGAAAAAAAGAAAAACAAAATAACAGAGACACAGTGAAACTAACAGAAGTCTTGACCCAAATGGATTTAATAGATATCAATAGAACACTTCATGCCAAAACAAGAGAATATACATTCTTCTGAGTTCCTCATGGAACATTCCCCAAAACTGATAATATAATTGGTCATAAAACAAGCATCAACAGATACAAGAAAATGGGAATACTCTCATGCATTCTATCAGATAACATCAGGATAAGGCTAGATGTCAATAACAACCAAAACAACAGAAAGACCACATACTCATGAAAACTGAAAAACTTTCTGCTGAATGATACTTGGTCAGGGTTGAAATAAGAAAGAATTCCAAGAAGTTAGAGAATTCAACTGAAGTGAAAACAAGCCATACCAAATATCATGGAGCACAATTAAAACAGCATTAAGTGAAGAATCCAAAGCACTAAATGCCTTCCTAAAGAAATTTCAAGAGATCTTATAAAAGCGAGTAAAAAGCACACCTAAACTCGAGCCCCGGGCTACCTTGCCAGCAGAGTCGCCTGACACCTGCAAGGGCCCACACAGGATTCCCCACGGGATCCTAAGACCTCTGGTGAGTGGAACACAGCGCCTGCCCCAATCCAATCACACGGAACCTGAGACTGTGGTACATAGGGAAGCAGGCTACCTGGGCCTGATCTGGGGCACAAGCCCCTTCCGCTCCACTCGAGCCCCGGGCTACCTTGCCAGCGGAGTCGCCTGACACCCGCAAGTGCCCACACAGGATTCCACACGGGATCCTAAGACCTCTAGTGAGTGGAACACAACTTCTGCCAGGAGTCTGGTTCGAACACCGGATATCTGGGTACCTGCCCTGCAAGAAGAGAGCTTGCCTGCAGAGAATACTCTGCCCACTGAAACTAAAGAGAGTGCTGCCCTCCAGGTCTGCTTATAGAGGCTAACAGAGTCACCTGAAGAACAAGCTCTTAACAGTGACAACTAAAACAGCTAGGTTCAGAGATTACCAGATGGCAAAAGGCAAACGTAAGAATCCTACTAACAGATATCAAGACCACTCACCATCATCAGAAATGCAGCACTCCCACCCCACCTAGTCCTGGGCACCCCAACACAACCGAAAATCTAGACACAGATTTAAAAACATTTCTCATGATAATGATAGAGGACATCAAGAAGGACTTTCATAAGTCACTTAAAGAATTACAGGAGAGCACTGCTAAAGAGTTACAGGCCCTTAAAGAAAAGCAGGAAAACACAGCCAAACAGGTAGAAATCATTAAAGAAAAACAGGAAAACACATCCAAACAGGTGATGGAAATGAACAAAACCATACTAGAACTAAAAGGGGAAGTAGACACAATAAAGAAAACCCAAAGCGAGGCAACGCTGGAGATAGAAACCCTAGGAAAGAGATCTGGAACCATAGATGCGAGCATCAGCAACAGAATACAAGAAATGGAAGAGAGAATCTCAGGTGCAGAAGATTCCATAGAGAACATCGACACAACAGTCAAAGAAAATACAAAATGCAAAAGGATCCTAACTCAAAACATCCAGGTAATCCAGGACACAATGAGAAGATCAAACCTACGGATAATAAGAATTGATGAGAATGAAGATTTTCAACTTAAAGGGCCAGCAAATATCTTCAACAAAATAATAGAAGAAAACTTCCCAAACATAAAGAAAGAGATGCCCATGATCATACAAGAAGCCTACAGAACTCCAAATAGACTGGACCAGAAAAGAAATTCCTCCCGACACATAATAATCAGAACAACAAATGCACTAAATAAAGAGAGAATATTAAAAGCAGTAAGGGAGAAAGGTCAAGTAACATATAAAGGAAGGCCTATCAGAATTACACCAGACTTTTCACCAGAGACTATGAAAGCCAGAAGAGCCTGGACAGATGTTATACAGACACTAAGAGAACACAAATGCCAGCCCAGGCTACTATACCCAGCCAAACTCTCAATTACCATAGATGGAGAAACCAAAGTATTCCACGACAAAACCAAATTCACACAATATCTTTCCACGAATCCAGCCCTTCAAAGGATAATAACAGAAAAGAAGCAATACAAGGACGGAAATCACGCCCTAGAAAAACCAAGAAAGTAATCATTCAACAAACCAAAAAGAAGACAGCCACAAGAACAGAATGCCAACTCTAAAAACAAAAATAAAAGGAAGCAACAATTACGTTTCCTTAATATCTCTTAATATCAATGGACTCAATTCCCCAATAAAAAGACATAGACTAACAGACTGGCTACACAAACAGGACCCAACATTCTGCGGCTTACAGGAAACCCATCTCAGGGAAAAAGACAGACACTACCTCAGAGTGAAAGGCTGGAAAACAATTTTCCAAGCAAATGGACTGAAGAAACAAGCTGGAGTAGCCATTTTAATATCGGATAAAATCGACTTCCAACCCAAAGTTATCAAAAAAGACAAGGAGGGACACTTCATACTCATCAAAGGTAAAATCCTCCAAGAGGAACTCTCAATTCTGAATATCTACGCACCAAATGCAAGGGCAGCCACATTCATTAGAGACACTTTAGTAAAGCTCAAAGCATACATTGCACCTCACACAATAATAGTGGGAGACTTCAACACACCACTTTCTTCAAAGGACAGATCGTGGACACAGAAACTAAACAGGGACACAGTGAAACTAACAGAAGTTATGAAACAAATGGACCTGACAGATATCTACAGAACATTTTATCCTAAAACAAAAGGATATACCTTCTTCTCAGCACCTCACGGGACCTTCTCCAAAATTGACCATATAATTGGTCACAAAACAGGCCTCAATAGATACAAAAATATTGAAATTGTCCCATGTATCCTATCAGACCACCATGGCCTAAGACTGATCTTCAATAACAACATAAATAATGGAAAGCCAACATTCACGTGGAAACTGAATAACACTCTTCTCAATGATACCTTGGTCAAGGAAGGAATAAAGAAAGAAATTAAAGACTTTTTAGAGTTTAATGAAAACGAAGCCACAACGTACCCAAACCTATGGGACACAATGAAAGCATTTCTAAGAGGGAAACTCATAGCTCTGAGTGCCTCCAAGAAGAAACGGGAGACAGCACATACTAGCAGCTTGACAACACATCTAAAAGCCCTAGAAAAAAAGGAAGCAAATTCACCCAAGAGGAGTAGACGGCAGGAAATAATCAAACTCAGGGGTGAAATCAACCAAGTGGAAACAAGAAGAACTATTCAAAGAATTAACCAAACGAGGAGTTGGTTCTTTGAGAAAATCAACAAGATAGATAAACCCTTAGCTAGACTCACTAAAGGGCACAGAGACAAAATCCTAATTAACAAAATCAGAAATGAAAAGGGAGACATAACAACAGATCCTGAAGAAATCCAAAACACCATCAGATCCTTCTACAAAAGGCTATACTCAACAAAACTGGAAAACCTGGATGAAATGGACAAATTTCTGGACAGATACCAGGTACCAAAGTTGAATCAGGATCAAGTTGACCATCTAAACAGTCCCATATCACCTAAAGAAATAGAAGCAGTTATTAATAGTCTCCCAACCAAAAAAAGCCCAGGACCAGATGGGTTTAGTGCAGAGTTCTATCAGACCTTCAAAGAAGATCTAATTCCAATTCTGCACAAACTATTTCACAAAATAGAAGTAGAAGGTACTCTACCCAACTCATTTTATGAAGCCACTATTACTCTGATACCTAAACCACAGAAAGATCCAACAAAGATAGAGAACTTCAGACCAATTTCTCTTATGAATATCGATGCAAAAATCCTCAATAAAATTCTCGCTAACCGAATCCAAGAACACATTAAAGCAATCATCCATCCTGACCAAGTAGGTTTTATTCCAGGGATGGTTTAATATACGAAAATCCATCAATGTAATCCATTATATAAACAAACTCAAAGACAAAAATCACATGATCATCTCGTTAGATGCAGAAAAAGCATTTGACAAGATCCAACACCCATTCATGATAAAAGTTTTGGAAAGATCAGGAATTCAAGGCCCATACCTAAACATGATAAAAGCAATCTACAGCAAACCAGTAGCCAACATCAAAGTAAATGGAGAGAAACTGGAAGCAATCCCACTAAAATCAGGGACTAGACAAGGCTGCCCACTTTCTCCCTACCTTTTCAACATAGTACTTGAAGTATTAGCCAGAGCAATTAGACAACAAAAGGAGATCAAGGGGATACAAATTGGAAAAGAGGAAGTCAAAATATCACTTTTTGCAGATGATATGATAGTATATATAAGTGACCCTAAAAATTCTACCAGAGAACTCCTAAACCTGATAAACAGCTTTGGTGAAGTATCTGGATATAAAATAAACTCAAACAAGTCAATGGCCTTTTTCTATACAAAGAATAAACAGGCTGAGAAAGAAATTAGGGAAACAACACCCTTCTCAATAGTCACAAATAATATAAAATATCTTGGCGTGACTCTAACTAAGGAAGTGAAAGATCTGTATGATAAAAACTTCAAATCTCTGAAGAAAGAAATTAAGGAAGATCTCAGAAGATGGAAAGATCTCCCATGCTCATGGATTGGCAGGATCAACATTTTAAAAATGGCTATCTTGCCAAAAGCAATCTACAGATTCAATGCAATCCCCATCAAAATTCCAACTCAATTCTTCAACGAATTGGAAGGAGCAATTTGCAAATTTGTCTGGAATAACAAAAAACCTAGGATAGCAAAAAGTCTTCTCAAGGATAAAAGAACCTCTGGTGGAATCACCATGCCTGACCTAAAGCTTTACTACAGAGCAATTGTGATAAAAACTGCATGGTACTGGTATAGAGACAGACAAGTAGACCAATGGAATTGAATTGAAGACCCAGAAATGAACCCACACACCTATGGTCACTTGATCTTCGACAAGGGAGCTAAAACCATCCAGTGGAAGAAAGACAGCATTTTCAACAATTGGTGCTGGCACAACTGGTTGTTATCGTGTAGAAGAATGCGAATCGATCCATACTTATCTCCTTGTACTAAGGTCAAATCTACGTGGATCAAGGATCTTCACATAAAACCAGAGACACTGAAACTTATAGAGGAGAAAGTGGGGAAAAGCCTTGAAGATATGGGCACAGGGGAAAAATTCCTGAACAGAACAGCAATGGCTTGTGCTGTAAGATCGAGAATTGACAAATGGGACCTAATGAAAATCCAAAGTTTCTGCAAGGCAAAAGACACCGTCAATAAGACAAAAAGACCACCAACAGATTGGGAAAGGATCTTTACCTATCCTAAATCAGATAGGGGACTAATATCCAACATATATAAAGAACTCAAGAAGGTGGACTTCAGAAAATCAAATAACCCCATTAAAAAATGGGGCTCAGAACTGAACAAAGAATTCTCACCTGAGGAATACCGAATGGCAGAGAAGCACTTGAAAAAATGTTCAACATCCTTAATCATCAGGGAAATGCAAATCAAAACAACCCTGAGATTCCACCTCACACCAGTCAGAATGGCTAAGATCAAAAATTCAGGTGACAGCAGATGCTGGCGTGGATGTGGAGAAAGAGGAACACTCCTCCATTGTTGGTGGGAGTGCAGGCTTGTACAACCACTCTGGAAATCAGTCTGGCGGTTCCTCAGAAAATTGGACATAGTACTACTGGAGGATCCAGCAATACCTCTCCTGGGCATATATCCAGAAGATGCCCCAACAGGTAAGAAGGACACATGCTCCACTATGTTCATAGCAGCCTTATTTATAATAGCCAGAAGCTGGAAAGAACCCAGATGCCCCTCAACAGAGGAATGGATACAGAAAATGTGGTACATCTACACAATGGAGTACTACTCAGCTATTAAAAAGAATGAATTTATGAAATTCCTAGCCAAATGGATGGACCTGGAGAGCATCATCCTGAGTGAGGTAACACATTCACAAAGAAACTCACACAATATGTATTCACTGATAAGTGGATATTAGCCCCAAACCTAGGATACCCAAGATATAAGATATAATTTGCTAAACACATGAAACTCAAGAAGAATGAAGACTGAAGTGTGGACACTATGCCCCTCCTTAGATTTGGGAACAAAACACCCATGGAAGGAGTTACAGAGACAAAGTTTGGAGCTGAGATGAAAGGATGGACCATGTAGAGACTGCCATATCCAGGGATCCACCCCATAATCAGCATCCAAACGCTGACACCATTGCATACACTAGCAAGATTTTATTGAAAGGACCCAGATGTAGCTGTCTCTTGTGAGACTATTTCGGGGCCTAGCAAACACAGAAGTGGATGCTCACAGTCAGCTAATGGATGGATCATAGGGCTCCCAATGGAGGAGCTAGAGAAAGTAGCCAAGGAGCTAAAGGGATCTGCAACCCTATAGGTGGAACAACATTATGAACTAACCAGTACCCCGGAGCTCTTGACTCTAGCTGCATATATATCAAAAGATGGCCTAGTCGGCCATCACTGGAAAGAGAGGCCCATTGGACTTGCAAACTTTATATGCCCCAGTTAGGGGAACACCAGGGCCAAAAAGGGGGAGTGGGTGGGCAGGGGAGTGGGGGTGGGTGGATATGGGGGACTTTTGGTATAGCATTGGAAATGTAAATGAGTTAAATACCTAATAAAAAATGGAAAAAAAAAATCCAAAAAAAAAAAAAAAAAAAAAAAGAATAGTTGCCTCTGAGGCCACACTTTCTCCAGGTAGTTATAGACATGTTAACAGTTACTAGGAGAACTCATGAGGCAACATCCTCCAAGGACTTATCCATAGGTAACTGTTGCTAGGGGGAGGCAATGGGTTTAGTTACCCATTGGTTATCCCTGTTCCTTTAATTGGCCATAATAAACTCATTGCTTCATCAAGCTAAAAAAAAAAAAAAAAAAATCCTCCAAGAGGAATTCTCAATTCTGAATATCTACGCACCAAATGCAAGGGCAGCCACATTCATTAAAGACACTTTAGTAAAGCTCAAAGCACACATTGCACCTCACACAATAATATTGGGAGACTTCAACACACCACTATCACCAATGGACAGATCATGGAAACAGAAACTAAACAGGGACACAGTGAAACTAACAGAAGTTATGAAACAAATGGACCTGACAGATATCTACAGAACATTTTATCCTAAAACAAAAGGATATACCTTCTTCTCAGCACCTCACGGGAACTTCTCCAAAATTGACCATATAATTGGTCACAAAACAGGCCTCAACAGATACAAAAATATTGAAATTGTCCCATGTATCCTATCAGACCACCATGGCCTAAGACTGATCTTCAATAACAACATAAATAATGGAAAGCCAACATTCACGTGGAAACTGAATAACACTCTTCTCAATGATACCTTGGTCAAGGAAGGAATAAAGAAAGAAATTAAAGACTTTTTATAGTTTAATGAAAATGAAGCCACAACGTACCCAAACCTTTGGGACACAATGAAACAATTTCTAAGAGGGAAACTCATATCTCTGAATGCCTCCAAGAAGAAACGGGAGAGAGCACATACTAGCAGTTTGACAACACATCTAAAAGCCCTAGAAAAAAAGGAAGCAAATTCACCCAAGAGGAGTAGATGGCGGGAACTAATCAAACTCAGGTGTGAAATCAACCAAGTGGAAAAAAGAAGAACTATTCAAAGAATTAACCAAACGAGGAGTTGGTTCTTTGAGAAAATCAACAAGATAGATAAACCCTTAGCTAGACTCACTAAAGGGCACAGGGACATAATCCTAATTAACAAAATCAGAAATGAAAAGGGAGACATAGCAACAGATCCTGAAGAAATCCAAAACACCATCAGATCCTTCTAAAAAGGCTATACTCAACAAAACTGGAAAACCTGGACGAAATGGACAAATTTCTGGACAGATACCAGGTACCAAAGTTTAATCAGGATCAAGTTGACCATCTAAACAGTCCCATATCACCTAAAGAAATAGAAGCAGTTATTAATAGTCTCCCAACCAAAAAAAGCCCAGGACCAGACGGGTTTAGTGCAGAGTTCTATCAGACTTTCAAAGAAGATCTAATTCCAGTTCTGCACAAACTATTTCACAAAATAGAAGTAGAAGGTACTCTACCCAACTCATTTTATGAAGCCACTATTACTCTGATACCTAAACCACAGAAAGACCCAACAAAGATATAGAACTTCAGACCAATTTCTCTTATGAATATCAATGCAAAAATCCTCAATAAAATTCTCGCTAACCGAATCCAAGAACATATTAAAGCAATCATCCGTCCTGACCAAGTAGGTTTTATTCCAGGGATGCAGGGATGGTTTAATATATGAAAATCCATCAATGTAATCCATTATATAAACAAACTCAAAGACAAAAACCACATGATCATCTCGTTAGATGCAGAAAAAGCATTTGACAAGATTCAACACCCATTCATGATAAAAGTCTTGGAAAGGTCAGGAATTCAAGGTCCATACCTAAACATGATAAAAGCAATCTACAGCAAACCTTTAGCCAACATCGAAGTATATGGAAAGAAGCTGGAAGCAATCAAACTAAAATCAGGAACTAGACAAGGCTGCCCACTTTCTCCCTACCTTTTCAACATAGTACTTGAAGTATTAGCCAGAGCAATTAGACAACAAAAGCAGATCAAGGGGATACAAATTGGAAAAGAGGAAGTCAAAATATCACTTTTTGCAGATGATAGGATAGTATATATAAGTGACCCTAAAAATTCTACCAGGGAACTTCTAAACCTGATAAACAGCTTCGGTGAAGTAGCTGGATATAAAATAAACATAAATAAGTCAATGGCCTTTCTCTATACAAAGAATAAACAGACTGAGAAAGAAATTAGGGAAACAACACCCTTCTCAATAGTCACAAATAATATAAAATATCTGGGCGTGACTCTAACTAAGGAAGTGAAAGATCTGTATGATAAAAACTTCAAATCTCTGAAGAAAGAAATTAAAGAAGATCTCAGAAGATGGAAAGATCTCCCATGCTCATGGATTGGCAGGATCAACATTGTAAAAATGGCTATCTTGCCAAAAGCAATCTATAGATTCAATGCAATCCGCATCAAAATTCCAACTCAATTCTTCAAGGAACTGGAAGGAGCATTTTGCAAATTCATCTGGAATAACAAAAAACCTATGATAGCAAAAAGTCTTCTCAAGGATAAAAGAACTTCTGGTGGAAACACCAAGCCAGACCTAAAGCTTTACTACAGAGTAATTGTGAACAAAACTGCATGGTACTGGTATAGAGACAGACAAGTAGACCAATGGAATAGAATTGAAGACCCAGAAATGAACCCACACACCTATGGTCACTTGATCTTCGACAAGGGAGCTAAAACCATCCAGTGGAAGAAAGACAGCATTTTCAACAATTGGTGCTGGCACAACTGTTTGTTATCATGTAGAAGAATGCGAATCGACCCATACTTATCTCCTTGTACTAAGGTCAAATCTAAGTGGATCAAGGAACTTCACATAAAACCAGAGACACTGAAACTTATAGAGGAGAAAGTGGGGAAAAGCCTTGAAGATATGGGCACAGGGGAAAAATTCCTGAACAGAACAGCAATGGCTTGTGCTTTAAGATCGAGAATTGACAAATGGGACCTAATGAAACTCCAAAGTTTCTGCAAGGCAAAAGACAACGTCAATAAGACAAAAAGACACCAACAGATTGGGAAAGGATCTTTACCTATCCTAAATCAGATAGGGAACTAATATCCAACATATATAAAGAACTCAAGAATGTAGACTTCAGAAAATCAAATAACCCCATTAAAAAATGGGGCTCAGAACTGAACAAAGAATTCTCACCTGAGGAATACCGAATGGCAGAGAAGCACCTGAAAAAATGTTCAACATCCTTAATCATCAGGGAAATGCAAATCAAAACAACTCTGAGATTCCACCTCACACCAGTCAGAATGGCTAAGATAAAAATTTCAGGTGACAGCAGATGCTGGCGTGGATGTGGAGAAAGAGGAACACTCCTCCATTGTTGGTGGGATTGCAGGCTTGTACAAACACTCTGGAAATCAGTCTGGCGGTTCCTCAGAAAATTGGACATAGTACTACCGGAGGATCCAGCAATACCTCTCCTGGGCATACATCCAGAAGATGCCCCAACTGGTAAGAAGGACACATGCTCCACTATGTTCATAGCAGCCTTATTTATAATAGCCAGAAGCTGGAAAGAACCCAGATGCCCCTCAACAGAGGAATGGATACAGAAAATGTGGTACATCTACACAATGGAGTACTACTCAGCTATTAAAATGAATGAATTTATGAAATTCCTAGGCAAATGGATGAACCTGGAGGGCATCATCCTGAGTGATGTAACACATTCACAAAGGAACTCACACAATATGTACTCACTGATAAGTGGATATTAGCCACAAACCTAGGATACCCAAGATATAAGATACAATTTGCTAAACATATGAAACTCAAGAAGAATGAAGACTGAAGTGTGGACACTATGCCCATCCTTAGAAATGGGAACAAAACACCCATGGAAGGAGTTACAAAGACAAAGTTTGGAGCTGAGATGTAAGGATGGACCATGTAGAGACTGCCATATCCAGGGATCCACCCCATAATAAGCATCCAAACGCTGACACCATTGCATATACTAGCAAGATTTTATCGAAAGGACCCAGATGTAGCTGTCTCTTGTGAGACTATGCCGGGGCCTAGCAAACACAGAAGTGGATGCTCACAGTCAGCTAATGGATGGATCACAGGGCTCCCAATGGAGGAGCTAGAGAAAGTACCCAAGGAGCTAAAGGGATCTGCAAACCTATAGGTGGAACAACATTACGAACTAACCAGTACCCCGGAGCTCTTGACTCTAGCTGCATACGTATCAAAATATGGCCTAGTCGGCCATCACTGGAAAGAGAGGCCCATTGGACACGCAAACTTTATATGCCCCAGTACAGGGGAACGCCAGGGCCAAAAAGGGGGAGTGGGTGGGTAGGGGTGTGGGGGTGGGTGGGTATGGGGGACTTTTGGTATAGCATTGGAAATGTAAATGAGCTAAATACCTAATAAAAATGGAAAAAAAAGCACACCTAAAAGCTCTAGAACAGAAAGAAGCAAAGTACACCAAAGAAGAGTAGATTTCAGGATGTTAGAGGCTCAGGACTGAAATCAACCAGGGAGAAACAAAGAGAATGATACAAAGAATCAACAAAACCAAGAGCTAGTTTTTATAGAAAGTCAACAAGATATATATGATATACCCTTAGCCAAACTAACTAAAGGGCACAGAGACAGTATGCAAATTAACAAAATCAGAAATGAAAAGGTGACATAACAACAAAATCTGAGGAAATTTAAAAAAATCAGCTGAAGCTACTACAAAAGCCTTTAGCTCTACAAAACTGAAAAATCTAGATGGCTTTCTGTACTAAAGTGAAATCAAGGTCAGGTAAATTATCTAAACAGTCCTATATTGCCTCAGGAAATACATAGAGGTATCAAAAATCTCCCAATCAAAAAGCCTGACAGTTTTAATGCAGAATTCTACCAGTCCACAAAATAGAAACAAAAGGAACACTACCTATCTTATTCTATGAAGCCACAATTACTCTGATACCTGAAATCACACAAAGACCCAACAAAGAACAAGAACTTCAGACCAATCTTGCCTATGGATATTTTTTGGAGACCATACTGTGAGAAAGGAAGCCTTTTGCAGCTTCCCATCCTAATAAGCCAAATGGCCTTGTGTTAAAGAGCTGGTCGCCTCCTCCTCCCTATCTCATGCTGGCACCAAAGACCCTAAAAAGACTGAATTATCCCTATCTTTTTCTGACTCCCAAGACTTCTAAGGACATGAGTTATGTGCTGAGCCCAGCCTGAAACCCAGGACAGTTAAGGAGGAATCTACATTCCGGAGATAAGACTCAGAGTGCCTCCCACCTGCAATCTGAATTCGGCCTTCATGTCCTCAGATGCCCACTTCTTTGTTCTTTGTTAATTACCGCTCAGCCCCTCCCTATTTCCCCTCGATGTGTGCTTATAACCTGGCATTTCAGCCTAATAAACTGAGACCTTGACAGGAATCCTCCTTGGTCTCTGTTCTTCTTTCTTTCTCTTTTCTCTTCCAGTTTTGCAGTCCCCCTTGCACCCATGAATAACTGGGTCTGCTGGACAGGACAGATATTGATGCAAAAGTACTCAACAAAATTCTTGCAAATTGAATCTAATAATACATCAAAACCTTTATTAACCAGGATCAAGTGGGTTTCATCCCATACAGGGATTTTTCAGTATATGCAACTCCTTCAACATAACATACTACATAAACAAACCCAAGGAAAGAAACCACATGATCATCTCATTAGATGCTGAAACAGCCTTCAATAAAATGTAACACCCATTCATGTTAAAAGTCTTGGAAAGATCAGGAGTTCACGGCTCATTTCTAAACATAATAAAAGCAATATACTGATAATAAACAGGCAACATGAAATTAAATGGAGAGAAACTAAAGCAATTCCACTAAAGCCAGGGACAAGACAAGGTTGCCCACTCTTTCCTTATCTATTCAATACAGTACTCAAAATTCTAGCTAGAACAAGTGGACAATATAAGGAAGTCAAGGAATACAAATCGGAAAGAACTAAGGCAAAGTATCACTATTTTCAGATGATATGACAGTATATATAAGTAACCCCCAAAATTCCACCAGAGAACTACTACAGCTGAAAAACAACTTTAGGGAGCTGGAGAGATGGCTCAGCAGTTAAGAGCACCAACTGCTCTTCCAGATGTCCTGAGTTAAATTCCTACCAACAACATGGTGGCTTATAACGATCTGTAATGAGATTTGATGCCCTCTTCTGGTGTGTCTGAAGAGAGCAATGGTGTACTCATATACATAAAATAAATAAATAAATATTTACAAAACCAAACCAAAACAACAGCAACATAAAACAAAGTGGTAAAAAATGTTCCTGGTCTACCTGTAGAATGAAAATTGATCCTTATTTATTTATTTATTTATTTATTTATTTTGGGGGGGCTTTTGAGACAGGGTTTCTCTGTGTAGCCTTGGATGTCCTGGAACACACTTTGTATATCAGGCAAACTTGGAACTCAGAAATCTGCCTACCCCTGCCTCCCAAGTGCTGTGATTAAAGGCATGTGTCACCACGCCCCAGCTCTGATTGATATTTATAACTCTGCACAAAATTTAAATTCAAGTGGATCAAGGACCTGAACATAAAACAGGATGCACTAAATCTTATAGAACAGAATGTAGAAAGGCCTTTGAATGCATTTTTTTGCAGGAGATAATAGCCTGAACAGCATACCAATGGCTCAGGATCTAAGATCAAATATTGATAAATGGGACCTCATGAAACTGAAAAGCTTTTGTAAGGCAAAGGACAGTGTCAAATGGCAAATCGGTAGCCTATAGATGGGAAAAGGGCCTACACCAACCCTACATCTGACAGACGACTAATATCCATATTCACAAATAACCAAATAATTCAATTAAAATATGGAGTGCAGAGCTAAACAGAAAATTCTCAAAAGAGAAATCTCAAATGGCCAAGAAGCACTTAAAGAAATGGTCAAAGTCCTTAGTCATCAGGGAAATACAAATCACAACAACTCTGAGGTACCATCTTGTATCCATCAGAAATGGTAAGATCAAAAAGTCAAGAGATAGCACATACTGGCAAGGATATTGAGCAAGGGGAACATTCCTTGATTGCTAGTAGGAGAGCAAACTTGAACAATCTCTAGAAATTAATTTGGCAGCTTCTCAGAAATCTTGCAATAGTTCTATTTCAAGACCAAGCTATACCTCTCCTAGGCATATACCTGAAAGATGCTCCAAAATCCCATAAAGACACTTGGTCTGCAATGATTAAGGCAGGTTTATTTGTAGTAGCCAGAATGGATGGAACTTGAGTATATCATCCTGAATGAGGTAAAAAAATCCTAAAAGGATATACATACATGGCAGGTGCATGTTGTCCTCTGAGAGGCTCCACCAGCAGCTTACTAAGACAGATACAGGCACCCACAGCCAAACAATGAATGGAGCTTGAAGACTCATAGATTTATATGGGAAAGGATTGTGGGCCAAAGGGTATAGACACTCCCCAAGAAGACAAACAAAATCAACTAACTTTCAACCTTGAGGATCTTGGAGTCTGAACCACCAACCAAAGAACATACGGGCTGAACCTAGGCCTTCCCACAAATATCTAGCAGATGTGCTGTTTGACCTTCATGTGGGTCACAAACAACTGGATCTGGACCTACCCACAAAGCTGTTGCCTGTCCATGGGTTATCTTTTTTCTACTTGGACCGCCTTGTTTAGCCTTAGTAGGAGAGGATGCACATAGCCTCCCAGAGACTTGAAGTGCCAGGATAGAGGGATATGCAATGGGCCCCCAGTCACTCAGAGGAGAAAGGGAAGTGGGAGAATTGTGGGAGGCAAGGAGGGACAAAGAAGGTGAGTAGGGAGAAGGAAGTAAAGTGAATACTTGAAAAATAAATAAAATTAAAATTAAAAAAAGTCAAATTGGATGCTAAATACAACAAAACACTAATGCCAAAAATACCCATCTAAGCTAGCAGAAATGGGTCTTTGAAAGAGGAACTGCTGGTGTTGGTTTATCAAAAACACATGATATAGAAAAGAAGACTACAGCTGGCCTGGTGAGGTGTGCTGGTCTTTTGTCATTTTTGATGCAATGAACTTATTGTGTCAATGCTTGGTAGGCAGTGAGCATCAACAAGATTTGACACCTTCTTTCAATGTCTGGAAGACCTTGCTTCTTCCATGTGTGGCTTTGGGAATAACTCAGCAGCAGGAACAAGAAACATTCTTCTTTTGTGAGGCAATAACAAAGTTTGCTAAAGGAGGGAAGAGGACACACTCACAGTCCTCAGAGAGGCTTTAGAAGAATGGGAAAGGAAAACAAAGAAAGCATGAGGACAGAGACTCATGCCCTGGACTCTACATGAATATATATATGGCAGAGCACTGAAGCACTTGGCTGGCATTGACAAGTCTTCTTCCCAGGAAGCAAACGTTTCCAATCAGCAGTATACAGTCAAAGAAATTAGTTGGACAAATCAATGGTTCACAGCCATAGCCCTTTTGTATTTATAGATCCCTTCCCTAAAGAGGGGTATATCTTTGATTTTTTAAGAGGCTGCTTTTAATCATGGTTAATAAATACTTTAATCTCCCTTTTAGCCCACAACCCACCAGAGGTAACAGAAAAGAAAGGATACAGGGGAAGAGCACCTGTTTAAGAATAGTTCTTTGGAGCAACTTCCATCTATATTTTCTGGAAATCAGTAGTTCAGTTCACAGGTCAGCAACTGCACCTCAGTCTACTCCCAAACACTTCATGGATAAACCAGCAGTCCTGTTCTATAGAGTTGGGCTAGCAAACCTGAATCAGTATCAGTGACACTAACTAGCAGAGAGAGCCAGGTCTCAGCCTTGGCTTGAGTCAGCAAGAGGGACCAGGACCAAGAGAAACCCAAAGAAAGTTCCCCACTGTGCCTTTCTCAAGAAAATACCATCAGCAAAGGCACAAGATCAAGAAGTGTTTAGCTATGTAAGTAAGCCAAGCTCAGCCACCTTCCCTGTCCTTCTAGCCCTTCTTATAATTCCTCCAAACATCACATGTCTATGGGCCTTGTCACAGCATGTTTCTTGTCTCAGCATGAGTCTCCCTCAGCTGACATAACTGTGACCATCAGTTGGAGTCCTCAGAGGTGGTAAGAAGCCAAAGGACACCACCAGAAGTTCTCCAGTGAGTTTCTCCCCATAGGGTCCCAACAAACAAAGTCTAACTTCAAAATGTAAGGCAGACCAACACACATATTTCATTAGTGAAGAGCCCCTCATCACACATCATCCTTTCACGTGCTTGTTTAGCAGAACATCCTTTCACCTGTGTCAGCTTCAGTAAAATTTTCTTTCATTTGTTTTCCTTAGACAAACACCATGCAACACAACTGACTGTCCAAAGAACCCATAAGTTTCCATTTCAGAGAGGTACACACATTTCCTTCAGGGTTAGCTCACAGTTTTAGAAGAAAGGGAAAACTTGTTTGAATAAAAGGTACCTAGAAGGTGTCAGGAGCTATAGGTTTTGTAGGGCGTCTAATCAGAAAGGTCAGCTTCCCTTTGCCTGGACAATGAATGGAGCCACCTGTGGCTTCAGGCAGCTGTGACAGAACATGAACAGGCTAGTTCTCTCTATATCGTGGAGAATTGAGGCACAATCAGCAGACCCCCCCCCCCAGGAAGGCAAGGGCAATTCCAGCAGCAAAAGCACAGTGACAAGACTGCTATTCCTGGATCCAGTAAGGGACCATTTCCCAGAAAAAATACTTGTCCTTTGCCCAGAGCAAGCTAGGAACTCTTACTAGCTTTTTCAGGCTGCTGGCTATCACAGACTCTGAAAAAAGAAAGGCCTGAGATATATGCAATGGTGATTTGTGGTTGAATCTGTCCAAATAGTCCCTGTTAAAATGGCCTTTAGTGTCCCTTCAGTGCACCTGCATGCCCTCACAAGGCCATTTTTTCCCTGGGCCTTCGTGCTCCTCCACCCCACACACCTACCCACCATGGTACCTTTATCTCTCACCACCCAGAGACAGCTTTTCTTCTTGGAATTGCTTCTCCCAGGGTTACCTCTTTAATGTCTCCATCACTAGGTATGCATCGGTCCTTCTGGACTCCCAGGTCCTTGAGCCTCTCCTCAGGGTCCTCTCTGATTGTCTCACCCTGCCCACCCTTGCTGTATAACTCTTTACACTGCTGTGTGTATCCTTCTTCCTGAATTCCTTAGTTTTCCTGAAAGCCAGAAGGTGCCACCATGCCTCACCCTGCTTCCACACCTCTTCCCAATCTATGTTTCTTTCTTCACTCTGTTCCTCTTCCAGGGAGCCTCTCTCTGCCACCCCTCTCTCTTTGGCTTCCTTCCACCTCTCTTTGGGCAGTCATATCCTTCTGCCCCCTCCTCCACCACCCATCTCCAGTTCTTTCTCCTCTCCCTCACCAAGACCACACCAGATAAGTCCCATTCCATTTTTAGATGACTGCTTATGATACTAGCTCACTTTTCTCACAGGCTGAATTGACAGCTGCTCCATCCGTCCATTTTCCACTCACCAAACACACCCAGCAGAGTGCTTCAGACAGCATGCCATACCCACAGAAGCCCGCATTCTTCAAGACAACTGGTATGCCTGCATTGAGCCCAGGACACACTCAAGAACAGCAACCTGAGCCCATCTGGAAATTACAACTTCAACTTTATTTCCAAGGAAATTAACTTTATTTCTACAGTTGTGACAATGCCGTGATAAATAATTAGAACTCTTTCTCCAAGTCAGTGACATGTATGTGGACATCATCTTCATACTTGATGAGGTACACTCTAGGTTTGGTTTCAATCTGGTAAATGATCAGGCCATCCCTCTTGGAGCCGTCATCATTTGTGTTTTCCACGTGTTTTCCTATCAGGCCATCCACAAGCTCCAGGTCGATGTCTAAAGAAGGGGGGTCACTGATCCCCTCCATGATTTGTAGGTCACCCTCTTTAAAGTCATCCAGAAGCTGGTACGTGTATAATATGGGATCCCTCTCATAAGTAATATAAAAGCTGTTATCCAAGATAGGCGCTTGGCTCAGGACCATCCCCCTCCACTCTTCCTTAGAGCCATGCTCACCCTCAAATAGATGATTAACTTCTTTGCCCACTATGGCATCAACAAAGCTGGAATCAGTGACTCCGGATGATACCACCCTCTTGGCGATAACTTTTAGGGACAATACCCTCTTATCTTTGTAAAGTTCCAGAGCATGCACAGCGTCAATCTCATCATATTTAACCAGGTACAGGGAAGGGTTTACTGGCACCTGATCCAGCACAGTTCCATTCCACTGTGTGATAGACTCATCTCCTTCTTTCCACTTATGAGAAATTCTTCAGCCCAAGATGTTCCTTTTGGGCAGGGCTGGAGATCTGCTCCTCTGCCTCTTCCGACCAGCTCTTTTCTTGGTCAGCTTTGAACTTTCCATGTCCTGTTATGCAGCTTTGCTGCCCTTCTGCTTCCTGGGTCCTGGGGGGCTCCAAGGCTGCAATGTGAAAGGGGAGAGTCAGTTGACTATGGGGGTAAATGATGAACTCTTCCCAGTGATTGCTTCCATGCTTTTTGCTGGTCTCTAACTGCTGGTGCCAGGAACCTGAGGATGAAGCTTGAAACCTGCCCTGACACCTGGTTGTGTGGTGCTGTCTCTGGGATTCCCTAAGGCCCCTGTGAAGGAAGTACTAGAGAGTGGGGGAAGGTGTGCCTGGTGTCCAATAGAATCAGGAATCCCCCAACAGGGGAACAAGAGACTCTCCTCAGTGACTGGCTGTTCTGTTCCCAGAGACTAGGTGCTCTGCTGAGTCTAGAGCCCTGCCCCCATAGGATAGTTGCAAATCTGTTTGGAAGTCCAGAAGAGCTGTAAATTGCCTCTCCTCCCTCCACTTTAGTGTCTTGAGCTCCCCTGCCTGCTGTCCCCAGTCCTCACTGCTTTCCCTGGCTGCTTCCAGGTACCTACCTCCAGGCTCAACCTTGCTCTTTCCAGAACCTCAGTCTGGCTCTGAAGGACATCCCAGTTCCTGCTGCTCACTGCAGATCCCCCCTCCCTTTGTCTTCCCCTGGGCTCCTGTTCCCACTGCTACTTAGTTTCTCCTGCGGGGCTCCGTCCCATCCTCCCCCCTACCCCCCACCGCTCTAGGAAGCCCACCTTTTATCCTACCCTTTCTGGTGTCCTGCTGCCAGAGATAGTGGCTGCCAGAGGGGTCTCCAGACACTTTGTGGCCACTTCTGCTAAAAGCCCTAGGTGAGGTGAAGGAGTCCAGCCCAGGGAGAGCTCACCAGCAAGAGTTGTGTGAGCAGGTGGCAGAGCAGTTGAAGTGACCATTGCTGGTTTCCTGGTGCTGCTGGTGGGCTCGCGCTTGTCCTGGTGCTGCTGGTGGGCTTGCGCTTGTCCTGATGCTGCTGGTGGGCTCGTGCTTTCCTTCTGTCTAGCTCACACAACTCCCCTGCCACCTGCAGATTCTGTGGAAGCCTGCTGCTCATTTTTCTTTCTGTGTATTTATTAGTGTGCCCTCTGGTTTATGTTATCCTAGCTTTATTGTTTCCTGGTTTCTTCACTGCCCGGTGTCGTTTTAGGTTTTTTGTTTGTTTGTTTGTTTGTTTGGTTGGTTGGTTTAGATTGATTTTGTTGGTAGGTTTGTTTTATGCCTGGAGTCTTTCTCACATTTTTACTTTCAGCATTCTTTTTTGGTAAGTCTTCTCTTGGCTTCTTCATCCTGTTTAGTTCCTCAGTTCTTTTTTTCTTGCTTCAGGCACATTGCTTCTGAAATTCTATGAATTTTTTCTCAAATAGTTAGAGGGCACCCCATTTTCCCCTCAAAGCACAGGGCCACTTGGTCCAAACTTGAATCTAAGGTAGTCTTAAACTGAACTATATTGTATGATTGCTGGTAGTTAGATTAAGTCAGAGTTCCTCAGGAACTAGAGAAACTTGTTTGGCAGCCAAAAGGAGTTCCTTCCTTTTCCAAATGGCAGATACCTGTGATCCCATATCAAAGCCCATGCTGTCCTCCAGGTTATTTAAGTTCCTATTCACACTTGTTAAAAGTCTCAAAGCTAGGGCTAGGATCCTGTTCTGTCTCACTCCCTCCTCTACTCTAAAATCTCAGGCTGGTCCAGGTCATGGCTTTTACTCCTCAGCTTCTCTTCTACCTTATAACTAATATAACTTCTCCATATCCTGCTTTTCCTGCCCTATGTCCATTTATTTTTCTCACTGTTCTGGATGCTTCCAGATGTCTCTGGGTGTTCTCTTACCTACAATAAAAATCTTCACCACTAACCATAGAGTGCCCATTCTATACTGTGTTCCTAGCTTACATGGTCAAATTTACATATAAACACAAAGATCACAAATTTTTGCCATAAGTACATTTTGGTAATAGGTCATTTTACATACACAGTATGTTCACCTTCATAAAAATAAAGGTATTAATATACATTCGTAATGATTTTTGTCTGATTATACATATATTTTATAATTTACATATAATATATAAATAATATTGATATATATATATATATATATATATATATATATATATATACACACACACATACATTTGGGATATATATATATATATATATATATATATATATATATATATATCCCAAACATACAGCTAATTTTACTTACATTAGGCACAGGAATAATTCTTTGTATAACATAATGATAAATATACCTGTTACATGTTTCTTTAAAACAGCATGCATGCATATTTTGTACTTGAATACTTGGTTTTGAAGAAATTCTGCCTTGTTTTACTTTTAATTCACTGTCATTGTTATTTCAATTTGTAACCAATTTCTGTTAGTTTCTCACACATTCATGTGTTTGAGGTGCATATTTCTGTACTTTCTGTTTATGTATATTTTGCAGTATGTAGTCTGTAATTCTGGAAATAATATTAGATGTTGTATGAGGATGATTTCTATGAAATTTAAGTAAAACCATTTAAGGATGTTTCTTTCCCCCAAATGGAATATTTATTGTTTGATATATTTGGCAAAAAACAAGCAGGCATTATTTAGGTAATGTGCATGAGAATGTATGTTTCTGTATAGAGCAGGACCACAGTGGATATTTTAATGTGTTTCTCTAGAGTGCGGTACCAATTGGGCTTGTGATTGTGTTTTATTTGTAGAGTGCAGTGATGCAAGTGATGATGATATAAATGTGTGTTTCTGTTGAGTATGGTATGCATTGTGCCTGTGAATGTGTCTTTCTTTTTTAATTTTTTATTAGACATTTTTAATTTACATTTTAAATGTTATTCCCTTTCCTAGTTTCCGCAGTGAAAATCCCCTATCCCCTCCCCAGTCCCTCGGCTCCCCAACCCAACCACTCCCATTCCTGGTCCTAGAATTCCCCTATATTGGGGCATAAAGCCTTAACAAGACCAAGGGCCTCTCCTCCCATTGATGACCAAGTAGGCCATCCTCTGCTACATATATAGCTAGAGCCACAAGTTCTACCATTTGATTTCTTTGATTGGTAGTATAGCTCCAAGGAGCTCTGGGGTTACTGATTAATTCAAATTGATATTCCTCTATGGGGCGTTAGACCCCTTCAGCTCACTGGGTATTTATCTGGCACCTTCATTGGGGACCTTGTGATTTGTTTAATTTATGATCATCCACGTCTGTATTTGCCATGCACTGGCAGAGCTTTGCAGGAGAGAGCTGTATCAGGGTCCTGTCAGCAGGCTCTTGTTGGCATCTGCCTAGTGACTGGGTTCGGTGGTTGTTTATGGGGTGGATCCCCAAGTGGGCAGTCTCTGGATGGAAATTCCTTCAGGCTCTGCTCTGAAATTTGTCTCTGCAATTCCTTCCATGGGTATTTTGTTCCCTATTCTAAGAAGGAATGAAGTATTCTCACTTCAATCTTCCTTTTTGATTTTCATGTGTTTTACAAATTGTATTTTGGGTATTCTAAGTTTCTGGGCTAATATCCACCCTCAGTGAGTGCATATCATGTGTGATATTTTGTGATTGGGTTACATCACACAGGATTATAGCCTCCAGATCCATCCATTTGCCTAGGAATTTCATAAATTCATTCTTTTCAATAGCTGAGTAGTACTCCATTGTGTAAATGTACCAAATTTTCTGTATCCATTCCTCTATTGAGGGACATCTGGGTTCTTTCCAGCTTCTGGCTAGTATTAAAAAGGCTGCTATGAACATAGTGGAGCATGTGTTCTTATTACCAGTTGGAACATCTTCTGTGTATATGCCTGGGAGAGGTATTGCTGGATCTTCCAGTAGTACTATGTCCAATTTTCTGAGGAAACACCAGACTGATTTCTAGAGTGGTTGTACCAGCTTGCAATCCTGGGAAGGAAGTTGGGTTAAATTGCCCTTTCAAGCTCTTTGAAGAATGAAGTTATAATTTTGATGGGGATTGCATTGAATCTGTAGATTGCTTACGGCAAGATAGCCATTTGGAGTATATTTATCCTTCCAATCCATGAGCATGGGAGATCTTTCCATCTTCAGAGACCTTCTCCAATTTCTTTCTTTAGAGACTTGAAGTTCTATCATATAGATCTTTCACTTGCTTAGATTCACACCAAGATATTTTATATTATTTTTAATGATTGTGAAAAGTGTTGTTTCCCTAATTTCTTTCTCAGCCTGTTTATCGTTTGTGTAGAGGAAGGTCACTGATTTGTTTAAAATAATCTTATATACAACCACTTTGCTGAACTTGTTTATCAGGTTTAGGAGTTTTAGGTGAAATGTTTAAAGTCTCTTAAGTACACTACAATATCATCTGCAAATTGTGTTACTTTGATGTCTTCCTTTCCAATTTGTATCCCTTTGATCTCCTTTTGTTGTTTAATTGCTCTGGCTAGGACTTCAAGCACTATACTGAATTGGTAGGGAGAGAGTGGGCAGCCTTGCCAAGTTCCTGATTATAGTGGGATTGCTTCAAGTTTCTCTCCATTTGGTTTGATGTTGGCAACTGTTTTGCTGTATATTGCTTTTACAATGTTTAGGTATGGGCCTTGAATTCCTAATCTTTCCAAGACAATTATCATGAATGGGTGTTGGATTTTGTCAAATGCTTTCTCAGTATCTAATGAGATGATCATGTAGTTTTTGTCTTTGAGTTTGTTTATATATTGGATTACGTTCATGGATTTCGGTATATTGAACCATCCCTGCTTCCCTGGGAGGAAGCCTACTTGATCATGATGAATGATAATTTTGATGTGTTCTTTGATTTGGACAGTGAGAATTTTGTTGAGTATTTTTCATTAATATTCATAAGGGAAATTGGTCTGAAGTTCCCATTCATTTTGGAGGTCTTTGTGTGGTTTAGGTATTAGAGTAATTGTGGCTTCATAGAACGAATTGGGTAGAGTACCTTCGGTTTCTATTTTGTGGAACAGTTTGAGGAATAATGTTATTAGGTCTTCTTTAAATTTTTGATAGAACTCTCCATTAATCCAATCAGGTCCTGGGCTTTTTTTTTGGTTGGGAGACTATTAATGACAGTTTCTATTTCTTTAGGGTATATGGGTCTGTATAAATCATTAATCTGATCCTGATTTAACTTTGGTACCTGGTATCTGTCTGGAAAAGTGTCCATTTCATGCAGGTTTTCCAGTTTTGTTGGGAGTTTCCAGTTATAGTAGGGTCTAATGATTTTTTAGATTTCCTCAGGTTCTTTTGTTATGTCTCCCCTTTCATTTCTGATTTTGTTAACTAAGATGCTATCTCCATGCCTTCTAGTTAGTCTGGCTAAAAGTTTGTCTATTTTGTTAATTTTCTCAAAAAAAAAAAAAAACACAGCTCTTGGTTTGGGTGATTCTTTCTATAGTTCTTTTTGTTTACACTTGGTTGATTTCAGCCCTGAATTTGTTTATTTCCTGCTGTTTACTCCTCTTGGGTGAATTTGCTTCTTTTTGTTCTAGAGCTTTCAGGTGTGATGTCAAGCCACTATTGTATGCTCTCTCTAGTTTCTTTTTGGAGGTACTCAGAGCTATGAGTTTTCTTCTTAGGACAGCTTTCAAGGTATCCCATAAGTTTAGGTATGTTCATCTTCATAAATTTTATCTTTGTTGTTTCTTCATTTTCATTAAACTCTAGAAAGTCTTTAATTTCTTTATTTCATCTTTGGCCAAGTTATCATTGATTACAGTGTTGTTCAGTTTCCACGTGTATGTGGGCTTTCTATTATTTATGTTGTTTTTGAAGATCAGCCTTAGTCCATGGTGATCTGATAGGATGCATGGAATTATTTCAATCTTCTTATATCTGTTGAGGCCCTTTTTGTGACCTATTATATGGTCAATTTTGTAGAGAATGTACCATGAAGTGCTGAGAAGAAAGTATATCCTTTTGTTTTAGGAAAAAAATGTTCTATAGGTATATGATAAATCCATTTGTTTCATAACTTCTGTTAGTTTCACTCTATATCTGTTCAGTTTCTGTTTCCAGGATCTGTCCATTGATGAGAGTGAGGTGTTGAAATCTCCCATTATTATTGTGTTTGGTGCTATGTGTTTTTTGAGCTTTATGGAGCATAGATGTTGACAATTGAGAGTTCATCTTCATAAATTTTACCTTTGATGAGTATGAAGTTTCCCTCCTTATCATTTTGGATAACTTTAGGTTGATTTTATTCGATATTAGAATGGCTACTCCAGCTTGTTTCTTTCGACTATGTGATGGTTTCAATGTTCTTGGACCAGGAAGTGGCACCATTTGGACGTGTGGCCTTGTTGGAATAGGTGTGACCTGGTTGGAGTAGGTGTGTCACTTTGGGTGTGGGTATAAGATCCTCACCCTAGTTACCTGGAAGTCAGTCTTACACTAGCAGCTTTTGGATGAAGACATAGACCTCTCAGCTTTGCCTGTGCCATGCCTGCCTGGACACTGCCATGGTCCCACCATGATGATAATTGACTGAACTTCTGAACCTGTAATCCAGCCCCAAGTAAATGTTGTTTTTTTATAAGACTTGTCTTGGTCATGGTGTCCGTTCACAGCAGTAAAACCATAACTGACAGACCTTTTGCTTGGAAAATTGTTTTCTAGCCTTTTATTCTGAGGTGGTGTCTGTCATTGTCACTGAGGCAGGTTTCCTGTATGCAGCAAAATATTGGGTCCTTTTTACCTAACCAGTCTCTTAGTCTATGTCTTTTTTCTGAGGAATTGAGTTCATTGATCTTAAGAGATATTAAGGAAGAAGCATTGATTTTTCCTGTTTTGTTGTTGTTGTTGTTGTTAGAGTTGGAATTCTATTCATGTGGTTATCTTCTTTTAGGTTTGTTGAAAGATTACTTTCTTGCTTTTTCTAAGGTGTAGTTTCCCTCCTTGTGTAGGAGTTTTTCCTTTATTATCCTTTGCAGGGCTGGATTTGTGGAAAGATATTGCACGCATTTGGTTTTGTCATGCAATATCTTGGTCCAACTATGGTAATTGAGAGTTTTGCTGGGTATAGTAGCCTGGGCTGGCATTTGTGTTCTCGTAGGTTCTGTATGACATCTGTCCAGGATCTTCTCGTTTTCATAGTCTCTGGGGGCAGGGGGGGGGGGGAATCAGATGCAATTCTGATAGGTCTTTCTTTATATATTACTTGACCTTTTCCCCTTACTGCTTTTAATATTCTTTCATTGTTTTGTGTACTTTGTGTTTTGAATTTTATGTGAGAAGAGGAATTTCATTTCTGGTCCAATCTATTTGGAGTTCTGTAGGCTTCTTGTATGTTCATGGACATTACTTTCTTTAGGTTGGGGAAATTTTCTTCTATAATTTTATTGAAGATATTTACTGCCCCTTTATGTTGAAAATCTTCCTTCTAGTCTATACCTATTATCTTTAGGTTTGGTTTTCTCATTGTGTCCTGGATTTCCTAGATGTTTTGGGTTAGGATATTTTTGCATTTCACATTTTCTTTGATTGTTGTGTCAATGTTTTCTATAGTATCTTCTGGACCTAAGATTTACTCTTCTATCAATTGCATTCTGTTTCTGATGCTTGCATCTATGGATCCTGACTTCTTTCCTAGATTTTCCATCTCCAGAGTTGTCTCCCTTTGTGATTTCTTTATTGTTTCTACTTCCACTTTTAGATGCTGGATGGTTTTGTTCAATTCTTTCACCTTTTTGTATGTGTTTTCCTGTAATTCTTTAAGGCATTTTTGTGTTTCCTCCTTAAGGGTTTCTACCTGTTTACCTGTTTACCTGTGTTCTCCTGTATTTCTTTAAAGGAGTTATGTCCTTTTTATAGTCCTCCATCATCATTATGAGAAGTGACTTTAGATCCATATCTTGCTTTTCTGGTGTGATGGTGTATCCATCACTTGCTATGGTGGGAGAGTTGGGTTGTGACAATGCCAAGTAACCTTGTTTTCTGTTGCTTCTTTTATTACACTTGTCTCCAGCCATCTGATTTTGTCACGTGCTTCCTGCCCTTGGTATATCTGATTGGAGCCTGTCCTTCCTGTAATCCTGGTAGAGTCAGAACTCCTCAGATGCCAGCTTTCTTTGTGATCCTGTCATTCCGGAATCCTTTGATCTTGAGATTCTGGGTGTGTCAAATTTCTTGGCAGTCAAGATTCCTCTGAGATCCTGGTGTGACCAAGCCCCTGGGATCCTGGGGTCCTACAATCCTGGGTTTGTTAGAGTGCCTGGAAGTGGTATCTCCTCTGGGGACCATGGAACTGACTGCTGAGTTCCAAACCAATGTAGTCCAGAGCTTTCCAGAAGGAACTCGAACCACTGGTTGGGGGAGAGGGGGGCTCCTGTGTCCCTGCTCCTGTTGGCTCCAGGCACTCCCAATTGTGTTGAAACAGATGTTGCATTCCACTCACCAGTGATCCTAAGATCCTGGGCATGCTACGGTGCCTGGGGAATGGAGAGTCCTTTGGGACCTTGGGAATTTTCGCCAAGCTTGAATCCAAGGTGGCCCTGCATTGGCTTCGACTGGAAGGATCCCCAAATGTATCATTTTCAAACTGCCATTCTACATATAACATTTCTAGTGCTGTGTGTCCTTTTGGGGAGTTACGAAAATCTTCAGAGAATTGGATCAGCTTAATGTGTGACTATTCTTTCACATTCACAATTTTAATATGGTATAACACACATGTGTAGATGACCTGGATTTCTGTTGTGATTTCTGGCCTGGATATGGGTTTTGACCTAGCTGCATCCAGGCCAGAAATTGCATTGGAAATCATCGTTGATACAGATCACTAGAAACCAAGCATAGTGATGACCTGTCCTATTTTTTCCAGTACAGCAAACTGATTAGTGTGTCATAGGGCAGGGTCAGGGATATTTACAGTAACATTTCCTTTCCCCCGTTCTTAAAATCACTTTAAATGTGTCAGCTTCTAACTGCTTTAGAATGGAAAGGCTAGACCATTAACCAAAATCTACGAATGTGTTTCATACCAATCACATTGTGCCTAATGGCTGCTGCCTGGAGAACTTTATAAAGGAAAAATGGATGGGCTGCACATGGTTGTTCTCTCTCTCCATGTGCAAGGCGACCCCAACATGTTGGAAAAATACATTTCTCTTGCTTTTTGCATCGATTTCCAGCTTTGCATTGTTCATTCAGTGAGTCCCCAGTAAGCTAAGGCTCAACAGAGTCTTACACTGGAACATGGCCTCCTCTTTATATCACATCTACATCAGATTTTACTACTTAAGAATTCCTCTTCACAAGTTGGAAGCTTAGCTGGGTGGAGTCTTGCCCTGAGGTCACTAGTCCTTTGATCCATCCAGGATCAGCTTTTTCTTTAAACTTCTTATCTCCTTGAGGATTTAGCTCTATTTCCTGAAAGTTCTTTTTCGTCTCAAACTGCACATTTTGTATTTTTTCTTGTTCAGCACATTCCTTTTCATTACTAATCAGTGAAAGTGTGACTATTACTAGCTATACAACAGAGTCAATTCTAGGCTGTTTTAAAATCTCCTCTGACACTGCTATTGTAAGAACTCGACCCTCAGTCAGTGGAACTTACTTTGAGATGTCCCCAAGTGAGACACCAAGAGCAGAGCAACAGATCGATGCAAAAGCAAGAGGTTTATTTTCTGGTGGTCGAAATCGACCGACCTTCAATTAATTTCCCAAGACAAGTGACTAGAAAGCGACCCCAAATGGCTAGTACAAGCAGTTTTTATACTTTTTAGGGGCACAGGTTACATCAGCAAGGTTTGGACTTATTGGCTATGTATATTGACCTTTAAAGGTATTGGCAAGCAAGCATGGGCAAAACATGACATGCATTTGAACTCTACCTGGGACTTGCCAGAGGGTCAGGTGACTATCAGTCAGTACATTCTGCAGTTTTTCTCAAGAATATTCCAGCTCCTCCCAAGAACTGGGTGAAGAATGGAACTTGGTCTAGCCTTGATCCCAGGAGGGAAGAGAAGCTGTAGAGGTAGGGGAGTGTTAAGACTGGCAAATCCCTTAGGGCCCTTCATTCCCCTGTTTTTCTTTTAGAAGCTCCAATCATGGAGCTCTCCTTATTACGAAGGCTCTGCTAGATCATGTTCTTCCTCTCTTGATCCTAGGGATTCATATTGTTGCCTTAAAACCATCAGCTGCCCAGTTCTTATTCTTTTACAAAGGCAATCAGCTTGTTAACAATGCAAGGACCAAAGGTTAGCATAAGCAGTAAAATAAGAGTGGTACCCAATAAAGTGGAGATTAGAGTTTTCATCCACAGTGAGGAATTGAACCAGGATTTGATGTTTCAATCTTCTCTTTTTTTGTTTTTGTTTTTGTTTATTTTTACTTTTAATCTTCTCAATGTCCAGATTTATGGCGGCCGTGAGATTCTGGTACTGGTGACCTTGTAGCACCAAGGAAGAGGTGCCAGTAGCCACTCCAGCCACTCCCAGTCCCAAGAGCAATGAAACCCTGAGCACCCACCATGAAGGGTTTCCTTCTTGTTCAATAGAGGGTACTGTCCCCTCTATCTAGAAGCTCTCTATTGAAGTAGTAAATAAGCCTTGGGATCAATTGGACCAGTACACAGTGAAAGACCAGGAAAAAATTCAGACCTCCTATCACCAAGAATGTAGGTTAGCCGGATTCAGTGACCCTATTCCAGGAACTGGCTGACCACAAAAGTTAGATTAAAATCTTGAGAACAATCTTGAGAAGCAGGGAGTTTCTCCTTGTGATTTTTAGAACACCCTTTTTATTTTTTACTGGTATTTTCGGCATTTTCTAATAACACCCTCCCTACCCCCTTGGGTTGTGTTTTTTTTTCCTTTAAATAGCCCCTTTTCCAGCTACCTGGGTCTACAGTCCTCTACCCCTCTGTGGTGTATGACTGTGGGCCCCAAGCATGCCTGAAATAAAAGGTTCTCTTGCGGTTTGCATCAAGGCCATTTCTTGTGAGTGATTTGGGGTTTCTCCTCTCCTGAGTAAGAATGTGGGGGATTCCTCACTTTGTGGGTCGTTCATTTGGTGCATTAGCCGGGAAATGCAACCACCCATCTCATCTGAGAATCGACTTGGAGGTAAGGAGATCCCCTCTGGAATGTGTGCATGCCGGCCGACATGTCTGTTCTGAGTATCTGTTTTCTGACCTGTAGTATCCCACAAGCCTGAAGCAGGCTGAGCCAGAACTTGACCTTGCTTCCACTAAGGAGATTATCTAGGGTGGAGCCTTCCTCCCGAGATCACTCTATTGTTCAGCCACTGTTGCTGTTTCTCTTCAAAATACTGTTACCTGCTGAGAAGCCCCCCTGATCTATTCCGGAGACTTTGCCCTATCCTGCACGTCATCACCTGTAGCTAGTTCCAGGCTCCAAGCATGAATTGGCGGGAATGGGCCTCCCCCATCTTTTATAAAGTGTGTCTGCCATTAAACATTTGAACCCTGAGTTGTTTTCTTGGTTCCATTATTTCTTGACCCGCCTAGGCTCCCTCTTTTCTTTCAGTTCCAAGATGCCTTCAAGGCTCAAACCGGGACATGAGAGCCCCAGGCCGGCCCCTACAATTTGGTGCCCAATGTGGCACCTGGGATAGGCAGAGGACATTTGGAAGAAACACTGCTGGTTTAGAGCTCCATGGAAGAAGTAAAGAATTAAAGAAAATTCGTACTGGAGAAGGTTGGTACAGGCTAAGCTGGAACAGTGCTAAATCCACGTGCTAGATTCACTTAGGATGAGCAGTGAGTTATCGGGAACTAAGAACTCAACGGGAAGGCAGTCGACCACAGCTTCCAGAAGCTACTTTTTTTAGGTAAAAGAAATAAAAGGGTTTAATAAAAGAGATTTAATAATCAGGCAGATAGCCGCAGTTGGAAACTGCATCAGGTGGGAGGAAAGTGGATTTTGAAACTCTCCCAGGGACAGAGAGAAAATTGGGGAATCCACTCTTGTGTGTGTACCAGCAGGTGTCTTTTTTCTGAGTGTCTGTCTTATGTTTCCTGAAATGAACATGTGCTCGTTGTGTTGGTTTCTTGTCTGTGTTTCGTCCTGTGTCTCTGAAACATAGTGCAGTCTGAGTTTAGATCCACCTGAGTTTGGTTTCTCTGGTGTTTATAGACGATGGGGTTTTCTGAAATGCATATTTGGTATTTGTAGCTGTCCCTTCGGGCTGTAAGGACCAGAGGACTGTGGTCAGCAGATGTGCTAGGAAGAATGCTACCTCCCCAGGGGATGCCCTGGGGAGTAGAGAGAGCCAGAGACATCTGGCAGTCTCCAGAGATTGGTCAGAGGGACCAAGTTTTGTTTATGAAATGGAAGCTTATCCTTCTAATTCTTTTGCCTGCTCGTAGAAGATGAGAAAGGGTTGCATGTGTCTAGATCTGTTGTTTACTGTTTTGTGTATGTGTTTAGAGCTATGCAAAAATTTAGAAAAGTGCTAGTGTAACTGGAAAAGCCCTACTGGGAGCTGATTGCAAATGCAGCTCTTAAAGGAGCAGGCAGACTTTTGCTTGTAATAGAAAGTTAGCTTAAAATTAGTAACTCTGTGTTAGAGTCATTCTAAACTACATGTGGCAGGAGCGAACCCAGGAAAACAGGTCTTTAAAGATACTTCAAAATAAGGATAATCTGTGGGCCAGGACTCTGGCAGAGTGCTCAGACTGAGAAATGTTTGCCCTTGGGTAGAGGAGGAGCTCAGTTCAGAGTAGCCTCAGGGAGGTTTGTGAGACGTTTCTTTTGTTTTGCAAACCGTGACTGGGGAAGTTCCTGGGACCTCACCCACCTCTCCCTGCCTTCAGGGTAGATTCCTTAAGATTCAGATGCAGTATTTTTTTAATACTTAGGTTTTTAGCTATACTAAAAATTGCGGTCCTGAAAATCTAAGAAAGAAAAATTGATTTGCTTCAAAATTTTATTTTCAAAAGCTTCGAGGAGATGCTAATTGGTTAAGATCTCACCTTAAACTCACCACAGGAAAACTTAAGCCTTTGTCAGGTGCTATTAAGAAAGACACAAATTAACTGGCAAAGAACAAAAGGCCTTGCAGAAAATAAAGAAAGCTTTCATAGTTGTTATCAATTATAATCAATGGTAATTACATATTAGCTGCCTATTTTAGTTATTGGTTACTGAATGTGCTCACAACAATTTCTTGGCTGGAGAAAACATTGTTGTAAAATCATCCTTCTTAACCTCGAAGTAAAGTTTCAGACCCTATTGAGGCTGCTGTGATGCTAACAAAGAATTGTAAGATAAATTCATGTATTTTGGAATAACTATAACAAATTGTGTCTTCAAAACCTAAGTGTCTGCTTTTTGTTCCAAACAGCAATTAATTTGGTTATTACAGAATATTAATATTTGATCTATTGCATATCATCATTTTAAATAAAATTGACAATCATTATCCCAAAGATAAGTTAAAATTGTTTTTATACATGTTTTTGTATCTTCTATAAATTCATGCATACGTGCATCCCATTTACTGTGTTTAAAATCAGCCCTCTTATGAGAGAAAAGTATATGTGAATTTGATCACACACTTATTATTTTGAGCTTCCCCCTACTTCAACACAGATAATTAAATTGTGTGCTGTACATGGTGTTTTAAAATGTTAAATAATCAAGCTCAATTTGTATCCATATATATATATATATATATATATATATATGTATATATATATATATATATGTATATGTATATATATATATATGAGCTTACAATTGCATTAAATTGTTCATCCCTCAAATGCTATTAATTCTCAAGCTTGCCATTGCTTGTGCTATTGTGCTACTCATAAGAAAAAATACTGTTCCTTTAAAAGGACTGTTTTTGGACAGTTAAGAAATTGTCCTGGGTTGCCTGGAAAAGACCCCAGGATTTGCTTTTGTGTTATAGAGTTTTACAAAAAGCCTTAGCTGAAAAAGGATTACACATAGCTCCTGAAAAGATACAAACTCAGGAAATCCTTATAATTATTTGGGCTTTAGACTTACTGATCAAACTGTTTTTCCCCAGAAGATAGTTATTCACAGAGACAACTTAAAGAGTTTGAATGATTTTCAAAAATTGTTAGGTGATATTAATTGGCTTTGCCCCTATTTAAAACTCACTACAGGGGAGTTAAAACCTTTATTTGATATTCTAAAAGAGATCCTAGCTCCTTTAGGTCCTTAACCTCAGAAGGATTGCTGGCCTTACAACAAGTGAAAAAAGCTATTAAAGAGCAATTTGTCACTTATATAGATTACTCTTTGCTGTTACATCTGTTAATTTTTAATACGATTCATGTACCTACAGGATTGTTATGGCAAAAGTCTCCTCTAATGTGGATACATTCGAGGATTTCTCCTAAATGCAATATCTTGCCATATTATGAAGCAGTAACCCAGATGATTATCATTGGAAAGAAGCAGGCATTAACTTATTTGGCAAAGAGCCAGATATTATTGTTCAGCTTTACAGCGTAAGTCAAGACACTTGGCTGAAACAGCATAGTACAGATTGGTTGCTTGGTCAAATAGGATTTAAAAGAACAATAGACAGCCACTACCCTCAAAATAGGTTGATAAAATTTTTAAAGGTATATGAGGTGATATTTCCTAATTTGACCTCTTTTCAACCCTTACACAGTGATGTTCTGGTGTTTACTGATGGATCCTCTAAAGGGCAAGCTGAATTTCTTCTTAATAATCAACAGGTAATCATAAAGACTCCTGGCGTCTCAGCTCAGTTAGAAGAATTAACAGCAATACTGAATGTCTTTCAGTTTGTACATGAGGCTTTTAATATTTTTATTGATAGTTTATATGTTGCACAATCGGTACCCTTATTGGAGACCTGTGGTATGTTTAACTTTAATATGCCAGCAGGATCCTTGTTTTCACAACTGCAAAACATCATTCTTGCCCGAAAACACCCGTTCTATATTGGCCACATTCTGGTCTTCCTAGACCTTTAGCTAAAGACAATGATTGCATCGATAGAGTTCTAATAGGAGAAGCCTTAATGTCAGATCCTATTGCTTTGGCCAAATGTGATCATGAAAAATTTCATCTCTCTAGCCATACACCTTAAGGCTTCGACATAAGATCACTAGAGAGCAGGCAAGAATGATTGCAAAACAATGTCCTAAACGTATTACATTATCTCCAGTGCCACATTGACTAGTTAATCCATGAGGTCTTATGCCTAATCATATTTGGCAAATGGATGTAACTCATTATGCAGAATTTAGAAAATTAAAATATATACATGTTTGTATTGATACTTGTTCAAGATTTCTTTTTGCTTCTCTGCATACTTGAGAAGCCTCCAAAAATGTAATTGATCATTGCCTACAAGCCTTTAATGCCATGGGATTGCCTAAACTTATTAAGACAGATAACGGTCCATCCTATTCTAGCAAAAAATGTACTTCATTTTGTAGAGCGTTTGGCATCAAATATAAAACTGGAATTCCTTATAACTCCATGGGACAAGGAATAGTTGAACGTGCTCATCGCACTTTAAAAAATTGGCTTTTAAAAACAAAACAGGTGGGGTACGCGAGATGGCTCAGTGGTTAAGAGCTCTGACTGCTCCTCCGAAGGTCCTGAGTTCAAATCCCAGTAACCACATGGTGGCTCATAACCATCCATAAAGAAGTCTGATGCCCTCTTCTGGAGTGTCTGAAGACAGCTACAGTGTACTTACATATAATAAATAAATAAATCTAAAAAATAAATAAATAATATCTTAAAAAAAAAAAAAAACAGGGGCAGTTATATCCCCCAAGGTCACCAAAGGCACATCTTGCTTTTGCTTTATTTGTTCTAAATTTTTTGCAAACTGATGTTAAAGGTCAGTCTGCAGTGGATCGCCACTGGCATCCAGTTACTTCTAGTTTATATGCCATGGTAAAGTGGCAGGACCCATTAACTAACGAATGGAAGGGTCCAGACCCGGTCCTAATCTGGGAAAGGGAAAAGTCTCTGATTTTTCTGGGAATGTCTGTGTTTTTTTCACAAAAAGAAGATGGAGCGTGATGGCTGCCTGAGAGATTAGTTCGACAACTAGACACAGATCCTGAATCTTCTAGTAAGTATGACTCTAACCTTGATCATGGCTAAAAATCCTCTTTAGCCAAAAAGATAAATTAGAGCACAGCTGCCACTCCCAGGGAAGCTGTAAGCCTTTCTGCAATTCTCAAAACCACCTCCCCCACACCGGGAGCTCTAAGTCTGGCCTGATCATTGCTGATTTACAATTGAATGGAGTACCTGGACTTCCCCAAAAGAAGCTTTTGTACTGTGCCTTTCACTGTCTGGACTTTGTTTTTCACGCAGGTCAGTCAACGCCCTTCAGCCTGACTGCAGTGGGCATGCATTCCCACCCCCAACAGCACGCAGGTGGCAGTTATTAATTTTCATCAAGAAGAATTCTAAGTACATATTGTGGCTTTGGTCTGATTTGGGAATAAGGTGTGCTATGAGGGCAGGTTAGTCAATGACAGGCAACCAGATCCCGGATCATACCAATCTAAAACAGGGGTACATGCCAAAAGTCCGTGGCTGTTGATAATACACCACAGAGCCATGCTTGTGTAAATTATAACACTAGCTACATGTAACTTCCTATGAGAGAATTGAATGGTTCAAGAGGATATGAGACCCTAAGAGAGGCCCGGCCGCCAGCCACCATAATTCCCAGGCAGGACTATGGAGCATAAATAAATTTTATGCCTCAGTCCAACTTTTTTTTTAATATTAATAACAGGGAGGAGATGTAGCCTCCCAAAAGCCTGAAGCAGGCTGAGCCACAACTTGACCTTGCTGCCACTAAGGAGATTATCTAAGGTGGAGCCTTCCTCCCTAGATCACTCTATTGTTCAGCCACTGTCTCTGTTCCTCTGCAAGATACTGCTACCTGCTGAGAGGCCCTGGATCTATTCTGGAGACTATGCCCTATCCTGCACATCATCACCTGCAGCTGGTTCCAGGCTCCAAGGATGAATTGGTGGGAATGGGCCTCCCCCCTCTTTTATAAAGCATGTCCGCAATTAAACATTTGAACCTTGAGCAGACTACTTGTCTTGATTCCATTATTTCTCAACCCGCTAGGCTCCCACTTTTCTTTCAGTTCCAAGTTGCCTTCCAGGCTCGAACCCGGACATGAGAGCCACAGGCTGGCCCCAACACTGACCCATGTGCTTTCTCTTTGCAGCTGTCCTCTCAGGCTATAAGGACCAGAGGACTGTGATCAGCAGATGTACTAGGAGGATCACAGGCTGCCATCCTGGGGGACGCCCCTGGGAAGTGGGGAGAGACAGGAATGCCTGGTGGTCTCCTACACTCAGAGAACCGAGTTGTGCCGTTGAAGCAGAAGCTTCTCCCTCCATGACCTTCTGATTCTTTTGTCTGTTTATGGGAGGACATGGAAGGGTAGCTTGTGTCTGGATCTGTTGGTTTCTGTTTCGTGAGTTTTTATCTTGCGTGTCTTTGTCTACAGTTTTATCACGGGACAGACAGTGATGACCCCCCTTAGCTTGACTCTCAACCATTGGAGTGTAGTTAAATCTAGGGCTCACAACTTGTCAATAGAAGTTAAAAAAGGACTGTGGCAGAATTTTTGCTCTTCGCAGTGGCCTACATGATGTCAGCAGGCCTCCAGAAGGTACTTTTGAATTAACTATCATTTTTGAGATCAAAGCCATTGTTTTTCAGGAAGGACCTGGATCCCATCCCGATCAGCAGCCATACATCATCACAGTGTGGCAAGATATGGTTCAGAACACTCCACCCTGGGTCAAACCCTGGGTGCGTGAGCAAAAGCCTGGCTCCCGAGTCCTGGCTTTCCATGAAACACCAAAGAATAAATCGAAAGTGAAGGCTTCTTCCGAAATGAAGCCTCCAGCTCAGCCTTCAGCTCCTCCTAAAATGTATCCTGAGATTGAGGAGCCTCCTAAGTGGCCTATTCCACTACCTCTGCCTTATCCACAGCCTCAAGCTCTGATGCTGGGAAACCCCAAACCCCTTGTAGTGGCAGGAGGCAGACTCACTGCGGGTACACGTTGCTGGAGAATGCAGAGTCCAGACAGACTCCAGTGGACCCGCCCAACCTCCAACCCCTTCAGTATTGACCATTTTCTCTGCTGATATTTATAACTGGAAAATTAATCACCCTCCTTTTTTCAGAAAAATTTTGCTAGCCTGACAGGATTGATGGAGTCTCTGATGTACTCCCACCAACCCACATGGGATGATTGTCAGCAGCTTTACAGGTTCTCTTTTCTACTGAGGAGAGGGAAAGGATCCTGTTGGAAGCACTAAAAAATGTCCCCAGAACAAATAGTGAGCCAACCAATCTTTCAAATGAAATAGATGTTGGCTTTCCCCTTAACCGAACTGCTTGGGACTTCAGTACACTGAAGGTCTACTCTTGGGTTCTTGTGGCAGGGCTGCTAGATGCCCCACCAATTTGGCTAAGGTAAGAGGTTTTTTATGAGCCTGTTGAACCACCGTCTGTGTTTCTTTAATGTTTAATGGAGGTTTATTGGCGTTATACTCCCTTTGACCTAGCCTCTGAGGGTCAGCAGGCTGTGGTGGCTATGGCCTTTATAGGGCAGTCAGCATCAGACATTAAGAAAAAGTTTCATTGGCTAGAAGGGTTGCAGGATTATACCTTTCTGGATTTGGTTAAGGAGGCAGAGAAAGTGTTTCATAAGCGGGACACTAAGGAAGAGAAGAAAGAGAGAGAGGGGGCAGGAGGCAGAAGAAAGAAAAGAAAGGAGGGTTCGTAAACAAGAGAGAAATTTGACTAGAATTTTGGCTGCAGTAGTAGGAGAGAAAGAAAAGACAGGACCTATATAGGGAACCTGAGCAACAGAAGACTAATGTGCTTAACAATTAGGTGAGTTGGGGTACTGAGCCTCAGCTAAAAAGGCTCAGCTGTGTCAGACTGAAGTTACTTATTTGGGATACACCCTTTGAGATGAGAAGCGGTGGCTAACGGACTCCAGAAAAAAGACTGTAACTCAGATCCTCACACCAACTACACCAAGGCAAGTAAGAGAAATATTGGGCACTGCTGGCTTCTGCAGACTCTGGATACCTGGGTTTGTGACCTTAGCTGCCTTGTTGTAGCCCCTAACTAAGGAAGGGGGTGTTTGTGTGGACCCCAGATCACCAGAAAGCCTTTGAAGAAATTAAAAAGGCCCTACTGATGGCCTCAGGCTTGGACTTATCTGATGAGAGAGCAGGAGTCTCCAGAGGAGTCCTTACTCAGACTTTGGGACCTTGAAAAAGGCCAATGGCTTACCTATTAAAGAAGTTAGGCCCTGTTGCCAGTGACTGGTTTTCTTGCCTGAAAGCTATTGCTGCTGTAACTCTACTTGTCAAGGATGCTGATAAGTTCACTCTGGGACAGCAAATAACTGTAGTGGTACCCCATGCTCTTGAAAGCATTATCTGACAGCCCCCTGACCGATGGATGACCAATGATTGTATGACACATTATCAGAGCATTTTGTTGACTGAACAAGTGACCTTCACTCCTCCTGATGTCCTCAATCCCACTACCCAACTGCTCGAGACTGATGACTCTTCACCTACTCATCACTGCACTGACATTCTGGCAGAAGAAACTAATACTTGAAATGATCTGAATGATCAGCCTTGGCCTGGGTGTCCTAGCTGGTACAGTAGCTTCATCGTTGAAGGTAAGCAGAAGGTACGGGCAGCAGTGGTAGAAGGAAAGCAAGTGATCTGGGCAAGCAGCCTCCCTGAAGGGACATAGGCTCAGAAAGCTGAACTTGTGGCTTTGATACAAGCTCTACGAATGGCAGAGGGGAAGTCTCAACATTTACACTGACATCGGGTATACATTTGCCACTGCCCATATACACGGAGCAATATACAGACAAAGCTCTGTTGACATCTGTAGGGAAGGACATAAAAAATAAAGTGGAAATTTTGAGCCTACTTTAGGCCTTACAGTTGCCAAAAAAGGTGGTCATTATACATTATCCAGGACACCAGAAAATTCGAGATGTTGTTGTTGGGAGCCGCCCCCACATTCGCCGTTACAAGATGGCGCTGACATCCTGTGTTCTAAGTGGTAAACAAATAATCTGCGCATGTGCCAAGGGTATCTTATGACTACTTGTGCTCTGCCTTCCCCGTGACGTCAACTCGGCCGATGGGCTGCAGCCAATCAAGGAGTGACACGTCCGAGGCGAAGGAGAATGCTCCTTAAGAGGGATGGGGTTTTCGTTTTCTCTCTCTCTTGCTTCTTGCTCTCTTTTCCTGAAGATGTAAGAATAAAGCTTTGCCGCAGAAGATTCTGGTCTGTGGTGTTCTTCCTGGCCGGTCGTGAGAACGCGTCTAATAACAATTGGTGCCGAATTCCGGGACGAGAAAATCCGGGACGAGAAAAAACTCCGGACTGGCGCAGGAGGGATACTTCATTCCAGAACCAGAACTGCGAATCAAGGTTATAAGGTTCCCGTAACACAGACTGTTGAGAAGGATTCAACTGCCGAATTCAGAACTCATCAGCTGGGGAACGACGGTGATAAAGGTTCCCGTAAAGCAGACTGTTGAGAAGGATTCAACTGCCGAATTCAGAACTCATCAGCTGGGGAACGACGGTGATAAAGGTTCCCGTAAAGCAGACTGTTAAGAAGGATTCAACTGTATGAATTCAGAACTTTTCAGCTGGGGAACGAGGTAAGTCTGATCTTGAACTTTCTAAGGAAATTCAGGACAGTCTATCAGAAGTAAAGTGGAAAATGTTTGGCCTTGAATTTTTTCTAGTGTTAGGAGCCCTTTTGTTCCTTTTCACATGTTATATAGTGCTTAAGATAGGGCTGAAAATTCTAGAGGAAATTCAGGACAGTCTATCAGAAGTAAAGCGGGGAGAGAGAGTAGGAGCAAGGAGAAACGGTAAGTATACAGGCCTTTCCAAGGGTCTTGAACCCGAGGAAAAGTTAAGGTCAGGTAGGAATACCTGGGGAGAGATTAGAAGGAAGAAAAAGAAAAAAGAAAAGAAAAAAGATCAATTAGCGGAGGTCTCTAGGAGAAGGAGCCTGTGCTCTGAAGAAACAGACTGGGAGAAAAAAGCAGTTCATTATGAGAAAAAAGAGTACCAACCAAGTAAAGTGCTAACTAGTCATTTAAGGAAAAAGCCAAAAGCGGCTGGCGAAGGCCAGTTTGCTGATTGGCCTCAGGGCAATCGGCTACCAGGTGCACTCCCGCCCTATGCGGAGTCCCCGCCCTGCGTAGTGCGTCAGCCCGTAGTGCGTCAGCAATGCGCAGAGAGGCAGTGCGCAGAAAGGCAGTGCGCAGACTCATTCATTCCCCGAGAGGAACAAAGGAAAATACAACAGGCATTTCCAGTCTTTGAAGGAGCCGAGGGTGGGCGTGTCCACGCTCCGGTAGAATATGTGCAGATTAAATATGGAATCAATGCTAATTTTACCTTGGTGCAGTTAGACAGGCTTGCCAGCATGGCACTAACTCCTGCCGACTGGCAAATGATTGCAAAAGCCGCTCTCCCTAGTATGGCCAAATATGTGGAATGGCGAGCTCTGTGGCAGGAGGCGGCACAGGCGCAGGCCCGAGCAAACGCTGCTGCTTTAACTCCAGAGCAGAGAGAGTGGACTTTTGATTTGTTAACGGGTCAGAGAGCTTATTCTGCTGAACCTGATAAGAGGTATCAATGGAAGGTCTTACCACAGGGGATGTCCAATAGTCCTACAATGTGCCAGCTTTATATACAAAAAGCTCTTTTGCCAGTGAGGGAACAATTCCCCTCTTTAATTTTGCTCCTTTACATGGATGACATCCTCCTGTGCCATAAAGACCTTACCATGCTACAAAAGGCATATCCTTTTCTACTTAAAACTTTAAGTCAGTGGGGTCTACAGATAGCCACAGAAAAGGTCCAAATTTCTGATACAGGACAATTCTTGGGCTCTGTGGTGTCCCCAGATAAGATTGTGCCCCAAAAGGTAGAGATAAGAAGAGATCACCTCCATACCTTAAATGATTTTCAAAAGCTGTTGGGAGATATTAATTGGCTCAGACCCTTTTTAAAGATTCCTTCTGCTGAATTAAGGCCTTTGTTTAGTATTTTAGAAGGAGATCCTCATATCTCCTCCCCTAGGACTCTTACTCTAGCTGCTAACCAGGCCTTACAAAAAGTGGAAAAAGCCTTACAGAATGCACAATTACAACGTATTGAGGATTCGCAGCCTTTCAGTTTGTGTGTCTTTAAGACAGCACAATTGCCAACTGCAGTTTTGTGGCAGAATGGGCCATTGTTGTGGATCCATCCAAACGTATCCCCAGCTAAAATAATAGATTGGTATCCTGATGCAATTGCACAGCTTGCCCTTAAAGGCCTAAAAGCAGCAATCACCCACTTTGGGCAAAGTCCATATCTTTTAATTGTACCTTATACCGCTGCACAGGTTCAAACCTTGGCAGCCGCATCTAATGATTGGGCAGTTTTAGTTACCTCCTTTTCAGGAAAAATAGATAACCATTATCCAAAACATCCAATCTTACAGTTTGCCCAAAATCAATCTGTTGTGTTTCCACAAATAACAGTAAGAAACCCACTTAAAAATGGGATTGTGGTATATACTGATGGATCAAAAACTGGCATAGGTGCCTATGTGGCTAATGGTAAAGTGGTATCCAAACAATATAATGAAAATTCACCTCAAGTGGTAGAATGTTTAGTGGTCTTAGAAGTTTTAAAAACCTTTTTAAAACCCCTTAATATTGTGTCAGATTCCTATTATGTGGTTAATGCAGTAAATCTTTTAGAAGTGGCTGGAGTGATTAAGCCTTCCAGTAGAGTTGCCAATATTTTTCAGCAGATACAATTAGTTTTGTTATCTAGAAGATCTCCTGTTTATATTACTCATGTTAGAGCCCACTCAGGCCTACCTGGCCCCATGGCTCTGGGAAATGATTTGGCAGATAAGGCCACTAAAGTGGTGGCTGCTGCCCTATCATCCCCGGTAGAGGCTGCAAGAAATTTTCATAATAATTTTCATGTGACGGCTGAAACATTACGCAGTCGTTTCTCCTTGACAAGAAAAGAAGCCCGTGACATTGTTACTCAATGTCAAAGCTGCTGTGAGTTCTTGCCAGTTCCTCATGTGGGAATTAACCCACGCGGTATTCGACCTCTACAGGTCTGGCAAATGGATGTTACACATGTTTCTTCCTTTGGAAAACTTCAATATCTCCATGTGTCCATTGACACATGTTCTGGCATCATGTTTGCCTCTCCGTTAACCGGAGAAAAAGCCTCACATGTGATTCAACATTGTCTTGAGGCATGGAGTGCTTGGGGGAAACCCAGACTCCTTAAGACTGATAATGGACCAGCTTATACGTCTCAAAAATTCCAACAGTTCTGCCGTCAGATGGACGTAACCCACCTGACTGGACTTCCATACAACCCTCAAGGACAGGGTATTGTTGAGCGTGCGCATCGCACCCTCAAAGCCTATCTTATAAAACAGAAGAGGGGAACTTTTGAGGAGACTGTACCCCGAGCACCAAGAGTGTCGGTGTCTTTGGCACTCTTTACACTCAATTTTTTAAATATTGATGCTCATGGCCATACTGCGGCTGAACGTCATTGTTCAGAGCCAGATAGGCCCAATGAGATGGTTAAATGGAAAAATGTCCTTGATAATAAATGGTATGGCCCGGATCCTATCTTGATAAGATCCAGGGGAGCTATCTGTGTTTTCCCACAGAATGAAGACAACCCATTTTGGTTACCAGAAAGACTCACCCGAAAAATCCAGACTGACCAAGGGAATACTAATGTCCCTCGTCTTGGTGATGTCCAGGGCGTCAATAATAAAGAGAGAGCAGCGTTGGGGGATAATGTCGACATTTCCACTCCCAATGACGGTGATGTATAATGCTCAAGTATTCTCCTGCCTTTTTACCACTAACTGGGAACTGGGTTTGGCCTTAATTCAGACAGCCTTGGTTCTGTCTGGACAGGTCCAGATGACTGACACCATTAACACTTTGTCAGCCTCAGTGACTACAGTCATAGATGAACAGGCCTCAGCTAATGTCAAGATACAGGGAGGTCTCATGCTGGTTAATCAACTCATAGATCTTGTCCAGATACAACTAGATGTATTATGACAAATAACTCAGCAGGGATGTGAACAAAAGTTTCCGGGATTGTGTGTTATTTCCATTCAGTATGTTAAATTTACTAGGGCAGCTAATTTGTCAAAAAGTCTTTTTCAGTATATGTTACAGAATTGGATGGCTGAATTTGAACAGACCCTTCGAGGCTTGCCATCATTCAGGTCAACTCCACGCGCTTGGACCTGTCCCTGACCAAAGGATTACCCAATTGGATCTCCTCAGCATTTTCTTTCTTTAAAAAATGGGTGGGATTAATATTATTTGGAGATACACTTTGCTGTGGATTAGTGTTGCTTCTTTGATTGGTCTGTAAGCTTAAGGCCTAAACTAGGAGAGACAAGGTGGTTATTGCCCAGGCGCTTGCAGGACTAGAACATGGAGCTTCCCCTGATATATCTATGCTTAGGCAATAGGTCGCTGGCCACTCAGCTCTTATATCTCACGAGGCTAGTCTCATTGCACGAGATAGAGTGAGTGTGCTTCAGCAGCCCGAGAGAGTTGCAAGGCTAAGCACTGCAATGGAAAGGCTCTGCGGCATATATGAGCCTATTCTAGGGAGACATGTCATCTTTCATGAAGGTTCAGTGTCCTAGTTCCCTTCCCCCAGGCAAAACGACACGGGAGCAGGTCAGGGTTGCTCTGGGTAAAAGCCTGTAAGCCTAAGAGCTAATCCTGTACATGGCTCCTTTACCTACACACTGGGGATTTGACCTCTATCTCCACTCTCATTAATATGGGTGGCCTATTTGCTCTTATTAAAAGAAAAAGGGGGAGATGTTGGGAGCCGCCCCCACATTCGCCGTTACAAGATGGCGCTGACATCCTGTGTTCTAAGTGGTAAACAAATAATCTGCGCATGTGCCAAGGGTATCTTATGACTACTTGTGCTCTGCCTTCCCCGTGACGTCAACTCGGCCGATGGGCTGCAGCCAATCAAGGAGTGACACGTCCGAGGCGAAGGAGAATGCTCCTTAAGAGGGACGGGGTTTTCGTTTTCTCTCTCTCTTGCTTCTTGCTCTCTTTTCCTGAAGATGTAAGAATAAAGCTTTGCCGCAGAAGATTCTGGTCTGTGGTGTTCTTCCTGGCCGGTCGTGAGAACGCGTCTAATAACATGTTGTGGCTAAAGGGAATCAGATGGCAGACCTAACTGCCAAACAGGCAGCAAGGAGGAAGAATCCTGGCAGTAAAGGAGCCTAAAGATTATTATGATGTCAGAGAGACCAGCTTTAGATACACCCCTGAGGACTATTAAATTATGGACAAATTAGGACTGAGAAAGGAAACCCCGTATGGGGTAGTAGAAACAGAAGAAAAGCTAGTCCCCCCATGGAAAGAAGAACACAAGTAAGTTACCAACTTACATTACTTGACCCACTGGGGGGCCAAGAAATTTAAAGGTGTGGTTAGTTCCTCCAACTACTATGTTATAGGACTCTCTGATTGGCAGAGGAAATAGTCAAAAGCTGCAAGGCCTGTGCTATGACTAATGCAGGACACTCCGTGTATACTCCTAGGAAGAGGCTCAGGGGTGACAAATCTGGGGCCTACTGGGAGGTAGATTTTACAGAAATTAAGCCAGCTAGACATGGCAACAAGTACTTATTAGTGTTTATAGACACCTTTTCAGGCTGGGTAGAAGCTTTTCCTACCAGGACTGAGATGGCCAATGTGGTAGCCAAGAAGATCCTAGAAGAAATCTTCCCAAGTTTCAGGATACCCAAGGTAATCAAGTCTGATAATGGACCTGCCTTTGTTGCCTAGGTAAGTCAAAATGAACACATAAAATTATTATATTTTCTAAGCATCAATAATGATGTTTAAAACATTTTAACCATAATAGCCACAAAAATATCTAGTATAAACCCAAGGGTATAAAAAAATCTGTATAGTGAAAATTATAAAATATGAAATGATCTCTTATATTCATGATTGCAAGAATTAAGTGATGAATTATCTACATTGTCCAAAGTGACCTATAGATTCGATGTAATATACAATGAAAGACCAATAATATTACTCACAGAACTAGAAAAATATCATAAAGAAGTATAAAATATTCTGAATAGCTAAAGCTATCTTGAGGTACAAAAGCAAAACTGGAAGCATTACAAAATCTATTACACCAAAATGTTTAAATGGGTAACATAGAGCTTTAGTAATCAAAAGAAGATATTAGCAAAAACAGTCAATAAAGAGAATAATGAGGATAAAGTTTTAAATGAGAAGAGGGAATATATATATATATATTTCATATATAAATTTCATATACATATACATATATGTACACACATACATACACACACACACACACACACATATATATATGGAGGAGTTTAATTGGGGTTACTCTACACAGGAAAAATGCCTCTCCCAAAAGAGTCATATTTTGAAAAATCAAAAGCCCAGTGCCAGGTGTAGGATACCTCCTTTGGACATATTGGACACGGTTGTCCCAGAGACCCCAAACAATACAGTCTATTTTCATTACTCTTGATTGGCCCACCAGAACATGACAGTGAAACTATACTGCAGAAAACCTCACACCTTTTGTCGCAGGATATTAAGAAATCAAGTTGTTACTGACTAGTAAGTATTCTCCATACTGACTAGCACTCAAAGTAATAAAAGGAGCAATGCAATATGCTGTGTGTATGTGTGTGTGTGTGTGTGTGTGTGTCTGTGTGTGTGTGTGTTTGTGTGTGTGTGTGGCAGTGGGATAAACCAATAGTCTTATCCAATGGTCAATTCTTTCAACTACTGTAATGACTTGCATGGCAAAATATGGCCCTGAATTCGAAAGTACTATGTTATGTGAGTATCCAACCACTTGCTGGTTGGATTTAAGTAAGGCCTGTCCTGCAAGAAACCATGAATCTGGTACTGCAATATCAAGAGCTCATGATTGGGGAACTTACAAGCCCCAGGGATGATCCTACTACTGCAGTTTTGGTAAAGAACATAGTATAAAACTTTTCCCTAAATTTGGTTACCTGTACTCATAGACTAGTATAGCTCTCAGTATTCACTAGAGAAGTTTCTTAATACAGAAACTCACAATTGGTCAAAATACAGAAAATAATTGTGTATGAGGTTTGCATCCAAAAATAAGATGTCTTTATAACACTATTTCCCCAAAGACTCAAAGAGAATGTAGAAAAATTGTAAGTTAAAGATCTAGGTGAAAGTGTCTTCTGAATGTGATAGGATTTCTGTACTCATGAACTTACAGAATCTGTTTTCTGCACAAGACCAAGGCAGGCAGCCTGGCATGGTGGTGCACAGTTTTAATCCCAGCACTTGGGAGGCAGAGTCAGGCGGATTTCTGAGTTCGAGGCCAGCCTGGTCTACAGAGTGAGTTCCAGGACAGCCAGGACTACTCAGAGAAACCCTGTCTCAAAAAAGCAAGCAATCAAACAAACAACCCCCCCCCAAAAAAAAAAACAAAAAGAAAGAAAGAAAGAAAGAAAGAAAGAAAGAAAGAAAGAAAGAAAGAAAGAAAGAAAGAAAGAAAGAAAGAAAAAAGACCAAGTAAGGCAACATTCCAGCATGGAGACAGGAGAGACTTATACATCCTCACAGATGAGAAGCTAATATTAATTGATAACTTCCAAGGGGAATAAAATTCAGTTTTCTTTAAGATTGTAGCCCCTAGTAGGGCATTATTCTGTTGATAGTTCTATACCCTGAGTATATGGCAGCACGAATTGGATTCTCTAGGTTATAGAAAAAGAGAGGATTGAAGTTTGGAGAGCATGGGGGTAGGTGATGGTTCTAGTAAGAGTTAAGGGGAGTAGTAGAGGTAACTTTAACTAAAATACATTGAATTGTGCTTAAAATTATCAAAGAATTAATGAAATATCGTATTTAAATAATAAAGCTTTCAAGAGAGAGAGGGCAGAATGCAGTAGTAGATGGGAATAATGAAATAGAAAGTTTAAATAGGGTGGAAGATGGAAGAGGGCAGGGTAATATGGCGGCTTGAATGAGAAATGTGCCACAAAGTATATTTGACTATTTGATACCCAGATAGTGATGCTGATCAGGTATAGAAGATATGGCCTTGCTGGAATATGTATGGCACTGGAATCAGGCTTTGTGAATTTAAAGCCTCAAGATAGTTCAATTTACTCTTTCTGCTTTGAGGTTGCAATTAAGAATGTAGCTCTTAGCTTTCTGTTTCATCCTCCATACCTGCCTGTTAGATACCTCCCAGCCCCGATGGACTCTTATTCTTCTAGGACCATAAGCCAAAATAAAATCTTCCACAAGTTGCTTTTCATCATTGTGTTTTTTTTTTCAAAACAACAGAAATGTAACTAACATAGAAGTTGGTACCAGGGAGTGTGCTTGTAATTGGAAAGAAAATATGACCTTGTTGGTTTAGGGGAGAAATGCAGATGACTTTGGATCTTGGACTGGAAAAATTGTAAGATGCTATAATCAGAACTGAATAGACCATCTTAGTAAAAAGGAGAAAGACAGTAGTGCTAAGAGGAATGTGAACCATGGAGACCAAACCCAAGGAGGCTTTAGAGCAAAATAATGGTTGTAAGATAGAGATTGTTGTGTTTATAAAAAGATAAAGGGGGGATATGTTCTATGAAGGTGTAGACAGGTATTGGGCAAATGGGTGCCTCAGCAGACCCATGAGAAGGAGAGTTAAGAGGTAGGTAGAGGCAGAGAGAGAGAGAGAGAGAGAGAGAGAGAGAGAGAGAGAGAGAGAGAGAGAGAGAGAGAGAGAGGAAGAAAAGGAAGAGAAGAGAAGAGAAGAGAAGAGAAGAGAAGAGAAGAGAAGAGAAGAGAAGAGAAGAGAAGAGAAGAGAAGTAGAGGCTGTCCATGAGAAAATGGAGTTAGAGGGGGGAAGGGAATAAGAAGACAGTGGAGGGGACTAGAGAGAGAGGAGCTAGAGATCAAGGAGGAGGCAATGGATGTCAGGCCTACCTGGCTATTGCCAGGTAACTGTGGGATGGAGCTTAGACAGAATGCCAACAGAGACTGTTCTTGTGATAGTTTGGCTAAGGATATGGCTTTCTCCTGCCCTTATCCTAAGAACTAGCCCAAGTGATTTTTTTTTTTTTGAGATGGGTGGTGGGCAGAGAAAATTTCAAGACTGCATAATGTTGAGTCTCTGGAATGGTTGTTATTGATGAGGCATATGCAGGTCTACAGTGAAAGAGAGTAGGTTTAGCAGGCATGTTCTAGAAAAGAGGCTGTGGTGATTTCAGTAAAAATAGCCCCCATAGGCTTATAGGAAGTGACTCCATTAGAAGGTGTGGCCTTATTAGAGTAAGTATGTCACTGGGGATGGGCTTTGGAGCCTCAGGTGCTAAAGCCAGGCCTAGTGGCATATTTCTCTTCCTGCTGCCTGCTGATCCAGATGTAGAACTCAGCTACCTGTACAGCACCAGGACTGCCTATGTGCCACTATGCTTCTTGCCATGACAATAAAGGACTAAACCTCTGAAACTGTAAGCCATCCCGAAGTAAATGTTTTCCTTTATAAGAGTTGCTGTGATCATGGCATCTCTTCACAGCAACAGAAAACCTAACCAAGACAGAGGCTGTTAAGGAGATTAGTGCCACTAAGGAGAGATGTATGCTGCACTGGTGTAAGGGAAGGGGCCCTAAGGGTAAGCCCATATTCAGCTAAGCATTCCAAGAAAGAAAGTATAAGGCCTCCAATTCCTGATGTTTCCAAGACTTATTATGAATAGGTGTTGGATTTTGTCAAATGCTTTCTCCGCATCAAATAAGATAATCGTGTGTTTTTTTGTCTCTGAGTTTGTTTATATAGTGGATTACTTTGATGGATTTCCATATATTAAACCATCCCTGCATCCTTGGAATGAAACCTACTTGGTCAGGATGGATGACTGTTTTGATGTGTTTTTGGATTTGGTTAGTGAAAATTGTATTGAGGATTTTTGCATCGATATTCATAAGGGAAATTGGTCTGAAGTTCTCTATCTTTATTGGGTATTGATGTGGTTTAGGTATCAGAGTAATTGTGGCTTCATAGAATGAGTTGGGTAGAGTACCTTCTGTTTCTATTTTGTGCAATAGTTTGAGAAGAACTGGAATTAGATCTTCTTTTAAGGTCTGATAGAACTCTGCAGTAAACCCATCTGGTCCTGGGCCTTTTCTTGGTTGGGAGACAATTAATGACTGCTTCTATTTTTTTAGGGGATATATGACTGTTTAGATCATTAACCTGATACTGATTTAACTTTGATACCTTGTATCTGTCTAGAAAATTGTCCATTTCATCCAAGTTTTCCAGTTTTGTTGAGTATACACTTTTGTAGAAGGATCTGATGGTGTTTTGGATTTCTTCAGGATCTGTTGTTATGTCTCGCTTTTCATTTCTGATTTTGATCATTAGGATGCTGTCCCTGTACCCTCTAGTGAGTCTGGCTAAGGGTTTATCTATCTTGTTGATTTTCTCAAAGAACCATCTTCTTTTTGGTTGATTCTTTGAATAGTTCTTCTTATTTCCTCTTGGTTGATTTTGTCCCAAAATTTGATTATTTCCTGCCATCTACTCCTCTTGGGTGAATTTGCTTTCTTTTGTTCTAGAGCTTTTAGGTGTGTTGTCAAGCTGCTAGCGTGTGCTCTGTCTAGTTTCTTTTTGGAGGCACTCAGAGCTATGAGTTTTCCTCTTAGAAATGCTTTCATTGTGTCCCATAAGTTTGGGTATGTTGTGGCTTCATTTTCATTAAACTGTAAGAAGTCTTTAAATTCTTTCTTTATTCCTTCCTTGACCAAGGTATCATTGAGAAGAGTGTTGTTTAGTTTCTACGTGAATGTTGGCTTTCTATTATTTATGTTGTTATTTAAGATCAGCCTTAGTCCATGGTGATCTGATGTGATGCGTGGGATGATTTAAATATTTTTGTATCTGTTGAGGCCTGTTTTGTGACGAATTATGTGGTCAATTTTGGAGAAGGTACCATGAGGTGCTGAGAAGAAGGTATATCCTTTTGTTTAGGATAAAATGTTCTGTAGATATCTGTTAAATCCATTTCTTTCATAACTTCTGTTAATTTCACTGTGTCCCTGTTTAGTTTCTGTTTACACAATTTGTCCATTAATGAAAGTGGTGTGTTGAAGTCTCCCAGTATTATTGTGTGAGGTGCAATGTGTGCTTTGAGCTTTACAAAGGTTTCTTTAATGAGTGTGGCTGCCTTTGCATTTGGACCATAGATATTCAAAATTGAGAGTTTCCCATGGAAGACTTTAGCTTTGATGAGCATGAGATGCCCCTCCTTGCTTTTTTGATAACTTTGGGTTGGAAGTCGATTTTATTCGATATTAGAGTGGATACTCCAGCTTGTTTCTTCAGACCATTTGCTTGGAAAATTGTTTTCCAGCCTTTCATTCTGAGGTAGTGTCTGTATTTTTCCCTGAGATGGGTTTTCTGTAAGCAGCAAAATGTTTGGTCCTGTTTGTGTAGCTAGTCTGTTAGTCTATGTCTTTTTATTGGGTAATTGAATCCATTGATATTAAGGAATATTAAGGAAATGTATTTGTTGCTTCCTATTATTTTTATTGTTAGAGTTGGCATTCTGTTCTTGTGGCTGTCTTTTTTTTCGGTTTGTTGAAAGATTAATTTCTTGCTTTTTATACAGTGTGTTTTCCGTCCTTGTATTTTTTTTTTCTGTTATCATCCTTTGAAGGGCTGGATTAGTGGAATATTGTGTGAATTTGGTTTTGTCGTGGAATACTTTGGTTTCTCCATCTATGGTAATTGAAACTTTGCCTGGGTGCTGTAGTCTAAGCTGGCATTTGTGTTCTCTTAGGGTCTGTATAACATCTGTCCAGGATCTTCTGGCTTTCATAGTCTGTGGTGAAAAGTCTAGTGTATTTCTGATAGGCCTGCCTTTAAATGTTACTTGACCTTTTTCCCTCACTGCTTTTAATATTCTATCTTTATTTAGTGCATTTGTTGTTCTGATTATTATGTGTTGGGAGGAATTTCTTTTCTGGCCCCGTCTATTTGGAGTTCTGTAGGCTTCTTGTATGTTCATGGGCATGTCATTCTTTAGGTTTGGGAAGCTTTCTTCTATCATTTTGTTGAAGATATTTGCTGGCTCTTTAAGTTGAAAATCTGCATTCTCATCTACTCCTATTATCCATAGGTTTGGTCTTCTCATTGTGTCCTCGATTTCCTGGATGTTTTGAGGTGGGATCTTTTTGCATTTTGCATTTGCTTTGATTGTTATGCCGATGTTCTCTATGGAATCTTCTGCACCTGAGATTCTCTCTTCCATCTTTTGTATTCTGTTGCTGATGCTCACATCTGTGGTTCCAGATTTCTTTCCTAAGGTTTCTATCTCCAGCGTTGTCTCACTTTGGGATTTCTTTATTATGTCTACTTCCCTTTTTAGGTTTAGTATTGTTTGTTCATTTCCATCACCTGTTTGAATGTGTTTTCCTGTTTTTATTTAAGGACTTTTAACTCTTTAGCAGTGTTCTCCTATATTTCTTTAAGGAATTGGAGGCCCATACCTAAACATGATAAAAAGCAATCTACAGCAAACCAGTAGACAATATCAAAGTAAATGGTGAGAAGCTGGAAACAATCCCACTAAAATCAGGAACCAGACAAGGCTGTCTTCTTTCTCCATACCTATTGAACATAGTATATGAAGTCCTAGCCAGAGCAATTTGACAGAAAAAGGAGATCAAGGGGATACAAATTGGAAAGGAAGAAGTCAAAATATCACTTTGCAGATGATATGGTAGTATATATAAGTGACCCTAAAAATTCCACCAGAGGACTCATAAACCTGATAAACAGCTTCAATGAAGTATCTGTGTATAAAATTAACTCAAACAAGTCAATGGCCTTTCTCTACACAAAGGATAAACAGGCTGAGAAAGAAGTTAGGGAAACAACGCCCTTCACAATAGTCAGAAATAATATAAAATACCTTGGCATGAATCTAACTAAGGAAGTGAAAAATTTGTATGATAAGAACTTGGAGTCTCTGAAGAAAGAAATTAAAGAAGATCTCAGAAGATGGAAAGATCTCCCATGCTCATGGATTGGCAGGATCAATACAGTAAAAATGGCTCTCTTGCCAAAAGCAATCTACAGATTCCATGCAATCCCCATGAAAATTCCAACTAAATTCTTCAATGAATTAGAAAGGGCAATCTGCAAATTCATCTGGAATAACAAAAAACCTAGGATAGCAAAATCTCTTCTCAATGATAAATGACCTCTGGAGGACTCACCATGCCCAACCTAAAGCTGTACTACAGATTAATTGTTATAAAAAATGCATGGTACTGGTATATTGACAGACAAGTAGACCAATGGAATAGAACAAAAGACCCAGAAATGAACCTACACACCTATGGTCACTTGATCTTTCACGAGGGAGCTAAAACCATCTAGTGGAAAAAAGACAGCATTTTCAACAAATGGTGCTGGCACAACTGGCGGTTATCATGTAGAAGAATGTGAATTGATCCATTCCTATCTCCTTGTACTAAGGTCAAATCTAAGTGGACCAAGGAACTCCACAGAAAACCAGAGACAGTGAAACTTATAGAGGAGAAAGTGGGGAAAAGCCTCAAAGATATGGGCACAGGGGAATAATTCCTGAACAGAACAGCAATGGCTTGTGCTGTAAGATCGAGAACTGATAAATGGGACCTCATAAAATTGCAAAGCTTCTGTAAGGAAAAAAACAAAACAAAACAAAACCCCACCATCAATAAGACAAAAAGGCCACCAACAGATTGGGAAAGATCTTTACCTATCCTAAATCAGATAAGGGGCTAATAAACAATATATATAAAAAACTCAAGAAGGTGGAATCCAGAAAATCAAATAACCCCATTAAATAATGGGGTTCAGAGCTAAACAAAGAATTCTCACCTGAGGAATACCAAATGTCTGAGAAGAACCTGATAAAATGTCCAGCATCCTTAGTCATCATGGAAATGCAAATCAAAACAACCCTGAGATTCCACCTCACACCAGTCAGAATGGCTAATTTCAAAAATTGAGGTGACAGCAGATGCTGGGGAGGATGTGGAGAAAGAGGAACACTCCTCCATTGTTGGTGGGATTGAAAGCTTGTACAACCCCTCTGGAAATCAATCTGGGGGGTTCCTTAGAAAATTGGACATAGTACTACTGGAAGATGCAGCAATACCTCTCCTCTTCTTATATCCAGAAGATGTTCCAACTGGTAAGAAAGACACATGTTCCATTATGTTCATAGCAGCCTTATTTATAATAGCCAGAAGCTGGAAAGAACCTAGATGTCCCTCAAGAGAGGAATGGATACAAAAAATGTGGTACATTTACACAATGGAGAATTGTCATTTTTTAAGGTCGTATTTAGGTGACCATACTGTTGAGATTTCATGAGTGTAGTCTACTTATCACTTATTTGGAGCATAGATATTGATTTTGCATTTTCTTTGATTGTTATGCCGATGTTCTCTATTGAATCTTCTGCACCTGAGATTCTCTCTTCCATCTCTTATGTTTGTTGCTGATGCTTGCATCTATGGTTCCAGATTTCTTTCCTACCTTTTCTATCTCCAGCGTTGCCTCACTTGGGGTTTTCTTTTTGTGTCTACTTCCCTTTTTAAGTCTTGGATGGTTTTATTCAATTCCATTACTTGTTTGGTCTTGTTTTCCTGCAATTCTTTAAGGGATTTTTGTGCTTCCTTTTTAAGGTCTTCTACCTGTTTAGCTGTGTTCTCCTGTATTTCTTTACGTGAGTTATTAATGTCCTTCTTGATGTCCTCTACCATCATCATGAGAGATGCTATTAAATCAGGAACTATCTTTTCGGGTGTGTTGGGGTGCCCAGGATAGGGTGGGGTGGGAGTGCTGCGTTCTGATGATGGTGAGTGGTCTTGGTTTCTGTTAGTAAGATTCTTACGTTTGCCTTTCACCATCTGGTAATCTCTGGAGATAGTTGTTGTAGTTATCTCTGCTTAGATCTTGTTCCTCAGGTGTTTATATTAGCCTCTATCAGCAGACCTGGGAGACTAGCTCTCTCCTGAGTTTCAGTGTTCAGAGTACTCTCTGTAGGCAAGCTCTCCTCTTGAGGGAAGGTGCCCAGATATCTGGTGTTTGAACCCGCCTCCTGGCAGAAGTTGTGATCCACTCACAGAGGTCTTAAGATCCCGTGGAGGGTCCTGTGTATACCTTGCGGTTATCAGCAGACTCCAAGCCGAAGGTACCTCGGTGCTGGCGGGGACCGGAAGGGACTTGTGCCCATGATCAGGCCAGGTGTTCTGCTTCCCTAATTAATGCAGTCTCAGGTCCTGTGTGATTGGATTGGAGTAGCAGCTGTGTTCCACACACTAGAGGTCTTAAGATCCCGTGGAGTGTCCAGTGGGTACATGGGAATGCCAGGGCCAATAAGTGGGAGTGGGTGGGTAGGAGAGGGGGCTTTTGGGGGACTTTTTGTATATCATTGGAAATGTAAAGGAGGAAAATACCTAATTAAAAAAAAAGAAAAGTTCATATGAAAACCTACTGATGTGGAAGCTTCCCAAAATATGAACACACACACACACACACACACACACACACACACACACACACACACAAAACCACTTCTTGAGTTACTCTGTAACAGGATGACCATGCCTGTACTAGCCAACACATAGGCACATAGGCCAACAAATAAAATACCCAAGCCAAAAATGAGTTAGTTCTTTTGCAGTTGCTGTCAAGTAAAGTTGAATAGATCACCAATCATTACTGGCCATTGCCTATGCTGTTTGTTATTCTACAAAACCTGACATTGAGACCCTATTGTGAAGATACCACATGCTCAAGACATAGAACAAGGAGAAATCAAGCTGGTACTTACCTGGAAGTTTCATCCCTACCGGCTAGCTTTCATAATTCTGAGAAGCGCTATGGACACTACCATAGGAGAGAAGTAAACATCTCTCATACCCAGCTGTGAACCTACTGTCCTAACATAACAAGTCCACTGGTGTGAAGAGCTTTGGGAGGCTTCTTCCAGAAACTTGGCGCCAGGACAAAAAGAAGTAAACTCAAGGTGAGAATCTGACTTTGGGCCAGGACTCAGGAAATAGGCCCAGATTAAGAACATTTACATTTGAGTTTATGCAAAGCTCAGAGCAGGCTCAGCAGAGGTGTGTGAGGTATTCCTTTTGTCTTGTCATCATGACTAGCCCCTAGAAAGTCGTTTACAGGATTTTGTTTATTGCCTTGCTTGTTCTTTGACCCTGAACTGATCTTATTATTTTGCATGTACTTAAAGTGGTACAAAAGCAGATAGGAAAATATAATCAACCAGCTTCAGCCTCAGAACTGGCTTGGGCCATGCTACAGTGTTGTCTAATTGTCTTTTTTTTTTTCTTTTTAATCCTTTAGCCTGCCCTGGGGAACCTGTTGATTGACTGAACTGGCTTGGTCACACTGGTCCCATAATGGTAAATTTGTCACGGGAAAACAGGTTTCTTATGAGAGTTAAGACCTGCTCCATGAATGAGAAAACACAAATGAAAAAGAAAGGATATGATTGATCCTAGGAATGAATGGTGGAAGAGAAAGTGTATTGTAGATTGGTGGACAAGCACAGGCAGAAACACACAAGTACATCTGGGAGAGTTCATAGTGGTCATGACCTTGAACTATGTAGGGAGAAAGGGAGGGGGAAGGAAAAAGGGGAACCAAGTAAAGCAGTCTGGAAGCCAGAAGTACAAAGGAGCAAAAATGGCAGAGAGGCAGAGACAGAGAGAGGAACAGAGAGAGTAGATAGCCAAAATGTCTGGATTGTATAGGAAAGAGCCTTTGGGGTGAAGGGCAGCCCCTGGGCTAGAAAGGTCAGAGTGGAGAGGGAATTATGCCAGCCATACCCTGTTACAGGAAGGAACTGAGTGATGCTTTGAGAAGCTGGAGGCCGGGTCTGCTTTGATATGTTAAATTAGGCACCTCCGATGCTGGTTCCAGCTTTGAAACTTAACCTATTTGCTACCTATATCTGATACCATTATTAGGGAATAAAGTTGTGACCAGACTTGTATGACTCCGGGGAGCCTTAGCTTACCACGGACCCCCTGAGTGAACCACGTGGAGCTGGGATTGATGCAAAAAGCAAGAGGAATTTATTGTTCCAGTGCACTGGGGTGGTCCCAGACCCGAAAGAGAGGTAGAGACCCGCAGTACCCATTCGACAAGTTTTTATATGATTTCCAGGAACAGAATAAAGCACCAGCAATTAGGCACAATGATTGGGGGAACACTGCACCCTTTAAACTGATTAGTCTTTTAAGGAATGAGGTGACAAGGATTTCCCTTGTCTGAAGATGGGCAACAGTCAGTCTTGCGGAATGTGTCCCCAGTCACAGGTTGGTTCCTGCCCTGTGGTCTGAGAGATGTTAATTAGCCTCTCTGTTCCGGAGGGGCAAGTGTTTCATGGCCTTCCCAAAGTTCCTAAGCTGATCTTTTCAGAGTCATAGGCCCTAGTGGAGAACATAATGTAATTACTCTGCTAACTGGACATAGTATTCAACAACTCCTAATGGCATAATAGTTACATGCATAGATTAGTGCATCTCTAAGCCTTCCTTGCAAAAGCTTCCTTTTTCAAATGAAGATAATAGACAAAAAGAACTCCAATTTGTCAAAATGCAGAGAACAAAGGACCACTAAATGCTCAGTCATAAATAGCACACCAAAATCACATATCCTTCTCAGGGAACATCGTGAAGTCATGAGTGGTGTCAAACACCTTTAATCCCAGTTTCTAGGAGGCAGAGGTAAGATGATTCCCCTTCAGGCATAGTATACAGGGGGGAAATAATCAGGGTGAGGTAAGAAAGAAATTTTGCTCAGACCAATTTTATTATAACTGGTGCTGGACAAGACTTCTAGAGTCTGGCCCAGGTCATTTTATTTTATCCATATTTAAGCATAGCACAATTTGTGGGAAAAAAGTATTCAGATAACAACTCCATCCCAAGTGCACAGCAATTTAAGCCATGCATACATTGAGATTCTTTACAAAGTACATCTGGCTTCTTTCACAAGAATGGGTACGGTTGACTGATAAATAGCACAGGAGATTTAGAGTCTAGGATGACTGAGGTAAACATGCCTGTGGATTTCAGGACTGGCCTGGCCCTAAGATAACATGGAAGTCACTTAAGCTCTATCCATACGATGACTTTTATGACCTAAAAGCAGTGCTCATGATTTAGGGGGGAAAGGTCAAAGATATCTAAGATAAATAAATTCTAAAGATAAGGACAATGCCTGTCTCACCAGGCAGCAAAAGCTCACCAGGTTGTAAAATGACATCATTCCTAGCATTCCAGGAAGAATGGCTGCACACTTCATTTCATTGAAAATGAGGTAAGCTGTGTGTTTAACTTTCCTGGCTACTCCAGTGCTTATCTGTGTTTACAAGGCTTTTTTTGACCTCAATGAGCAGGTAGGCAAATCTCTTTGAGACCAGCCTCAAACATGATGAGTTCTTGGACAGCCAAAACATAGTGAGATGCCATCTAAAACAACAACAGCAACAAGATTTTTTAAAAAGTATGGAGCACTGGGCGTGGTGGCACACTCCTTTATCCTCGCACTCAGGAGGCAGAGGCAGGTGGATTTCTGAGTTTGAGGCCAGCCTGGTCTACAGTTCTAGGACAGCCAGGGCTATACAGAGAAACCCTGTCTTGAAAAACCAAAAAAAAAGAAAGAAAGATAGAAAGAGAGAGAGAGAGAGAGAGAGAGAGAGAGAGAGAGAGAGAGAGAGAGAGAGAGAAAGAAAGAAAGAAAGAAAGAAAGAAAGAAAGAAAGAAAGAAAGAAAGAAAGAAAGAAAGAAAGAAATTGGAGCAGACTAGATGTCTATCAGTAGATGAACAAATACTGAAAATGTGGTATATTCACACAACAGAATACTATTCAACTGTTAAGAAAAGTAAAATTACAAAAACCTCAGCTAAATATATGGAGTTAGAAACATCCATCCTATGTAAGATAACCCACTCAGGAAGAGAAGCATTACATGCTTTCTTTATGTGTGGATGCTAGCTTTTAAACTTTTCATAAGTGTATTCCATTCAGAACATTTTTGAAAGGCAGGTAGATAGTAAGGGACCAGAGGGGAGGAGTGGATCTTTCAAAAATATAGAGTTATCCTTGAAATTATACGGGGAAATTATACTGGGATAATTAAATTGGGAGGAAGATGGCAGGGCAAGGTAGATGTGGGAATATGGAGCACAATAGAAAGCAGTAATGGCCTTTTGATAAGACATAGCAAAACATACTTCTACAGAAGTGTTGGGAGCTATTAAGACAACGCTATTGTCCTGATCTCTGGATTGGGCCTCTCCCCCCAAGAAGAAAAGGGGGTCAAAAGCGGGCCACCAATGCACCATTCTGAGAACAACCACAGAATATTCCAGCCCTAAGTCAGCGCCAGATGTCCTGACCACACCCTGATACCACCAAGTTCCTGCTTCCCCATGTAGCTGCCAAAAGAAAAATTTCCACTGCCCCACCCCTCCCGCTGATAAGTACTTGTACTTCCCCTTTTGCTTGTGCATTTCTACTGCCCACCCCTCTTGCCGATAAGTACTTGTACTTCCCCTTTTGCTTGTGCATTTAAGCCTTGGGCCTTTCTCAATACAGTGAAACCTTGATGTTAATCAGACTGCTTCCGTGTGTCATTCATGGCACAAGGTTCTCGTCTTTCTCTACCCCCTATTTGGTTCTTAGGAGAAGGTCCCCTTGAGACCCTCGAATAACTGGACCTGCTGGACTGGTCATAGAAGCTTCATAAAATTTATACATTTATAAAAAGGATTTAAATAGAATTACCTTATTTTTTTAATTGGTTATTTTCTTTATTTAAATTTTAAATGTTATCCCCCTTCCCAGTTTCCCTTTCATAAACCCCCTGTCCCTTTCCCCCTCCCCCCTGCTTCTTCTATGAGAGTGTTCCTCCACCCACCCACCTACCCACTCCCATCTCACTGCCCTAGCATTCCCCTATGCTAGGGCATCAAGCCTTCACAGGACCAAGGGCCTTTTCTCCCATCACCTTATAATGAGAAATATAATGACGCAAGTGCTACCAAATAAAACCTCTAGTAGCAGGAATGAATTATAGTTGTTGAGTCATTGGCCAAAGTTACTATAAGTTAACACAGTTTACTTTGATATATAATAGTAAAAAACCTATATGTAATTAGAACAATAATCTACTTTCTTTTTCATTTGCTAGCATCTCAGGAGAAATCTGCAGTGTTCTTTATTTCACTTCCTATCATGTTCACCAATATTAATCCTAGTATGAATTCTTCCAAATCCTATTGTATGATATTAGAAGCAATATCCACTTAAAATATACATAGAGATATTTTGAATTTTTCCATATTTTAACATGTGAGATTATAGTATATACATTAGTTTATAACTACAAATTTACAAAATAGTTGTAAACTATCTTCCTTGTAACTATATATTATATAGTTCACAGTATGTACCACAATATACTCAACTATTCTTTTGTAGGATATTATCATTTTTGTTCAGCTACTTTGCTATTATAACCAATGTTGTAATAACAAGTGAATGCAATCTAATATTGACACGTCTAACTCTATTGATTGTCAGAGATGGTGGTGCATATTTGGTACTCTCTCTTGCTACTGAATTCATATATTTTGAATTTACCTGAAGAAGCATGAAGTATATTATCCAATAATGTGGAGTACTATCCTTTAAGACAGTGAAAATTCAGGTGGGAGTGGGTGGGAGGGTGGGAGAAGACCCTCAAAAAAGCAGAGGGAGGGGGATGGGATAGGGGTTTTCGGGGGAAAACCAGGAAAGGGGATAACATTTGAAATGTAAATAAAGAAAATATCCAAGAAAAAAAATTATATATATAAAAAAAGACTGTGAAAATTCTTCCTTGTCTGTTTAATATTAATATTCTTCTAAAAAATAACTCTCTGTGGATGTGTGCAGAGACTTGATGTGCCAGGGTGGGGGGATACCCAGGGATCCCCACCAGCTCAGAGGAGAAAGGGAGGGGGAATGGGAGATAGAATCGTGGGAGGGGGTAATGGGGAGGGGGCAGTGAGCAAGGTGTAAAGTGAATAAGTAATAAATAAATAAATAAATAAATAAATAAATAAATAAATAGAAAACCTCTCTTCTATCAAAAAGAAATTATTTTAAAATTATAGAAAATTTGAAAAATGATGTAAATAATACTCTAATATGAGTCAGGCCTAAGTACACACCTTTAATCCCAGCACTCAGACAGCAGAGGCAGGTGGACCTCTGTGAATCTGAGGCCAGCCTAGTAGGCTACACAGTGAGTCTCTGTCTCAAAACAAAACAAAGTAAGCAAACAAACAGAAAAACTAAGGTTGTTTCCTTTTAAGTTCCTATAGGAGTAGATGGCAATGATTTTGAGTTCAGTTGTAATGGAAATATACAAAATTTCCTACTGAGTAGAACTGGCCATTATAAACATTTTGTAATACATTAGGTTTTTGTTGTTCTGTTTTATATTTAGTTTTTTGTTTGTTTGCAATTTTGTTTTGAGACAGGGTCTCACTACGTAGCTCACGCTGTCCTGGAACACACCATGTAGACCAATCAGACCTCGAACTCATTGCCTGCTTCTAGCTTCCTAGTGCTGAGATTAAAAGTGTGTTCCACATTTGACTAGTTGTTGTTATAATTTGCTTTTTTTTAATCTAATGGTCTCTAATTCAGAGAGGCTTCTATGACCTTAATGAGGAGTAAGGGTTACACTTATCTGTGGAGATAAGGACAAATACTTGCAATGTAGTTAGGGATTATGCTGGTTTAGTAAAATGACAGTTGTAGGTTTTCCTCCAAGATCCATGACATCACTAGCTTTGAGCAGATGACTAGGTTTCCAGTACTAGTCATAATTTTCCTCTTGCAGAAAGATTATAATAGTCAGAGAAGCAGGGACTTTTATGAGATAGTGTCTTCTAGTAATGTCAGGAGCTACTACACCCATATAAAGTCTAGAATACAACCAATTTAAGCTATCCCCTATGAGTTTACACATAAATGAGACTCAGACTATGGTTATTTAATTTGGCATTGGTAATTACTGGGGGATCACCCCTAATCTACTAATTGCTGGCCTAGCTACTTCCCTAGCAAAGGATCCCAGATACTTGTTGTTTCTTATGGCCAAGTGTTCATGGTTCCTCTCCCCCATGGTGGCTTCCTCTTCTCTCCTGTTCTTCCTCTCCTCTTCTCTGTCTCTCTTGCATTCAGGTCACTCCAAACCTTTAATCTTCCAGTAAATGGTTGTAGCTAATTGTATTTAACCTGTAATTTTAAATCAAGGAACAAGGTTTGCACAATAAAGCCAGTAAAGCTGAGAATTCACTCATAGACTTAGATCTTTGGGTACAGAATTAGCATTACAATACATAGACCAAACCTCAAATCTATACAAAGAACTACAGGCAACTAAAGAATGCTGAAAGGGGGTGAAATTCTTTCCCTGTGAAAAAGATACAACTGATTTTCCTAAAAAACTTGCATACAAGTAACATTATACATACTGAGCAGGTTGTATTAGGAATTTGTATGTATATGCATATACATGTATGCATAAATATACGTATGTAATGATAATTAAGGTAAAAAGAGGCAATGGGTGAGAAATAGTGCAAAGAGAGTATATAGAAAGACTTGAAGGAGAAAAGGAAGGGGAAATGGTATAATTGCACAACAATCTCAAAATATAAAAGAAATAATATTTACAAAAACCAAGTCCTGAACAGTGTAAATAATAGATGACATATCAAAAAATAGGAGTTGAATCACATGGGGACTGACCCCAGATGAAGGGTTTCAAATAATCAACTGTTGTGAGAGGAAGAACCATCTTTCCACAAGGATGAATCCCTGAATGGTTGGTTATATAACACCAAATGGTCAGTCTTAGAAATATACACTTGTCCCCATTTAAGGACCTCATTTGTCTCCATTTTGAGGACCAGGCCTGGTATCAAAAAAGGCCATAAAGCACCAGCTTCAAGAATAGACCATAGTAAGTCCCAGAAGCTTAGGTCAGAAGACACCAGCTGTAGGAACAGACCATAAAATCCAGAACAAGATCATCAAACCCTCTCATGCACTGGGCTGTCCTAGTTTATCAAGTGGTTGAATGATCATGATATAGGTATGTAGAACACTCATTACCTATAACCGTGCCCCCCCCCAGCAACCACTAATGAAATTTTAGATTACCTAATTCTTCTAGAGAGTTCCCAAGTTCCCTGTAAAAGGCCTGCATGCCTTTATGTGGGGGTTGCCATTTCAAAGAATTGTTAACCCCCAAATGCTGGTTATTTCTACAGAATAAAAGCTCTTTGTTTTTGCATACTATCTGAGCCTGGGGTCTACCTTCAGTAATTTTTGGACCCTTATAGTATTAAGATGCTTTTCCTCATTTTTATTTGTATGTGTGGATGTGAGAGAAGTGGGAATGCTTGTGCCTTACCATAACTGAGGAGGTCAGAGGACAACTTGCAAGTTTCCTTCTCCCCTTCCAGGACAGGGGTCACAGGGAGGGAACTGAGGCAAGTGGCTTTAGTTACTGAACTACTTCACCAGGCCATTAAATCTAAGAGGTGAGCAAGAATTTCATAGATGCTAATTCCCTAAGGAACTGCATCCATTGTAAAGGGAAATACTTAAAGAGAAAATACCAGAATAAGCTTATGATTTATTTTTTAAATGACAGTTTAAGACCCACGTAGCCCTCTTTCACTGTGGGTTAGGATTCTAAGGGTAATCATCTCAGGTGTAAATATTAGATATAATCTATCTAAATATGACGTATGGCATATCTATTGATTGGTTGCTATGCTATGAAGACAGAATAAACACACTCTTATATTGCCTTGGATATAGACTGCTTTACAAAAGTAAGTAGGTTAATATTCTCTTATACATTAAATGTTGAATCAAAATGATCATGCTTCTTTTAATATTTTGTCATTGTTTTCATTGTCTTAAAAGTAGTTGTGTGGTTAAAGTAAATAGCTTGTGCTGGGCGTGATGGCGCACACCTTTTATCCCAGCACTTGGGAGGCAGAAGCAGGCAGATTCTGAGTTCGAGGCCAGCCTGGTCTACAGAGTGAGTTCCAGGACAGCCAGGGCTATACAGAGAAACTCTGTCTCAAAAAAACAAAACAAAAAAGAAAAGTAAATAGCTTGTGTTTCAGATACCATGTGACAGAGGCAAGCAGATCTCTGAGTTCAAGGCTAGCCTGGGACAACAAGTTCCAAGTAAACAACAGCTTCGGTCCAGGCTTGGTGGTAGATACCTTTAATCTGGGCCATACCTTCTGCTGGAGGTATACATAAGGACAATGGAAGAAGGAAGGCTTCCTTCCTCTCTGCCTGCTTGCACTTGCCAGCACATTTGTTGGAACATACTTTGTTAGGATTCCAGTTTATTAGGATTCCAGTTTATACAGACCAGCTGGAACAAGTAGCCTCATGGGACTGAGCAACTACTAGATTCTTGGACTTCCTATTCACAGTGGCCCATTGTTGGGTTAATTGGACAGCAGACTGTAAATATTCCAATTATTTTTCCTTATCTATAAAGATATCCTATAAGTTCGGTGATTCTAGAGAACTCTGACTAATACAGGCTGGCTGACAGTTTAGGAGGTTTAGTTCTTTATTGCATGCAAGTAGACATGGTGCTGGAAAAAGAGAGAAGAGATGCCACAGCAGAAAAAGTTTGAGAGCCACTAAGCCTGGCTTGAGCTTCTGAGACCTCAGCCCATCTTCAGTAACATGCTTCCTCCATTGTGGCAACACCTACTTCAACAAGGCAACACCTCTTAATAGTTCCACTCCCTGGGAGCCTATGGGAGTATATGGGAAAGGTTTTCTTTCAGACCACCATACTATCAGTACATCCTAAATATTTATTCATAGGGCTTTGGATCAGATTATTGGCTATTTTCTGTGTTTGATTATGCTATATCATACATTTGTTTGTTTGTTTGTTTGTTTGTTTTGTTGTTATTGTTCTTTTTTCGAGACAGGGTTTCTCTGTGTAGCCCTGGCTGTCTTGAAACTCACTTTGTCGACCAGGCTGTCTTAGAAATCCTTAGAAATCTGCCTGCCTCTGCCTCCCAAGTGCTGGGATTAAAGGCGTGTGCCACCATGCCTGTCTCATATCGTACATTTTTAATGAACCAAATATGAACTCAGGAACAGATTTATGACAATTTAATAAAATAGTATACTATTACTCCAATATTTGTTAAGTAGACCTAGTCTTAGTTCAAAAATTAGAAATTGATTATTTTTCCCCTCAGAATTTAAGGCATTTCACAAAAATTTACATTCTGATGAATATTTTATTACTAGTACTTGTGGAACTATTCTTCTAAAACTCAGAGACTCCAGGTCCATCCATTTGCCTAGAAAGGACCCTGATATAGCTGTCTCTTGTGAGGCTATTCTTGGGGCTAGCAAACACAGAAGTGGATGCTCATAGTCAGCTATTGGATGGATCACAGGGCCCCCAATGTGTTATTAGACGCGTTCTCACGCCCGGCCAGGAAGAACACCACAGACCAGAATCTTCTGCGGCAAAACTTTATTGCTTACATCTTCAGGAGCCAGAGTGCAAGAAGCAAGAGCGAGAGAAAACGAAACCCCGTCCCTATTAAGGAGAATTATCCTTCGCCTCGGACGTGTCACTCCCTGATTGGCTGCAGCCCATCGGCCGAGTTGACGTCACGAGGAAGGCAGAGCACATGGAGTGAAGAACCACCCTCGGCACATGCGCAGATTATTTGTTTACCACTTAGAACACAGCTGTCAGCGCCATCTTGTAACGGCGAATGTGGGCGCGGCTCCCAACATCTCCCCCTTTCCTTTTAATAAGAGCAAATAGGCCACCCATATTAATGAGAGTGGAGATAGAGGTCAAATCCCCAGTGTGTAGGTAAAGGAGCCATGTACAGGATTAGCTCTTAGGCTCACAGGCTTTTACCCAGAGCAACCCTGACCTGCTCCCGTGTCGTTTTGCCTGGGGGAAGGGAACTAGGACACTGAACCTTCATGAAAGATGACATGTCTCCCTAGAATAGGCTCATATATGCCGCAGAGCCTCTCCATTGCAGTGCTTAGCCGTGCAACTCTCTCGGGCTGCTGAAGCACACTCACTCTATCCCGTGCAATGAGACTAGCCTCATGGGATATAAGAGCTGAGTGGCCAGCGACCTATTGCCTAAGCATAGATATATCAGGGGAAGCTCCATGTTCTAGTCCTGCAAGCGCCTGGGCAATAACCACCTTGTCTCTCCTAGTTTGGGCCTTAAGCTTACAGACCAATCAAAGAAGCAACACTAATCCACAGCAAAGTGTATCTCCAAATAATATTAATCCCACCCATTTTTTAAAGAAAGAAAATGCTGAGGAGATCCAATTGGGTAATCCTTTGGTCAGGGACAGGTCCAAGCGCGTGGAGTTGACCTGAAGTCTCAATTCCCGAAGGATCTGTTCAAATTCAGCCATCCAATTCTGTAACATATACTGAAAAAGACTTTTTGACAAATTAGCTGCCCTAGTAAATTTAACATACTGAATGGAAGTAACACACAATCCCGGAAACTTTTGTTCACATCCCAGCTGAGTTATTTGTCATAATACATCTAGTTGTATCTGGACAAGATCTATGAGTTGATTAACCAGCATGAGACCTCTCTGTATCTTGACATTAGCTGAGGCCTGTTCATCTATGACTGTAGTCACTGAGGCTGACAAAGTGTTAATGGTGTCAGTCGTCTGGACCTGTCCAGACAGAGCCAAGGCTGTCTGAATCAAGGCTAAACCCAGTTCCTAGTTAGTGGTAAAAAAGCAGGAGAATACTTGAGCATTATACATCACCGTCATTGGGAGTGGAAATGTCGACATTATCCCCCAACGCTGCTCTCTCTTTATTATTGACGCCCTGGACATCACCAAGACGAGGGACATTAGTATTCCCTTGGTCAGTCTGGATTTTTCGGGTGAGTCTTTCTGGTATCCAAAATGGGTTGTCTTCATTCTGTGGGAAAACACAGATAGCTCCCCTGGATCTTATCAAAATAGGATCCGGGCCATACCATTTATTATCAAGGACATTTTTCCATTTAACCATCTCATTGGGCCTATCTGGCTCTGAACAATGACGTTCAGCCGCAGTATGGCCATGAACATCAATATTTAAAAAATTGAGTGTAAAGAGTGCCATAGACACCGACACTCTTGGTGCTCGGGGTACAGTCTCCTCAAAAGTTCCCCTCTTCTGTTTTATAAGATAGGTTTTGAGGGTGCGATGCGCACGCTCAACAATACCCTGTCCTTGAGGGTTGTATGGAAGTCCAATCAGGTGGGTCACGTCCATCTGACGGCAGAACTGTTGGAATTTTTGAGACGTATAAGCTGGTCCATTATCAGTCTTAAGGAGTCTGGGTTTCCCCCAAGCACTCCATGCCTCAAGACAATGTTGAATCACATGTGAGGCTTTTTCTCCGGTTAACGGAGAAGCAAACATGATGCCAGAACATGTGTCAATGGACACATGGAGATATTGAAGTTTTCCAAAGGAAGAAACATGTGTAACATCCATTTGCCAGACCTGTAGAGGTCGAATACCGCGTGGGTTAATTCCCACATGAGGAACTGGCAAGAACTCACAGCAGCTTTGACATTGAGTAACAATGTCACGGGCTTCTTTTCTTGTCAAGGAGAAACGACTGCGTAATGTTTCAGCCGTCACATGAAAATTGTTATGAAAATTTCTTGCAGCCTCTACCGGGGATGATAGGGCAGCAGCCACCACTTTAGTGGCCTTATCTGCCAAATCATTTCCCAGAGCCATGGGGCCAGGTAGGCCTGAGTGGGCTCTAACATGAGTAATATAAACAGGAGATCTTCTAGATAACAAAACTAATTGTATCTGCTGAAAAATATTGGCAACTCTACTGGAAGGCTTAATCACTCCAGCCACTTCTAAAAGATTTACTGCATTAACCACATAACAGGAATCTGACACAATATTAAGGGGTTCTAAAAAGGTTTTTAAAACTTCTAAGACCACTAAACATTCTACCACTTGAGGTGAATTTTCATTATATTGTTTGGATACCACTTTACCATTAGCCACATAGGCACCTATGCCAGTTTTTGATCCATCAGTATATACCACAATCCCATTTTTAAGTGGGTTTCTTACTGTTATTTGTGGAAACACAACAGATTGATTTTGGGCAAACTGTAAGATTGGATGCTTTGGATAATGGTTATCTATTTTTCCTGAAAAGGAGGTAACTAAAACTGCCCAATCATTAGATGCGGCTGCCAAGGTTTGAACCTGTGCAGCGGTATAAGGTACAATTAAAAGATATGGACTTTGCCCAAAGTGGGTGATTGCTGCTTTTAGACCTTTAAGGGCAAGCTGTGCAATTGCATCAGGATACCAATCTATTATTTTAGCTGGGGATACGTTTGGATGGATCCACAACAATGGCGCATTCTGCCACAAAACTGCAGTTGGCAATTGTGCTGTCTTAAAGACACACAAACTGAAAGGTTGCGAATCCTCAATACGTTGTAATTGTGCATTCTGTAAGGCTTTTTCCACTTTTTGTAAGGCCTGGTTAGCAGCTAGAGTAAGAGTCCTAGGGGAGGAGATATGAGGATCTCCTTCTAAAATACCAAACAAAGGCCTTAACTCAGCGGAAGGAATCTTTAAAAAAGGTCTGAGCCAATTAATATCTCCCAACAGCTTTTGAAAATCATTTAAGGTATGGAGGTGATCTCTTCTTATCTCTACCTTTTGGGGCACAATCTTATCTGGGGACACCACAGAGCCCAAGAATTGTCCTGTATCAGAAATTTGGACCTTTTCTGTGGCTATCTGTAAACCCCACTGACTTAAAGTTTTAAGTAGAAGAGGATATGCCTTTTGTAGCATGGTAAGGTCTTTATGGCACAGGAGGATGTCATCCATGTAAAGGAGCAAAATTAAAGAGGGGAATTGTTCCCTCACTGGCAAAAGAGCTTCTTGCACATAAAGTTGACACATAGTAGGACTATTGGACATTCCCTGTGGTAAGACCTTCCATTGATACCTCTTATCAGGTTCCATGTGATTAATAGAGGGGATGGTAAAGGCAAATCTGGGCCTATCTCTTGGACACAAAGGTATAGAAAAGAAACAATCTTTAATATCTATAATAATTAAATTCCAGCCACGTGGTAAGGCGGAAAGTACAGGGAGACCCCTCTGTACTGGGCCAAATAAGTTCATTTGCTCATTAATGGCTCTGAGGTCATGGAGCAGTCTCCACTTTCCTGACTTTTTCTTAATTACAAAAATTGGAGTATTCCAAGGTGAGGTAGAGGGTTCAATATGGCCTAATTTTAATTGTTCCTCTACCAGTTGAATCACAGCTTCTAGTTTTTCAGAGGATAGGTGCCATTGAGGAACCCACACTGGGTCCCCTGTTTTCCATGGTATGGGTCGTGCTGCCCCAATGGCCGCTAAGGAAAACCCAGACCCTGTCTGTCTTGGTTTCCATTAGGTGAGATGGGCTCTATCCTTCCCTGTTCTTGATGTCCTAACCCTTTTCCTTCTTTATAACCCATCTTTGCCATGATATTTTTTGCTTTAGCTGAATACCCTCCTGATGGGGCGTTTTCATTGGACAAAATAAGGCCCAAATGCTGCATAATATCCCTTCCCCAGAGGTTAACCGGGAGTGGGAGCACATAAGGTATGAATTTCCCTTGCTGTCCTTCAGAGGATTCCCACGTCAAGGCAATGGAGCTTATAGTGGGACATGATTGATATCCTAGGCCCTGTAATGAATGAGATGACTCTGTGGTGGGCCATGCTTTGGGCCACCAATGTGTAGAAATTATACTTTTATCTGCTCCGGTATCAAGGATGCCTTCAAACTCTTTTCCGTTGATCTTAAGGCGGAGCTTAGGTCTATCATTTAAAGATACAACCAAATAGGCAGAATCATTTCCTGAGGAGCCCATCTTCTTTATCTCAGGTCCTGCAGATTTTTCCCTGGTATTATCAGGGAGGAGCAGCAGCTGAGCTATCCTATCTCCTTTACTAATAGAAAAAACGCCTTTAGGGCTTGAGCACAGGACCTGTATTTCAGGGGAATGTTGACAATCCATAACTCCAGGGTGGACTACTAAGCCCTGCAAGGTGAGTGAACCCCGGCCGAGAATAAGGCCCATGGTTCCCGGGGGCAAGGATGGTATAGGCTCCACTGGCACCGGCTGAATACTCATTTGAGGCATTAATAGGAAGTCGGAGGCGGCACGCAGGTCCACCCTTGTGGGTCTTCCTGGGTCGCCTCTCTGACTGCTTCCTGGGTCCTGACAAACCGGTTCCCATATCTTTGAGGGCCCTGGGACCGAGGGCCCGATGACCCGTTTTTTGGCACATCAGTTGATTGACTATCAGGTGGGGGAAGAATTC